>NC_092393.1:14363824-15563824 GCF_030028105.1 Mobula birostris
ACACATCAATCTCCTACCTCACTCACATCACTCTCATTCCCCACTCTCATCCCTCTCCTCCCCCACTCACATCACTAACCTCCCCCCACTCAGATCACTCTCCTCCACCCACTCACATCAATCTCCTCCCCCACTCTCATCACTCTCCTCCCCCCACTGACATCACTAACTTCCCCCCACTCAGATCACTCTCCTCCACCCACTCACATCACTCACCTTCCCCCCACTCACATCACTCTCCCCCCAATCACATCACTCTCCTCCTCCAACTGACATCACTCTCCTACCCCACCCACATCACTCTCTTCCCCCCACTCACATCACTCCCCTTCCCCCCACTCACATCACTCTCCCCCCCAATCACATCACTCTCCTCCCCCGCCTGACATCACTCTCCTCCCCCACTCATCACTCTCCACCTCCACTCACATCACTCCTCTCCCCTACTCACGTCACTCTCCTCCCCCCACTCACGTCACTCTCCTCCCCCCACTCACATCACTCTCCTCCCCCACTCACATCACTCTCCTCCCCCACTCACATCACTCTCCTCCCCCACTCATATCACTCTCCTCCCCTACTCACATCACTCTCCTCCCCCCACTCACATCACTCTCCTCCCCGACTCAGATCACTCACATCCCCCCCACTCAGATCACTCTCCTCCTTACTCACATCACTCTCCTCCCCCACCCACATCACTCTCTTCCCCCCACTCACATCACTCCCCTTCCCCCCACTCACATCACTCTCCCCCCCAATCACATCACTCTCCTCCCCCGACTGACATCACTCTCCTCCCCCACTCACATCACTCTCCACCTCCACTCACATCACTCCTCTCCCCTACTCACATCACTCTCCTCCCCTACTCACGTCACTCTCCTCCCCCCACTCACATCACTCTCCTCCCCCACTCACATCACTCTCCTCCCCCACTCACATCACTCTCCTCCCCCACTCATATCACTCTCCTCCCCTACTCACATCACTCTCCTCCCCCCACTCACATCACTCTCCTCCCCCACTCAGATCACTCACATCCCCCCCACTCAGATCACTCTCCTCCTTACTCACATCACTCTCCTCCCCCACTCACATCACTCTCCTCCACCACTCACATCATTCACCTCCCCCAACTCACATCACTCACCTCCACCCACTGACATCACACTCCTCCCACACTCACATCACTCTTCTCCCCACTCACATCACTCTCCTCTCCAACTCATATCATGCCCCTCCTCCACTCACATCACTCTACTCTGCCCCACTCAAATCAGTCTCCTCCCCCACTCACATCACTCTCCACCTCCACTCACATCACTCCTCTGCCCTACTCACATCACTCTCCTCCCATACTCACATCACTCTCCTCCCCCACTCAGATCACTCTCCTCCCCCACGCAAATCACTCTCCTCCCCTCACTCACATCACACTCCTCCCCCCACTGACATCACTCTCCTCCCCCACTCACATCACTCTTCTCCCCACTCACATCACTCTCCTCCCCTACTCACATCACTCTCCTCTCCAACTCATATCACTCTCCTCCCCCACTCACATCACTCTCCTCTCCCCACTCACATCACTCTGCTCTCCCCACTCACATCACTCTTCTCCCCCACTCACATCACTCTCCTCCCCACTGACATCACTCTCCTCCCCCCCACACACATCTCTCCTCCCTTACTCACAACACTCTCATTCCCCACTCTCATCACTCTACTCCCCCACTCACATCACTAACCTCCCCCACTCAGATCACTCCCCTTCCCCCCACTCATATCACTCTCCTCCCCCACTCACATCACTAACCTCCCCCCACTCAGATCACTCTCCTCCACCCACTCACATCACTCCCCTTCCCCCCACTCACATCACTCTCCCCCCCAATCACATCACTCTCCTCCCCCGACTGACATCACTCTCCTCCCCCACCCACATCACTCTCCTCCCCCCACTCACATCACTCCCCTCCCCACTCACATCACTTTCCTCCCCACTCACATCACTTTCCTCCCCACTCACATCACTCTCCTCCCCCACTTACATCACTCTTCTCTCCCACTCACATCACTCTCCTTCCCACTGACATCACTCTCCTCCCCCACTCACATCACTCTCCTCCTCCCTTACATGACTCTCCTCCTCCCTCACATCACCCTCCTCCCCACCACTCACATTACTCTGCTCTCCCCACTCACATCACTCTCCTCCCCCCACTCATGTCACTCTCCTCCCCCCCCACTCACATCACTCTCCTCCCCCCCACTCACATCACTCTCCTCCCGCACTCACATCACTCACCTCCTCACTCACATCACTCTCCTCCTCCACTCAGATCACTCTCCTCCTCACACACATTACATTCCTCCCCCTCACTCACATCACTCTCCTCCCTATTTACATCACTCTCCTCCTTACTCATATCACTCTCCTCCCTCACTCACATCACTCTCCTCCCCCCCACTCACATTACACTCCTCTCCCCACTCACATCACTCTCCTCCTTCATGCACATCACTCTCCACCCCACTCACATCACTTTCCTCCCCACTCACATCACTCTCCCTCCCCACTCACATCACTCTCCCTCCCCACTCACATCACTCTCCACCTCCACTCACATCACTCCTCTCCCCTACTCACATCACTCTCCTCCCCCACTCACATCACTCTCCTCCCCCCACTCAGATCACTCTCCTCCCCCCACTCACATCACTCTCCTCTCTCACTCACATCACTGACCTTCCCACTCACATCACTTTCCTCCTCACTGACATCACTCTCCTCCCCAACTCACATCACTCTCCTCTCCCCCAATCACATCACTCTCCTCCCTCCACTCACATCACTCTTCCCCCCCACTCACATTACTCTCCTTCCCCACTGACATCACTCTTCTCCCCCACTCACATCACTCTCTTTCCCCACTCTCATCACTCTCCTCCCCCACTCACATCACTCCTCTCCCCTACTCACATCACTCTCCTCCCATACTCACATCACTCTCCACCCCCACTCAGATTACTCTCCTCCCCCACGCAAATCACTCTCCTCCCCTCACTCACATCACACTCCTCCCCCCACTCACATCACTCTCCTCTCCCCACTCACATCACCCTCCTTCCCCCCACTCACATCACTCTCCTCCCCCCCACTCACATCACTCTCCTCTCCCCACTCACATCACTCTCCCCCCCACTCACATCACTCTCCCTCCCCACTCACATCACGCTCCCTCCCCACTCTCATCACTCTCCACCTCCACTCATATCACTCCTCTCCCCTACTCACATCACTCTCCTCCCCTACTCACATCACTCTCCTCCCCCACTCACATCACTCTCCTCCCCCACTCACATCACTCTCCTCTCCCCACTCACATCACTCACCTCCCCCACTCACATCACTCACCTCACCCACTCACATCACTCTCCTCCCCTACTCACATCACTCTCCTCCTCACTCACATCACTCACTTCCTCACTCTCATCCCTCTCCTCCCCCACTCACATCACTAACCTCCCCCCACTCAGATCACTCTCCTCCACCCACTCACATCACTCTCCTCCCCCACTCTCATCACTCTCCTCCCCCCACTGACATCACTAACTTCCCCCACTCAGATCACTCTCCTCCACCCACTCACATCACTCACCTTCCCCCCACTCACATCACTCTCCCCCCCCAATCACATCACTCTCCTCCTCCAACTGACATCACTCTCCTCCCCCACCCACATCACTCTCTTCCCCCCACTCACATCACTCCCCTTCCCCCACTCACATCACTCTCCCCCCCAATCACATCACTCTCCTCTGCCGACTGACATCACTCTCCTCCCCCACTCACATCACTCTCCACCTCCACTCACATCACTCCTCTCCCCTACTCACATCACTCTCCTCCCCTACTCACGTCACTCTCCTCCCCCCACTCACATCACTCTCCTCCCCCACTCACATCACTCTCCTCCCCCACTCATATCACTCTCCTCCCCTACTCACATCACTCTCCTCCCCCCACTCACATCACTCTCCTCCCCCACTCAGATCACTCACATCCCCCCCACTCAGATCACTCTCCTCCTTATTCACATCACTCTCCTCCCCCACTCATATCACTCTCCTCCCATACTCACATCACTCTCCTCCCCCACTCAGATCACTCTCCTCCCCCACGCAAATCACTCTCTCCCCTCACTCACATCACACTCCTCCCCCACTCACATCACTCTCCTCTCCCCACTCACATCACTCTCCTCCCCCCCACTCACATCACTCTCCTCTCCCCACTCACATCACTCTCCTCCTTCATGCACATCACTCTCCCCTCCACTCACATCACTCTTCCCCCCCACTCACATTACTCTCCTTCCCCACTGACATCACTCTTCTCCCCCACTCACATCACTCTCTTTCCCCACTCTCATCACTCTCCTCCCCCACTCACATCACTCCTCTCCCCTACTCACATCACTCTCCTCCCATACTCACATCACTCTCCACCCCCACTCAGATTACTCTCCTCCCCCACGCAAATCACTCTCCTCCCCTCACTCACATCACACTCCTCCCCCACTCACATCACTCTCCTCTCCCCACTCACATCACCCTCCTTCCCCCCACTCACATCACTCTCCTCCCCCCCACTCACATCACTCTCCTCTCCCCACTCACATCACTCTCCCCCCCACTCACATCACTCTCCCTCCCCACTCACATCACGCTCCCTCCCCACTCTCATCACTCTCCACCTCCACTCATATCACTCCTCTCCCCTACTCACATCACTCTCCTCCCCTACTCACATCACTCTCCTCCCCCACTCACATCACTCTCCTCCCCCACTCACATCACTCTCCTCTCCCCACTCACATCACTCACCTCCCCCACTCACATCACTCACCTCACCCACTCACATCACTCTCCTCCCCTACTCACATCACTCTCCTCCTCACTCACATCACTCACTTCCTCACTCTCATCCCTCTCCTCCCCCACTCACATCACTAACCTCCCCCCACTCAGATCACTCTCCTCCACCCACTCACATCACTCTCCTCCCCCACTCTCATCACTCTCCTCCCCCCACTGACATCACTAACTTCCCCCCACTCAGATCACTCTCCTCCACCCACTCACATCACTCACCTTCCCCCCACTCACATCACTCTCCCCCCCCAATCACATCACTCTCCTCCTCCAACTGACATCACTCTCCTCCCCCACCCACATCACTCTCTTCCCCCCACTCACATCACTCCCCTTCCCCCACTCACATCACTCTCCCCCCCAATCACATCACTCTCCTCCGCCGACTGACATCACTCTCCTCCCCCACTCACATCACTCTCCACCTCCACTCACATCACTCCTCTCCCCTACTCACATCACTCTCCTCCCCTACTCACGTCACTCTCCTCCCCCCACTCACATCACTCTCCTCCCCCACTCACATCACTCTCCTCCCCCACTCATATCACTCTCCTCCCCTACTCACATCACTCTCCTCCCCCCACTCACATCACTCTCCTCCCCCACTCAGATCACTCACATCCCCCCCACTCAGATCACTCTCCTCCTTATTCACATCACTCTCCTCCCCCACTCATATCACTCTCCTCCCATACTCACATCACTCTCCTCCCCCACTCAGATCACTCTCCTCCCCCACGCAAATCACTCTCTCCCCTCACTCACATCACACTCCTCCCCCACTCACATCACTCTCCTCTCCCCACTCACATCACTCTCCTCCCCCCCACTCACATCACTCTCCTCTCCCCACTCACATCACTCTCCTCCTTCATGCACATCACTCTCCCCCCCACTCACATCACTTTTCTCCCCACTCACATCACTCTCCCTCCCCACTCACATCACTCTCCCTCCCCACTCACATCACTCTCCTCCCCCCACTGACATCACTAACTTCCCCCCACTCAGATCACTCTCCTCCACCCACTCACATCACTCTCCACCCCCAATCACATCACTCTCCTCCTCCAACTGACATCACTCTCCTCCCCCACCCACATCACTCTCTTCCCCCCACTCACATCACTCCCCTTCCCCCACTCACATCACTCTCCCCCACAATCACATCACTCTCCTCCCCCGACTGACATCACTCTCCTCCCCCACTCACATCACTCTCCACCTCCACTCACATCACTCCTCTCCCCTACTCACATCACTCTCCTCCCCTACTCACGTCACTCTCCTCCCCCCCACTCACATCACTCTCCTCCCCCACTCATATCACTCTCCTCCCCTACTCACATCACTCTCCTCCCCCCACTCACATCACTCTCCTCCCCCACTCAGATCACTCACATCCCCCCCACTCAGATCACTCTCCTCCTTATTCACATCACTCTCCTCCCCCACTCACATCACTCTCCTCCACCACTCACATCATTCACCTCCCCCAACTCACATCACTCACCTCCACCCACTGACATCACTCTCCTCCCCCACTCACATCACTCTTCTCCCCACTCACATCACTCTCCTCTCCAACTCATATCATGCCCCTCCTCCACTCACATCACTCTACTCTGCCCCACTCAAATCAGTCTCCTCCCCCACTCACATCACTCTCCACCTCCACTCACATCACTCCTCTCCCCTACTCACATCACTCTCCTCCCATACTCACATCACTCTCCTCCCCCACTCAGATCACTCTCCTCCCCCACGCAAATCACTCTCCTCCCCTCACTCACATCACACTCCTCCCCCCACTGACATCACTCTCCTCCCCCACTCACATCACTCTTCTCCCCACTCACATCACTCTCCTCCCCTACTCACATCACTCTCCTCTCCAACTCATATCACTCTCCTCCCCCACTCACATCACTCTCCTCTCCCCACTCACATCACTCTGCTCCCCCCACTCACATCACTCTTCTCCCCCACTCACATCACTCTTCTCCCCCACTCACATCACTCTCCTCCCCCCCACTCACATCACTCTCCTCCTGCACTCACATCACTCTCCTCCCATACTCACATCACTCTCCTCCCCCACTCAGATCACTCTCCTCCCCCACGCAAATCACTCTCTCCCCTCACTCACATCACACTCCTCCCCCACTCACATCACTCTCCTCTCCCCACTCACATCACTCTCCTCCCCCCCACTCACATCACTCTCCTCTCCCCACTCACATCACTCTCCTCCTTCATGCACATCACTCTCCCCCCCACTCACATCACTTTCCTCCCCACTCACATCACTCTCCCTCCCCACTCACATCACTCTCCCTCCCCACTCACATCACTCTCCTCCCCCCACTGACATCACTAACTTCCCCCCACTCAGATCACTCTCCTCCACCCACTCACATCACTCTCCCCCCCCAATCACATCACTCTCCTCCTCCAACTGACATCACTCTCCTCCCCCACCCACATCACTCTCTTCCCCCCACTCACATCACTCCCCTTCCCCCACTCACATCACTCTCCCCCACAATCACATCACTCTCCTCCCCCGACTGACATCACTCTCCTCCCCCACTCACATCACTCTCCACCTCCACTCACATCACTCCTCTCCCCTACTCACATCACTCTCCTCCCCTACTCACGTCACTCTCCTCCCCCCCACTCACATCACTCTCCTCCCCCACTCACATCACTCTCCTCCCCCACTCATATCAGTCTCCTCCCCTACTCACATCACTCTCCTCCCCCCACTCACATCACTCTCCTCCCCCACTCAGATCACTCACATCCCCCCCACTCAGATCACTCTCCTCCTTATTCACATCACTCTCCTCCCCCACTCACATCACTCTCCTCCACCACTCACATCATTCACCTCCCCCAACTCACATCACTCACCTCCACCCACTGACATCACTCTCCTCCCCCACTCACATCACTCTTCTCCCCACTCACATCACTCTCCTCTCCAACTCATATCATGCCCCTCCTCCACTCACATCACTCTACTCTGCCCCACTCAAATCAGTCTCCTCCCCCACTCACATCACTCTCCACCTCCACTCACATCACTCCTCTCCCCTACTCACATCACTCTCCTCCCATACTCACATCACTCTCCTCCCCCACTCAGATCACTCTCCTCCCCCACGCAAATCACTCTCCTCCCCTCACTCACATCACACTCCTCCCCCCACTGACATCACTCTCCTCCCCCACTCACATCACTCTTCTCCCCACTCACATCACTCTCCTCCCCTACTCACATCACTCTCCTCTCCAACTCATATCACTCTCCTCCCCCACTCACATCACTCTCCTCTCCCCACTCACATCACTCTGCTCCCCCCACTCACATCACTCTTCTCCCCCACTCACATCACTCTTCTCCCCCACTCACATCACTCTCCTCCCCCCCACTCACATCACTCTCCTCCCGCACTCACATCACTCACCTCCTCACTCACATCACTCTCCTCCTCCACTCAGATCACTCTCCTCCTCACACACATTACATTCCTCCCCCTCACTCACATCACTCTCCTCCCTATTTACATCACTCTCCTCCTTACTCATATCACTCTCCTCCCTCACTCTCATCACTCTCCTCCCCACTCACATCACTCTCCTCCCCTACTCACGTCACTCTCCTCCTCCACTCACATCACTCTCCTCCCCCACTCAGATCACTCACCTCCCCCCACTCAGATCACTCTCCTCCCCCAACTCACATCACTCACCTCCACCCACTGACATCACTCTCCTCCCCCACTCACATCACTCTTCTCCCCACTCACATCACTCTCCTCCCCCCACTCACATCACTCTCCTCTCCCCACTCACATCATGCCCCTCCTCCACTCACATCACTCTACTCTGCCCCACTCAAATCAGTCTCCTCCCCCACTCACATCACTCTCCACCTCCACTCACATCACTCCTCTCCCCTACTCACATCACTCTCCTCCCCTACTCACATCACTCTCCTCCCCCACTCAGATCACTCTCCTCCCCTACTCACATCACTCTCCTCCCCCACTCATATCACTCTCCTCCCATACTCACATCACTCTCCTCCCCCACTCAGATCACTCTCCTCCCCCACGCAAATCACTCTCTCCCCTCACTCACATCACACTCCTCCCCCACTCACATCACTCTCCTCTCCCCACTCACATCACTCTCCTCCCCCCCACTCACATCACTCTCCTCTCCCCACTCACATCACTCTCCTCCTTCATGCACATCACTCTCCCCCCCACTCACATCACTTTCCTCCCCACTCACATCACTCTCCCTCCCCACTCACATCACTCTCCCTCCCCACTCACATCACTCTCCACCTCCACTCACATCACTCCTCTCCCGTACTCACATCACTCTCCTCCCCTACTCACATCACTCTCCTCCCCCACTCACATCACTCTCCTCCCCCCACTCACATCACTAACCTCCCCCCACTCAGATCACTCTCCTCCACCCACTCACATCACTCTCATTCCCCACTCTCATCACTCTCCTCCCCACTCACATCACTCTCCTCCGCCCACTGACATCGCTCTCCTCCCCCAATCACATCACTCTCCACCTCCATTCACATCACTCTTCTTCCCTACTCACATCACTCTCCTCCCCCCACTCACATCACTCTCCTCCCCCACTCACATCATTCACCTAACCCACTCACATCACTCTCCTCCTCAACTCACATCATTCACCTACCCCCACTCACATCACTCTCCTCTCCCCACTCACATCACTCTGCTCCCCCAACTCACATCACTCACCTCCCCCACTCACATCACTCTCCTCCCCCCACTCACATCACTCTCCTCCCCCCACACACATCACTCTCCTCCCCACTCACAACATTCTCCTCCCCCACTCACATCACTCTCCTCTCCCCACTCACATCACTCTGCTCCCCCAACTCACATCACTCTTCTCCCCCACTCACATAACTCTCCTCCCCACTGACATCACTCTCCTCCCCCCCACACACATCACTCTCCTCCCTCACTCACATTACTCTCATTTCCCACTCTCATCACTCTCCTCCCCCATTCACATCACTAACCTCCCCTCACTCAGATCACTCTCCTCCACCCACTCACATCACTCTCCTCCCCCAACTGACATCACTCTCCTCCCCCACTAACATCACTCACCTCCACCCACTGTCATCACTCTCCTCTCCCACTCACATCACTCTGCTCCCCAATCATATCACTCTCCTCCTCCCTCACATCACTCTCCTCTCCCCACTCACATCACTCTGCTCCCCCCACTCACATCACTCTCCTCTCCCCACTCACATCACTCTCCTCCCCCCCACTCACATCACTCTCCTCTCCCCACTCACATCACTCTCCTCCTTCATGCACATCACTCTCCCCCCCACTCACATCACTTTCCTCCCCACTCACATCACTCTCCCTCCCCACTCACATCACTCTCCCTCCCCACTCACATCACTCTCCACCTCCACTCACATCACTCCTCTCCCCTACTCACATCACTCTCCTCCCCTACTCACATCACTCTCCTCCCCCACTCACATCACTCTCCTCCCCCCACTCACATCACTAACCTCCCCCCACTCAGATCACTCTCCTCCACCCACTCACATCACTCTCATTCCCCACTCTCATCACTCTCCTCCACCACTCACATCACTAACCTCCACCCACTCAGATCACTCTCCTCCACCCACTCACATCACTCACCTTCCCCCCACTCATATCACTCTCCTCCCCACTCACATCACTCTCCTCCGCCCACTGACATCGCTCTCCTCCCCCAATCACATCACTCTCCACCTCCATTCACATCACTCTTCTTCCCTACTCACATCACTCTCCTCCCCCCACTCACATCACTCTCCTCCCCCACTCACATCATTCACCTAACCCACTCACATCACTCTCCTCCTCAACTCACATCATTCACCTACCCCCACTCACATCACTCTCCTCTCCCCACTCACATCACTCTGCTCCCCCAACTCACATCACTCACCTCCCCCACTCACATCACTCTCCTCCCCCCACTCACATCACTCTCCTCCCCCCACACACATCACTCTCCTCCCCACTCACATCATTCTCCTCCCCCACTCACATCACTCTCCTCTCCCCACTCACATCACTCTGCTCCCCCAACTCACATCACTCTTCTCCCCCACTCACATAACTCTCCTCCCCACTGACATCACTCTCCTCCCCCCCACACACATCACTCTCCTCCCTCACTCACATTACTCTCATTTCCCACTCTCATCACTCTCCTCCCCCACTCACATCACTAACCTCCCCTCACTCAGATCACTCTCCTCCACCCACTCACATCACTCTCCTCCCCCAACTGACATCACTCTCCTCCCCCACTAACATCACTCACCTCCACCCACTGTCATCACTCTCCTCTCCCACTCACATCACTCTGCTCCCCAATCATATCACTCTCCTCCTCCCTCACATCACTCTCCTCTCCCCACTCACATCACTCTGCTCCCCCCACTCACATCACTCTCCTCCCCACAGACATCAATCTCCTCCCCCCCTCACACATCAGTGTCCTCCCTCACTCACATCACTCTCCTTCCTCACTCTCATCAATCTCCTCCCGCACTCACATCACTAAACTCCCCCCACTCAGATCACTCTCCTCCCCCACTCACATCACTCTCCTCCACCACTCACATCACTCTCCTCCCCCACTCAGATCACTCACTTCCCCCCACTCAGATCACTCTCCTCCTTACTCACATCACTCTCCTCTTCCACTCACATCATTCACCTCCACCCACTCACATCACTCTGCTCCCCCCACTCACATCACTCTTCTCCCCCACTCACATCACTCTGCTCCCCCCACTCATATCACTCTTCTCCCCCACACACATCACTCTTCTCCCCACTGACATCACTCTCATTCCCCACTCTCATCACTCTCCTCCCCCACTCAGATCACTCTCCACCTGCACTCACATCACTCCTCTCCCCTACTCACATAACTCTCCTCCCCTACTCACATCACTCTCCTC
This sequence comes from Mobula birostris, assembly GCF_030028105.1. NCBI lineage: Eukaryota > Metazoa > Chordata > Chondrichthyes > Myliobatiformes > Myliobatidae > Mobula > Mobula birostris. Next base: position 14,375,835 of record NC_092393.1, read on the forward strand.
TCCAACTCATATCACTCTCCTCCCCCACTCACATCACTCACCTAACCCCACTCACATCACTCTCCTCCTCCCTCACATCACTCTCCTCCCCCCACTCACATCACTCTGCTCCCCCCACTCACATCACTCTCCTCCCCCCCACAGACATCTCTCTCCTCCCTTACTCACAACACTCTCAATCCCCACTCTCATCACTCTCCTCCCCCACTCACATCACTAACCTCCCCCACTCAGATCACTCTCCTCCACCCACTCACATCACTCCCCTTCCCCCCACTCACATCACTCTCCTCCTCCACTCACATCACTCACCTCCCCCACTCACATCTCTCCTCTCCCCTCTCACATCACTCTCCTCCCCCCTCTCACATCACTCTCCTCCCCCACTCACATCACTCACCTCCACCCACTGACATCACGCTCCTCCCCCACTCACATCACTCACCTCCCCCACTCACATCACTCCTCTCCCCACTCACATCACTCACCTCCACCCACTGACATCACTCTCCTCCCCCACTCACATCACTCTCCTCCCCCTCTCACATCACTCTCCTCCCCTACTCACATCACTCTCCTCCCCTACTCACATCACTCTCCTCTCCCCCAATCACATCAGTCTCCTCCCTCACTCACATCACTCTCCTCCTCCGCCACTCACATCACTCTCCTCCCCCTACTCACATCACTCTCTTCCTCACTCACATCATTCCCCTCCCCACCACTCACATCCCTCTCCTCCCCCACTCACATCACTCTCCTCCTCCCACTCACATCACTCTCCTCCCGCACTCACATCATTCACCTCCCCACCACTCACATCACTCTCCTCTCCCCCACTCACATCACTCTTCTCCCGACTCACATCACTCTCCTCACTCACATCACTCTCCTCCCTGACTCACATCACTCCTCTTCCCTAATCACATCACTCTCCTCCCTCACTCACATCACTCTCCACCTCCACTCACATCACTCTCCTCCCCTCACTCACATCACTCTCCTCCCCCTCACATCATTCTCCTCCCCCACTCACATCACTCTCCTCCCCCCCACTCACATCACTCTCCTCCTGCACTCACATCACCCACCTCCCCAACACTCACATCACTCTCCTCTCCCCCACTCACATCACTCTCCTCCCGACTCACATCACTCTCCTCCCCCCACTCACATCACTCTCCTCCCCCACTCACATCACTCTCCTCCCCCCACTCACATCACTCTCCTCCTCCCTCACATGACTCTCCTCCCCACTCACATCACTCTTATCCCCCACTCACATCACTCTCCTCATACATTTACATCACTCACCTCCCCACTCACATCACTCTCCTCCCCCCACTGACATCACTCACCTCCACCCTCACATCACTCTCCTCTCCCCACTCACATCACTCTTCTCCTCCACTCACATCACTCTCCTTCCCACTGACATCACTCTTCTCCCCCCAACACACATCACTCTCCTCCCTCACTCACATCATTCTCATTCCCCACTCTCATCACTCCCCTTACCCCCACTCACATCACTCTCCCCCCCAATCACATCACTCTCCTCCCCCGACTGACATCACTCTCCTCCCCCACCCACATCACTCTCCTCCCCCCACTCACATCACTCCCCTCCCCACTCACATCACTTTCCTCCCCACTCACATCACTCTCCTCCCCCCACTCACATCACTATCCTCCCCACTCACATCACTCTCGTCCTCCCTCACATCACTCTCCTATCCCCTCTCACATCACTCTGCTCCACTCACATCACTCTTCTCCCCCACTCACATCACTCTCCTCCCCACTGACATCACTCTCCTCCCCCACTCACATCACTCTCCTCCTCCCCCACTCACATCACTCTCCTCCCGCACTCACATCACTCACCTCCTCACTCACATCACTCTCCTCCTCCACTCAGATCACTCTCCTCCTCACACACATTACATTCCTCCCCCTCACTCACATCACTCTCCTCCCTACTTATATCACTCTCTTCCTTACTCACATCACTCTCCTCCCTCACTCACATCACTCTCCTCCCCACTCACATCACTCTCCTCCCCCCAATGACAGCACTCTCCTCCACCCACTGACATCACTCTCCTCCCCCCACTCACATCACTCTCCTCCTCACTCACATCACTCACTTCCTCACTCACATCACTCTCCTCCCCCACTCACATCACCTCCACTCACATCACTCCTCTCCCCTACTCACATCACTCTCCTCTCCCCACTCACATCACGCTCCTCCCCCCCACTCACATCACTCTCCTCCCCCTCACATCACTCTCCGCCCCCTCCACTCACATCGCTATCCTCCCCCACTCACATCACTCTCCTCATACACTCACATCACTCTCCTCTCCCCACTCACATCTCTCCTCCCCCCACTCACATCACTCTCCTCCCCCACTCACATCACTCACCTCCCCGCACTCACATCACTCACCTCCACCCACTCACATCACTCCTCTCCCCACTCACATCACTCACCTCCTCCCACTGACATCACTCTCCTCCCCCACTCACATCACTCACCTCCCCCACTCACATCACTCCTCTCCCCACTCACATCACTCACCTCCACCCACTGACATCACTCCTCTCCCCACTCACATCACTCACCTCCACCCACTGACATCACTCTCCTCCCCCACTCACATCACTCTCCTCCCCCCTCACATCACTCTCCTCCCCTACTCACATCACTCTCCTCTCCCCCAATCACATCAGTCTCCTCCCTCACTCGCATCACTCTCCTCCCCGCCACTCACATCACTCTCCTCCCCCTACTCACATCACTCTCTTCCTCACTCACATCACTCTCCTCCCCACCACTCACATCCCTCTCCTCCCCCACTCACATCACTCTCCTCCCGCACTCACATCATTCACCTCCCCACCACTCACATCACTCTCCTCTCCCCCACTCACATCACTCTCCTCCCGACTCACATCACTCTCCTCACTCACATCACTCTCCTCCCTGACTCACATCACTCCTCTTCCCTAATCACATCACTCTCCTCCCCCACTCACATCACTCTCCACCTCCACTCACATCACTCTCCTCCACTCACTCACATCACTCTCCTCCCCCTCACATCATTCTCCTCCCCCACTCACATCACTCTCCTCCCCCCCACTCACATCATTCACCTCCCCACCACTCACATCACTCTCCTCTCCCCCACTCACATCACTCTCCTCCCGACTCACATCACTCTCCTCCCCCGCTCACATCACTCACCTCCTCCCACTCACATCACTCTCCTCCCCCCACTCACATCACTCTCCTCTTCCCACTCGCATCACTCTCCTCCCCCACTCACATCACTCTCCTCCCCTCACTCACATCACTCTCCTCCCCCAACTCACATCACTCTCTTCCTCACTCACATCACTCTCTTCCTCACTCACATCACTCTCCTCCTCCCCACTCACATCACTCTCCTCCCTACTCACATCACTCTCCTCACTCACATCACTCTCCTCCCTGACTCACATCACTCCTCTTCCCTAATCACATCACTCACCTCACCCACTCACATCATTCTCCTCCCTCCACTCACATCTCTCTCCTCCTCACTCACATCACTCTCCTTCAGTACTCACATCATTCTCTTCCTCCACTCAAATCACTCTCCTCCCCCCACTCATATCACTCTCCTCCCCCTCTCACATCACTATCCCCCCCACACTCATCACTATCCTCCCCCCCATACTCATCACTCTCCTCTCCCCACTCACATCACTGTCCTCCCCACTCACATCACTCTCCTCTCCCCCACTCACATCACTCTCCTGCTCCCTCACATCACTCTCCTCTCCCCACTCACAGCACTCTGCTCCCCCCACTCACATTACTCTTCTCCCCCACTCACATCACTCTGCTCCCCCACTCACATCACTCTCCTCCTCCCCACTCACATCACTCACCTCCCCCACTCACATCACTCACCTCCCCCACTCACATCACTCTCCTCCCCCCCACTCACATCACTCTCCTCCCCCCCACTCACATCACTCTCTTCCCCACTCACATCACTCACCTCCCCCCACTCACATCACTCTCCTCCCCCCCATTCACATCACTCACCTCCCCCCACTCACATCACTCACCTCCACCCACTGACATCACTCTTTTCCCCCACTCACATCACTCTCCTCTCCCCACTCACATCACTCTGCTCCCCCCACTCACATCACTCTCCTCCCCCACACACATCACTCTCCTCCCTCACTCACATCACTCTCCTTCCCCACTCTCATCACTCTCCTCCCCCACTCACATCACTAACCTCCCCCCACTCAGATCACTCTCCTCCCCCACTCACATCACTAAACTCCCCCCACTCAGATCACTATCCTCCCCCCACTCACATCACCTCCTCTCCCCCAATCACATCACTCTCCTCCCCACCACTCACATCACTCTCCTCCCGCACTCACATCACTCACCTCCTCCACTCACATCACTCTCCTCCTCCACTCAGATCAATTTCCTCCTCACACCCATTACATTCCTTCCCCCCACTCACATCACTCTCCTCCCTACTCACATCACTCTCCTCCTCACTCACATCACTCTCCTCCCCCACTCACATCACTTTCCACCTCCAGTCACATCACTCTCCTCCCCTACTCACATCACTCTCCTCCCCCACTCACATCACTCTCCACCCCACTCACATCACTCTCCTCCCCCACTCACATCACTCTCCACCCCACTCACATCACTCTCCTCCCGACTCACATCACTCTCCTCCACACTCACATCACTCTCCTCCCCCCACTGACATCACTCTCCTCCCCCACTAACATCACTATCCTCCCCCTCACTCTCATCACTATCCTCCCCAACTCACATCACTCTCCTCCCCCACTCACATCACTCTCCTCCCCCCCACTCACATCACTCTCCTCCCCCACTCACATCACTCTCCTCCTCACTCACAATACTCTCCTCTCCCCCACTCACATCACTCTCCTCCCCCACTCACATCACTCTCCTCCCCCACTCGCATCACTCTCCTCCCCCACTCACATCACTCTCCTCCCCTCACTCACATCACTCTCCTCCCCCAACTCACATCACTCTCTTCCTCACTCACATCACTCTCTTCCTCACTCACATCACTCTCCTCCTCCCCACTCACATCACTCTCCTCCCTACTCACATCACTCTCCTCACTCACATCACTCTCCTCCCTGACTCACATCACTCCTCTTCCCTAATCACATCACTCACCTCACCCACTCACATCATTCTCCTCCCTCCACTCACATCTCTCTCCTCCTCACTCACATCACTCTCCTTCAGTACTCACATCATTCTCTTCCTCCACTCAAATCACTCTCCTCCCCCCACTCATATCACTCTCCTCCCCCTCTCACATCACTATCCCCCCCACACTCATCACTATCCTCCCCCCCATACTCATCACTCTCCTCTCCCCACTCACATCACTGTCCTCCCCACTCACATCACTCTCCTCTCCCCCACTCACATCACTCTCCTGCTCCCTCACATCACTCTCCTCTCCCCACTCACAGCACTCTGCTCCCCCCACTCACATTACTCTTCTCCCCCACTCACATCACTCTGCTCCCCCACTCACATCACTCTCCTCCTCCCCACTCACATCACTCACCTCCCCCACTCACATCACTCACCTCCCCCACTCACATCACTCTCCTCCCCCCCACTCACATCACTCTCCTCCCCCCCACTCACATCACTCTCTTCCCCACTCACATCACTCACCTCCCCCCACTCACATCACTCTCCTCCCCCCCATTCACATCACTCACCTCCCCCCACTCACATCACTCACCTCCACCCACTGACATCACTCTTTTCCCCCACTCACATCACTCTCCTCTCCCCACTCACATCACTCTGCTCCCCCCACTCACATCACTCTCCTCCCCCACACACATCACTCTCCTCCCTCACTCACATCACTCTCCTTCCCCACTCTCATCACTCTCCTCCCCCACTCACATCACTAACCTCCCCCCACTCAGATCACTCTCCTCCCCCACTCACATCACTAAACTCCCCCCACTCAGATCACTATCCTCCCCCCACTCACATCACCTCCTCTCCCCCAATCACATCACTCTCCTCCCCACCACTCACATCACTCTCCTCCCGCACTCACATCACTCACCTCCTCCACTCACATCACTCTCCTCCTCCACTCAGATCAATTTCCTCCTCACACCCATTACATTCCTTCCCCCCACTCACATCACTCTCCTCCCTACTCACATCACTCTCCTCCTCACTCACATCACTCTCCTCCCCCACTCACATCACTTTCCACCTCCAGTCACATCACTCTCCTCCCGTACTCACATCACTCTCCTCCCCCACTCACATCACTCTCCACCCCACTCACATCACTCTCCTCCCCCACTCACATCACTCTCCACCCCACTCACATCACTCTCCTCCCGACTCACATCACTCTCCTCCACACTCACATCACTCTCCTCCCCCCACTGACATCACTCTCCTCCCCCACTAACATCACTATCCTCCCCCTCACTCTCATCACTATCCTCCCCAACTCACATCACTCTCCTCCCCCACTCACATCACTCTCCTCCCCCCCACTCACATCACTCTCCTCCCCCACTCACATCACTCTCCTCCTCACTCACAATACTCTCCTCTCCCCCACTCACATCACTCTCCTCCCCCACTCACATCACTCTCCTCCCCTACTCACATCACTCTCCTCCCCCACACACATCACTCTCCTCCCCACTCACATCACTCTCCTTCCCGCCACTCACATCACTCTCCTCTCCCCACTCACATCACTCTCCTTCCCCCCACTCACATCACTCTCCTCCCCCCACTCACATCACTCTCCTCTCTGCACTCACATCAGTCTCCTCCTCCACTCACATCACTCTCCTCCCCCACTCACATCACTCTCTTCCTCCACTCACATCACTCTCCTTCCCCCCACTCACATCACTCACCTCCCCACTGACATCACTCTCCTCCCCCCACTCACATCACTCTCCTCCTCAGTCACATCACTCTCCTTCACCACTCACATCACTCTCTTCCTCCACTCACATCACTCTCCTCCCCCCACTCACATCACTGTCCTCCCCCCCACTCTCATCACTCTCCTCCCCACTCACATCACTCTCCTCCCCCCACTCACATCACTCTCCACCCCACTCACATCACTCTCCTCCCGACTCACATCACTCTCCTCCACACTCACATCACTCTCCTCCCCCCACTGACATCACTCTCCTCCCCCACTAACATCACTATCCTCCCCCTCACTCTCATCACTATCCTCCCCCACTCACATCACTCTCCTCCCCCACTCACATCACTCTCCTCCCCCCCACTCACATCACTCTCCTCCCCCACTCACATCACTCTCCTCCTCACTCACAATACTCTCCTCTCCCCCACTCACATCACTCTCCTCCCCCACTCACATCACTCTCCTCCCCCTTACTCACATCACTCTCCTCTATCCTCACTTGCATCTCTCTCCCATTTCCTTCACTCACTTCCCTCTCCCGTTTCCCCCCACTTGCTTCCCTCTCTCATTACCATCAGTCGCTTTCCCTGTACTCTTCCTTTTCTCCCCTCACTTGCATCCCTCTGCACTTCCTTCATTTGCTTACCCCCCTTCCTTTAGCTTGCTTTCCTTTCCTGCTTCTCTGTTCTCCATTGCTCATCCTTCTCACTTGCCTACCCTCCTCACTCACTTTCCTTCCTTTACCAATCTTTATTCCTTCTCCTATTCACCTGCGTTCATGTCCTTCACACATTTTCCCCCTCCCCTTTACCCACTTTCTGTTCCCTTTTTGTTTTCATATGTTCTTCCCCTCCCCAATGCTATTCTTCCTCCCTCCATTCCTTCTCTACTCCTCCCCTTCACTCTTATCTTACCTCTCACTCTCCATTTACTTTCTCCCTCCCCTTTACGTGATTTCTCCCTTCCCCTTCATGTGTTTCTCTCCCTTCCCCTTTGCGTGTTTCTCTCCCTCCCCTTTGCGTGTTTCTCACCTCCCCTTTGCGTGTTTCTCTCCCTTCCCCTTTGCGTGTTTCTCACCTCCCCTTTTCGTGTTTTTCTCACCTCTCCTTTGCGTGTTTTTCTCACCTCCCCTTTGCGTGTTTCTCTCCCTTCCCCTTTGCGTGTTTTTCTCACCTCCCCTTTGCGTGTTTCTCACCTCCCCTTTGCGTGTTTGTCACCTCCCCTTTGCATGTTTCTCACCTCCCCTTTGCGTGTTTCTCTCCCTTCCCCTTTGCGTGTTTCTCACCTCCCCTTTGCGTGTTTCTCTCCCTTCCCCTTTGCGTGTTTCTCACCTCCCCTTTTCATGTTTCGCACCTCCCCTTTGCGTGTTTCTCTCCCTTCCCCTTTGCGTGTTTCTCACCTCCCCTTTGCGTGTTTTCTTCCTTCCCCTTTGCGTGTTTTTCTCACCTCCCCTTTGCGTGTTTTTCTCATCTCCCTTTGCTCACTTTTCTGCCTCCTCCCCCTGTGCATGCTTCCCCGCTTTCTTTTCCCTCGTACACTTTCTACCCTTTCCATGCTCCATTTTTGACCTCGTCCCCTTGGTTGCATTAGTTAAGCAGTCAAATAAATTTATTAATCAGCACTGTCATCTGACTCTGATTCAAGACCCATGTGAGTAAGGTTGTATAGAGTTCAGATTCTAATCTCAAAAGTCGGCATTTTTGAAATCATCTTTTTTCCCTCAACATGCTTTTTTATCTGTTTCAAATGCTGTATCTCAGTAACTTCAAAATGGAATAGAGAGTGACAATGGCATTATTTACACTTTGAGAAAAACTTAGTAGCTCATTATTGTTTTGATTTGTTGCCTCTTTGGTTCCCTTGGAGTGGGGCAATATTTTTGACTTTTTGTTTGAATTTTTCTACCATTAGGAACTGCTGACTTTAAATATCCAAATGTTGATTTGGCTCAGGTTCCAGTTTTACTTCCTTGTTTCATTTTATTCTCTATTGAAATCTGTGTAAAGTAAGATAGGGCATACAAAAGCGAGATAAGTTTAAAAAAGCACATAGGAAACTTTCATTTTCTTTGAATGGCTCATTCTTGCAATGTGAATGTTGTAGTTGCACAGTTTATTTAATATTTCAAACTGATTTTGATCAGTCATCTTTGTAATTCAAGAAGTGATCTCAATTTCTATCCTTTCCAAGATTTGCATTGGATTTGGAGAAAGGGAGCAGAATTGGTTGCAGCTTAAGCTGGCAAAACTGGCAAGGATTCTTGAAAGAATATTTACATTCCAACTTTATGTTGGCTGATCTAAGTGTCTGTGCTTTACACATCTTTAGCAGCAGACATGTTTAAACCTTCATGAGTTGAGTAAAGCATCTGGATATTACAATGTCTTCTTTAATAAAGAGTTGAGAACTGTAATGTGAAGTCTATATGAAAGTATGTCATTACTGAAGCTTCATCATCTGCATTGTCAAATCTTAGTGATTTACAGCAAAATTTTTTCCCATTATGAAACTGTAAGAGCTGACTTCTGGAAAATTCCACTCGTTAGGTTGTTGCTAATTTTCCACACGGAGGCTTTATAGCATTTCATTCTATTACAGAGTTTATTTTAATCCATGTGCCCTTTTGCTAATTTAAATTGATAACATTACTTTTGATATTCCCTTTGAGTTATCAGAGGTCTGCAGATCAAGTTTGTTATCTACTATCATGTTATAAGGGTGCTTTGCTGCATTGGTGGGAATTCAAGTTAATGCTCTGTCTTGGCAACAAAAGATAAGAAATATATAATTGAAAACTTTCATTTCCTATACCACACTGTTGGTTGCCAAGTCTTAAAATATCTTGGCTCAATCTTTTGAAATATCTCCTAAGCCTCTGAAGTTGATGACTCCCATTAAACCAATTTTTTACATTAAGTCTCTTGACCATATTCTTGTTGATCTCACTTAATGCACTTTTTTTGGCTCAATATCAGTTTCATTTAATGCCCTGAAGAAGTGAATTCAATGGTTTTATTATGCTAAAGGTTCTATGTAAATACAACTTGTTTTTCTTGTGTAAAAAATACTGTTTTTTAAAAGAAGAATTTGAGTTTTTGGCTCTGGTCCTTGTTAGAACATGAAGTTTGCTTGCAGGAGTTAGCAAAAGTACTTAATTTTATCACCAGCATGTTCTTATAATTCACATCTATTTTTCTTTTGCACACTGAGATTTGCAGTTTATTAGTTTTTTTGTAATGTCAGTTCAGGCAAAACTAGTCTTGGGTGATCGAATTTGACGTTGACTATGCTATCGACATCCACTCCATAGAGTCATAGAGCACTGCAGCACAGAGGCAGGTTGTTCAGCCCGTCCAGTCTCTGCCAAACTTCATTCTTTTCAGTAACTCAGAAAATGTTGCTTGTGATTGCCATTATATTGGGAATGGAAATCAAGATTTATGATCTGGAAATTTAAATGTGCAAAACATAGAGGGACATCACTAAAATGTCAAAAACACAGCTTTTTGTTCAATTAAGTTTTGAAGCATTCAAATGCAATACAAGGGGAACAGAAAATAATGTTCTGTAGCATTAATAGGTACTTAAGTTTTTCAGATTTAAACTCAGTAAGTACCATTGGTTTAGGGCTTTGTGTTGCATTTAGGTTTTCCATATTCCAAATAAACTGAGTGAGTAATAAGTAAGGTATTGTAGGAATGTTGGCCTTGGTGACATCTTTATGTTGATAGGTTATGGCTCAAAACATAATTTATTCTTGAATATACAAACTTGACAAACATCTAAATCCTATTGTTGCTTAAGTGGAACTAAAAGATCCCATGACAATGTTAGAAGAGTAGAGCCTTCCGTTTGTAATCCTGCTGACATCCTTCCTTCCATCAGTAATTTTTTTTAATGCTCAAATAGTGATTTCATTTTGGGAATAATCTGTTGCTTGTAAATAGACACAATTGGTAAAAAATAATTTTATTAATCTTGTATTATAAAATTAAGTTTTCTTTTTAGCCACCTATTCTGATTTTTCAATCAGTTTGAACTTCAAAAAGAGCATAAAGTTCTGGAGTATTATTGGGCTTTATCACTGCCCAGCATGGATTTTATAAGAGACCTGCTCTTTCAGTTTCTTGATTATGTTATTTTCTCGGGACTGAGTACTGCCAATGATGCTGCAGTTATTAATTTCTTTATGGAACATGCATCAATACCTAAATTACAGAGAGAATCTGACCGATGTTGCTATAAAATATAATAACACACAGTGAATATATTGATGGTATTTCTCTTTTTAATGAAGAATATTACAATGTTTGATATTTGATCAATACTTGTGAAATATATTTAAAAATAGCATCTTTATAAATAAAATAGTATTAAAATATTAAAATTCAATAATGCAACTGCAGTGCATTGAAAACTATTAATTTTATGATGTTTTTGCATATTTATGAAGAACAAATGCATCCTTCCTGTGATTTCTCAGTCTCTTAGCTATTACTTTTATTACATTAACAGTTGGTGCTTTTCAGCTCCTTGCAGGTGTTGAATCTTGCCAATAACCAGCTGAAGTCAGTATGCAGCTTTTCCAAACAGTTCCTTAATCTTGAAATCCTTAACATAGCCAATAATTGCATTGACGTGAAGAAGGAACTTGTAAGTATGATTGTTTTATTCTAATTCAATGTGAGCATTGTTAAAACTTGTAATTTTTTATTTAAAAAATTATATCAATCTGTGTGTGCATTTAATATTTTCTATCAAATTTATATGCATGGATTTGCATGTTATTTAAATTCAAATATATCTCTAATGAGAACAGCACTTGACCTTTAAAAACACTATAAACTGCAGTTGCTAAGGGAATGAGGAAGTGAAGTTATTTTTGCCGATGTTTTTTCCTTCAAGAAATTTCTGGCACAGTGCTGCCACCTGGAGGATCTACATATTGCTGGCAACAATACCGGGACTTCAAAAGAAGAAAATGAGTGAGAACTATATTGTTTATCTGTAGGAATTACAAATCGCTCACAAATTATAGCAAGATAGAACATAGAGCATAGAATAGTACAGCACAGTACAGGCCCTTCGGCCCACAATGTTGTGCCGACCCTTAAACCCTGCCTCCCATATAACCCCCTACCTTAAATTCCTCCATATACCTGTCTAGTAGTCTCTTAAATTTCACTAGCATATCTGCCTCCACCACTGACTCAGGCAGTGCATTCCACGCACCAACCACTCTCTGAGTAAAAAACCTTCCTCTAATATCCCCCTTGAACTTCCCACCCCTTACCTTAAAGCCATGTCCTCTTGTACTGAGCAGTGGTGCCCTGGGGAAGAGGCGCTGGCTGTCCACTCTATCTATTCCTCTTAATATCTTGTATACCTCTATCATGTCTCCTCTCTTCCTCCTCTCCAAAGAGTAAAGCCCTAGCTCCCTTAATCTCTGATCATAATGCATACTCTCTAAACCAGGCAGCATCCTGGTAAATCTCCTCTGTACCCTTTCCAATGCTTCCACATCCTTCTTATAGTGAGGCGACCAGAACAGGACACAGTACTCCAAGTGTGGCCTAACCGGAGTTTTATAGAGCTGCATCATTACCTCGCAACTCTTAAACATTAACCCTCGACTTAAGAAGGCTAACACCCCATAAGCTTTCTTAACTACCCTATCTACCTGTGAGGCAACTTTCAAGGATCTGTGGACATGTACCCCCAGATCTCTCTGCTCTTCCACACTACCAAGTATCCTGCCATTTACTTTGTACTCTGCCTTGGAGTTTGTCCTTCCAAAGTGTACCACCTCACACTTCCTTGGGTTGAACTCCATCTGCCACTTCTCAGCCCAGTTCTGCATCCGCTCAATGTCTCTCTGCAATCTTCAACAATTCTCTACACTATCCACAACACCACCAACCTTTGTGTCATCTACAAACTTGCCAACCCACCCTTCTACCCCCACACCCAGGTCGTTAATAAAAATCACGAAAAGTAGAGGTCCCAGTACCAATCTTTGTGGGACACCACTAGTCACAACCCTCCAATCCGAATGTACTCGCTCCACTATGACCCTCTGCTTTCTGCAGGCAGGCCAATTCTGAATCCACCTGGCCAAACTTCCCATGCCTTCTGACTTTCTGAATAAGCCTACCGTGTGGAACCTTGTCAAATGCCTTACTAAAATCAATGTAGATCATATCCACTGCACTACCCTCATCTATATGCCTGGTCACCTCCTCAAAGAACTCTATCAGGCTTGTTAGACATGATCTGCCTTTCACAAAGCCATGCTGACTGTCCCTGATCAGACCATGATTCTCTAAATGTCCATAGATCCTATCTCTAAGAATCTTTTCCAACAGCTTTTCCACCACAGACATGAGGCTCACTGGTCTATAATTACCCAGACTATCCCTACTACCTTTTTTGAACAGGGGGACAACATTCACCTCCCTCCAATCCTCCGGTACCATTCCTGTGGACAACGAGGACATAAAGATCCTAGCCAGAGGCTCAGCAATCTCTTACCTCACCTCATGGAGCAGCCTGGGGAATATTCCATCAGGCCCCGGGGACTTATCCGTCGTGATGTATTTTAACAACTCCAACGGCTCCTCTCCCTTAATATCAATATGCTCCAGAACATCAACCTCACTCATATTGTCCTCACCGTCAGCAAGTTCCCTCTTGATGGTGAATACCGAAGAGAAGTATTCACTGAGGACTTCACTCACTTCCACAGCCTCCAGACACATCTTCCCACCTTTATCTCTAATTGGTCCTACCTTTACTCCTGTCATCCTTTTGTTCTTCACATAATTGAAGAGTGCCTTGGGGTTTTCCTTTACCCTACTCGCCAAGGTCTTCTCATGCCCCCTTCTTGCTCTCCTCAGCCCCTTCTTAAGCTCCTTTCTTGCTACCCTATATTCCTCAGTAGACCCATCTGATTCTTGCTTCCTAAACCTCATGTATGATTTCTTCTTCCACTTGACTAGATTTTCCACTTCACTTGTCACCTATGGTTCCTTTACCCTACCATTCTTTATCCTCCTCACCGGGACAAATTTATCCCTAACATCCTGCAAGAGATCCCTAAACATCGACCACATGTCCATAGTACATTTCCCTGCAAAAACATCATTCCAATTCACACCTGCAAGTTCTAGCCTTATAGCCTCATAATTTGCCCTTCCCCAATTAAAAAATTTCCTGTCCTCTCTGATTCTGTCCTTTTCCCTGATAATGTTAAAGGCCAGGGAGCAATGGTCACTGTCCCCCAGATGCTCATCCACTGAGAGATCTGTAACCTGACCCGGTTCATTACCTGATACTAGATCTGGTATGGCATTCCCCCTAGTCGGCCTGTCAACATACGGTGACAGGAATTCGTCCTGGACACACTTAACAAACTCTGCCCTGTCTAAACCATTGGAACTAATCAGGTGCCAATCAGTATTAGGGAAGTTAAAGTCACCCATGATAACAACCCTGTTATTTTTGCACCTTTCCAAAATCTGCCTCCCAATCTGCTCCTCTGTATCTCTGCTGCTACCAGGGGCCCTATAGAATACTCCCAATAGAGTAACCACTCCCTTCCTGTTCCTGACTTCCACCCATACTGACTCAAAAGAGGATCCTGCTACATTACCCACCCTTTCTGTAGCAGTAATAGTATCCCTGACCAGTAATGCCACCACTCCTCCCCTCCCCCACCCCCACCCACCATCCCTTTTAAAGCACTGAAAACCATGAATATTGAGAATCCATTCCTGCCCTGGTGCCAGCCAAGTCTCTGTAATGGCCACTACATCATAATTCCATGTATGTATCCAAGCTCTCAGTTCATCACCTTTGTTCCTGATGCTTCTTGCATTGAAGTACACACACTTCAGCCCTTCTGCCTTACTACCTTTACACCCTTATTCTGCTTCTCTTTCCTCAAAGCCTCTTTATATGTTAGATCTGGCTTTACTCCATGCACTATACTTCCAGTTCTCGCATGACATTTATCCTCCTCCACCTCACTATCTGCTCTAACACTCTGGTTCTCTTCCCCCTGCAAATCTAGTTTAAACCCCCCGGAGCAGCACTAGCAAACCTTCCCGCAAGGATGTTAGTCCCCCTCCAGTTCTGATGCAACCCATCCCATCGGAACAGGTCCCACCTTCCCTGGAACAAGGCCCAATTGTCCAGAAACATGAAGCCCTCCCTTCTACACCAACTCCTTAGCCACGTATTTAGCTGCATTATCTTCCTATTTCTAGCCTCACTAGCACGTGGCACGGGTAGCAATCTTGAGATTGCAACCCTGGAAGTCCTGTCCTTCAACTTTGCACCTAACTCCCTAAACTCTCTTTGTTTCCTGATTGTTGAGTCAATATTATTTTGTGGCCTTTCAATGGGACAACATTACAGAAATAATTGTGTATACAACCTTTTGGAATTGGTAACCATGTTAAAAGTCCAAATGATTTCTTCCATTTAACTGAGATCGAACATTATATGAGCTGAAATTTCAATAGACCAGCTTGTAATAGAATCAGAGAAATCAGAGGCCATTTGGCCCACAGTGTCCATGGTGACCAAGGAAAAACATTACGACTAATCCTATATTCTATCTTTGTTCCAGAGGCTTGTAGACCACAACACATTGGAAAAATATTCAAATTGTTTTTTAAATGTTTCTACCATCCTTTTAGGCAGATAGTTTTAGAGCTATATCAGCCCTTGACTGAAAAACATTCTGAATCCTCTTCTAATATCTAATTCTTCAACCAATTACCTTAGGGTTGTTGTACTCATCTTTGAACAAAATATATCTTTCCTATTCTTCTGTCTAACCTCTTTTGATTTATGTATCTCATTTAAATCCAACCCACTAACCCACCTCCCATTCCAAAGAAAACACTAACTCCAATGTAGCTGAATTTCCAACTAACTGAAATGCTCCAGCCTTATGCACAACTTCTTTTATCCCTGCATTGCCATCACATTTTTTTCCTGTTCTGAATTGTGTGCCGTACTCTAGTTGTAGCTTATCTTGCGTTCTATATGCCTATTGCAGGATCTCCCTAACTTTATATTCTAAGCCTTATCCAGCTAAGGCAGGTACTCTGTGGACTTCCTAAACCACCTTATCTCCCTGATCTTACTGCTTTTGGGGATTATGGTAAAGGATTCCGACATTCTTCTGCAGTACGCTGTGTTGTGCTTATAATCTTGCCTTGTTTACACTCCCCAAATATTTCCCTGGAATAGACTCTATTTACTACTTTCTTGTCCATCTGACTGGGCAATTATTTTTTTCCCTTCAGTCTTCAACCTTTCCCTTACTGTCTACCTCATAGCCAGTTTTGCTACTGTTTGCAATTCTTAACCGTGCTTCCTGCATTGAAAAGTGCTGTTGATATATACCTCTAAAAACAAGAGAAAAGGCACTAAGCCCTCTAATCTTGCAGTCAATAAAATGCCAATTTTTTCCATTATTGCTCTTTGCTTTCTGCCACTGTCAATGTTGAATTTAACTTTCCAATTTCTCTTTAATCCCATGGGTTTTAATTTTTCTGATCAGTCAGTTTCATGGAGCCATGCCTAAAGCAATGATACAATCCATGCAGACTATGTCAACTGTGGTATATTCATTAATTCTCATCATTACCTCCTCAAAATATTCAATTAATTTAATCAGATATGACCTTTTCATGTTGACTTTTTTTTTGATATTTGTCTTTCCAAATGATGAATTTATATTGTTCCTCAGATCTGTCTGACTAATCTATAATTAATTAATCTATCCTATCCTTTTTGAATAACAATACATTATCAGATTTTTTCGCTACAACCATGTTTTTAGCTGGAGAAGACTGATAAAAGATGGTCATGACCTTATCCATTTTCTCCCTTGCTTTTCTTTTCAGCTTAGGGAAAATTTTATCCTGACTTGGCAATTTATCTATTTTTAAAGTTGTTAAACTCCTTAATAATTCTTCACACTCCGTGTTTATCACACCTGACATTTTACACTTCTTAATTGCAAGGTTTGCATCATACCTGTCTTTTGTGAAAATGCAAACTATTCATTAAGAACCATGGTGCACCTTCCACCTTTTTGCACAGACTACCTAAGTCCCTGATTGTTTCCATTATTTCCTTTGTTATCCTCCTGCTGTTTATGTACTTACAAAGCATTATTGGGGTTTTGTTTGTTTTACCTGACTGATTTTCATATCCTCTCTTTGCCTCTTTAATTTCCACTTTAGTTCCATTCTTGTACCTTCTATACACCTCATTTTTTTTGTTACATTGAGCTACCCTATATATTCAATGACATTTGGGATGAGAAACTAGAGGTGATGGAGGTGGTCTAGGTTTGGGAATGCCACCATTTTTCTTTGAGGGAATATATTTATTCTGAAGATGTTATCTCCTTGAATAGCTTCAGCTACTCTTATATTGATTTACTTTCAATCCATTTTGTGAAATAACATGGGAGTTTAATAAAACTGGCCTTTAACTAATTGAGAAATTTTGTTCCTGGTCTTTCTGTCCCTTTTCCGTACCTACAATGGATCTGAACAATGATCATTGTCACTGAAATGTGCTCCCAAATACATCATCTGCACCCGCCCAATCTTATTCACTAAAACTGTCTAAATTTGCCCCTTTTATCGTTTACCTTGTGACAAACTGATTTAAAAGACTTGCTTGAATACATTTTGAGAATTCAGCACCCTCTACAAATTTTATTGTCTTCCTTTCCTGTTATTAGGCAGGTTGAAATTTCCCACTACTATTTTGGCACCTCAGAAACCTGCCCTGTATCTTTATTCTTCTTTCTCCCACTGATTGAGGATCTACAGAATATTTCCAGTAGTTGAATGTCCCTCTTTATGTTTCACAGTTCAACATGCACAGTCTAATTTGTTGATATCTTTTGCATATCCATCCTTCTTATGAACAGCAATTGTTTCCTTGACCGATATTGTAATCATTTCTTTCCTTTTGTTTATTTCCCTCCCTGTCTTGTCTGATAATTGTGTAACCAGAATTGAAAACAAAAAAATGTAGTAACGGGTCAGCCAGCATCAGTGGAGAGCACAACCATTACTTTTTGATTGATGACTTTTTATCAGAGCTTTAACTGTGCTCTTTTGAAAGGTCATCAGCCTGAAAGAACAGTTCTGTTTCTGTCTCCACAAATACTGCCTGACTTGCTGATTATTTCCAACATTTGTTTTTTTTTGCTTCAAATTGCTAGTATCTTCCTTTTTTGACATAAGCAAGAGTTTTGAGCTGCCATTCTCTACTCCAGAGAGCTGTAGATGTTCAATTGTTGAACCTAGTTAAGAAGGGATATCTGAACACCTCAGGAATTAAGAGATAGGCAAGAGCTGATGTCATAGTTTAGATCCACTATTGCCTCCTCCTTTTATTAATCAATGGCAGAGTTGGTACTGAATTATACAGTATTAAATTTGTTTCATCTAATGTTCTCACAATTAACTAGTGTCTTTTCCTAGGCATCTCATTCAGATCTCTCTCCTCATGCCTCATCTTAAGAGTTTGGATAAGGTAAGTACGATAACAATTTTCAATGTTGAGCTAATGAAAGTCTAAAGTCTTGTGAATTTAGATTGGAACTCTTTTCCAGTTTGCTTATTCTCTCATGAAATTATGCTGCTGTTTCCAGATGCATATGTGAAACAGAACTAAATCATACATGCTAGCACTTTGCACTTATGTAGTTTTAATTAAATGATAAATCAATCTGCTTTTCTGTCTCAATCCC
Source organism: Mobula birostris (assembly GCF_030028105.1). Classification (NCBI taxonomy): domain Eukaryota; kingdom Metazoa; phylum Chordata; class Chondrichthyes; order Myliobatiformes; family Myliobatidae; genus Mobula; species Mobula birostris. The sequence continues at coordinate 14,394,657 of NC_092393.1, forward strand.
TACAAACTGCGGTTTCAATCTTCACTCTGCTGAAGTTAGACCATTTGAGTTATTTGGGCAGTTGCACTAATGGCTGCAACCTCTTTTGAGGAGACTCTTTCCGCTAATGATCAAGAAATGCTGACAAGGATGGGTGTGGAGTGGAAGTTGGTTTGGGCTTGACTGCTGAGACTAATTTAAATGTACCATATAGTCATGAAGAATTGTCACTTTAGATGGAGTATGATGCTCTGGGGAAGGTTTAAACTAATTTGGGGGGGTGGGTGGGAACTGGAGTGATAGGGCTGAGTATGGGGTAGTTGGTATATAATTAGATGCAGTGTACAGTGAGACTGTGAGAAAGGGAAGGTAGGTGATAGGACAAAATTGCAGTCAGTGGGATGAGTTGATGTGTAACATGGTATAAAATACAAAGGATGATGAATACAGGACTCAAGGGGTTATATTTGAATGCACACAGTATCTGGAATGAGGGAGATGATCTTGTAGCACAGTTAGAGATTGGCAGTTATGCCGTTGTGGACAACACTGAGTTGTTACTGAAAGAAGACCATAGTTGGGAACAAAGTCTGAGGATACACATTATGCCAAAAGGACAGGTAGAGGGGATGGGGAGGCTCTGTTGGTAAAAAAATGAAATCAAACCCTTAGAAAGAGGTGACATAGGATTGGAAGGTGTTGAATCCCAGTGAGGAGAGTTAAGAAACGACGTGGGTAAAAAGCCCCTGATGGGCCTCCAAACAGTAGCCAGAATGTGGGATATAATTTACAATGGGAGATGGGAAAAAAAGATATAAAAAGGCCAGTGTTACGATAGTCATGGGAGATTTCAATATGCAGGTAGATTGGAAAAATCAGATTGGTGCTGGATCCCAAGAGAGAGAATTAGTACAACGTCTATGAGATGGTTTTTTAGAGCAGCTTATGGTTGAACCCACTAGGTGAAAGGCAATTCTGGGTAGAGTGTTAGGTAATGAACCAGTTTTGATTAAGTCAATGAATCCTTAGAAGGCAGTGATCATAATATGATAGAATTCCCCCTGCAGTTTGAGAGAAAGAAGCTAAAGTCAGTTTATCAGTATTACAATGGAGAGAAGGGAGACAGAGACATGAGAGAGAAGCTGGCCAAAGTTATGTGGAAGGGGACATTAGAAGGGATGACAGTAGAACAACAATGGCTGGAGTTTCTGGGAGCAACTTGAAGGTGTAGGCTAGATACATCTAAAAGATGAAGAAGTATTCTAAAGGGAGGATGAGGCGACCAAGGCTGACAAGGAAGTTAAAGGCAACGTAAAGGGAAATCAGAAGGCATATAATATGACAAAAATTAATTGGAAGTTAGAGGACAGGGAAGCTTTTAAAAACTAGCAGAAGGATTTTTTAGTTGCCATAAGGAGAGAAAAGATGAAATATGAAGGTAAGCTAGCCAATATTATAAAAGAGGATACCAGAAGATTTTTCAGACATATAAAGGGTGAAAGAGAGGCGAGAGTGGATATCAGATCACTGGAAAATGATAATGGAGACAAAGAAATGGTGGACAAATTTAATAAGTATTTTATGTCAGTCTTTATTGTGGAAAACAGCAGCATTATGTCAGAAATTTGAGTGTCGGGGTTGAAGTGAGTGTAGTCGCTATTTCAAAGGAAGAGGTGCTTGGGAAGCTGAAAGCTTTGAAGGTAGATAAAGCACCTGGACCTACACACCAGGGTTCAGAAAGAAATGGCTGAAGAGATTGTGGAGGCATTAGTAATCATCCTTTAAGAATCACTAGGTTCCGGAATGGTTCCAGAGGACTGGAAAACTGCAGATGTCACTCCACTCTTTGAGAACAGAGTGAGACAAAAAAAGAGAAATTACAGTCCGGGTAGCTTGACTTCAGTCGTTGTAACATGTTGGAATTCATTATTAAGGATGAGGTTTCAGCGTACTTGGGGGCACATGATAAAATAGGCATGGTTTTCTGAAGGGAAAATCTTGCCTGAAAAACCTGTTGGAAATCTTTGAGGAAGTAACAGGCAGAATAGACAAAAGAGAGTCAGTGGAAGTTAACTTGGATTTTCAGAAGGTGTTTCACATGAAGCTGCTTAACAAGAGATAGTATTACAGGAAAGATACTAACATGAATAGCAGGAGACAGAGAGTGCAAATAAAGGAGGGTTTTTCTGTTTGACTGCCAGTGACTAGTAACGTTCTGCAGCGGTCGGTGTTGGAGCCACTTCATTTCATACTATATGTCAATAATTCGGATGATGGATTTGTTGCTTTGTGGCTATGTTTTTAGACAATATGAAGATAGGTTGTGAGGCTGGTGTTGCTAAGGAAGCAGGGAGTCTGCAGAAGGACTTGAATGGATTGGGAGAATAGCCAAAGAAGTGACCGATGCTGGATAGTTCAGGGAAGTGTATGGTTCAAAGACCTCCACCTAATCAGAAATCTGTACTGGGAACAAACTGCCGCTGTAAGAATAGATGGAGAAGTGAGTCAGTTTATGAAAATCAAGGGAGGCGTTAGACAAGGGTGTGTTTTCTCCCCTGATTTGTTTAATGTGTACAGTGAAACAATATTACAAAAAATAAGAGACATCTTGGGAATCAAAGTTGGCAGTGAAAACTTCAATAATTTTAGATATGTGGATGACATTGTGTTAATTGCAAGTACAGAGGAAGAACTACAAAACTTAATTGATATAGTTGATGAAGAAAGTGCAAAAATGGGTCTATCAATTGCAAAAAGACAGAATATATGGTGATATCCAAAAAGAAGGAGAATCCTATCTGCAGGCTGAGAATAAACGGGGAAGACATAAAACAAGTAAAGAACAAGTATGTTTGTATCATAGAAAACATAGAAACATAGAAAATAGGTACAGGAGTAGGCCATTCGGCCCTTCGAGCCTGCACCGCCATTCAGTATGATCATGGCTGATCATCCAACTCAGAACCCTGTACCAGCCTTCCCTCCATACCCGCTGATCCCTTTAGCACAAGGGCCATATCTAACTCCCTCTTAAGTATAGCCAATGAATTGGCCTCAACTGTTTCCTGTGGCTGAGAATTCCACAGATTCATCACTCTCTGTGTGAAGAAGTTTTTCCTAATCTCGGTCCTAAACGGCTTCCCCTTTATCCTCAAACTGTGACCCCTCGTTCTGGACTTCCCCAACATCGGGAACAATCTTCCTGCATCTAGCCTGTCCAATCCCTTTAGGATTTTATACGTTTCAATAAGATCGCCCCTCAATCTTCTAAATTCCAACGAGTATAAGCCTAGTTGATCCAGTCTTTCATCATATGAAAGTCCTGCCATCCCAGGAATCAATCTGGTGAACCTTCTTTGTACTCCCTCTATGGCAAGGATGTCTTTCCTCAGATTAGGGGACCAAAACTGCACACAATACTCCAGGTGTGGTCTCACCAAGGCCTTGTACAACTGCAGTAGTACCTCCTTGCTCCTGTACTCGAATCCTCTTGCTATAAATGCCAGCATACCATTCGCCTTTTTCACCACCTGCTGTACCTGCGTACCTACTTTCAATGACTGGTGTATAATGACACCCAGGTCTCGTTGCACCTCCCCTTTTCCTGATTGGCCACCATTCAGATAATAATCTGTTTTCCTGTTTTTGCCACCAAAGTGGATAACCTCACATTTATCCACATTAAATTGCATCTGCCATGAATTTGCCCACTCACCTAACCTATCCAAGTCACCCTGCATCCTCTTAGCATCCTCCTCACAGCTAACACTGCCACCCAGCTTCGTGTCATCCGCAAACTTGGAGATACTTCATTTAATTCGCTCATCCAAGTCATTAATATATATTGTAAACAACTGGGGTCCCAGCACTGAGCCTTGCGCTACCCCACTAGTCACTGTCTGCCATTCTGAAAAGGTCCCGTTTATTCCCACTCTTTGCTTCCTGGCTGCCAACCAATTCTCTATCCACATCAATACCTTACCCCCAATACCGTGTACTTTAAGGTTGCACACTAATCTCCTGTGTGGGACCTTGTCAAAAACCTTTTGAAAATCCAAATATACCACATCCACTGGTTCTCCCCTATCCACTCTACTAGTTACATCCTCAAAAAATTCTATGAAATTCGTCAGACATGATATTCCTTTCACAAATCCATGCTGACTTTGTCTGATGATTTCACCGCTTTCCAAGCGTGCTGTTATCACATCTTTGATAACTGACTCTAGCAGTTTCCCCACCACCGATTTTAGGCTAACGGGTCTATAATTCCCCGGTTTCTCTCTCCCTCCTTTTTTAAAAAGTGGGGTTACATTAGCCACCCTCCAATCCTCAGGAACTAGTCCAGAATCTAAAGAGTTTTGAAAAATTATCACTAATGCATCCACTATTTCTTGGGCTACTTCCTTAAGCACTCTGGGATGCAGACCATCTGGCCCTGGGGATTTAGCTGCCTTTAATCCCTTCAATTTACCTAACACCACTTCCCTACTAACATGTATTTCCCTCAGTTCCTCCATCTCACTGGACCCTCTGTTCCCTACTATTTCCGGAAGATTATTTATGTCCTCCTTAATGAAGACAGAACCAAAGTAATTATTCAATTGGTCTGCCATGTCCTTACTCCCCATAATCAATTCACTTTTTTTCTGTCTGTAGAGGACCTACATTTGTCTTAACCAATCTTTTTCTTTTCACATATCTATAAAAGCTTTTACAGCCAGTTTTTATGTTCCCTGTCAGTTTTCTCTCATAATCTTTTTTCCCCTTCCTAATTAAGCCCTTTGTCCTCCTCTGCTGGACTCTCCCAGTCCTCAGGTGAGCCACTTTTTCTGGCTAATTTGTATGCTTCTTCTTTGGAATTGATACTATCTCTAATTTCTCTTGTCAGCCACGGGTGCACTACCTTCCTTGATTTATTTTTTTGCCAAACTGGGATGAACAATTGTTGTAGTTCATCCATGCGATCTTTAAATGCTTGCCATTGCATATCCACCGTCAACCCTTTAAGTGTCATTTGCCAGTCTATCTTAGCTAATTCACGTCTCATACCTTCAAAGTTACCCCTCTTTAAGTTCAGAACCTTTGTTTCTGAATTACCTATGTCACTCTCCATCTTAATAAAGAATTCCACCATATTATGGTCACCCTTACCCAAGGGGCCTCTCACGACAAGATCGCTAATTAACCCTTCCTCATTGCTCAATACCTAGTCTAGAATAGCCTGCTCTCTAGTTGGTTCCTCGACATGTTGGTTCAAAAAACCATCCCGCATACATTCCAAGAAATCCTCTTCCTCGGCACCCTTACCAATTTGGTTCACCCAATCTATATGTAGATTGAAGTCACCCATTATAACTGCTGTTCCTTTATTGCACACATTTCTAATTTCCTGTTTAATACCATCCCCAACCTCACTACCACTGTTAGGTGGCCTGTACACAACCTCCACCAGCGCTTTCTGCTCCTTAGTGTTACGCAGCTCTACCCATATCGATTCCACATCCTCCCGGCTAATGTCCTTCCTTTCTATTGCGTTGATCTCCTCTCTAACCAGCAATGCTACCCCACCTCCTTTTCTTTCATGTCTATCCCTCCTGAATATTGAATATCCCTGAATGTTGAGCTCCCATCCTTGGTCACTGTGGAGCTATGTCTCTGTGATTCCAATTATATCATGTTCATTAATAACAATCTGCACTTTTAATTCATCCACCTTGTTACGAATGCTCCTTGCATTGACACACAAAGCCTTTAGGCTCGCTTTTACAACTCTCTTAGCCCTTATACAATTATGTTGAAAAGTGGCCCTTTTTGATTTTTGCTCTGGATTTGTCGGCCTGCCACTTTTACTTTTCACCTTTCTATCTTTTGCTTCTACCCTCATTTTACACCCCTCTGTCTCTCTGCACTGGTTCCCATCCCCCTGTTGAGAGCTAACCTCTTCTCTCCTAGTCTCTTTAATTTGATTCCCACCCCCCCAACCATTCTAGTTTAAAGTCACCTCAGTAGCCCTCGCAAATCTCCCCGCCAGGATATTGGTCCCCCTAGGATTCAAATGTAACCCATCCTTTTTGTACAGGTCATGCCCGCGCCAAAAGGGGTCCCAATGATCCAAAAACTTGAATCCCTGCCCCCTGCTCCAATCCCTCAGCCACGCATTTATCCTCCACCTCATTGCATTCCTACTCTCACTGTCGCATGGCACAGGCAGTAATCCCGAGATTACTACCTTTGCAGTCTTTTTCTCAACTCCCTCCCTAACTCCGTATATTCTCCTTTCAGGACCTCTTCCCTTTTCCTACCTATGTCATTGGTACCTATATGTACCACGACTTCTGGCTCCTCACCCTCCCACTTCAGGATATCTTGGACACGATCAGAAATATCCTGGACCCTGGCACCAGGGAGGCAAACTACCATCCGGGTCTCTGGATTGCGTCCACAGAATCGCCTGTCTGAACCCCTTACTATCGAGTCCCCTATCGCAACTGCTCTCCTCTTCCTTTCCCTATCCTTCTGAGCTACAGGGCCGGACTCTGTGCCGGAGGCACGGCCACTGTCGCTTCCCCCAGGTAAGCTGTCCCCCCCCAACAGTACTCAAACAGGAGTACCTATTGTCAAGGGACACAGTCACCGGGGTACTCTCTATTACCTGACTCTTCCCCTTCCCTCTCCTAACCGTGACCCACTTGTCTGCCTCCCGTGGCCCCGGTGTGACCACCTGCCTGTAACTCCTCTCTGTCAACTCCTCACTCTCCCTGACCAGACGAAGGTCATTGAGCTGCAGCTCCAGTTCCCTAACGCGGTCCCTTAGGAGCTGCATCTCGGCGCACCTGGCGCAGATGTGGACGGCCGGGAGGCTTGGAGACTCCAGGGCCTCTCACATCCAGCACCAAGAACAACAAACTGCTTCACACTCATACTGCCCCTCTCCTCAAATAACAACACAAAAATGAATACCAAACCTTCCTCGCCTCGCCCGTTGAGCCGAAGCCCTTAAGCCTTCACTCTGCTCCAGGCTCACTCTGCAGCCCGCAAACTCTGCTGCCCACTATATAAAGCTCTGTTCCTTTTAAATCTTCTGCGCTTCACTGCCCGACGTCACACGCCTGTGCAGTCCCGCCTCTCTGAACGCCGATGGAAAAAAAAATGAAAAATTCAAAAATGGCTTCCTCTGCACTCCCGCTCCGATTCTCAGACTCGCTTCTTCTATCGCCTGCAAACTTAGCACAAAGCTAACAATTCCATCATCTAAATCATTGACATATAATGTAAAAAGAAGCGGTCACAATACTGACCCCTGAGAAACACCACTAGTTACTGACAGCCAACCAGAAGCAATTGCAAGAAAACTTTCTTTCTACCTTCAGCAGTTGTATAATATTGAAACATGAGCTAGATATGTAACAATACCTTCCTGAATTAAACCCATCAATTTCAACAAAATTTGGATGGAGTTTGTACTTTGTATACTCATTACATCAATGCCAGGTTGTGAAAATATAGAATTGCTCACTGCTAATGAATGTAACCCACTTAATTAAAAAAAACACATTACACATATCATTTTCTCACGAATTCCAGAGTGTTTTAAAACACTTACATTAGCCTATGTTTAGGCATCAACCATTGTAAATGATGCTATGCAGTCCAGGTTAGTTAATACCTAATAAAGACCTGGAATAAATCTTGCCAATGGATTTGAGTACCAGTGAGAAGTAATTTTCCTTTATTGACATATTTACCCATGTATTTGTAACTTGTAGTTTGATAGAATATTATTGAAAGCTACAGTAGTTCAGTATGGACACTTAAGAATCATGCTGTTCCTGCACTTTGTGGTTTGTGGTCTCCTGAATTGAAGTTTCTGATGGGAGCAAAAATTCTTAGAAGCATTTAGAACCTTCAAGATTAGAGTGACACTTGCAGAAAAGGAAATCCATGTTCCACATGGAAGCAGGTAGTGTACACCATTTTTCATGGAGTTCCTCTATTTTCATGTAATTTTTGTCATCTTTGTAAAGTTACCGAGTATATAATTCAAAGTCCATCTGATAATATGATGGGTTGGTAAGAAATGCCCTTTAGTCACTGAAGTAGCTACTTGCATTCTACAATAGCCTGAGGCATATAGGGTAAGGTCTGAAGTGACCCTTGCACCTACTGGTAGTGACTTGCAGGCTAGCTAGTAAAATGTAATATCTTTCTGTAATAGGATCTCCAGTAAATTGTAGCATCTTTACATGTTGTTCCTCAGACAATTCATATAATCCACCAGGGTTCATGGACGACATCACTATAACAACTGTGTCACATGTCCAAGCAAGATGGGTATTGGAAACCCTGGGTAATGTAGCCACTTGGGCGAGGATGTCCTTCAAGGCCAAGAAGTCCAGGTGCATGGTGATCAGAAAGGGCAAAGTTACTAGCAAGTTTAGCATCAAGTTCAGGGTGAGGTCATCCCTTCCATCGACGAGAACCCGACAAAATGCTTGGGGAAGTGGTTTAATGTGTCACTGACAGGTGGGGCCAATGTCACCAATGCTGTGAAGCAGACAGATGAATGGCTGAAGAAGATCGACAAATCTGGACTTCCCGGTGAATTCAAGACATGGGTGTACCAATACGGCATTCTGCCCAGGCTTCTCTGGCTCTTCACACTTTATGAGCTCCCCATGAATGCCGCAGAGGGCATCGAGAGGAAGACCAATAAGCACCTGCGGAGATGGTTGGAGTTCCCCCAAGCTTCTCTTCAGTGGGCCTGTATATTTGATCTGGGCAACTGCAGCTTCCCCTGTTATCTGTTGTGGAGGAATTCAAGGTGGCAAAATGCAGAGCCTTATTAAGCTTGAGAGATTCCAATGACATCTTGGTAAAGCAAGCAGGCGTTACAACCAGATCTGGGCACAAGTGGGCAGCCAACGCAGCTGTGGAGGAGGCAGTGTGTTCTCTGAAGCTGCGAGATATCATTGGCAACCCCTGCGTCGGGCGGCAAGGCCTCGGCTCAGTTCACTTCCAGTGGTGGGGAAACGCAAGCATAAGGAACAGGCGAGACATGGTACAGGCAGAAGTACGGATCCGTGAGGGAGAGAAGCGGATGTCAAAGGCAGTGGAACAAGGGTCCCACGGTGCCTGGACAAAATGGGATCTGCCCAAGCGCAGGATCTCATGGGCAGAGTTGTGGAGACTGGAGCCCTTCCGTATTTCCTTCTCTTGCGATCCGTGTATGACACCCTTCCTTCACCTTTACATCTGTACACATGGGGAATGAGAGAGGACCTGAACTGTAAGCTCTGTGGTCAGAAGGGGACACTGACTCATATACTCTCCGGGTGAAAAACAGCTCTAACTCAAGGACGGTATAGGTGGCAACATGATAAGGTGCTTCTGGCTCTTGCTGACACACTAGAGCGGGAGAGATGCCAGAAGAGGATGGCTGGCACAGATCTGAGGAAGGCCATCACCTTCATCAAAGAGGGAGCTAGGCCTTTCGTAACCAAACAACCAAAGCCCAATCTGCTGCTAACGGCCAGGTCCTGGGAGATGAGGGTCAATGTGGGAAGGAGGTTGCAGTTCCCGGATGTGGTGCACACAACCCTACGCCCGGACATTGTACTGTGGTCAACTGAAGATAGGAAAACAATTCTGGTTGAGCTGACTGTGCTGTGGGAGGAGGGATGGGAAGAGGCCCACGAGAGAAAGACCTTGAAGTACCAGCCCTTAGTGCAGGAGTGTAAAGACAAGGGATGGCAGGCATGGTTGTTCCCTGTGGAGATCGGCTGCAGAGGTTTCCCAGTCAAATCAGCATGGCAGTTGTTGTCAGATCTGGGACTGGACGAAAGGAGCAAAAAACAAGCAGCTCGTAGGATGGGAGAGGAGGCAGAATGAGCCTCTTGTTGGATTTGGAGTAGGCGAGAAGAGGAAAGCTGGACGCCAGGAGCAGATGGGCAGTGATTTGGCCACCATTGCTGGCCCACCAACTGTGTCGTGGTTAAGGGCTGAAGCACTCGGTGAAGGATGGGAACCACCTGATGACATCTGCTCCTGGCTGAAGGCTACGGTTACCTTAGAAGGAATCTGGACAATGCACCCTAACAGGTGTATGTAGCAAGCAAGTCATGTCCACAGAATCGCATGTCTACTCCTTTAGCTATAGAATCACCAAACAGTACTGCAGTCCTCTTCTCCCCAGTGCCCTTCTCAGCAACAACACCACACTCAGTGCCAGAGACCCAGTCGCTATAGTTCCCCCAGGTATATCATCCCCCCCAACAGTAGCCAAAATAGCATATTATTATTGAAGGAAACAGACATAGGGGCTGCCCATTTCCTTTCTCTCTCTTGACAGTCACCCAGATAGCTGCCTCCTGCTACTTAGGAGTGACTGCCTCCCTGTAGCTCCTATCTTTTCACTTCCTCAGTTTCCCCGAGTGAGCTGAAGGTCATCAAGCTGCAGCTCTATTCGATTAACATGTTCTCTGAGGAGCTGCAACTCAGTGCACTTGGTGCAGATATGGTTATTGGGGAGGCTGGAGGTCTCCCAGAAATTCCATATCTCACACAAAGAACACAACACAGCCCCGGAGTCATTCTCACTCCTCTAACTATGCACTAACAGATGAAGAATGAAGAAGAAAAAAACTTACCAAATACTTACTGGCCCAAGCCCATTCTTGCCAAAGTCTCCTCACTCTAACACTGGTCCACTCACACAATGGCTGCTCTGCTTGTCCCTCCCTTATTCTTATTTGTCCTTGCTAATGAATCGCAATTTGATTGGGCCACCAGAAAATGCTGAAAACCTGCAAAAGCTCCTTTTTAAATCTCATTCTCCAATATGAGAGTCACCTCTTCTCTCGCTCCTGATTTGATTGAGCCACCAGAGAACATTAATAGCATTGGAATTACTATTATTGTAGCAGCTGGTTGTATGTGCTTAACAAAACAGATGAATAATTGATCATTGTTATCCTCCTGTAGGTTATCCTTAATGATTCTTATAACGAAAAGCTGAAAACTCCAGTTATTCCAAAAACTGCATTAGCCAGTGGTAAGTAACTCTATAGAAATTACTAAACATATCACACCTAACACAGCTGTGCTTATAGATTTAATATCGTTGGTCACTAAAGATAGTAGAGTCTCCTTCATCTTTCATGTTGAAATTTCATCTGGAAACACCGTTTGTAAGGGGTTTCTCCTTTTAGGTTACTGCGTATGTTAATCAAAATGGCTTCTGTGTTATGTTAATCTTTTATGTTACTGCGTATGTTAATTAAATGGCTTCTTTGTTATGTTAAATGCTGAGAACGTTCTCTAGCTAGTGTTTGTTTGGGTTATATTAATGATAATAGAGCGAATGAACCAATGGGTGCCCATTTTATTCTTTCTTGATGTGATATGCTGTCTCCTATGGTTGGGAGACGGGGTTTTTGGTGGGGAGTTGGAGGAGAGACCGGGAGGACGACGGACGTAGCCGGGAGACAAGGTGGGCGGGGGACGGGGTTTCCCCTAGATAAGTACGAGCCAATATAGCTGAGCGTTACATTTGTGGGGGTAGACGTCCGGGATTGAATTTTCGGTGAAGCTGTATAAGTCACCACGTTAAGTAGTGTGAAGATGGATTCAGATAAGATTGTAAACTGTTGTGAGTTAGAGGATGTACCAGTGAATCATGCGTGCATGTTAATTGGGGTGGATTTCCGCATTTTGGGAGATGTACTAGTGCGAGGGTTGAGTTTGATCAAAGGTATAGGGCAGGTAGAACTGATAGCTAGAAGGTGTGGGAAAGAAGTGGAATCTAGCTGAGTGTTGGTTCGTACGAGTGCTGACGTCATGACTTTGGAACTGCCGGTGACGGTCAGCGTCCAGGGGGAGGTGGGATCGTGCGGCCTCCACACCCTCCCGGAGGAAGAAAGTGAGGAGACACCAGAGGATGAGCTAGATGAGACCCCAGGGGAGGTGCCAGTAGCCAGTGGTGGGGGGTCAGAGTGGGAAGGTTTGGCCAGGCCCCGTCCCCCAGCTAGAGGTGAGACCTCCGAGTTAGCCGCCGCCATTACCTCCCTGGTGAGAAGGGTCGAGGGGCCCGCCCAAAGCTGAGAATTTTCTCAGGAGCCAGGCCCACCCCGGAAGGGGAGGATGACTATGGGGCATGGATTGAGAATACGTCCCAGTTGTTAGAGGCATGGCCAGGTTCGGATGAGGAAAAGAGACAGCGAGTGGTGGAGAGTGAGGGGAGGGGCGGCTGGTGTCATCCAGGAGCGGAAAGCTGAACAGCCCTCGGCTTCCCTGGCGGAGTATCTGGAAGCTTTGGAGTGAGCGTTTGGAATGTCAGGAGATCCCTGGGAGCTTTTAGTGGAGTTTCACCACATGGGGCAGGGTAGAGGGGGAAAGCTCTCAGACTACATTTTTCGGCTGGAGAGAAGGCTTACTGGGTTGCGGCGCCGAGGGATAGTGAAGGCGGACAAAGTGGCGAGGTTGAGGATGAGTCAGATATTTAGTGGTTCCCTGGAGGAGGACAAGGTGGCTTGGAGTCTCCGGCAGTCCTATAAAAGGAGCCCCCCCCTCCATCATTCGGGCAGCTGATTGGAGAGGTGCAGGAGGAAGAGAGCACGTTGGGCCGGAAAAGGGGCTTGGGCCACCAGGGTGGTCCTTAGCAGTTCAGGAGGTGGTGGCTGGGTTGAGAACTGAGAAACCCAAGGGGTCCCGGGGGGTAGGGACCCCCTCCCCCACTTGAGGGGCTGAACAGGGAAAGTACCCCCTTCAAGGGACAGCGCACCGGGAGCTGGGAGTGGGGGGCGTCCCAGGACGAGACGGGCGGCGGGTAGTGTGTGCTATAACTGTGGGAAAGAGGGGCATTTCCGGTGGGAATGTGAGTGGCCGGGGGTGTGCTACAGCTGTGGGGAAGCAGGTCACTTTCGGAGGGATTGTGAGAGACAAGGCGCCCCGCAGAGGGAAAGCCCCCAGCCAACTAAGAAGGGAGAGGCATCAGGAAACTTAGGAGAGGCTCAGTGAGGGAACGGACTGGAGTCTCAGGAGGAACATTTTCCCAGAAATCAGCCATAGGACCCCCAAAAGCACAAGCCCTTATTCCGGATGGACTGGTGGGACCCTGTTCCAGCGTGTCCCTACGGATAGAGGGAATCTTTGCAAGAGCCATCCTTGACCAGGATCGCAGGTTACCTTACTGTACCGGTCATTCTACAACAAATATCTGAAGCTTTGCCAGTAACCCCGTTTAATGCACTGGAGATTTGGGGTATAAGTGATGGTGATTACCCGTACGATGGGTACTTGTCAGTGAGATTGGAATTCTCGGAGGGTGATGTGGGAGTGTCGGAAGCCCTTGAGACGTTGGTGTTGGTTTGTCTGGACCCGGTGGAAACCGGTGGCACTGCCCTGCTGGTGGGGACTAACTCCTCTCTGGTGCGACGGCTCCTGGGAGCCTGTAAGGAGAAGGTGGGGGAAAACTTTCTGGAGACTCTTTCGGTACACCCAGGGTTTGGAGCGGTGTTCGAGGAAGTGGGTGACCCCCAGGGGCTGGATTCTGAGTCCAAACAAGGGACAGTGTGGTGCACTCAGGCGAGGCCTAAAGTGATACGGCCAGGGGAGGTGGCACTAGTGATGGGGACCCCCAGATTCCCCAGAGTACCGGCGGGCGAGGCCCTACTAGTAGACACCCTAGAAGACCTTGAAGGGTAGTCCCGGTTCCCGGCTGGGGTACTGGTGAGACCTGGATTGCAGGGGCCTTCGGTTGTACAGGCACGCCGGATGGGGGTGATTGTAAGGAACACAACAGAGAGGGAGATCACCTTTAAGCGCGGGATGCCCCTCGCGCACTTGTTCCCGGTGACGGTGATGTCCAGCGCCCCCGTGGGGCCCACTGGAGGAAAACTAATGGAGAACGGGGGGCGGCTGACGGAGGAGGCCTTTAATTTTAAAGACTCCCCCATACTGCTGGAGTATAAGAGCAGGCTGGTGAAGAAGATGCTGAAGCTAGGGGATGTCTTTTCTCAGGGCGAATTTGATGTGGGCTGTTCCAAGAGCACTTGTCACACTATCCGGGTGACAAATGACACCCCATTTAGAGAAAGGTCGCGGCGGTTGTCCCCAGCAGCTGTGAAAGATGTGCGGCAGTTGGAGGATGCAGGGATTATCAAGGAGTCTCGGAGCCCCTTTGCATCCCCCATAGTAGTGACTCGGAAGAAAAATGGGAAGGTATGCATGTGCGTGGACTATAGGACCCTGAACCGGTGCACTGTCTCCGACCAGTATATGGTCCCGAGGGTTGAAACTTTCCCTGGATAAATGCCAGTTCTGTAAGCTGTCTGTTGGCTATGTGGGACACATAATTTTGCAAAATGGAGTGGCTACTGATCCGGCTAAGATAGACGCAGTGACCACCTGGCTGAGACCTCAGAAGGTGAGCACTCTGCGCTCGTTTTTGGGGTTCTGTGGGTATTACTGGCGATTCATGAAAGGATACGCTAAAATGAGTCACCCATTGAACCAGCTGTTGTGTGGCTATCCACCTGTGGGGAAGAAAAGGAAGGGAGACCGAGGGCCGGAGGCAGGAGGATACTTGAACCTGGCGGAGCCTTTTGGATCGAGGTGGGATGCTCAATGTGAGGAGGTATTCCAATTTCTAAAAAGGGCGCTGACACAGGCCCCGGTGTTGGTTTTTGCCAATCCCTGGAAGCCGTATGTGCTGCACACTGATGCCAGTCACAAGGGTCTGGGGGCTGTCCTGTACCAGGAGCAGGGCAACGGATTGAGGCCAGTGGCGTTTGTCAGCCGAAGCTTGTCGCCATCTGAGAGAAACTATCCCACTCACAGGTTGGAGTTCCTGGCGCTGAAGTGGGCGGTGGTGGACAAGTTCAGCGACTATCTATACGGGGCCAAGTTTGAGGTGAGAACGGACAACAGTCCTCTCACCAATATTCTGACCTCGGCAAAACTGAACGCTACTGGGCATTGGTGGTTGGCGGCCTTGTCTGTCTATGAGTTCAGCCTGAAGTACTGGCCAGGGAGTTGGAACATCGATGCAGATGCTTTACCTCGTCGGGCGCATGAAGGGTCGGGCACGGATGAGGAGTGGGAGAGTGTCCCTGCCCCGGGAGTGAAGGCCATGTGTGAATTGGTGAGCGACACTGAAGCAGGAGCCCCGATGGGGCTGGATCGCGCAGTGGATCAACTGGGGGCTGATGATGACGCGTTACCCACTGTGTACTGTAACTTAACTGCTCTGATGAACAAGCAGTTGCCGGATTTGAGCCCCCAGGAAGTGGGGGTGGCTCAGCGAGATGACCCGAGCATTGGCACTATCTGGTACGTGGTTAGAAAGGGAGATATGGCTCAGGCGGAGAAGGCAAAGCACGCCTCAGTGCCCCTACTACTGAAGGAGTGGCCTCGGTTAAAACTGAAGAACCAAGTCTTGTACCGGGTCAGGTCGCCCCTGGACCACCCCCGGCATTGGCAACTGGTCATGCCTGAGAAGTATCGGAAGACTGTGCTCCAGGCACTACATGATGATCCCAGGCACTTGGGGGTTGAAAAGATCTATGGATTACTCAAGGACCGGTTTTACTGGCCCCGGATGAGGGGGGAGGTGGAAGAATACTGTAAACGATGCAGTCGTTGCATCAGGAGGAAGACCTTGCCTGCGCAGGCGGCTCCGTTATCCCACTTGCAGAGTGCGGGACCCATGGACCTGGTGTGTATGGATTTCCTGTCTATTGAGCCAGACACCAGCAATACCGTGAATGTCTTGGTCCTCACGGATCACTACACTAGATATGCGCAGGCGTTTCCCACTAAGGATCAGAAAGCGACTACAGTGGCAAAGGTGTTATGGGAGAAGTACTTTGTTCATTATGGCCTCCCCAGGTGGATCCATAGTGATCAGGGACGGGATTTCGAGAGCAGGCTTATCCATGAATTACTGGGTATGCTTGGGGTCGAGAAATCCAGGACCACACCCTGTCACCCGCAGGGTGATCCTCAGCCTGAGAGGTTTAACCGGACCCTGCTGGACATGCTCGGCACTCTGGAGATCGGTCAGAAGAGTAAGTGGAGTCAGCACATTGGGCATTTGGTTCACTGTTACAATTGTACTTGCAATGACGCTACGGGGTACTCGTCTTATTATCTGATGTTCGGGCGGGAAGCGAGGTTGCCTATTGATCTGTGTTTTGGGACTGAAGCGAGTGAATTACCTTCAAAGCCATATCTGACGTATGTATCTGATATGAGGAGAGAGTTGAAAAGGGCGTACGAGTTGGCTGAGGTGGCAGCCACCAAGCAGAATCAGAGGAATAAGAGGAGGTATGATCAGAAAGTGATGTTCAACCAACTATTGCTGGGAGACCGGGTCCTTATCCGGAATTTAGGGCTACCTGGTAAGCATAAGTTGGCGAATCGCTGGGCGGCCACCCCCTATGTGGTAGAGAGCCAGATGCCGAATCTCCCTGTTTACCGGGTGAGACCAGAGGATGGGAAGGGGCCTGTCAAGGTACTCCATCGGAACCACCTGTTGCCTGTGGGTCAAGGGGTGCAGGTAGACCAAGAACCCGAATGGGAGTTTAAGCCTAGTAGTAGGACTCTGCGAGGGCGCGGGGCGAGAGAAGAGCCCTCTGCGAAAGAGACGGGACTAGTCCCCACCCCGAAAAGGAATACTTCATCGGAAGACGATGATTCGGATGTGTGGCACCTGTTTCCGTTCGCTAATTCCCCGGTACCGGAAGAAGAGGCTCCTGGCCCTTCCCTCACTGAGTTAGGTGACAGGAGGGAGGGTGTTGAGGAGCAGCCTGAAATACAGCTGGCATTGGGGGAAGAAAGAGTGGAACCAGAACCCGAGGCAGAGGGCTCACAGGTACTGAGGGGTCCCAGTGAGGGAGAGGGTGAGGGTCTGACAGGTAGGCCCGGGGTGTCACCTGTGGTGTCTGAGCCGGAAGAGTCAGCAGAGGAGGTACAGAGGTCTCAGAGGAGTAGGCACCCCCCCTGAGAGGTTGACCTATACAGCACCGGGAGAACAGGGTGTGATCTCTACTGCCCTGGGAAGTTATGTCACTGCTTTATGCACCTGGGTTGGGTTTTGTGTTTTGCAAGGAGCAATGCTGAACTCTGTTAATGTCATGAGGGCATGACTTTTATTTGGTTGGGGGAGAGTGTAAGGGGTTTTTCCTTTTAGGTTACTGCGTATGTTAATCAAAATGGCTTGTTTGTTATGTTAATCTTTTATGTTACTGCGTATGTTAATTAAAATGGCTTCTTTGTTATGTTAAATGCTGAGAACGTTCTCTAGCTAGCGTTTGGGTTATATTAATGATAATAGAGCGAATGAACCAATGAGTGCCCATGTTATTCTTTCTTGATGTGATATGCTGTCTCATATGGTTGGGAAACGGGGTTTTTGGCGGGGAGTTGGAGGAGAGACCGGGAGGACGATGGTCGTAACCAGGAGACAAGGTGGGCGACAGACGGGGTTTCCCCTAGATAAATACAAGCCAATATAGCTGAGCGTTACACGTTCTTCCAGGATATTACTCCCCACTTGTTTTCCATATAGAAGCTTTATTCTGCCCAAATCTTGACCATGTTTTATTTTATTACACAAAACATTGTCTACCCTTGAAATACTTAGAGTGCTGACAGCATTGCTGTCTTTGATATTTCAATACAGGTTGTTATCATTATCTTGACTTTTTTTTTGTGTTCTTGCATCTGCCACATTTTAGCTGAAACCTATCAACTGTGAATATCACTCATAAACCTATCAGCCCATCAAGAAGCACACCACCCACTTCTTCAATTTTATTTTGTTCTAGTTTCAATGTTTTTGTTGTAATTGATGAGTTTGATTCAGGAAAGTATTGTTATGTCTCTAGCTTGTGTTTCAATATTATACAACTTCCGAAGGTAGAAACAAAGGCATTTTGTGATTGCATGTAACAAGCATTAAGGCTTTCCTGACTAAAGGGAAATTGAAATCTGGTTGTGCAGGTATTGTTTTGTGTTTGATGGATATCTCTTCTAGCACCATGCTACAAAAAGAGTTAGCAAAAGCCAGGTCACTCAAAGCCACATCATCACCTGCCTCTAAACGCCCAGCCCCTATGCTTGCATTACCACTCACCCTGCACTCACCCATCATCACGATGCACAACCTTTCCACTGACACAGTTACCTCCTATATCAGCTTTTGTGAAGATGCCTGCATCCCCACTAAAATAGTCACCAGTTTTGCAATAATAATACCTAGTTCAACGTAGAGTTTAGACAGCTGTGCCTGGAGAAAGAGGAGGCCTGTAGGTGTGGAGATAAAGGCCAGGTACAAGCTGGAGAAGGCAATCAGAGCTGACAAATACCAATATTCAGCCAAATTTGAAAACCATTTTTCTGCAAATGGCTTTTCTATAGTCTGGAAAGGCTGCTGGTCCATTACTAACTACAAAAAGAAGGCACCCCCCCCACCCCAGTGATGCCCCTTATCCCAAACTAGTTAAGCGAGTTCTGCTGCAGATTTTACTCTCATTTCAAAGACTCGCTCCAGTGCCTATTCAGCCGGACCATTACCATAATACAGAACTTCCACTCGCCCAGTACATGTATCAGGATTCTCTTTGAATTTTATTTCAGCCTTCAATACCATCATTCCTCAGCTTTTGCAGTAGAAATTTTCTAAACTTAACATACCTGGTCACAGCTGCAGGTGGAACACAAACTTTCTTTCTGACATTAGGCAGTATATGAGATTAGGCAAGAAGATCTCCACATCCTGCTTAGTCAGCATTGGTGCAATATAGGGGTATGTTGTCTTCCCTCTCCTATTTTTCCTCTACACCAATGACTGCATCTCTAGTGATCCATCAGTTAAACTGATAAAGTCTTTGGATGATACCACTGTCATAGGACTTATTTTCAGAGGGAACAAATCCAAGTACCAGCAAGAAGTAAACAAGCTTGTTCCTGGTGCAATCACAATAACTTGGAGCTGAATGCCCTCAAATTCCTGCCACTGCCTATAAGAAGTTCGTATATTCTCCCTGTGGGTTTTCTCTGGGTACTTCAGTTACCTCCCCCAGTCCAAAGATGTATCAGTTCGTAGGTTAATTGGCAATTGTAAATTGTCTCGTGATTGGGCTCAGATGCAGTCGCTGGGTGGCTGGGCTCAAAGGGCCGGAAGGGTATATTCTGCACTGTATCTCAATAAGCAAATAAATAATAAATTAAATGCAGAAATGCATATTGACTTCAAGAGATCTGTGTTTCCTTCCCACCCACTCATCATCAACAACTCTGCAGTTTGCACTGTTTCAACATTCAGGTTCCTGTGCAACATTATTTTGTCTGGCCTCATGTGGGTGAACCATATCTCCATCACTAACAAAAAAGCTCAGCAGAGCTTGTATCACTTGCGACAGTTGGTAAAATTCCGTCGTCCCTAGAACAAACTGGTGCAATTCTACACGGCCACATTAGAGAGTATCGTCACATCAGCCATTACTCTTTGGTTTGGTGCATTCTCTCACATATATGAAAACTGTCAGGACAGTAGAAAAGGTCCCCCATCACTGTATGTGTCCAGGACAATAATCTGGGCAGGAAAAGATCATTGTGGGCACTACCTACCCCGTTAACTGCCTTTTCCAATAAGTTCCCTTCTGAAAAATGCTATATTAAAGCAAAAAACTTCACACCATCTTAAAAGTTTCTTCCCCAAAGCAGTTAATCTGATCTATCATTCTAGTTAGCCTCTCCTACTTCAGTCACTGCGCTGCACTTTAAACCACTTTTATAATGCCGTTTACATTGTATATAGATGTTGGTATTTATGTATTTATGCACATTTTATTCCACATCTATACTTCGAACTCTATTTTTATATAATCTTTATTCTTCATATATATAATCTTTATATAATCTATCTTTATAATTGTTGAATTGTGTTGATCCTTGATTGAAAAGCGAACAGCCATTTGTCATATTTTGGATGATTAAATGAAACTAAATTAAGTTCAATTAAATAGCCTTTTTTGTTGGTTGCAATTTGTTCATAATTAATATATGAAGCTAATTAAAAATGATTAAAACACACTTTTTAAAATGCTTTGTAGTATTTTTTCCAATATACTGCTTTAAGGAGTGCTCTAGGGAGTAAATTTGTAATTCTTAGAGACTCCAAGACAATTCAAGGTTGTCAGCATGGTGTCTATTGGATTCACACAGATATTTTTATCATTCAGATGATCTATCATTTCAGTAATGTCTTTACAACCAGGCAGTCGACACCACCTGCTTCCTTGGGCAAATTTCTTGCCACAATTGTAAAAATAAACACATATTTATAATGTACATAGCAATTGCACATCAGCATCTTTTAATGTCAGAATACATGTATTGATCTTGTTATAATCTTGTTTTTGTATCTCTATATGCATTGTCACTTTTTTGCTTGCTAAAATTAAAACATTTTTTATATGTGTATATATAGCTTCCCTTGAAAGTATGCAGGAAATCACAAGCTCTTTGATGGATCTTGAGTCTGAAATGGAGAACCTACAAAAATCATTTGTTGGAAGGTAGGAAGTTCTTTAAGACAGCTTTGAATTCAAATGCTTTCACTTGGTCTCATGTGATTTCATGTCTTTGGTCAGTTTTATCAGTGGACCTAATGTTCCCTGCAATCTGGAGTGAACTGCTTACCCACCTGAATTGTTAGCCCCATTTCTCCTCCCTGATCTGCTGTGTTTTCTACAGTTTCTGTATATATTTCGGAATTTTGATATATACAGTTCTTTGCCTTTCATTCACTGCTACTACTTGTGCAAGTGCATGATGAAGGGAAGGTAATGTAGAAGTTTGCTGTGTGAACGAGCTATCACAGACATGTTCTGTATATCACATATGCTGTTGTTGCAGAGTTTGAATCAAAATCACTCAGAAGAGGTGCAACCCAAATGACTGTCACTGTGAAAGTAATCTTTCATTGTTGTATGCATGAGTCATGTATGCACAGGTGCAATGAAAATCTTGCAGCAGCATCACAGGCACATAATATCAAAAGAAAAGCATAAATGAATTATGCGCAATTTTTAAAGAATGAATACGATTGGAACAAAACAAAAAAAAAACAATTGAAGTGTAACTGGATGAAGCAGTCAGGGTGTTGCTATATTGAGGTAGTGGTTAAGAAGGTGCAGGTTGGTTCAAGAGCTGAATGCTTGAAGGGAAGTGGCTCTTCTTGAACTTGGTGCTATGGGGCTTCAGGTTTCTGCATCTTCTGCCTGATGGTAGCTGTTGAAAGATGGTTTGGCTCGTATGGTAGGGAGCTTCGATGAAAGGTGTTGCCTTCTTAAGGCAGTACCTGATATAAATACCACCAGTGGTAGGGTAGGTTGAGCGCATGGTGTATTGGACTGAGTCCACTTCCCTCTGCAACTTCCTGCACATCTGGATTGCCAAAACATACTATGATGCAACCAGTCAGGATGCTTTCAATAATACAAAGTAGAAGTTTGTTGGAGTGTTTGGTGACAGGCCGAATTTCTTTAACCTTTGTCACTGAGAAGTTGTTACCCAGGGGTCCCCAACCCTTTTTGCACCGCGGCCCGGTTTAATACTGATGATATTCTTGCAGACCGGCCGACTGGGGAGGGTGTTCAAATAGGGTTAAACTCACCTCAACATGTCTTTTACAGTTAGGGTTGCCAACTTTCTCACTCCCAAATAAGGGACAAAAGTAGCAGTCAAATATGGGAGACTTGAGTTTATCCTGAGAAAGACTACCATGACCATGAAGCCTTGCGCAGGCACCTGTGTCCGCATGCGTGACGTGCTGATTTTTTTCCCACAAATCGGTTTTGACTTAATCTTCCTGACTACTTTGTACATACATTATTTCTATTTTATATAGGCTGTGTATTTATCATATCATTCCTGCTTTTACTATATGTTACTGTTATTTTAGGTTTTATGATTATTTGGTATGATTTGGTAGGTTATTTTTTGGGTCTGGGAAACCTCAAAAATTTTTCCCATATAAATTAATGGTAATTGCTTCTTCGCTTTACGCCATTTCGGCACGGAAGGTTTCATAGGAATGCTCTACCTTAGCGGGGGAAATACGGGACAAGGGCGGTCCCGTATGGGACAAACCAATTTAGCCCAATATACGGGATGTCCCGGCAAATACAGGACAGTTGGCAACCCTATGTTCAAGTTCAACAATGCGTGACAGGGAATGAGGAAAGGTGCAGCTGACTCATATCATTTCCTCGCAGCCCAGTAGCACATGCTTTGTGGCCTGGTACCGGTCCGCGGCCCAGTGGTTGGGGACCGCTGTTCGATTGCTGAGGTCTGCTAATAAGCAAGTCAGGAATCCAATTGCAAACAGAGAAAGAAGTCCAGGCGACACTTAGTGATAAGTTTGGATGCGATGATTTTGTGAAAACCTGAGCTGTCTGAATAACAGCATCCTGATGTATGTGTTATGTTGTCCAGAGTGTCCAGAGCAGAGTGAAGAGCCAGAAAAATTATATTGCTGTTGGGTTTTTGTGGCAATAGGCAAATTGAAGCAGATCTTTGAGGCAGGAGTTAGCTCGCCCCAAAACTAGCCTCTTGAAACATTTCATTATGGTTGATGTAGGCGCGACTGAACTGTAGCCTTTGAGATGGGTTACCGTGCCCTTCTTGGGAACTGGTACAATAGATAATATTTTATAGCAAGTGGAGACCTCAGGCGAAAGAAACAAGAGGTTGAATATGTCTGTAAGAACTCCAGCTAGTTGCTCCATGCTGATTTTTAGTACTCAGACAAGTATGCCATCTGGACCAAGTGGTTTTCATGAATTCACCCTCTTGAATGATAGCCAGAAATAGACCTCAAAGAGATTGAGGGCCCATCAATTCTGGGGTCATCTGGTGATGTGCAGGCTCGTACAGGTGTGTCATAGATCTTTCTATCAAAGTGTGTGTAAAGTAATGAGCCTGTCTGGGAGTGATTGGTCAATGGCACTTTTGCTAACTGATCTTGCCTTGTAAGAAGTGATATTGTACAAGTCCTGCCTTAGCTGTGGAGCATATGGTCACGATTCTAATTTAATCTGAAATCCCCTCTTTGTCCTGGCAATGGCCTTATGGAGGTCATACCTGGACTAATTTTATAGCTCTGGGTCACCAGAACAAAATGCCACAGACCTCGCCCTTAGAAGATTGCATATCTCCTGGTTCAACCTGAGGTTTTGGTTAGGTAGGACTCAGAAAGTTTTTCTGTATACACATTTGTCCATGCATGTCTTTATGAAATCAGTGGCATAGAATGACGAATCCTTGAATATAGTCTACTCCAATTAGTATGGTAGTATGATGAAGGAAGGGTAAAGTAGAAGCTTTTCAGTGCACTAGCTATCACAAATGTATACCGGCATATATTGTTGCAGAGGTTGAATCAAATTCACTCAGCAGAGGTACACTTCAAAAGAACAGTGACTTGTGTTCCAGAATCTATAAAAGCAGATAATTGTTCTTTGTTTAAATTGTTTCCTAATTTCCTGGAGGTTTCACTTTGTGAAAAATAGAAGGCAAAGATATGTTCACTTACCTTGATGTCTATAGACAGCCTTACTTCACTCTTTTTGATGTTTGAATATGATCCTCACTCTCACTCTTCTAATATATGTGCCGATGCAAGTCCAAATACCCCCAATCATCTCCTTTCTTATGTTGTAATTTAAATCTGTATCTTTTGAATAGTGACTCTACTGTCATCAGAATCATAATGTGCAGAAAGAATCTATTCATCTTATTGAGCTTCTGCTAGCTCTACTATAGAACTATGCAGTGATTCTAAAATTACTGCTCATTTCCCTAACCAATGCAATGCTTTCCTTCCAAATATAAATCTAACATGATTAAGCATTTGTAATAATCCCTCTGTTTTCTAAATTCATAGATCAAATTTTCTGGATATCATTCATTTATTTTGATTAATTTATTTAATATTTCTTTATTTTAAATTGATATTATTTTATTTTTGATGTTCATCATAAATTTATAAAAACTTCAAGCAAATTAATTAATATTTCAGCTATGGCACCATTGCTATCTATGATTCTATCACCAAATTTCACAATGGCTTTATTCCCATTCCAATTTTCTTCTTGTAGTTACACACCTGTGGAAAATTTTACTCCTGTATTCCTTCATAATTTACTCTTCCTTTTGTTTAACCTTTCATTTATTTTAACTTGTCTCCTTAATTCATTGAAACATATTGTGTTGTTTTCTACATCTTTAGTTTCTCAGTAGAAATTAGTTTATTCTTGATTTTTGTATGCAATAGATTTTAATGTTCTCCATTCAACATTATTTTAAATGTTTGTCTTCTACATCATGAAATTCTTTGACACTCATTTTATGTTTCCTAATTCTAATCTCTCCCTTTGAAAATCAGCCTTAATCCAATCTTTTATCCTGGTCTTGATATGCTTTTGTCCTTCTCAGTTATTAATTATGATCCATTTTGGTCCTACTGACTGACAGCTAAAATAAATCAAAGAGAGGGAAATATAGCAAACTATGAATGCAAGGTAAAAGGTAATATATTGTTTACTTTCTGGTGAGAAATATTGAATAGAACTAGTATGTGGCTTGTTGACATTATTGCTTACAAACAGAATTTTTAATATTGTTCACTTCAGAGCTTGCCACCAGATTGTGATCTTGTTTTTTAAAATTTCTTTACCAGTACTTAACTCGCATGTTCATTCCACAGTTAAATGAAATACTAATGGGTTCCACTGACATATAAATAATTTTTTAAGTGTTAAAAATGTCTGAAATATAAAACAATTAAAATCAAATTACTAACAAATAATTCTAAAGTTGAATTAATATATAAGAAGTTACTTGCTTTCTATAATCCATAAATGGGACCTCCAATCCAAACTAGGTTTGACCTACTGTGGGGTCAGGGTAGTGATTTTCCCCAGCAGCATATCCCATGAAGCCTGGGATTGGACAAGGGGAGTAAATCCCCTTGTAATGAATGCTTTTGAATTACTTCAGAATCGCCAGCCCAGATCACTGTCTCTTTCTAATCAATTTCCCTTATGAATTCTCACTTTATTTGCTGCTTTGTGAATTTTTATTTGTTGTGTTTTGTACTTTCTGAACACAGGTTTAGTGAGGTGAAGAATTTGATAGATTCTCTTCCAAGGCAGTTGCCATGGAGATCTTCATGTAAGTAACTGTTAAGCTTTTTGTATCTTCTGGGCCTTTATTAATATTAAATAACAAATTGACCAGGCATGATATAATGAAAGGAAGGTTCACAATCATCTATGCCCTAGGCTTATATTTCAAAGTAAATTTATTATGTACTTTGAGATTCATTTTCTTGCAGGCATTTACAGGAAAATAAAGAAATACAATACAATTTGTGAATAAATAATGTATGTGAACAAAGACTGGCAAAAAACAATGTGAATAAAAAGAACAAGTGTGCAAATAAAAAAATAGTGAGAACATGATTTGTAAAGAGTCCTTGAAGTGAGCTGTGGTGAGTGAAGTTATCCACATCGGTTCAAGACCCTAATGGTTGTAGGATAATAATTATTCCTGAACCTGGTGGTGTGGGACCTTAGGCTTTTATACCTCCTGCCTGATGGCAGTGGCAAGAAAAGAGCATGGCCTGGATGGTGGAGACTGCAATTCTGGGTGCTGCTTTCTTGTGGCAGAACTCCATGTAAATGAACTCCATGTAAATGAACTCCATGTAAATGAACTCCATGTAAATGAGCTCCATGGTAGGGAGGTCTTTGCTTGTGATGGTTTGGGCTGTATCCACCACTTTCTGTGGCGTTTCCATTCCCGAGCATTGATGTTTCTGTACCAGGTCACGATACCAGGATATTCTCCACTGTGCACCTATAGAAATCTGTCAAAGCCTTTAGTGACATGTCAAATCTTTGCAAACTTCAAAGAAAGTTGAGGCACTATGAACCTTCTTTGTGATGGCACTTGCATGCTGGGCCCAGGATATAATATTCTAATATGACGAAGCCAAAGAATTTAAAGCTATTTACTGTGCTTTATTATTATATGGGTCCTGACGAAGGGTCTCGGCCTAAAACGTCGACTGTACCTCTTCCTAGAGATGCTGCCTGGCCTGCTGCGTTCACCAGCAACTTTGATGTGTGTTACTGTGCTTTATTATTATTTTCCAAACTTCTCAAATTATATAAAGGACAACTTCCATCAATGCTCCTCCTCCCCTTCTTACTCCATCCTTTATTTATTTATTTCCTTTTTTTTCTTCTCTCTCTGTCCCTCACTCCTTGCCTTCTCTCCATCTTCCTCTGGTTCTCCCCTCCCACTTTCTTTCTCCCTAGGCCTCCCATCCCACAATCCTTTCCCTTCTCCAGCCTTGTATCACTTTTGCCAATCAACTTTCCAGCTCTTAGCTTCATCCTTCCCCCTCTGGTCTTCTCCTATCATTTCGTATCTCTCCCTCCCCCTTCCACTTTCAAATCTCTTACCATCTCTTCTTTCAGTTAGTCCTGACAAAGGGTCTCGGCCCGAAACGTCGACTTTGTACTTCTCCCTATAGATGCTGCCTGGCCTGCTGCGTTCTACCGCCAGTTTGTGTTATGTCAGTATGAACTGGGTGACAAAGAAATGTGTTTTTAATCTTAATTCATTTTTTTTGGATGAGCTAGTGGAATTGCCACAATGGTGAGAAACAATATTATGTTTTCAAATATTTTTATGGTTAAATTACAGACCTTATTTTGCAAATGCCAATAAGTGAATGATTCTTGAGCTAGAGTTAAAACTGAATCTCTCTTTCCTAAGCTGCATTTGTACCTGAGTTTGCCTTCGAAGCTTTAAACCTATTTAGAAGCTCCATTATTTCACAAAAGGACATAGCACTTGAATTACACCAGTGTGCACATGGTACTTTATCCTTTAGTTTAATTCTTGAAAATTTGATTTCCCAGATTCTGAGGATTTGTCAGAACTTATATTCCTTCTGTGCTTTCACAGCTTCAAGGTTAGATACCTATTATCAGCCTGATTATATCACAGCTCACCCAATTACTTTTGTTTAAAATAGAACCTGGATATCTTGCATGCTCTATCTACATATTCCAGAGAGGGCCTGTACTTTGCTGTACTGCCCTATATTCTATGTTCTATAAAGAATAGTACAACTAATGCTAATAAATGGAATACTTAAAACAATTCCAAACTTTGCTTAGAGTTTGGAGCTTGTCCTGTGTCTACATTTATGCTGTATTTGTCCAAACCTTGCAGGTACAACATCAGCAAGTTTGACCCCAGTGGCTGATTATGGATGCCATCCACAGACACACTGCAATAGGTAAGGGAGAAGTAAATATGCTGGAAAACATCATTCAGGTTTCATTATTATCTTTATACTATTTCCTGGGATCTATACTATATCACTTGTGACTGCTATTATCACTGCTTTGTAATATGTCTGGTGCATTCTTCTGTTGAGTTTTCACTCATGTTTCTTATTCCACCTTTAAAGATGTTCAGAAACCTCATATTAGCATTGCATTATTAAAGTACCTTTCTTCTTATTCCCATCAATCTGATATGGACAGAACAAAATATTTCAATATAAAAGATTCTTGTAGCCCTGAAGTATCTTAAGTGCAAAGCTATTCTGCTTTATCTTTAAGTCCTAACTGACTACAACAATACTTCTCCATCAGCCATTAATTAATGCAATGTTTTTTTCTCTGTTAAAGCTGCAGTATCTTTCTTTGCTCGACTACATAGTCTGAGGACATTTTATAGATCCACTTGATAAAATATATTTTAGCATTAAGCTACAAAAAGGTTCAAAGCTATATATATTTACACTGTGCAGAATTATCTATTTTCACCCAGGATTTCAGTTGAACCACTTCTGTTCTATGTCAACTGGTATAGAGAGAGAAGCTGTATGGGGAACAGGTCAATAATATTAGTTTGAACCTTTATGAAGGTAGTTGACCTTCATCGTTAACTCCCCCCCCACCTCCTGTATTCCCCGTCATAGAAGTTGCCTAACTTGCGAAGTATTTGTAGTATTTTTTGTTTTTGTTTGATTTTCAGCATCTGTAATATTTAACTTTTAATTTTGAACCACTCCTGTTGCTTGCTAATTGCTTCAGCTAAGCACCTAATGAAGCTAGTGTAAATACTAGAGATTGCTGCTGGTTCATATGGAACAAAGCCCGAAGTAGAAATGGTATATACCATTTCACTCTCTATTTTGATGCTATTCATGAAATGGGAACAGGAATAGGCTCCCTAGCCCTTCTATCCTTTATTGGCATTGATTGAGATTGTTGTTGATCTTGGCTGTATAATAGAAACATTATTATCTGGTATACATGGGAAATTCAGGGGGGGGAGATGATGCTAGCTAGTCAAATATACTGGCCGATAATTAAATATATTTTCACTAATCCTCAGAGGCAGGATTGATGAACATTTGGAGAGATATAATCTGATTAGGGATAGTCAGCATGGCTTTGTCAAGGGCAGGTCGTGCCTTACAAGCCTGATTGAATTCTTTGATGATATAACAAAACACATTGATGAAGGTAGAACAGTGATTGTAGTGTATATGGATTTCAGTAAGGCATTTGATAATGTTCCCCATGCAAGGCTCATTCAGAAAGTAAGGAGACCTTACTTTGTGGATCCAGAATTGGTTTGCTCGCAGAAGGCAAGGGGTAGTTGCAGATGCTTCATATTCTGCATGGAGGACAGTGACCAGTGGTGTTCCGCAGGGATCTGTTTTGGGACTCGTCCTCTTTGTGATTTTTATAAATGACCTGCATGAGGAAATGGAAGGGTGGGTTAGTAAGTTTGCTGATGACATAAAAGTTGAGGGTGTTGTGGATAATCTGGAAGGCTGTCAGAGATTACAGCAGGACATTGATAGGATGCAGAACTGGGCTGAGAAGTGGCAGTTGGGGTTCAACCCAGATAAGTGTGAAGTGGTTCATTTTTGTAGGTCACATTTGCAGACGGAATATAATATTAATGGTAAGACGCTTGGCAGTGTAGAGGATCAGCGGGATCCTGGTGTGTGGTGTGTTGGCCTTCATCAACTGTGAGATTGACTTCAAGAGCCATGAGGTAATATTATAGCTATATAAGACCTTAGTTAGTCCCCACTTGGAGTACTGTGTTCAGTTCTGGTCACCTCACTTTAGGAAGGATGTGGATACTATAGAAAGAGTGCAGAGGAGATTTACAAGGATGTTACCTGAATTGGAGAGTGTATCTTATGAGAATAGGTTGAGTGAACTTGGCCTTTTCTCCTTGGAGTGATGGAGGATGAGAGGTGACCTGATAAAGGTGTATAAGATGACAAGAGGCATTGATGATTGTGTGAATAACCTCAGGGCTGATATTGCTAACACGAGGGGCCATAGTTTTAAGGTATTTGGAAGGAGGTACAGGAGGGGTGTCAGGAGTAAGTTTTTCACACAGAGAGTGTTGGGTGAGTGTGGAATACACTGCCTGCAATGGTGGTAGAGGTGGATACAATAGGGTCTTTTAAGAGACTCTTAGATAGGTACATAGAACTTGGAAAAATGCAGTAGGAAAATTCTAGGCAGTCTCTAGCGTGGGTTACATGGTCGGCACAACTTTGTGGGCTGAAGGGCCTGTAATGTGATGTAGATTTTCATGTTCAATGTTAAAGTCATTAGTTCATTGACTTGTTAAACATAAACAGTAGCTTCTAACCTCTGGTGGAAACGCAAACACATTTGAGCAGATCTGCCACTAACAGAACTTGTGAATCACCCTTGTTCCTGCATGGCTCTATGTGGTCCTTCTCTGCAAACCCAGCTCCCAGCACTTCAGCTTAGTCGAATGCAACAGAGGTGCTGCCTCAGACTCCAAACAACAGCTCATTGCACAATGTATCAGCTATGATACCAGACAAACCCCCTTGTTCTGTAAGAATGTGGTGAGACCCATGTTTTCCACTTTTGAGGGAAAAGTTTGATTTCTGTTCCAAAGACAGAATTGTAGTACTCTATGTACAGCAATCGAAAGCTGAGTGTCTAGAGTGTAGCTTAAGCTTATGACTCAAAGTTACCACTTGATTTCAAGTTAATCTCTTATCATACCCCTTTTATAGTATCGAGGCCTTTCGTTGGTCAGGGTCCACGATGGATATTGCATTGTAGTTGTTTACATGATGTGCAAGCTAGGGTTGTACAACATGGAGAGAAAGCTGTTGCCCATGCAGCAAACTCCCCCTCTCCACGCCTCTGTTGAATCCAAAGGAACGTCAGAGACCGATATAGTTTAGCACCAGTGGCATGGCAGGGGTTGCCAGTCAGCATTGAACTTAACGTAGGACTGCCTTAGGGATGCCAGCTCTAGATTTTTCCCTTGGGGTTTACTCCTGAAGCCTTCCCCATGAGTGGGTATCGCTGCAAGGCAGCAAAGGTTTGAGATCAGAAATTTGAGATCACACTAGATTTTCATTCTCCTAGATGAGTTGCCACAAAGCCATCAATTCTGTCATCCAAATCAGTGATGTATAACGTAAAAGGTGTTTGCAACACAGACCCCTGTGGAACACAACTACTGTACTCACCAACAGCCAACCAGAGGAGGCTCCCTTTATTCCCATTCTTGCTTTCTGCCAATTGGCCAATACTCTATCCAAGCTAATATCTTTTCTGGGCTCTTAACGTCAAAGAATTACAACAGATTTGTCAGGCAAGTTTTTCTCTTAAGGATACCATGCTGAATTTGGCCTATTTTATCATGTGCCTCTGTATAAAACCATATCCTTAACAATTGACTCCAACATCTTACCAACCGCTGACGTTGGAGTAACTGGCCTATAATTTCCTTTCTTCTGCCAGTCTCCCTTCTTGAAGAATGGAGTGACATTTGGAATTTTCCAGTCTTCTGGAACCACGCCAGAATCCATTGATTCTCTAAAGATCATTACTAATGCCTCCATAATCTCTTCAGCCACTTCTTTCAGAACTCTGGGGTGTTGACCATCTGATCCAGGTGATTTATCTACCTTCAGACTTAACGGTTTTCAAAGCACTTTCTCCCTAGTAATAGCAACTTCAGTCACTTCTGCATGCTGACACTTTCAAACTTCTGGAATACTGCTAGTGTCTTCCACAGTGAAAACTGATGCAAAATACTTATTCAGTTTATCTGCCATTTCCTCATCCCCCATTACTTCCTCTCTAGCTTCATTTCCTAGTCCTCTGGTATCTACTCTCACCTTTTACACTTGATATATTTGAAAAAACTTGCTATCTACTTTTAATATTGGCTAGCTTACCTTCATATTCAATTTCTTCCTTCTTTATGACTTTTTAGTTCCCTTCTGTTGGTTTTAATGTTTCCCAATCCTCTATATTACTTGCGCTCTCTTTGGCTTTTATGTTGGCTCTGTCTTCTCTGTCAGTCATGGTTGTGTTATCCTTCCTTTGAATACTACTTCTTCTTTGAGATGTATCTATCCTGCACCTTCTGAATTGCTCTCAGAAACTCCATCCACTGTTGCAGTGCCATCATTCCTGCTAATGCCCTCTTCGAATCAACTTTGGACAGCTCCTCTCTCATGCCTCTGTAATTCTCTTTACTCCACTGCAATATTAACTCTATCTTCTCCCTCTGTCATAATCTGATCATGGTCCCCTAAGGTTTCCTTTATTTTAAGCTCTATAATCAATTCCAATTCATCGTACAACACCCAATCCAGAAAAACTGATCCTCTAAAAAACCATCTCGAAAGCATTCTACAAATTTCCCCTAATATACTAATGTTGCAAAAAAAAAAGCGCCATAGATTCACCATAACAACAGGAGTTCTGCAGATGCTGGAAATTCAAGCAACATACATAAAAGTTGCTGGTGAATGCAGCAGGCCAAGCAGCATCTCTAGGAAGAGGTACAGTCGACGTTTCAGGCCGAGACCCTTCGTCAGGACTAACTGAAGGAAGAGTGAGTAAGAGATTTTAAAGTGGAAGGGGGAGGGGGAGATCCAAAATGATAGGAGAAGACAGGAGGGGGAGGGATGGAGCCAAGAACTGGACAGGTGATTGGCAAAAGGGATATGAGAGGATCATGGGACAGGAGGCCCAGGGAGAAGGAAAAGAGGGAGGGGGGGGAAAAACCCAGAGGATGGGCAAAGGGTATAGTCAGAGGGACAGAGGGAGAAAAAGGAGAGAGAGAGAGAATGTGTGGCTGAGCCGTTATTTATTTACACATTCGTCCAATCAGAACAGCTCCCATCTTCCCCAATACTGGTGCCCATGCCCCACAAATTCAAAACCACTTCTCCCACACCAATCTTTGAGCCACACATTTAGTTCTCCGATCTTAACTGTGTCATTTTGCATGTGGCTCAGGTAGGGAACTGGATTACTTTCTCGGTTCTGTTGTAATTTAGTACCTAGCTGCTCAAATTTCCTGTGAAACCTCTTTCCTTTTCTTTCTACATAGTTGGTACCCACATGAACCACGGCAATAGGATCTTTCCCCTCCCACTCCAAATCAGATGTCTTGAACCTGGGCACCAGACAGCTTTCAGGATTCTTAATTCTTGCGACAGAATTGTGTCTATTCCCCGATTATCCTATCAGCAATTATAACCACATTTCTCTTCTCCCACCCAGCTGTGAATGGCTATCTGAGCCACAGTTTGCTTGCTCATCCTTCCAACTGCCCCCACGCTCATCCTCAGAGGGAATAATCTCAAACTTGATGGGACTGAGGCTTCTCTGGCACTACCTCTTAGATTTACCTACTTGCCTTATTTGCAGTCACACCCTCTTGTCCCTAGCCACAGACTGAATTTGAAGTAGTTAATGTGTTGGGTGTGCTGCTTCCTGAAACAGTGTCCAGGAAACTCTTGCCCCTCCCTGATGCATCATAGTGTTGAAAGTCATCAGCTTTGAGCCTGAGATCCTAGAGCAGTCAACACTGCTGCAGGTGTGGTCACTAGGAACAACAATTGGGTCCACCAGCTCCCACATCATGCACCTACAACACATCACCTGATCCTGCAGCTCTATTTAATTTCATTTGTTGTAATCTGGATTGTTTTGTTTAAGAAAACTAATACTATATAAAAACCCCTAACCACGAGAAAATCTGCAGATGCTAAAAAAAACACCCTTACCTGCTACTGACCAGTGCCTCCTTGCCAAAGCCTTGGTTCTGAGATCAAATATGCAACCCAAAATCAAGATAGAAAACAACTTAGAACTTTTATCATTTATAATCTAAAATAAAATCAGCCTGAGAAAATGGTTTACTGGACAATATATTGAAATATGATGAAATTGGAATCTGAGACTTGGAAGAAAATCCTCAATATATTACACATAGTTCAAGCAAATAAATTGCGTAATTTGCTACCATTATTTCTTGATTAATATTGTTAAACATGCTGGTATTTATTGGATTTGTGCACCCCCAAAGGTCAACATCCAAAATGTTGACTGTTTATTCGCCTCCATAGATGCTGCCTGATTTGCTGAGTTTCTCCAATGTTTTGTGTGCGTTGCACAAGATTTCCAGCATCTGTAGAACCTTTTGTGTTTGTGCCTGAGTAAAATCTTTAGAATTGCTATCTATATTTGCATGGTACAACAAAACTGTGTACTGTGTTCTATCAACAGTAGTTTAGGCACTATGCAAGACCACAAATTACAGAATACATCCAATTTAGCTTACAATTTTGCACTCCAGTAGCTGTGGATTGTGCAGATTTGAGCCTGTGGCCATTTGGTTTATGCATCCCCATCCATCCCTCCTCTTACTGATCTTTAGGGAATTTTCCTCCTTTAAATCAGGAATGAAATACATTTCTCCTTCTCCGAAAGGCTTTGATGTTGGCTTTTGAAGTGGAAATTGGTATCTAGCAGATAACACCAGCATTCAACCTATGTAAAATTTATTATGTTGTGAAACACTGGAGAAAGGATCTACACAATTCATACAAAAATTACACCAATAACCAGATGAGTTTTAAAATTATGAAGTTGTGGGAAAAATTGACTAAATTAGTTTTTTTGAAGAGTAAACAAATTACACAAAGTCTTACCAGACGGTGATTAAGTAGAGATAATGGGATAGATTTCTGCATTTGCCAGGTGCCTTGAACAACACTCAAAATAGTCAATAAAATCTCATTACAGCATTCTTCACTAGTTAAAAGTAAAAGAGTGAGGCCTGTTAAACGTGCACAGTAAGTCAGCCAAGTTTTGGAATAAGCACACAATCTTCCTCACTGAATCTCTTTCATATTTTCTAAAGGAGGCTTCTTGGCCTTGTTCTATAACAGTGTCATCAAGTGTGATATAAACATCATTCATACTCTGTTATTAAAATAATAAATCTCTGTTTACAGTCGTTCCAGAATTGAAGATGCCAGATTATATGCTGCCCAGCACTTTGTGAAGAAATAATACAATTGTTGGATGCGTTAGAATAAAAACAGTATCAAAACAAATCCAGAGAAGAAAAATGCCATTGGTCCAGACCACCGTAAGGAGCTTTTACGCATAACTAGCACAACTAAGTTTCCATTTCAGAAGTTTATTAGTTGAAACCAGGTACAGTGTTCAAATACTGGTTTCACCAGTCTGACAGAATCAGCAGTTACAGAATTTGCTGTTCCTCCCCAAAAAGTCAAAAGAAAGAAAGGCCCAACACTATAAAAAAGATACAATTCCATTTACAAGTTTTTTTTGCTATTACAGTTCCTGCAACATGGATATTTACGCAGAATACTATAACGACATCAAGACATCCATGCTAAAAATAAACTGAATTTGACTACTACAAACTACTGAAACCTATGCTATTTTATACAGATCTAGTTAGAACTATAAACAAAGCTTTAGTCAGAAATGTTGACAGCAAGGTGGCTGCGTGTTCTTAGAAGTCACGTCTGTGGTACAGCTCTGGGTCATAATACTTGGTAACTACAACTCTATTGGCAAACTTTCTGCCTGTTAGTGCTTGCATTGCTTTTTGGCAGTCTAGAGGAGAGATGAATTCTACAAATATCTGTTGAGAGGAAAAAAAAGTTAACAGTAAGCCAAATGAACTGTATTCAAGACATAATATATAAACAAGTACTGCAATAAAAGGCTGCCCTGCTTCAAAATGAAACCTAGAACTAGACCTCTATATTACTAATTGCTGTGGTACCGAAACATGTGCTTATTTGCATTTCTCCTGTTTAACTGGAATGTCCATCAAGTCATGAGAGAGAAGTTGGCCAGAATTGATTGGAATAGATCACTGGCAGGGATGACACCAGAGCAGCAATGCTTGGAATTTCTGGAATCTACTCAGAAGGCACAGGATATATACATCCCAAAGAACAGGAATATTCTAAACACAAGATGGCACAACCATGCCTAATGTGGAAAGTCAAAGCCAACATAACAGCCAAAGAGAGGGCAAAAATTAGTGGGAAGTTAGAGAACTGGGAAGCTTTTAAAAACCAACAGAAGGAAACAAAAAAAGTCATGAAGGTAAAGATAGAATTTGAAAGTTACAAGGATACCGAAAGTTTCTTCAGATACATAAAGCGTAAAAGAGAGGTGACAGTGGGTATCGGTCCGCTGGCAAATGATGCTGGAGAGGTAGTTATGGGGGACAAGAAAATGCTGGACCAACTAAGTATTTTGCATCAGTCTTCACTGTGAAAGACACTAGTAGTATGGTGGAGGATCCAGGTGTCAGGGAGCATGAA
This sequence comes from Mobula birostris, assembly GCF_030028105.1. NCBI lineage: Eukaryota > Metazoa > Chordata > Chondrichthyes > Myliobatiformes > Myliobatidae > Mobula > Mobula birostris. The sequence continues at coordinate 14,430,430 of NC_092393.1, forward strand.
ATGTGTGAAGTTAGCATTACTAAAAAGGTTCTTGGGAAACTCAAGAGTCTGAAGGTAGATAAGTCAACTGGACCAGATGGTATACACCACAAAGTTCTGAAAGAGGTGGCTGAAGAGATTGTGGAGCTTTTAGTAATGATCTTTCAAGAACTACTAGATTCTGGAATGGTTTTGGACGATTGAAAAATTGCAAATGTCACTTCACTCTTCAAGAAGGGAGAGAGGTAGAAGAAAGAAAATTATAGGCTGGATAGTCTGGCCTCAGTGGTTGGGAAGAAGTTGGAGTTGATTGTTAAGGATGGGGTTTTGGGGTACTTGGAGGCACATAATAGTCTGTAGTCAGCATAGTTTCCTCAAGGGAAAATCTTACCTGACAAATCTGTTGGAATTCTTTGAAGAAATAATAAGCAGGATAGACAAAGGAGAACCAGTTGATAATGGGTACTTGGATTTTAGGAAAGCCTTTAACAAGATGCCACACAAGAGGCTCCTTAAAAAGCTATAAGCCCAAGGTATTACAGGGAAGATTCTAACATGGATAAATTAGTGATTAATTGGCAGGAGGCAAAGAGTGGGAATAAAGGGAGCCTTTTCTGCTTGGCTGCCGGTGACTAGTGGTGTTCCACTGGGGTCTGTGCTGGGACCGATTCTTTTTATGTTATATGCTAATGATTTGGATGATGGAATTAATAGTTTTGTTGCAAAGTTTGCAGACGATACAAGGATAGGAGGATGGGCAGGTAGTTTTGAGGAAATAAACTCAGAAGGACAGACAGATTAGGAGAATAGGCAAATAACTGGCAGTTGAAATACAGTGTCAGGAAGTGTGGTCATGCAATTTCTTAGAAGAAATGAAGGGTTTACTTTTTCTAAATGGAGAGAATACAAAAAACTGAGGTGCAAAGGGATTTGAAAATCCTTGTGCAGGATTCCCTAAAGATTAGCTTTCAGGTTGAGTCTCTGGTGAGGAAGGCAAATGCAATGTTCACATTCATTTCAAGAGGACTAGAATATAAAAGCAAGGATATAATGTTGAGACTTGATAAAGCACTGCTGAGCAGTTTTGGGCCCCTTATTTTAGGATGTGCTGAAGCTGGAAAGGGTTCAAAGGAAGCTCATGAAAATGATTCCAGGTTTAAATGACATCATATGAAGAGCGCTTGGTGGCTCTGGGCTAGAATTCAGAAGAATGAGGGGTGACCTAATTGAAACCTATCAAATGGTGAAAGGCCTTGATAAGAGTGGATGAGGAGCGCATGTTTGCTACAGTTGAACAGTGTAAGACCAGAGCACACAAACTCAGAATAGAAGGGCGTCCTTTTAGAATGGAAATGAGGAGGAAGAATTTCTTTAGCCAGAGGGTAGTGAATCTGTGGAATTCGTTGCCACAGGCAGTTGTGGAGGCCAAGTCTTTATGTATATTTAAGGCAGAGGTTGATAGATTCTTGATTGGTCAGGGCATGAAGGGATACAGGGAGAAGGCAGGAGATTAGGACTGAAAGGAAAAATGGATCAGCCATGATGGTGTAGCAGACTCAATGGGCCAAATGGCCTAATTCTGCTCCTATATCTTATGGCCTCACAGTCTTATATAAGTAATTTGCAACTGCTACATCAGTGCATGTAGACAAGGCTCAAGTTTCTATTCACCTTTTACCTGTAAAGATAACTAATAAAGGGAGCTTGCCCTATTAACTTAACCCCTCCATCTTGGATCCCCAACCCAATGCTAAGTATAGTGTTTGTTGGGGAAGGGTGGAAGATGAGGAAGAGTAAAATCCATGGACCTGGCTACAGTTTGCATCTAAGACCAACTTCTGTATCTATTGAGCATGAATAATCAAGGAAATCCTAGTCACTTGTTCAAAACAAACCCCAATTATAAAGTTAAAAACCAGAATAAAAATAATAAACATATTCTAAATCAAAATTTAAAATCACTTTGCTTGGTGATTTCAACTTCTCTGATATTAACCAGCATCTCCTTAGTGCAAACGATTTAGAATGGACAGAATTTGTTCGATGTGTGCAGGAAGAATTCCTGAACTGGGATGAGGCAACGGACCAGGTCAGGTGTCAGATCTATTAATGGGAGAACATTTCAGAGATAGTGTCCACAACTTCCTGACCTTTTGGTGAGGAATAGGAGCAAACGGTATGGGAAAGTATTTAAAAACGCAAACACAAGGAAATCTGCAGATGCTGGAATTTCAAGCAACTTTTATGTGTGTTGGGAAAGTATTTAATTGGGGGAAGAAGAATTATCACAATATTGGGCAGGAATTTAGGAGTGTAAATCTGGAAGAAATGTATTCAGGGAAATCCATAAAAATGAAATGAGGAGCATGTTTAGAGAGAACTTGCATGGCCTTCTGGATAGGTTTGTTTATTGAGGCAGGGAAACGATGGTAAGGTGAAGGAATCACAGTTGACAAGAGATGTGAAATACCTGGTCAAGACAAAGAAAGAAACTTACTTGTTTAGGAAGCATGGATCAGACAGGGCTTGAGAGTTACAAGGTAGATAGGAAGGAGTTGAAAAATGGACTTAGGAGAGCTAGAAGGGGGAATGAGAAGGCCTTGGGAAGTAGGATTAGGAAAACCCTCAAGGCATTCTACTCCTTCAAGTTGATCCCCTCCAAGCTGACAGCCAAACTTCGCCAGCTTGGTATCAGCTCATCCCTCTGCAATTGGACCTTGGACTTTCTGACTAACAAGATTCCAGTTAAGTTAGACAACCTCTCCTCCTCCACTCTCACCCTGAACACTGGTATGCCTAAAGGCTGTGGGCTGAGCCCTCTTCTGTACTCCCTTTTCACCTATGACTGCGTTCCTGTACATGGTTCTAACTCCATAATCAAGCTTGCAGACGACACCACGGTGGTTGGCCTGATCAGAGGGGATGACAAGATGGCCTACAGGGATGAGGTCCAGCACCTGGCCATGTGGTGTGCTGACAACAACCTGGCCCTTAACACCCAGAAGACCAAGGAGATCATTGTGGACTTCAGGCATGCTAGAAGCCACACTCACATCCCCATCTACATCAACAGAGCTGTAGTGGAGTGTGTATCAAGCTTCAAATTCCTTGATGTCCACACTTCCGAGGATCTCACCTGGTCCCTGAACTCCTCCATCCTGATCAAAAAGGTGCAACAGCGCCTTTATTTCCTGAGGAGCATCAAGAAAGCTCACCTCTGTCCCAGGATACTGACGGACTTTTACCACTGTACCACTGAGAGCATACTCACCAACTGCGTCTCAGTGTGGTATGGCAATTGTCCCTATTGGACTGTAAAGCACTCCAGCGTGTGGTGAAAACTGCCCAACAGATTATCAGCACCCAATTGCCCACCACTGAGAACATCTACCGTAAGCGCTGCCTGGGCAGGGCGAAAAGCATTATCAAGGATGCATCTCACCCTAACCATGGACTTTTTACTCTCCTCCCATCTGGTAGGCGCTACAGGAGCCTCCGCTCCCGCACCAGCAGGCACAGGAAGAGCTTCTTCCCTGAGGCTGTAACCCTGCTGAACCTCACATCACAGCGCTAAGCAGTATTGCACCCATATTGTACTGTCTCAGTACTTTTATATTTGTGTGCTGTAGCACTTACTTTTTATTCGCAGTTATTTTGTAAATAACACTATTCTTTGCATTTCTGGTAAGATGCTAACTGCATTTCAGTGGCTTTGTATCTGTACTCAGCACAATGACAATAAAGTTGAATCTAATCTAATCTAATTATGTGAAGAAAATGAGGATGACTAGAGTGAAGGTAGGACTGATAAGGGTTAGACGAGGAAATATGTGCCTGCAGATGGAGCAGGTAGGGGAGGTCTTTAATGAATATTTTGCTTCAGTGTTCACCGGGGGAGTGACTTTGATGTTCGTGAGGATAGTGTAAAACAGGCTGATATGCTTGAATATGTCAACGTTAAGAAAGAGGATATGCTGGAACTTTAGAAAGAACATTTGGAGATATCCCCGGGTCCAGATGCCATATACCCCAGGTTACAAGAGAAGCAAGGGAAGACACAGCTGTGCTTCATGACTAGGTGTTCCATCTCTTGTCAGCTATGGTTCCATCACCTTACTATCTTTTCCCTGCCTCAATGGGATTGTTGGGCCTTTGGCAATGATCTTTGCATCCTTACTAGCCACAGGGGTAGTACCGGATGATTGGAAGGTAACAAATATTATTCTTTTGTTCAAGAAAGGGAATAGGTATAACCAAAGGAACTATAGACCAGTGAATCTTGTTTCAGCGGTGGACAAATTATTGGAGAAGATTCTTACAGACAGGACTTACAAGGAAATATGTGCCTGGGGACGTAGGAGGTAGGGGAGGTCCTAAATAAATATGCATTTGCAGAGGCATAGTCTGATTAGAGATAGTCAGTATGGTTTTAAGGGGTAAGTCATGCCTCACGAGCCTGATTGAATTCTTTGAGGATGTAACAAAGCACACTGATGAAAGTAGCGTAGTGAATGTGGTGTATATGGATTTTAGTAGGGTGTTTGACAACTTTCCCCATGGTAGGCTCATTCACAAAGTCAAGTGGCATGGGATCGAGGGAAACTTGGCTGTATAGATACAGAATTGGCTTGCCCACACAGCAGAGGGTGGCCGTAGATGGAGAGATTTCTATCTGGCAGTTGGAGACTACTGATATTCCACAGGGATCTGTTCTGGGACCCGTAATTCTTTGTGATTTTTATAAATGACTTGGAAAAGGAAGTGGATGGGTGGGTAAGTTTGCAGATGATAGAAAGGTTGGTGGAGTTGTGAATAGTATAGAAGGTTGTAGTAGGTTACAATGTGACATTGACAGGGGATGCAGAGCTGGGCTGAGAAGTGGCAGATAAGAGTTTAACCTTGAAAACAATGAAGTGATTCATTTTGGAAGGTCGTATTTGTTGGCAGAATGCAGGTTTAATGGCAAGATTCTTAGTAGTATAGAGGAACAGAGGGATCTTGGAGCCCATGTCTATAGACCCCTCAAAGATGCTGCACAAGTTGATAGGGTTGTTAAGGTGGTGTATGGTGTGTTGGCTTACATTAGTTAGGTGATCGAGTTCAAGAACTTTGAGGTAATGTTGCAGCTCTCATTAGACCACATTTGGAATATCGTGTTCAGTTCTGGTTGCTTCATTATGAAAGCTTCAGAAAGGGTGCAGAGGAGATTTACCACGATGCTCCCTGGATTCGACAGCATGTCTTATGAGGATAGCTTGAGAGAGCTAGGGCTTTTCCCTCTGGTGAGGTGACTTGATAGAGCTACACAAGACAAATAATGCATAGAACGATGGCCAGAAACAGGGTGGAAATGGCTAAAACAAGGGAACATAATTTTAAGGTGATTGAGGAAAGGACAGGGGGATTGTCAGAGTTAAGAGAAAGGTGAGTGCACAAAACACCCTACCAGGGGTGGTGTACAGGCAGATAGAGGCATTTAAGATATTCTTCAATAGGCACATGGATGATAGAAAAATGGAGGGCTACGTAGCCGTTAATGGCTAGACTGATCTTAAACGTCGTAGGCCAAAGGGCTTGTACTGCGCTGTAATGTTTATGCTTATCAACTCGACACGCAGAGTTAAGAAAAATGTTGCGATTTGAAAATTAAATCGAAGTGCCATTCTTTTACCTTGCCACAGCCAGGCACTTCTAATCCATCCAGTGGACGAGGGATTTCAATCGATTTCACAGTTCCATATTTGCTGCACTCTTCTCTAATATCTTCCAAAATTTCCTCATACTCTTCATCATCAATAAGTTCGTCTGGTGACACCATGTTTAACAAGCAGAGCACATCAGTGGGCAGCCCTGTGTTCTGAACTTGCATTGTTGGAAGGCCTGGTACCTGCACAGTCACTGGTGTTTGAATAATAGCATTCTGCACAGAAAAATAAAAATTTTAAATCAGCTGTCATCTCCACTTTCCTAGCTGTCCACCACATTACAGTAGGTGGGTGGGAAGAAATATTCTCTATTGCAACTACTGAATATTCCCAGTAACAGTGCTCAAAATAGAAAATGCTGTGTTTCTGTTGGTAAAGATCCATTGAAAAACATTTCATTGTATAACTAAATTTGTACTTCCAATCAGCTGTACAATATATAGTATTTTTGGAAGCAAATGGATTTAATTTACTATCACATCAAGAATTGTTACATTAAACATCGACTGTTTTAATTGCAAACCAAAACAGTGTACTTAAAAACAATGTTTTTACCCACCAAAATGACAAAGGCGAAAATAAGGCAAAAACATTGATGGTAGTATATTTAGCATCAATAGATACAATTGTGTTCAGGTAAAAAAATATATCCATGGTGAATTGGAAGTGGTTATTTGCTAACATTAGGAGCTGCTCAATATACAATAGTCTTATATTGCAGCTGAGCCCCATTATTCTACCAAACTCTTAATGATCACTATCCTTCTGTGCTCCAAAGAATTGAAGCTTCTCTGATCTCATCACATAACTGGTATACCATACACTGTTTTATTCCTGATAACCAATGAAAGATATTCATACTTGTTAGTCAAAACAATTAATTCTTAAGTTGAAGTAGTAAATAAGATCTCTCACTCTCTATGCGGGTGAACTTGCATGAAGTTGACTTTTCTTTGTGATAAATCTAGATTAAAAGTATGCTTGGCTAAGTTAAAGGACTTCTTTGAAAGCATTGTTTCAATCACAAATAGAAGTAAATAACTTTCTGTAGGAAGGAAGGTCACTGAGGCAGATGCTGGACTTCTTCAAATGAAGAATAAAATTAAGTGCTCTGGATTAGTTTTAGATTTTTCCAGCAAGGAACTTAGATATTGCGCAGCATTTAGCACAATGGTATTTCAGCCTGGGGTGTTCCAAAGTTTGGAGCTTAATTCTGGCCCAGTCCGTAAAGAGTTTGTACATTCTCCCCATGACCACATGGGTTTCCTCTGGGTGCTTTGGATTCCTCCCAGTTAGTAGGTTAACTGATCATTGTAAGTTGTCCCGTGATTAGATCAGGGTTAAATGGAAGCGGGGGGCAGGGGAGGTTTGCCGGACAGTGCAACTTGTTGGGCTGGAAGGGCTTGTTCTCTAGATAAAATGCCACCTTCTGGTGACAAACACTCATAGGTTCAAGATTCCATGAAAGATTTACCAACAGTCTTAAATGCAGATGCTGAAGGTCAATACCTGAAAATAATGTCTGCAAAGTGAAGGTGACTGTGAACCTTCTGAACCTTACAGACCCAAAGCTTTCAGGTTCCACCGGGTGCTGAATCAGTTGACTGCAGTCAAAAGTGTTGGGCCATGTATAATTAATTTCCTCTGTAGTTTATGAAAGGAAAGCAATGAGTTCCACTAGCGATTTCTAACTAGTGACTTATAATGAAAGCAGACAGTCTGTGGACCTCAGGGTAGCAGATAGAGGAATGTATTGAAGATGAGGCAACAATCATGAAAGTTTTTATATTACCCATGAGAAAGAATTCAGAATGAATAAGATATTAAGACAATTGCTTAGAGACAAACTCACAGAAGACAATTCAACTAACAAACCAAAATCATCACAATGGGTTGCTGATTTCCTTTATGAACTGATTACTGATTCTGCTCAACATACAATCAATGAATTACATTCATAAAACTCATTTAAATTTATCTGGCATTCAATGTTATCAACAAATTGTAAAATTTAAAATACCCAAGTAAACCAAAAACTGATTCTATACAGGTACACGTGCACCATTGAACACTTCATAATGTTTAATATATGAACTGGGGGGTAGAGTTATCAAGAGTTGGTCTAGTTTGTGCCCAAATAAATCTATGTCTTGTAGTACAACTTCATCACCTGCAAGCCAGGTTCCACTTACAAGTTATGATCAAAAATCAGACCTATCACATCCAACGACAATGGATTTGGAGCAGTAATGAATTTAATTTAAAAATTTAAAAGCAAAAGGTAAAAAAAAAATGCAGACGTGAACAAAATTTGTTGACAGAAAGAGATAGAAGCCTAATACGGGGTAAACATCGTGGGGTACAAGTACAAAACCGTTAATAAATATTTTAAACTATAATTTAAAATCAATTACCGGGTTAGCATTCTTCGCACCAACACTGGCCCTTTGTACTATAAGCTTCTTATCACCAAGCTGCATCCCATTCAATCCTGCAATAGCCTAAAGAGAATACATATTATTTAGGATAGGCAGGCAAAAAATCCTTGGTTAAAAAAATCCATGAATTGCATCAGTTTTCTATTTTTAAGAATACAAGAGGCTGAAAACAATCATAAGTGTACATAATGGGGAAGATCTTTGTGGTACAAAACATTAAATGTGTGCTTTTTAAATATTCTAGTTTACAATTCCATTAAATATTAGAAATTGTTTTATTCCTAAGGCTTTTACCAGTCAATTGATTGAATACCTGATGATTCAGAAAAAAACTCATGCTCTAACAGAAACAGTTGACTGCAGCACCGTGAGCATGAATTGTATTTCACATGTCAATTAGTTTTAGACAAACAACAGTTCTCTTTAATTTTTCACTTCCCCATTTTAAATTCCAATTCCCTAGCAACACTCTTTATATTAAACCTACCAATAAGCAAATAAATGTAACTGTGGGCTCCTCTGCACTCAGCAAGGAACAGCTGGTAGGAAGTAGACATACCTGAAGCCCCTGGTGGAGACCCAGCAGAAAACTGATGAAACTCATCATGCTTATGGTTGGCAGGCTTGAGTGTTGGTCTCCACAGAAGTTTAAGCCTGCAACCAGAGATGCAATGTGATCCCAGGCTGTAAGAACCAAACGGCTGGCTGTCACCAAGCTCTCCTAGAAGCCAATGACTAAGGTATTCCTTAGGACAGTGGTCCCTTTACCTGTGGCCCACGAGATACTTGCTACTTCATCTAAACAGGTCTGCACTCACAGTTCTTCAGCACAGAAGAAACAGAAGTGGGCAAAGCAAGAACGATTGGCATGATGGCAGTGCTCAGAGACAATGCCTTCAGAATTAAAACTACTGGCCATAGAATAATAGTAGTTTATATTATTAGTTGTTGTAGCATACAAACAAAGTGTAGAGTCTGGTTTTCTGAAATAGCTGCGCGGGAACTAAATGGCCTAGACTTATTTTAAAATATTATTCTTCTGTTAGTACTTGTACCCTACATATCCCACGAAAAAGTATGGAGAGAATCCATGGTAACCCTGTGACTGTGGTCATCCATCCATAAACATTTCCTCAAAGTATGAGCAGATGGAATACAAAAACTGAAAAGGTCCAGTGTCAACAGGTTAGCACCATCTGCTTCAAAGGAGTTATTTCCAACTGTGTTATATGTCAGCATTCATGCAGGTTGTAGTCAGCTGAAACACAGCTTGTTGACCAAAAGCAACAGAAGTGAACTGACACAAAAGCAAAACACAGAGCATGCACAGCACAGTTGAAAATCTACATAAACCACACAAGCAAGTGCTGAAATGAGGCGGGAACCAAATAATTGGAGTAAAGCACAGAATCCTCCCATCTAAACGTTCAAAAAAAAGTAGGATGCCAAACAAGAGTATTTTTGCATCTGCAGCACCAAGGGAGAAGCATGCACAGCATGAAAACAGGCACATATATTAAGGAACTATATATTCCTTAACTTGGATATATTCTATATGCTTTAACATGGCAAAATAATGTTCTTACCTTTTATTTGGTACTTCCCAATTCATCATTTGGCCTCGTTTCCATAAGAAATTGTCTCCAAACTGCCACTATCCCTGACCCCAGTCAACTGAATTCCACAACTTTGACAACTAGTCATGCCATTGGCACAACTATGTCAATTTTCCAGCATGATATTACAACTTCTTTCTCCCCCACACGCAAGCTCACTAGTTTGTGGCCCACACTTGAGTAGCACAGTTTACTTTCAGCAACTTTATATACAACCATTTATTCAAAATATGATCTTTAATTATATTCATTTGGTTGCCAATCTGATTGTCTGCGGCAATTCTGATAACATATACTGCCAATAATAATTTGTACCTGATCAGTAACATTGACATCCACATATTCACAGAAGGCATAGCCCTTGGACAGAGATGTTGCACTGTCCTTCACTAGGTTAAAAGCTTTCAGTGGACCAAACGAAGTTAGAAGTTCTTTAACCTGTAAGCCAAAGCCAACAGCAGAACAATAAATTAGAATTTATTCAGAACCTGTTAAATTCCATTTACTGTAAAAAAAAAAATCCTAACTCGTATCAAAGCTTGGGATTATTGTGCTTTAAAGTTTTCAGAGACAGGACATAAAATGATGGAGCAGCTGATTCAAAAAACCATTTCCACCATTAGTCTAACTGCAATTGGATTGTTGCCTATTAAAATATTTCAGTTATATGTAGATAATCAAAACTTTAAGAACAAGTCTTAGGTCAGCTCTGAGCAATCATAATCACAGAAAATAAGGTTCCAGCTATTCAAAGCAGCAAAATCAAACACCTATTAATGTTCCACATTTAACTTTGTTAGCACAAATTCCACTTCGAGGAAAAGATTCAAAATGATAAAAATACAACCAAGAGTTGGCCGCCACTAGCCTGCACGCGATAAACCTCTTGGTACTAGCAATTATATTTAAGAAGATTTACCAAACAATCATGTTTTTATTTTAATCCAAGTATTTCTACGGCCTCTTAAATTAATGAATTTAGTAAGGACTAAAAAATAGGTATTCTATTGTGGAAATGGAAAATGGACACTGCAATTCAGCAAGCTAAGTGACTTTCAAAGCAACTGTTACTCCCATCACCTCTAACTCCAGCTTACGCTCAAACCAAACATCTAATCTTTTCTGACCCCAATATTCTGTCTTTATTCCCTCCTGTACTGCAACCATTAACCTATATCAACATTAATTCTGCCAACTAATATGCCAATACTAAAACATTAACAATACCACTGGAATTCACATCAACAGGCAAGAAATCCCTATGCAGAACATGTGACCAGAGGCCACACATCTGTTTAATTGGATTGCTTGTTCTCAATGTTTTCTAAATTCATAACCATTTCATGTAAATGAGACTATATTTCTGAAGGAAAACCTAAACAGTTTGTTTTAATTTCATTCCATATCAAAAAAAACTGGCTTCTTTAACTGAAATGGCTACATTTTCTAATATTTATGACAGTTGCAACATTCCCAAAACAAACTGTCAGCAGTTGGACTCGAGACTTTGCTGCTTCCATTCTTCTCTCAAAATTTCAACTCACTGAATATGTTAAATCTGCAGACAAGTGAAAAAAATTGTTGAAACATAAGCAATTATCTGAACGATAGGAAGGTTGTCTATTCTGAAGTTACCAGGCTGTATACAAATGAGAATTAAACAACAATTAAAATATAAACCAACAATCAATTCTTAAATTTGTCCTAACTCTCTGTAAGCATGGAATCTCTTTCCCCATATTGTCATTGCCCCAGGTGGCCTTTAAGGAAGTAAGTATCTTTGTAATTATTCTGATCTGGTCACAAATTTTAAAATGCAAGAAAAAGGTCACAGACAAAGAACCAATTTGATTTTATTTCAGAAAATTATGATTTAGGAAGTGCTTTCTTTTTTGATTAAATAATTCAAGTCCCAAAAGTATCAAAATAAATTGTCCTATAAAAACTGAAAATGTAGGCAAATGCCAATTTTTTTTGTCCTCCTAAATAGACTTACTCATGCCTCCAACTCCCTCCGCTACATCTAATTTTTTTAAAAAAAACCTCAGTTCTACAAAAGTGTGGAAAACCTGAATTCCAGATGCAATTTCTTTACTTAAGAAAAAAAAGATACTGATGTTGTTTCAGGCCTGAAATATTAACCCATTGAGGACAGTTTCACAATTTAATTGTAGAATTAAAGAATTAAAGTCATTATGCTCTGGGTATCTAATTCTTGCCATTTTAAGTTGCATGATTGGAAAGTGACAAATTCATGAAATTAATCAGTATGTACTTAACTTGGTTCTCAAAGGGTTAATCATTTTAGTTCATGGAGCTACTAAGCTCAAAATTAAAAACAAAGGAGAAAGAACACTGTTGAAACAATCTTCAAATACAGAAAAATGGTTGGAGAAGAAGTCTTACCTCCTACAAACACATACACCATAGGTATATATGTACTACTTACACCACAACTTTTAGTGGTTTATTCATTTGTACCAAGAACAAATTAACTTGTTTTCTCTTTTTTTAGGTTTACCCTCAAAGCCAGCAAATGCTCTCAGGAAGGCTGGGCAGGTTCTAGAGTTGAGGGAAGAGCACAGTAGCTGGCTCCGAGGGTATCCGAGTGCGGGACATGAGCTCTTACTTGCCTTGTCTTACAGGTTGGCATGGCAGCAGTAGATCAGTACTACTGAACAAACTATGCGCCAAGACTTACGATCTTACAGGCCCCTAGCTGGGGACAAAGTGGGGGAACAAAAATGAAAGAGCCATGAGTATCAACCAGCAGTGACTACAAAGGAGTCAGTATAATACTGGCTCACAAATTTAGAATTAGAAAGCAAAACTCCCTGTTCTCAACAAACCGTGCATTTCAGACTTTCTAATGTTGAATATTCAATTACAGATTTAATAAAATCAGTTTCTCCAATTGATTTCTCCCCCCAGTTTAGGTGAGTGTTAAGATAGTTGATATAGATTGCTAAAAAAAAAAAATCAAATGCCATCATGGATCACATCAAGTTTTTACGGTTACAAAATTTGATATCTAACAAAAACACAATATGATTGGAATAAGATATATAGCTTAAAGATGCTATAAGTACTAAGAATTGACATTCATTTCTGAAAAAAAGTTTTCAAAATTATTGATGCAACGCACATAGATAAGGGCTTGAAATTAATATCGATGCAATAAATTTTATATGGAAGAGCAAACAGTTTTGCTTTTGAAAGGAAAAAGCCACTCTATCAGCCAATCAATAAATTTTACCAAAGGTGAACATGAAAGTTTTAGGCTTTAAAGTCAAGAACTTTTAAATGATTTATTTATAACATCAGCCATAATTAGTTCATCTATCATCATGGTTGATGTAGGTTTAAAAAAAACTTACAACTTGCTTAAAGTTGGTAACAATTTTTTAGATGTTTCACTGCTAGTATACTCAACTGGATTCAACAGTTAATTTTAAGCTGTTTTCTTTTAGCTTAAAGAAGATATTTTAATTAGGAAAACAACTTGATATGACCCGTCAAAGGCAATTCTACTGTAAAACCAAACTTGAACTACACAAATTTATTTACAAAGTGTTTTAAACACTGCATATCATAAGGTAGTAAAGAAATTGACTGTAATTGCATCTCACCTTTAAGAGCCGAACGGTTTAGGAATCTAAAAACCTGTAAAAACTGAACTGCTGTGAAAAGAAAAAGGGGCTAGAACAAAAAGCTTTACCACTATAAACAAAAAGGCCAACTTGGTAAACTGAAAGTTTACAATTCAAAATACCTGCTCTATTTTACAACCAAAATTGAAATACCAAACAGAAAAATCATAAGCCACATCCAATTGTCCTAAATGAATAAAATAAATTCCTACAAAGGGGAAGAAAGGCCCTCTTAGGATGCAAATTATCTGCAGGTAATGTTGCTACAGAATGGATTTCACTTTCTTGTTTCATTTGTGGTGGTGGTATTGCAGGTCTGGATCGTTAAGACATTCTGTCACCCTTCAGCGGCCCGAACTGCTTTTTCCCCTTGCTGCAAAAAGGAAGTCAATGAAGTTTGCTGATTTTGTTTAGTTAGGGTTCAAATCCTCAGCCAGCCACTTTACGTGATCAATATATTCACAGAAGCAATTTCATTTATTTAAAAATTTCAGGGAGGAAGTAAGGGGAAGGGTTTGAGGAGGAGAAAGAGCAAAAAAAAAAGCGCTATTATTGATACCAAAACAGGCAATGACAATCTGAATCACTCATCTTCATTGCAAAGCAGACAACCACTGTTCAGTGTTTTGCCCAGGAAGGTTTTCTATATTAATCCATGTTAAATCCTCTCAATAAAAGGTCAGGCCCAATGACACTGATAAGAACCTTAAAGAGGTTTAAAAAAATGCCTTCAAAATTTTCAGTGGAAAAAGCTAACTCTCCTTCAATAGTCAACCAACTGCAACAACCAAGTGAGCAGCCATGTTTGATTAACGGTACAAATTAAGGCAGCTTTGGATATATGATATCAAAGAGGAGGAAAAGCAGAACAATATAGTCAGCTTTCTCCAAGTGGGTTGTATCCGTAGCTACCTGATCATCATTGAGGTAATTGGGCAAACCGCCAATGAATAGCTTGTGCGGAGAATCTGGAACCACCGTTGAGACAACACCTAAAAGAAAGATAAGAGAAACAAATGTTGCAATTTAAATAACTTGAACCAAAAGCAACAAGGAAAGTAATAAAAATATCTCAAAACAAAAAGTAAGTATTGGAATCACACAAAGCATCCACTTTGTGATGGGTGGTAAAGCAAGAGATTCTTAAGATCTGTATCACATTACTACTTGATGAAGACATGCTGCAAAAAGATGCAAAGTAGCCACCAATGAAGAGTGAGACAATCTGCTTCCCATTGGTGCACAAGTGTAGCTGCAAGTATGATATTATCATGCTTGTGGTTCATGTCAGCCATCACTGGTCCACGAACCAACTACTGGGGTGCAAAATGTGCATCTTAATTGGAGAGGGGACAAAAGGGTTCAGATAATGGACCTTTATGTTTTGCCTTGAAGGAAGAAGGTAAACGTGGAACACTTTAAGAAGTAATTGTTGCAAGTTTCTTAATTTAATGAACTCACCCCCTTTTTTGAAAAAAAAACAAACAAAGCAAGCCACATATGGGTCAAAGAAAAGCAGAAGCATAACTGGAAAAACCTTCTAACTTACAGTATTGCGAATGTGGCCCTAGTAACATGTGCACGCTCCCAGGCTGGCAAAGAATCTTGCTGCGCCAGCTGCTCCAAACCAGAACATAAAGACTCTGCAGGTTTCCAAAATCCACAAGTGAGTGAACTTTAACAAATGCAGGGATTAAGAACTGGTGAGCATGGAAAGAGATTAAAATGAAGATAAAGTAGAGGGGAAAAATATTTATAATGAAAAAAAGGAAAAAAAAATGGAGCAAAAGTGAAGGTGAATTCTCAGTGTGTTCTACTATCGGCCCCCTGCTCATCCATAAGACAATCTATAACTGTTTATTGTTAAAATGGCAAACCTTAAAACACTGGAAGCCAATGATTTTTACATTCAATTTAAACATTATCTGAACCCATTTACTATTATTACTGAATTGGTTCAACGTAATTTCACATCATTTAAAAAAGCAAGTATTGAGTTGAATAATAGGTAAATTTCTGCATGACTTAGTTAAACATCAATGCATCCTTAGCCAATTCAGACACCAAGCAACTCACTAGATTACAGTGCTGCTAGTGAGATTGACATTTACGATATTCCATCTTCCAGAACTGAAACAGGCAGAATCAATGGCCTCCTGTGATGGATGCCTTAGTACACAAGTCTGAAGTACAATCCTGGCTGAATTCTTAACCATTGCATATACACCCCCCGCGCTCTCCCCGCCCACCCCCCCCCCATCAACCCCAAACAAAACTTCAAAGTTACCGGCTGCAAGAACAATGTATAACATTCCTCGACCCAAAAATGTCATTTCTGATGTTAACATAAAATTTTCCTCTTTTCAGGTTGCAACTCAGAATGTCTATGCATTCGAGTACAGTGACCGAGATTTTCATCCACAGAATTATATTTCTGCCGTGCGAGTTCTGACACTGACTTTCTTTGCATATTGTTTGTAACAGTATCTGCATTTTTTAAAAATTTTGTTTTGTAGGATTTTTTTCTCAATTTTTGCCAACAAATAGCATTGCAAATAACATTTTGGTGTCCTGGCATTACATCAGATACATGCAGTATACTTAAACCTGCAAAGGAAGTCCAGCACACAGATGTTGCATTTTTTGACGGACCTGGAACATGGAAAGAAGGTTGCTCAGACATGCCTGGCAGAGGTTGGTAATCATGGGGACGTCGGATCTTCAAAGATTGACCCTGGAAGATGATCCCATCGAATGCCATGGCTTGTGTAGTTTCATCAACTGATCGGAACTACGAGAATTAGCAATATTACAATGAAGAGAAAAACAGTTCAAATTGAACTAAATAATAATAAAATGCTGCATCTTTTGATGAAGCAAATCTTCATTAAAATATTACACCAAATTTATCCTCTTAAAATACCAAAAATAATAATGCAAAATTCAGGGACAAGTGAAACTGGAGGGCAAGTCAAGCCAGCCTCCACCTCCACTCCATGTGTTAACAGTTTCAAGACCAGCATCGCTTGAGATCTGGAAGTTCTTTGCCTGGCTACCTTTTACAGGTGAATATTTAATTTAACAATCAAAAATAGAAAGTGATGGAATTCTTACATTAAATGTAGAAGTTATTCTATTAGTTATATAGAATGAATATACTGCACTCACATAATTGTTTATTAATTCATTGACTATGAATTTTTCACCAACTATCAAGGTGTACGTATAATGTATTATGAGCCAAAACCCTAAACTCAAGTGTTCAGTATTTTTATTCCATATTTGGCCATGTTTATTCAAAGTTATTCAAAACTGTTCACATCTATTCGATAATAGTATCTTTACCAACCAGACATACAATGACAAAAGGATTGTTATAAAAATAATTACATGGAAACGAAAATCACAAGTTTACCTCAAGAAAAGCAAAATTTTTATCTTGGTTGATCTGCACAGCCAACACAGGGTTCCCTGGAGCCTGTGACAACCCAGCAAGGCGCATCTGAGCATTAAAGAAATCTGCCATGGCTTCCTAGAAGGTAGAAAAGATCACTGATTGGCACTAACTCATGTGCAATGGAGATTGCATTTCTACATTCTGACATGTTACTGGCATGATATTAAAATCAATGGCAGTTTAGGTTTCTACTAAATTCATACAATTCTATCCAATTAAGAATGAATTGGAAAGATTCCACAATCTGGAATTCCTTCCCCAAATTCAGTCTTTTCGACACCACCCTTTCCAAATTGCAAGCTCAACAGCAGCAGTCCTTCCTTCAAGTTAAAAAGGCTAAAGTTCAAGTCTCATGACTTAAGCACATTAATCTAAACTGACACTTCAGTGAAGTGCTGATGCAATGCTGTCAAAGCCACGTTCCTACTAAGGCCTTGCCAAAACCCACGCTATTACTGAAAAGACAGGAATTGTGCTGTGGTTAATATTATCCTAATTTAAAACTAATGAACAAAATCTTAGAATCACAGAATTGCATTGCATGGAAGCAAGGCATTTTACTCAACACATCGACACCCAAGAATGGGCTCCCTTTCACATAAACCCCATTACTCTGTGCTTGGTCCATAGCCCTTTACACTTTTAGAAGTGCTATCAGTGAACCAGCTTCAGCTGCGAATTCCAAGTACCTACCACTCACAGAGCTCTCTGATCTGGAGAAAGTTTCCAGCCTATATCCTGATAATATTATATTCCTCAATCATCTCCCTTCTCATCTTCCTCCAAGGAGAGAAGACGTTGCTTCTCTAGTCTCTACTCATAAACTGAACTGCTCCACTGCCCTCAATATCTTGGTGAATCTCCACTGCATCCTCTCCAGTACTCTCACATACTTCCTATAACTGTGACCAAAACTGCACATAGTACTCCAGTTTGACCAAGGTTTTAAAATTCCCTACTTCTGTGTTCAGTGTCCTTTCCAATGGAAGTACCCTGTGGGTCTTCCGAACCGCAATATCTATCAGTGTTGTCACCTTCAAGGACCTATGGACATGCACTCAGAGCCCCCTCTATTCCACAGTACTCCCGAATACCATACCTTCATGATATATATCTTAGCTTCATCAGTGCTCTCAAAATGAAACACCTCATATATGTCATTTTTAGCTTGGCTAATTTCATATCACATCAATATCTCTGCTGCCTGAGACTGCCTTCCACACCATCAACAACTCTGCCAATCTTTGTGTTGTCTGTGAACTTACCGATCTTGCCTCCTATGTCCAAGTCTGTCACAGGCTTTACCTTCCTTCCTTTCCTAAAAGAAGGACCATATTTGCTGCCCTTTGATTATTTGGTATCTGACTGGTGTCAAGCAAGGATTTAAAATCTTAAACAGAGCCCTAACGAACACTCATAATTGCCTCCTGCAGCAATTTAGGATAAATTCCATCTGATCCTGTGAATTTATCTATCTTCTGCCAAGACATGAAGTAATCATGATTTATTACTGGGAACTTGCACCAGACGTTCATCTAACGCTATACTAAATTCTCCAACTACAAAGCCTGACTTATTTGTAAATCTATATACTAAAACTCTCATGCTCTGTCTGAGACCTCCAATTAGTGCAAGCAGTGCATTACAGCAGCACTTTTTTTGGCTAAATCAAATTAAAATGCGCTAACTTACAGAATGCAGGCAAAGTTCAGGGTTTAAAATTCGTTTAAAATTGCTCATTCGCAAAAATCAACAGAGTCATTTCACCCGAGAGATGATCCGCCATCATGGAAATCAGGACGCGACAGCCCGATGCATGTGCATGGCCAGTCTCAGCAGTGACACCTATCGGAGCAAAAGGGCAGGGCAGTTCTATTTTGAGGGGTCACATTCTGCTAATCACCATCAGCATGTGCAGGATTGGGGCAGATCTAACTGCCACCCATCAATAAGAGGTAATTAAATCTTATTGTAATGACGTACTTCGAGACACCCATAAAACCCTTTGCTGCAGTCAAAGGATAGCGGTGACAATATCATGTCCATTTAGGACAGCACCAACCACATCATCAAGAATAATCAGCATCCTTTGGTGTTACTGCTTCGTATCTTCTATCCAGCATTAGGGTAAAATAAGTGGTCAGCCTAATTATGCCACGTGGAAAGGGAAGGGGGACATTCTGGTCAAGCGATGACGCCAAAGGTCGTCCGCAAGCGGCAAGGAGAGGGAGAGAACAAGAATCGGATGAGGCCAGGGCCGCACGACTCCAGGATCAAACAGTCAGGACAAAAAAAGAAAAGAGAAGAAGAGACAGAGGAGGAGAGGCATGCACGTCTCCTGGATCAGAGACAAACAACAAACAGCAGAAGACATGAAGAGACGGGGGATGAAAGGGTTGCACGTTTCCAGAAGGACAACAAGAGGCACAAAGGTGGCAGATAAACCAGAAATGATGCCATCAAAAGTGTCCTTCGTTAAATGAGGAGGAGCTATATTTGCCTTCCTATGCGTCGTTCTTCTTTAATAAACTGAGGTTTTCTACTTCAGTTTCCAAAGCAAAGTGATAGCAATAGCATTCAGGAAAATTTAATGTTCATTCTAGTCACATCAGACTGCACTACCCTTCTCCCAAAGAGTGCCCCAATGGGTCACCCCGTTGTCTAGTAGCAATGAAAAGTATTCATTTAGGCCTTTTGTTCCACACGCACATACTGTTCTTGTTGTCCCTAATGGTCCTTATTTTCTCTCAGGTTATTCTTTTGGCCTTATATAGTAACAGAATACCTTTGGATTTGTCTTAGATCTATTTACCAGTGATTTCTTGTGATATTTTTTGCCTTCCTAACTTCCATTTTAAGCACCTCCCTATACTTTATACACTATTGACAAGGCTTCCCCTTCATTAGTTCCCTATACTGATTGTATGCTTCCTTTTTTATCCAGCCCATAATATCTCTCAACATCCAGGTTCCCTAAACTTGTTACCCCATTTCAGGAATATGTTGGCCTGGAACTCTTACTATTTCTCCTATGAATACTTCCCAATGCGTAGATATAGACTAACCTACAATTAGATGCTCCCAATCTCCCTTATGTTAATGAAATTGGCCTTACTTCAATTTAAGACCTTAATTATTGGTTGGAATGTGCTGCCAGGGGAAGTGGTAGAGACAGATACAACAGTAACATTTAAGAAGGCACTAACACAGGCAGGGTGTAAGCCAGATGCAGGCAGATGAGATTAGTTAGATTGACACCATTATTGGCCATAATGTCTGCTCCTCTGACGTTCTACGTTCGATCCTTTTCCATAACCACATTAAAATATACAAATATAGGGTCCAGTAACTGTTCTGTCCCTCACTGGTCTCTGTACATACTATGGTCTAGAGATAGAGGTCTATAATCTTGTTAGATAAATACTTAAAAGAAATAATTGTGGGTTGGTAGGTTAAGCAGCCTGTGTGTCGGTAAGTGATAAAATTTGCACACGCGCGTTATTTATTTAGCATAGTAGGTCCTTCGAGCCCTGCTGTCCAGAAAACCAGATTTAAACCTAATCACAGGGGAACTTACAATGACCAAATATCCTACCCAGTATCTCTTTGGTACATGGGAGGATCTGGGGAAAAGCACGCATTCCACAGGGAAGACATACAGACTCCTTACAGATGATGCCAGAATTGAACTTCGAACTCTGACGCCCTGGGCTGTAACAGCGTCACGCTGCTACGCCACTGTGGCGCTCACAGTATGTGTGTGTGTACACACGAAGGGGAAGTTAATAAGATTGTAAAAAAAATAAAAATGAATTAATGTAGAAGTACTATAAAAGGATGGCTATTGGTCAGTTGAATATGATGTGCCAAAGGGTCTGTTTCCATGTTATATCGCTCTCTGACTCCATGAAACAAATTGATCTGGAGAGATTGACAGAATATAAATGAAGTAAATTGCTGACGGTTCATGGTCAGCCACTTGAATTAACACAATACTTCGGCGTACGGGACTTGACAATGGAAGAAGCAAACTGAGGTCAAAGCTTAACTAAGTTTGTTTGTTGTAAAGTGTCATGCTCAAATGCACAAAATTGTAATACATTTCAGTATTCTTCATTCTGGTGCTGTAGAGGGAGTGCAGTCAAATTAGACGTCTTTTGGATGAAACACTAAACAATCCTCCTTTATACATGTGTAAGAGTTTGTGGTCTCTGCTACAAAGAGCAGGAGGTTATCTCCATGTGTTTTACAAAGTTGAAAGCAGATGGCACAGATAAACCTGTATGCATTCTGTGCACATTGATAAAACTCAAATAGTTAATAATCAATAGGCAAAAAGATCAAAAAATCAAGACAACACATAGGATGCTTGCCTTAAACCAGCTGAAGCAGAGAATACATGGAGATTATGTTCATACTACATAAAATAATCTATGGGCTGTGTACTATTCAGATTACCAATTTTAAGTACAACAGTGAGAATACGGGGAAAATTTAAGAGTACAGAGGGCCAGAGTAGTCATGCAAAGGTGATGACTAGACTGGGACTGCTTTTTACCTCAAAATGGGGACTGAGGGAAGATTTCATCGCAGTGTATAAAATTATGAAAAGGCCTACATAGTGAGCATGAAGACAAAGAAGGTTGATTGTTAAAAGGTATAGATTTAAGTAAAATTGATGGAGGGTTTGAGCAGTGCCAAAATCCTCACCACCTTCATCATTTGAAGAGTTACAAATACATAGCTACAGACTGATAGCTGGGAAATGGAAGTAGCAAATGCAGCTCCAGTTCTAGTTCCATGTACATAATAGTCAGCATCTGCATGATAGATTTGATCGTTTGTTTCTGAAAGCTACTTAGTTTCCTGTGTAATAGTAAATACACTTCATTAGTTGTACAGCACTTGTGAATATTCTAAATTCACTTAAAAAGTCCCAAAGAAATGGAATTCTTTTTTCCTTTATAACAATCGGTAGTTCTGCAACTGTTAGATCCAACTTAAATGTTTTAAAGTCACAAAACATGATAGCAAACTGAGGTAGGTATTTTTCAGTCACTGCGTTGACCACGTTTAAAACTGCATAGCCCAACTCAATTAAATGAGAACATAAAAAGAGAGGATAAGGACCTGGCAAACACACAGGTGGAACGCTAACATTTTTCCACAAACGAAAATTATATTTAGAAAATTTGTACTTGCCTCTGTGACACCAAAGGGTATGTTGCCTACGTACAGCCGCCTGGCTTGCCTGGTCATCTGGCTGCCAATGATTGGAACTTGTGTTGGTGTGATTGTCACACCACCTACTGTAGAAGTTGCCAACAATGCTGTAGCTGGGATCTGACCCGCAGCTAAAGAAAAAGAGAAAGAGACAGATTCTTCTCCTTAGTGAAATAGGTATGTATGTTCATTGAGATCTTCATGGAAACGGTCTGGTGCTGGCTCTTACTAAAGCACGCATAAAAATTCTGGAAGAATTTACCTTGCATCGCCTTGTACTGCATTGGGGTAATGTGCTCAAAACCTGGAGGGGGAACATCCCAGTATCTATAAGGCTTCTTTCTACGAGAACGACGAGGAGACCGACTGTAGTTACAAAAACAAATATTGGAAACTCAATGTCATAGGGAAATGTATACTACTAATATCAAAGGTTATACCACACACCATTTATTTAATATAGTGTGCATATTCTGTTAAATTTAAATTAGAAATAAAAAAAGGCATTTTTGATTAGTGAGAGCCCAAATAACACAATGATTAAGATAGAAATATACAAATGTCTCCTTAAGAATCAGCAAAGACACTAAAGTAATCAATTGAAGTTTATGTTGATAGCATTGGAAGTTTGGTAATTTGCTGTTGAATAAAAACAACAGGAATTCTGCAGATGCTGGAAATTCAAGCAACACACATCGAAGTTGCTGGTGAACGCAGCAGGCCAGGCAGCATCTCTAGGAAGAGGTGCAGTCGACATTTCAGGCCGAGACCCTTGACCTGACAAGGGTCTTGGCCTGAAACGTTGACTGCACCTCTTCCTACAGATGCTGCCTGGCCTGCTGCGTTCACCAGCAACCTTGATGTGTGTTGCTATTGAATAATGCAGATTCACACATTCACACTATCTCTTTTTCACACCTTTCATGTAACTCAGGAAATTGTGAAATTAACACTTTTTGTTGTATCTATGAAATAAAGTGCTCTAAAATTTCCAATGCATTGACCTTTGTTTAATTGATAAGTGTTGCTGTTATTTGAGAACTGTGTCAGTAATTATAGTTTCTCAAAGGTACATTTGCATTCACAATCAGGTCTCTACAGGTCATCCCCGGTTTTAAACTTCTTAGTTGTATGCAGTCTGCATGTGTGAATAAGTAAAATGGAAGATCTGGACCAGAAACTGTAACTACTCCACTCACTTTAGTCTTCTACAACAGGGGTCCCCAACCTTTTTTGCACTGCGGACCAGTTTAATATTGACAAAATTCTTGCAGACCGGCCAACCAAGTGGGTGTTCAAGTAGGGTTAAACTTACCTCAACATGTCTTTTACAGACCAACAGTGCGTGACAGGGAATGAGAGCTGACTCATATTGTTTCCTTGCGGCCCGGTAGCACATGCTCTGCGGCCCGGTGGTTGGGGACCGCTGTTCTACAACTCATCTACATCCACATATACACATTGTAGAAAAGCTCTCCACAGTCCTCTCCAGATTATGGTAGGCTATGAACTGTTTGTAACTGGGACAGTTCAAGTCAGAAATGCAGCCATGAATCGAGCTCCCTGACAGCAGTAGATGCCTGTAGCTCTGCAACAGCAAGCAAATCTACCCAGCTAGTCTTTCAAATACTTGTTCACACATGCAGACTGCACACAACTAAGAAGTTTAAAACCGGGGATGACCTGTTGCCTGTAAGTACCAGGAAGGACAATGTAGCAACTGCTTAATGAAAATTACAAATACTTCAATTGGATAATCTCAATCTCAATCAACCTTATTTTAGGGTTTGATTATCTCAGATTCACCACTAACTGCGAGTCAACTGTCACATAACTGCAATCAGATTATTGTCTTGTTTATTGTTCATTGAAAAGCTACTTATAATGGGCAAATTATTCAAATTTACAGTTATAAAGCAGAGACCTAGAAAACAGGGCCTAGAAGCATCTATTTTAGGCTATATGACTACATGAATTGCTCCTAGACCAGAGCATTAAATTTTATTATATTTTATCAGTGCTACAGTTTCCTCCCAAATTCCGAAGACGTACTGACCGGTTAGTAGGTTAATTGATCACTGTCCTGTGATTAGGCTGGGGTAAAATAGGCAATTTGCTGGGCAGTGTGCCTCATTGGGCTGGAAGGCCCATTCCACTCTGTATCGATGGACAGATAATTCATTGAGGAGTCATAGCATGTTGGATTCTGCTGAAGGGCTCAGAGATATGACAGAAATCTAAAGACTCTCAATTTATCAGCATTCGTAACCTACTTTGTTCCTGAAGCCATTAAGTTGTGAGCTGATATTGCTGCCAGGTGTATGGGAAAAAGGGAACGCAGAGTAACTAGATAATTTTGTCAGCCAATCAGTGGGGAGAAGGTGGGTTGAAATGGTTCCCTTTGGTGTTATAAAATGTTTTAGATTTTTAAATTCAAGAGAGAATGTGAACATTGCTTTCTCTCTAGTGTCACACACATTGTGAAGGACCAATGAAATTGCCCAACAATTTTAAGCTGCTTCTGAGATAGTTACATAGGTGGATGATAGTTCTTGAAATCTGAGATGCTGAATACTATCAAAACCTATAGACCACAGAATAAGCAGACAATCACTGATCAGCTGAGTTTTTGAAACGATGCTTAATTGAGTCAATCCTCCATTTAAATGTGCTCTGTAACTGTAAAATACAAGAAACACTATGTACTGGCATTGAATGACAAGCAATTAGTTTTGGCTTTAATAGCTCATCCAGAGGGTGTTATGTGGGAACTTATTCCACCAGAAAATTTTATCTACTTGGCAGGATAGATGGATGTAGCAGTTAGCATGATGCTATTACAGCTCGGGGCGTTCCAGAGCTTGGAGATCATTCCAGTGCCATTCTGTAACATGTCTCTGTATGTCCTCCCCATGCAATGCATAGGTTTCTCCCACAGTCCAAAGACATACTGGGTAAGTTAACTGGTCATTGTAAATTGCCCCATGATTATGTTAGGATTAATTGGGTTTGTCAGCGGTTGCTGCGGCAGCATGGCTCGAAGGGCCGGAAGGGCCTATTCTGCGCTATATCACAAAATAAGTATAAGTAAATCAAGTATGGATTACATGCAACTATGGGAAATACATTGGCAGGACTTCATCTGCAGGAGCTTATTGTGAACTCAGTATTAAAACTCTTTAACACTGCAACAAATGGGAGCAAATTGTTTGAGAAATTAAAAAATTACCTGTGTCGCTTTCGTTCTCGTGAAGTGCTTCGCTTATCTCTGCTCCTGCTTCTCCCTCCTCGACTTCTACTTCTTTTGTCTCGACTGCGGCTGCGTTTGTCTCTGCTTCGACTTCTCCGTTTCTTATCCCGACTTCTACTTCTGGAAATGCTTCGACTTTTCTTCTTGTGACGCTCCCTTTCTCGTTCTAGAAAGAACACCACGGAATATTTTAATCTTAGTATTCATTGAAAAGCTACTTATACTGGGCAAATTATCAAATTTACCTTGAGAAAACAAAAGTTAAAATTACCTTTCAAAATGAAATTAAAAATTAAATGCTATCAATTGTTCTACTGAAGAAGCATTGTAGGTCAAACTTCCAAATTCAAGGATGAATATTCTTGAACTCCGTGCTTATAAAGGTGGCTAAATAACCACTGTTGGTACTTTTCTTAAAAATTGACAAAATAATTTCAAGCATACACTGGTGGATCAGTGTGCTTTAAAAAAATACTTGGCCATCTACAAGCTCAGGTACTTGTTGCGAAAGGTGGTGAGAAGAACCTATCTTATGGTACCTGTCAAAGGCAGCACCAAAGAGATTCTTTAGAAAAGTTACACAATAGTTCTCAAAGATAACTAATATTGTCTAAGTAGTTATTACAAAACAATAAACAAACTCATCTCATTGCATTTCAGTAACTGCAAGATATATGCAAACAGTTGTATAGATGTGGTTCCTTAAGGTCCTTATTTCCAGGGGTAGTAATGGAGATAAACTCCCACTACCTATTACATGCTCCCAATGAGGTGCGCCTCAAATAGCCTCTGACAACCCAGTCTAGTTCCTGGCATTCACGCGTGGCTTAGCTACTAAGCCCCGTGGACCCGTTTCTACTAGCAAGGGGCAAAGGTGGGTTACTGACTCCTTAAAATCAATTGCTTCAGGCAGATGGGGCTCATCTGCCAGTTGACAGCTCACCTAGAGAAGATAAACTTTGATCTCAAACTTCGACTGCCTGTGGCTATACCCCCTCATGGGGAAGGCTTCGGGAGTAAACTTAGGAAAAATCCAGAGCTGGAGTTCCTAAAGTAGTCCTATGTTGAGTTCAACGCTGACTGGCAACTCCTGTGATGCAGCTGGAGCCAAACTGTATCGGTCTCTGCTATTCATTTGGGTTCATCAGATGTGTGGATCGTGGGGGGGGGACAACTTGATACATGGGCAACAATTTGCTCTCCATATTGTACTGCCCTGGCTTGCGTATCTAGTCAACTAGGATGCAACGTCCATGGTGGACCCTGACCAACAGAGGCCAATCTCTTGTACAGATGTAAGAAGACTGAAATAACTAATTAGCTGTGATCCATCCTACCACTACCATTTTTAGTCACTTTAACTTGTACTCAATTCCAGTCAGTCCTGATTATAACATATCTTCGAATTCAAATTTAAAGTAATATGATGAGCTGTTGATCTCTCAATCACAGCACTTGCACTTTATTTATCTACCTGCACTGCACTTCCTCTGTAACACTATATTCTCCATATTGTTTTGTTTTTCTTTCCTATTGATGTACTTATGTAAGGAATAATCTGTTCGAATGACATGTAAACAAAAGCTTTTCACTGTATTTTGGTACAGATGACATAATAAACTAATGACTATTTCTGATTCCAAGTTGGAATACCTTGCGATCAAGTGGCATCCATTTTACCTGCTGTGAGAGATTTCAGCCATCATTTTGGTAGCAGTGTACATTCCACCTCAGGCCAACGTCAAACAGGCTCTAGATGATCTGAGCGATGTAATCAACAGGCATAAAACTGATGCTTCCCCAACACTTTGGGGGATTTTAACCACCAGCTTGAAAAAGTCACTAAATAATTACCATCAACAAATCACTTGCAGTACCAGCGGAAACAACACACTGTTACACCATCATCAAGAGTGCTTCCTGTGCAGTTCCACGCCCACACTTTGGCAAGTCTGATCACCTGGCTGTACTTCTGCTCCAAGTACAGGCAGAGACTGAAGACCACAGCACCTGTAGTGAGGACCAAGAAGGTATGGACAAGGGAGGCACAGAAACGCTTATAAGACTGATTTGAATCAGTGGACTGGACTGTACTCAGGGATTCATCTTCAAATCTGGATGAGTATGCTGCAGTTGTTACAGACTTCATTAAAACCTGCGTACATGAGTGTGTGTGCCTGTGAAAACTTGCTGTACATAATCAAATCAAAAGCTGTGGATGAACCAGGAGGTTTGTAGACTGCTGAGAGTTAGATCTGTGGCAGTTAAGTCTAGCAACCCAGGTCTGTACAAGAAAACTAGGTATGACTTGCGGAGGGCTATTTCAAGAGCAAAGAAACAATTCTGAGCGAGGCTGGTGGAAACATCAACTATGGCAGGGTTTGCAGGCCATCACTTCCTATGAAGCGAAACCCAACACCATGAATGGCAGTGATGCTCCACTACCTGACAAGCTCAACGCCTTTTATGCTTGCTTTAAAGAGGAGAATAAAACTACAGCTGCGAGGATCCCTGCTGCAGTCAGTGAACCTGTGATTTCTGTCTAGGAGACCGACATCAGGCTGCCTTTCAGGAGGGTGAACCCTCACAAGGCAGCTGGCCCTGATGGAGTACCTGGTAAGGCTCTGAAAATTGGCAGGGGTGTTCAAAAACATTTTCAATCTCTCACTGCTATAGTCAGAAGTTCCCACTTGCATCAAAAGGGCAACAATGCCCAAAAAGAGTAGTGTGAGTGGCCTTAAGGACTATTGTCCAGTTGCACTCACATTCATGACAATAAAATGCCTTGAGAGGTTGGTCATGGCTAGAATCAACTACTGTCTCAGCAAGGACTTGGACTCACTGCAATTAGCCTATTGCCACAATAGGTCTACAGTGGACATGATCTCAATAGCTCTCCACATGGCCGTAGATCACCTGGACAACAGAAATACCTGTGTCAAGATGCTGTTCATTGACTATAGCTTAATGTTTAATACCATCATTCCTACAATCAATCCTGATCAAAACGCTACAGAACCTGGGCCTCTGAACCTCCCTCTGTAACTGGATTCTCGACTTCCTAACCCTAAGTCCACAACCTGTGTGGATTGGTAATAACATCTC
Source organism: Mobula birostris (assembly GCF_030028105.1). Classification (NCBI taxonomy): domain Eukaryota; kingdom Metazoa; phylum Chordata; class Chondrichthyes; order Myliobatiformes; family Myliobatidae; genus Mobula; species Mobula birostris. Next base: position 14,458,853 of record NC_092393.1, read on the forward strand.
CACCTTGCACCTCAGGGATATGTGTTTAGCTCATTGCTGTACTCTCTCTATACCCATGACTGTCTGGCTAGTCATAGCTCAAATGCCATCTATAAATTTGCTGATGACACAACTATTGTTGGCAGAACCTCAGATGTGATAAGAGGATGTACAGAAGAAAGATATACCAGCTAGTTGAGTGGCGCTGCAGCAATAATCATGCACTCGTCAGTAAGACCAAAGAGTTGATTATGGACTTCATGAAGGGTAAAATGAAGACACACAAACCAATCCTCATAGAGGGATCAGAAGTGGAGAGAGTGAGCAAATTCAAGTTCCTGGTGTAAATATCTGAGGATCTAACCTGATCCCAAAATACTGATGCAGCTATAAAGGCGGCAAGACAGCAGCTAGATTTCATCAGAAGTTTCCGGAGAATTAGTTTATCACCTGTCATGTGTGATGCCAAACAGAGCTACCGGACGGATGATGCTAATGAGAGAGATAACGGAAGACAATGAAGAAACATTCAAAATGCTAATAAGAGAGGAGAGCGAGATTAACGAGGAAGAAACACAATTCAGATATTGACAGACCGTTTGCTTTGAACTTGAACTGTATGAAGTTTAATGGACAGGTGATACCCCAGCAGGGGGATAAAAAGAGCAGGTTTGCTAAGGCACGACACGCCACGAAACCCTGGAAAGAGCAGTGTGCCCCCACAAGTTGGTGGGAGTTTGGAGGATTGGTTCGCGGGAATTGGTCAGAGGCTCACAGGGTGTAAAGGTACGATCGGTGGGAATCTGGGGTGTGTGTCCACCCTTGCCTGGGTGCCGGGTTCACCATGGAAGAACGATCGTATCTGGAACCGAGGGGTCATAGTCGGTGACCACAGCGGGATCAGAAAACATCAAAAGATCTGCTCGAAACCAGCTGCATCTCTCACTCTCTCTCCCCAACGGTACCACAACAGCAATTTCTTCGAACTACACTAAACTGAACTGGACTCTGCTTCACTTAAGACTGATCATTTTACCCCTAGAGTACAATAGAGCTTGGTTGATTCCTATTACCCTATTTCTGTGTATATGTGTGTATTATCATTGCTAACCTGTTACATTCATAACCTTGCGGTTAGTGTACTGTACTACTTATTTCTTTAATAAAACTTTATTGGTTCCTAGTAATCACAGACTCCAACGAGCGTTCCATTTCTGCTGGTTTGGCAACCCAGTTACCGGGTACGTAACATAAGTGGGGATCTCGCCCGGGATTTTGAACACCAAAATTGGGACTGGGTAAATTGATTGGGTTAAGATTCCCGAAATAAAAAAAGACGGCAAACAGCAGAAATGGAGATTGAGGAATTTCTAAAGGCGCCAACCTTGGAGGCATTAGAGGAAGCCAGGAAATCAGAACTGGCGACTGTTGCAAAATGGTTGAATCTTTTTAAGGGGAAGCCGACAATGAGGAGAGCAGAGGTGCATAGAGCTATTGTTGAGCATTATGTATCTAAAGGTGTGTTTCCCCACGGGGAGCTGGAGGTGGTGTCTATGAGCAAACCTGGTGGAGAGGCAGTGCAGCTGCAGATGGAAAAATTAAGACTCGAGCACAAGTTCCAAGTACAGCAGCTAGAACGGGAAGAGAGAAAGAAGCAGAAGGAAAGGGAGTTTGAGCTGGAGAAGTTAAGGATGACGCTAGAGAGGGGCCAAATGCCGAACCAAGGTGGAGGGTTCAGGGCGACCCAGGAGGTTAGGTTGGTTCCCCCATTTGAGGAGGCCAATGTTGATCGGTACTTTCTACATTTTGAAAAAGTCGCTGCAAGTCAGGACTGGCCGAGGGATAAGTGGGCTGTTTTGCTTCACAGCGTAAAGGGGAAAGCTCAACAAGCTTACTCAGCGTTGTCAGCAGAAGATGCCCAGAGGTATGATGTGGTGAAAGAGGTTATACTCAGGATTTATGAGTTGGTCCCGGAGGCATACCGGAAAGGTTCCGGAATGTGAGGAAGCAGTGGGGCCGCACGTATTTAGAGTCTGCCCGTGAGATGCAGATGTATTGTGAGCGTTGGTGTGCCTCGAAAGGGGTCACTGGGAATTATGACAGACTGCTACAGCTAATACTGATTGAACAATTTAAAGGTTGTGTCCCTGAAGGTATGAAGCCCTATCTAGATGAGAAAGAGGCAGAAACCTTAGCCGCAGCTGCTAAGTTAGCAGATGAGTACGCGTTAACACACAAAGCAAAGTTTACCCCGAGTAAGAGCTACCAGAAGGGTAGTCGAGAGGGCAGAGAAAGTCCGCCGGAAAAGTCAGAAAGTAAGCTGGGGACTAGTGAGAAGGATAAGGAAGACAGGAAGCAGTTTGGTAGGAAGTCTCCTGGGGTCGTATGCTATAATTGTGGGAAAGCCGGTCACATTGCGTCCAGGTGTTTTGCCCCAAAGAAGGAGACGGGGAAAGGCAAAACGACGACTCCGACTGGCTGTATTGAGCCGGCAAACAAATCGCTAGGGGAGAAGAGGTCTGATAGAGTTCAGGAAGGGCGCGAGAAGTTTATTTCGACCGGATTGGTGTCGGTGAAGGAGGGGTCAACCCCAGTTCCAGTACAAATCTGGAGAGACACTGGGGCTTGTCAGTCATTGATCTTAAGGAGGGTGTTAGACTTCAGTGCACAGACCTAGACGGGGGAGGTCAGTGTGATAAAAGGCATTGGGAAAGGGACTGAAGCAGTACCTTTGCATCAAATACAACTAAAAAGTGACTTGGTCTCCGGACCGGTCACAATAGGGGTGAGGCCCGAATTACCGATGGAAGACATGGAGGTCTTACTCAGTAACGACCTTGCAGGTGGAGATGTGTACCCAGCAGTAAAGCTGACGAGTAAGCCTGCCAGGACTGAGGACCCGACCATGGACCCATGGACTCACAGGTTTATCCCGTTTGCGCAGTAACTTGGCGCATGTCGAGAAAGGCTGCCGAAGCGAATGTAGATTTAGCTGAGACGTTTTTACCAGTCTTGTACCAGGAGGGGTTAGAAAGTGAGAAGAAGGAGCATAGTGGAGCGGAAGGAACTGAGGGAGTTGAGGCAGATTTATCATTAGCGAGGAAGGAATTTATACAGGCACAGGAACGAGACGAGGAGCTGATGGTTTTGATGGAGCCAGCTCTCTCTGAAGTAGAAATAAAAAGGGACCCAGTGGGCTATTATGTGAAGGAGGGAGTACTGATGAGGAAGTGGAGACCAAGATGAGGAGTGGGGGGTGGTACACCAGATGGTAGTGCCGAAAATTTATAGGGACGAGATTTTTAACCTGGCCCACAAGATACCCCTCGGTGGACATTTTGGGGTGAGGAAAACAGTCGATAGAATTATGAAAGAGTTTTACTGGCCAAACATGAGGAAGGATATTATTGAATATCGTAGACGGTGTCATTCCTGTCAGGTGGTTGGAAAGCCGAACCAGGTCCTGTCTAAAGCGCCCCTTCGACCAAATACCCGCTTTCGGGGAACCTTTTTCCCGAATAACTGTGGATTTTGTCGGTCCCCTGCCCAGAACTGCGAGTGGGCGGGAGTATGTGATGACTATGATGTGCGCCGCCACCAGGCTTCCAGAGGCTGTGCCCTTGGCAAGCGTCAAGGCTCCCGCAGTAGTAAAGGCGCTTGTGAAATTTTTCACTACAGTGGGGCTGCCAAGGGAAATCCAGTCGGATCAGGGGAGTGCCTTCACATCTCACACATTCCGATGAATGTTGGATGAGATGGGAGCAAAGCAGACTTTGGCCTCCGCGTACCACCCAGAATCCCAAGGGGCGTTGGAAAGATTCTACGCAACATTAAAGACCATGATTAAAACTTACTGTCAAAAGAACGCTAGAGACTGGGATGATGCCTTGCCTCTTTTGTTAGTTGCTGTAAGGGACACGGTTCAGGAGTCATTGAGGTTCAGCCCATTCGAGCTCGTCTTCGGTCAGCGGCCCAGAGGACCTCTGACCTTACTGAAAGAGCAATGGTCCAGTCCGACAGTACAAGTCAATGTGATTGATTATGTCTTAAAATGTCGTGAGAGGCTTAAAAGGATCTGTGACCTTGCCAAAGAAAATCTACGACACTCCCAAACGAAAATGAAACAGTGGTATGATAGACGTGCCCGCGAACAAGTGTTTCAAGTGGGCGATAGGGTCTTAGTTCTGTTTCCAGTGGCAACCAACCCCCTCCAGGCGAGATTCCACGGTCCGTACAAAGTGATTATAAAGATAGACTCCTTGAATTAGGTTATTGAAACGCTGGACAGACGCAAGCCAACCCAATTAGCGCATATTAATATGTTAAAAGCTTACCACGATAAGAGAGCAGATCTAGTCGGTGTTATCACAAAAATAAATCAGGCTGGGGTGCCAAATGATAAGGGGAAAACCCATCTTGAAAAGATAAATATGGTGCCAAACAGATTGCAGAGCTCTATTGTTTTGGTCAACTTTGCTGATAAGGTCTCTCACTTAACCCCTGAACAGAGCGAGCCACTGATAAAGCTAATTAACCGGCATGCAGATGTATGTCCAGATGTCCCGAGGCGATGCAAGGGGACGGTACATGATGTTGTTGTTACATCAGATCAGCCTATTAAGCAACACCCCTATAGGATGAATTTGGAGAAGGGCAAGCTAGTGGAGAAAGAAATTGAACACATGCTAGCCACAGGTATTATTAGGCTATCCAAATCGGAATGGGCTTCTCCCTGTGTGGTTGTCCCGAAACCCGATGGGAGCATACGATTCTGTACAGATTACAGAAAGGTGAACGCCATCACAAAATCTGATGCTTATCCCATCCCAAGGGTAGACGACTGCATTGATAAAGTGGGGAGAGCTAAGTACGTCACAAAGATCGACTTGCTGAAAGGGTACTGGTGTGTTCTTTTAACCGACCGGGCTAGAGAAATCTCAGCATTTGTCACTCCATCCAGGTTATAAGAGTATAATGTTTTACCTTTTGGCATGAAAAACGCCCCAGGGACCTTCCAAAGGATGATTAATTCAGTGATAAAAAGGTTAAAGAACGCAGAAGCCTATATTGACAATTTAGTGGTCTGGAGTGACACGTGGGAGGAGCACATTGTGGCAGTAGAGAAACTGTTTAAACGGCTGTCTGAAGCCAACCTGACAGTGAACCTCGTGAAAAGTGAGTTCGGCCACACTAAGGTCACTTATCTGGGGTACGTGGTAGGACAGGGGCAGCTGGCACCGATGGTGCCGGCTATCTCTGAAGTTCCCATCCCGACGCACAAGAGAGCCCTGAGAAGGTTCTTGGGGATGGTGGGGTACTATCGGAGGTTTTGCAAAAACTTTGTGGATATTACCTTCCCTCTTACTAAGCTCTTGCCGAAAAATACGAAGTTTGTGTGGAACGACCTTTGTCAACAAGCCTTCGAGAGTCTGAAGGCGATTCTGTGTCACCACCCTGTATTGAATGTGCCTGACTTTCCAAAACCCTTCTCCCTAGCAACAGATGCTAGCGATGAAGCGGCAAGGGTGGTGCTGTTGCAGAGAGACGAAGAGGAAATTGAATACCCAGTGGCTTATTTTTCTACGAAGTTTAATGTCCATCAGAGAAATTATTCCACTGCGGAGAAGGAATTACTGGCAATCATACTCGCATTACAACATTTTGAGGTTTATATTTGTCCGGCACGGAAACCACTGATAATTTACACTGATCACAATCCATTAGTGTTTTTGGCCACAATGAAGGATAAAAACAAATGCTTACTAAGTTGGAGCCTGGTATTACAAGAATTTGATATTAAGATAAAACATATAAAAGGAACTGACAGTGTGATTGCTGATTGTCTGTCAAGGCATTAAAACTTAAAGTTCTCTGTATTAGCCAAATAGCTGATGACTACCTGTATATTAGTGTGTATCTTACAATGTGCATTCATGCCCATAATTTTTACCCCGGTAAAAATCCTTTTAAGAGTGGAGGTGTCATCTGTGACACCAAGCAGAGCTACTGGACGGATGATGCAAATGAGAGAGATAACAGAAGACAATGGAGAAACATTCAAAATGCTAATAAGAGAGAAAAGAGAGATTAACGAGAAAGAAGCACAATTCAGATATTGACAGACCGTTTGCTTTGAACCTGAACTGTTTGAAGTTTGATGGACAGGTGATACCCCAGCAGCGGGATAAAAAGAGCAGGTTTGCTAAGGCACGACACGCCACGAAACCCTGGAAAGAGCAGTGTGCCCCCACAAGTTGGTGGGAGTTTGGAGGACTGGTTCACGGGAATTGGTCAGAGGCTCGCAGGGTGTAAAGGTACGATCGGTGGGAACCTGGGGTGTGTGTCCGCCCTTGCCTGGGTGCCGGGTTCACCACGGAAGAACGATCGTATCTGGAACCGAAGGGTCACAGTCGGTGACCACAGCGGGATCAGAAAACATCAAAAGGTCTGCCTGAAACCAACTGCATCTCTCACTCTCTCTCCCCCCAACGGTACCACACCAGCGATTACTTCAAACTGCACTAAACTGAACTGATCTCTGCTTCACTTAAGACTGATCATTTTACCCCTAGACTGAGATAGAGCTTGGATATTCCTTTTACGCTATTTCTGTGTATATGTGTGTATTATCATTGCTAACCTGTTACATTTATATCCTTGCGGTTAGTGTACTGTACTACTTATTTCTTTAATAAAACTTTATTAGTTCCTAGTAATAACAGACTCCAACGAGCGTTCCATTTCTGTTGGTTTGGCAACCCAGTTACGGGGTACGTAACACACCTAAAGCACTTGAAAACTTCTAGATGTACCATGGAGAGCATTCTGACTGGCTGCATCACTGTCTGGTATGGCGGGGGGTGGGGGGGGGAGCTACTGCACAGGATCGAAGTAAACTGCAGAGAGTGGTAAAATTAGTCAGCTCCATCATGTGTTCCAGCTTCCATAGTATCCTAAACATCAGAAAAAGGACCCCACTACCCAGGCATGCCCTCTCCTCATTGTTACCATAAGGAAGGAGGTACAGAAACCTGAAGGCACACTCTCAGCGATTCAGAAACAGCTTCTTCCCCTCTGCCATCTGATTTCTAAATGGACATTGAACCTAAGAACACTACTGCACTATTTTTCCTGTCTTTGCGCTATTTAAATTTAACTATTTAAAATACATATGTATGCTTACTATTCTTGATTATCCTTTTTATATTCATCATGAATTACATTGTACTGCTGCTGCTAACTTAACAAATTTCACAACATATGCTGGTGATATTAAAATATGATTTGAAGCAATATCATTTTAAATTACTTCAGTTTTATTTGGTCTAAGTGTTTTTTCTTTGATTACTATCTATCAATAGGATTTAATACATCGAGATTGCTTCACCCCAAATAAGCGCAACATTTTATTTTATTGTTTTTAAATGGTATTTGTAGAGACAGAGGAAATAAGAGTTTCCTCAAGATGGTGGCACACAAAGATGCAGCAGCTTCTCCAGCTCCCAGCAATGGTGCTAGTTTTAAATTCTTAAGTGTTTCAAAGTTTCTAGGCAGGGATTTCAGTCAACCAAAGCTCCACGAAAACAGCATCATTGAACTCCTAGATAAAAATACTCTTAATCCACCTGCAGCAGTTGATAGCAGTGTTCAACAGAATAGGGATTCTATGCACACCAGACTCGGCAACAGTGACTTGGCCTCGGCCTCCGCCTCAGTCGAGAGAGTGGCAGATGCAGGAGTGTGAGCAGAAGCAGAAATGCAACAAGAGAATGGGACACTAGCTAGGCTGAGAGCTAACCTGACCAGGCCCATGGCACCACTTTTCTTGACAATGTCCACCCACTAGAAAATAAAATGGACCCACTGACACTGAGAATGAGGGCACAGAAAGAGATGAGAAACTGCTGCATTCTGTTTATCACTGAAAAGTGGCTAAACAATATGCCCAACTTGCTGTTTCAATTTGACGGGATAACACTGTTCTGTGCAGACAGAAACTCCCTGTCCAAAAGAAGTGGATTCTGTGTGTACGTTAACAAAGGTTGGTGCACAAACTCATCTGTAGATAGCCATCACTGTTCTGGGCAAATGAACATACCAAAATTAAATGCCAGCCACTTTGGTTGCTTAAGGAGTTTACTGATGGGTTTATCACCACTGTTCACCCCCACCCTCCAAGTGTGAATGCCAAAGATGTACTGGGAAAGCTTTACAGTATCATCTACTTTCTAAAAAAACAAGCATCCAAATGTTCCCTTCATAATTGCAGGAGACTTCAATCATGTTAACCTGCAGGGCATTTTACCAAAATTCCACCAAAGAGTCCCCCTGGCCTTTAGGGGAACTAAAGATTGGACCATATTTATGCAAACAGATACTATATTTACAAAACCATCACATGTCCTCATCTTGGCCTCTCTGATCACATCTCCATAAAGTTAATCTCAGGATACCAGTTGCTGCTGAAAACGGAGAAAACCATCACTGTATGGCCTAATGAGTCAATTTCTATGCTTCAGGGCTGTTTTGAACAGACTATCCGGCAGATGTTCAAGGCAGCAGCCACAAAAGGAGAAGACAAAGACCTCAAAAAAATGCTTCTTTTGTCACCAGTTACATCGGTAAGTCTGCAGACAACATTGACCATAAGACACATGAGCAGAATTAGGCCATCCAGCCCATCAAGTCTGCTCCACCATTCCATCATGGCTGATCCCAGATTCCACTCAACCCCACACACCTGCTATCCTCTGATGCCCTGACCAATCAGGAACTACCAACTTCGCCTTAAATATACCCATGGACTTGACCTCCACTGCAGCCTGTGGCACAGCATTCCGCAGATTTACTACTTTGGCTAACAAAAATTCCTCCTTACCTCTGTTCTAAAGGGTCGCCCCTCAATTTTGAGGCTGTGCCCTCTAGTTCTGGATATCCCTACCATAGGAAACATCCTCTCCACATCCATCCTATCTAGTCCTTTCAACATTCGATAGGTTTCAATGAGGTCTTCCCGCATTCTTCTAGATTCCAGTGGGTACAGGCCCAAAGCTGCCTAACGCTCCTCATATGTTAACTCCTTCATTCCTGGAATCATCCTCGTGAACCTCCTCTGGACTCTCTCCAATGACAACACATCCTTTCTGAGATATGGGGCCCAAAACTGTTGACAATACTCCCAAGTGCGGCCTGACTAGTGTCTTATAAAGCCTCAGCATTATCTCCTTGTTTTTATATTCTATTCCCTTTGAAATAAGTGCCAACATTGTATTTGCCTTCTTCACCACAGAGTCAACTTGCAAATCAACGTTCTGAGAGTCCTGCACAAGGACTCCCAAGCCCCTCTGCACCTCTGATGTTCGAACTTTCTTCCCATTTAGATTAAAGTCCACACTATTGTTCCTTTTACCAAAAATGCATTATCGTAGACACCTCAAGAACGGTCATCTCATGGCGAAACCAAAAGCCCTGGCTGAATGCAGAGGTGCAGGCCCTACTAAAAGCCCCAGACACTGCCTTCACTTCTGGTGACGGAACAGCTCTCAGAGCAGCCAGGGGAAACCTCATCTTGGGCATCAAGGAAACAAAGACCACCTATACACAAAAAATATTAAGGAACACCTGTCTGATGACAAACTCTGACATATTTGCCTGGGCATCAAGGGTATTACTGACTACGCAAGGGAAAACAGAGTTGTCTGTACCAGTGAGGCCTCCGTCCCCAACACTCTAAACGACTTTTATACATGCCTCATGCAACATAACGCTGGCCATGAAAGCTACCCCCTAACCCCTCCCCCAGGTGAGCAGCTACTGTCTGTAACGGCAGCAGACATTAGAAAGATTCTGCACGGAGTCAACTACCATAATTCAGCCAGGCCAGACAACATCTCAGGCTGAGTACTCGGGAAGTGTGCACACCAACTCACTGATGTCTTCACAAACATTTTCAACACTTCACTCATCCAGGCTGTTGACCAACATGCTTCAAATCAGCCACCATCATGCCTGTATCAAAGAACTCTACACCTTTAGAACTAAAGAACTATCACCTGGTGGCACTGATGCCAATCACCATGAAGTGCTTTGCACATGGCACATATCAAAAACGCCAGTCCAGCCACATTGCTTACTGACAGAACCACTCTACATCTGTCATATACCAAGCCCTGACACACCCAGAAAACAGGACATGTGTCAAGATGCTGTTTCTGGATTTCAGTTTGCCATTCACCAAGGCATTTACCTTGACAAACAGTAATTTAAATTGAAGCAAACAGTGTTACACCGGAACAGATTAAAATTGTAGTGCTGCAATGAATTTCCAGCACAGCATCTCACATCATCTCAAAAACTGGTCTTGGGAAGAGGAAGAAACACAAATTTACTAGGATGATATTATAATTTAAAAAGTGGTTAATTTCAACAATTTGATAAGAAATAGATGAAATAGGCTATTTAGCCCTTCGTGCTTGCTCCACCATGCATGAGGACTGTGGCTGGTCATATACTTCAACTCTATTTTCCTACACTATCCTCAAAATCTCAGTTTTGAATTAACTCAATGACAGTTTTCACAACCCAGCAGGAGGGAAAATTCTAAAGATTCGATATGCCCTATATTTCTCACCTCCGTGCAAAATGACCTGTTACCGTGAGATTGAATGCTGATTTCTTACTCCTCAGCCAGGGATAAACAACACCCCCCCCGCCCCCGCATCCTTTAAAAGTATTTCTTTAAAGGTTCAATGACATCACCTCCCATTTTATCATCTCTTTAGAAAATAAAGACTTAGTCGAATTGATCTCTCCTCATATAGCAGACTGATTCTACGGATTCAGTCTGCACTGACTATGGTAAATGTATTATCATTTTAGGTAAGGAGCCCAAAAATGTACACAATACCCTAACTGCATTCTTACCAAGTCCCTATAAAGTTGCAGCAAAACATTTTTAGCCTTTTTTTGTACTTAAGGCTATTGCAGCTTTTGCCCTCTCTCTGCACCTGTATATAGGGTTTTTGTGACTGGTGGGAGAGAACACTAGGGTCAATTTGTTAAGTAATTTCACATAATAAAAAATACTTTTTTGTTTAGTTCAACAAAATGAGTAACTTCACATTTTTCCATATTACCATAAGAACCTAAGATGTAGAGGCAGAATTAGGCCATTTAGCCCATTAAGTCTACTCTGCCATTTCATCATGGCTGATTCATTTTCTCTCACAGTGCCAATCTCCTGCCATGCCCTGACTAATCAAGAATCTATCAACATCCGCTTTACGTATACCCAATGACTTGGCCTCCACAGCTAACTGTGACATCGAATTGCAGATACACCACTCTCCAGCTAAAGAAATTCCTCCTCATCTCCATTCTAAAAGGGCACCCCTCTACTCTAAGGCTGTGTCCTCTGGTCTTAAGATTCCCCACCATAGGAAACATCCTCTTTATTGAGGCCCTTCAACCTTTGTTGGTCAACCTTTGTTGGTTTTCAATCAGGTCACCCCTTATTCCTCTGAATTCCAGTGAGTAAAAGCCCAGAGCCATCAAAGAGCCATCATACGACAAGCCTTTGAATCCCAGAATAGTTTTCATGAACCTCCTTCAAGCCCTTTCCAATGTCAGCACATCCTTTCTTAGATAAGGGGCCCAAAACTGCTCACAATACTAAGGCCTCACCAGTACTTTATAAAGCCTCAACATTACATCCTTGCTTTTAGATTCTACTCCCCTTAAAATGAATGCTAATATCGTATTTGCCTTCCTAGCCAACAACTCAACTTGCAAATTAACCTTTAGAGAATCTTGCATGAGGACTCCCAAGTCTCTTTGCACCTCAGCTTTTGAATTTTCTCTCTTTTTAGAAAATAGTCTATGCTTTTACTTCTTCTACCAAACTGCATGACCATACATTTCTTAACACTGTATTCCATCTGCCACTTCTTTTCCCATTCTCCTCATCTGTCTGAGTCCTTCTGTAGCTACACCCTATCCTCATTATATGCGAGGGATATGTTCCTCGAAGCTGACGCATAATGTGAATAACTATTTAAATAAAATAGGGATGCATTCCAGAGGGCTTCCTAAATATGTTGTATCTGTAATTTATTCACATTTTCATACCAATAGGACACAAAAGCAGTACTACAAGACAACATTTGTATTATATTTAATTAATTTAAGGTACTATTCAATGTAATAAATCATAGTAAGTTTACATCCTCTGGTGTACAGTACTCACCAACAGTGGCAGGTGTGTTCGCTCTGGGAGATGAATGGCTGTTGTGGTGTCGGGCAGCTTTACACAGATAAGGTGGAATGTTGTGGTCATCAGGATCATATCAAGCACAGCAAGGGATGAAGGAAGACTCACAGAACTCTTAGAACTGCCGGCAGCAGAAAGATTACAGCGATTTGAATAAAGTGGTGAGGGTTGTTTGCTTGGCAGCATTTTGTTTTTCAGCATAAGTTTGCTTGTAGGGAAGAAGGGCTGATGGCAGGGAACGACTGAAATGTTGACTCCTTTCTAAACTTGGGTCCATGTCCATCGCCATTTGTGCCAAGTGTTCCGACTTCCACCATTCCCTCACAGTTGGTAAGCTCCTGGGATTTTCAAAATTGTCTGTTGCTTGCAGCATTTGAGAGATAGTTCACCGTAAAAAAAAAACGTACACCTTGAATGTGGATCACACCGGTCGAGTAGTTGAATCAGCGATGCTGTGTTAGGCGGCAGGAAGTGCATTGTTACGTTGGGATGAATGCTGTCCAAATGTTTAGGATGGGCTGGCACATTGTCAAGCAACAAAAGAACGTTAAAGGCAAGATTCTGTTCCTGGCAGTAGCGTCCCAGAGCTGTGTTACCTTCAGCTGATGCCGCGCTGTTTATAATTTCCAACTTTTTTTCAAGTGTTAAAGCGGTTCTCTGCCGCTCGGCTGATGGCCCAAGACATGACATCGGACCCTTAGGAGGCACAGTTAAATATTTCAAGGACAAAATCACTGCACCGTAGGTAAAACCAACAAAAGTTTAAGATCGCACATCCACACCTTGCCAAAACCAATGCGAGAGTGGCAGGAGTGAAATTGTGAGGCGCGCGCACCTGACTTGTATTGGTGGGAAAGTGGTGCTTCTCGTCCCAACAGTGAGACTGTGAGGCGTGTGCACGTGACTCGTATTGGCGGGAAGGCAGTGCTCCTCGCATAACTGTGAATCCACATAGTCTGAAGACACGTAACGAGGATAGGGTGTACTTCCTCAAAACTATCTGCCCCTCCACCAATCTTTGTATCGTCAGCAAACTTGGCTACAAAACCATCAAATCAGTCATAAACATAAAATGTAAAAAGCAATCCCAACACAGATCCCTGTGGAACACCACTATACACTGGCAACCAATCAGAAAAGGCTTCCTTTATTCCCGCTCGTTGCCTCCTGCTTGTCAGCTAATGCTTTATCCATGCTAGTATATTTCTTGTAATACCACGGGCTCTTGTTAAGCAACCTCATGTGTGGCACCTTGTCAAAGGCCTTCTGAAAATCCCAGCACACATCTACTGGTTCTCCTTTGGCTATCCTACATGTTAATTTTTCAAAGAATTCCAACAGATTTGTCAGGCAGGATTTTCCCTTAAGAAAACCACGCTGACTGACTACAGACAAGAGAAAATCTGCAGATGCTGGAAATCTGAGCGACACCTACAAAATGCTGGAGGAACTCAGCAAGCTAGGCAGCATCTATGGAAAAAAGTACAGGCGACATTTCGGGCCAAAACTCTTCTGCAGGACTGGAGAAAAAAAGCTGAGGAGTAGATTTAAAAGGTGGGGGGAGAGGACAGAGAACCACCAGGTGACAGGTGAAACCTGGAGGGGGAGGGATGAAGAAAAGAGCTGGGAAGTTAATTGGTGAGAGAGGGAAAAGGGGATGGAAAATGGAGAAGGGTTTTGGGGGGCATTACCAGAAGTTTGAGAAATTGATGTTCATGCTATCAGGTTGGAGGCTACTCAGACTGAGTATAAGGTGTTGTTCCTCCAATTGGAGTGTGGGCTCATCACAATAGTGTAGGCGGCCATGGACAGACATATCAGAATGGGAATGGGAAGTGGAATTAAAATGGGTGGCCACCGGGAGATCCCGGTTTTTCTTGCGGATGGAGCTTAGGTGCTCGGCGAAGTGGTCTCACTGAGAAACAGTAGGCCACACCAGGAGCACCAGACACAGTATATGACCCCAACAGATTTACAGGTGAAGTGTCGCCTCACCTGGAAGGACTGTTTTGGCCCTGAATTGTAGTGAGGACGGGGGTGTAGGGGCAGGTGTAGCACTTGTTCTGCTTGCAAGGGTAAGTGCCAGGAGGAAGATCGGGGGGGGGGGGGGGGGAGGGACGAATGGACAAGGGAAACTGGGCCGTACCGGGCCGCAAAGCATGTGCTTCCGGGCCACAAGGAAACAATACGAGTCAGCTGCACCTTTCCACATTCCCTGTCACGCACTGTTGAACTTGAACATGAGGTTGCCAACTGTCCTGTCTTAGCCAGGACATCCTGTATTTTGGGCTAAATCGGTTTGTCCCATACGGGCCCGCCCTTGTCCCGTATTTCCCCCGCTAAGGTAGAGCGTTCCCATGAAACATTTCATGCGAAATGACGTAAAGCAAAGAAGCAATTACCATTAATTTATATGGGAAAAATTTTTGAGCGTTCCCAGACCCAAAAGATAACCTAACAAATCATACCAAATAACACATAAAACCGAAAATAACACTAACATATAGTAAAAGCAGGAATGATATGATAAATACACAGCTATATAAAGTAGAAATAATATATGTACAGTGTAGTCGGGAAGATTAAGCCAAAACTAATTTGTGGAGAAAAAATCAGCACGTGCGCACATAGGTGCCCGCACAAGGTTTCATGGTCATGGTAGTCTTTCCTGGGGTGAAGTGTCCCGGGATTTGACTGCTACTTTTGTCCCTTATTTGGGAGTGAGAAAGTTGGCAACCTTAACTGTAAAAGACATGCCGAGGTGAGTTTAACCCAACATGAACACCCCCCCCGCCCCCCCCCCCCGGGTCGGCTGGTCCGCAAGAATATTGTCAATATTAAACCAGACCGCGGTGCAAAAAAGGTTGGGGACTCCTGACATAGGGAGCGATCCCTGCGGAAAGCAGAAAGTGGGGGGTGGGAGGGAAAGATGTGCTTATTTGTGGGATCCAGTTGGAGGTGGCAGAAGTTTCGGAGAACTATGTGCTGGACGAGGAGGATGGTGGGATGGTAGGTGAGGACAAGAGGAACCCTATCCTTGTTAGGGTGGCAGGAAGATGGGGTAAGAGCAGACATGTGTTAAATGGAAGAGTGACTACAGCCTAATTTTATCATGTGCCTCCAAATATCCCCCAAATCTCATCCTTACCAATTGATTCCAATATCTTCCCAGCCACTGTCACACTAACTGCCCTATAATTTCCTTTCTTCTGCCTCTCTCCCTTCTTGAAGAGTGGAGTGACATTTGCAACTTTTCATTCCTCCACAATCATGACAGAATCAATTGAGTCTTGAAAGATCATTACTATTGCCTTCACAATCTCTTCAGCTACATCTTTTCAGAACCCTGGGGTGTATACCATATGCTCCAGGTGACTAATCTACTTTCAGACCTTTCAGTTTCCCAAGACTGATGCAAAATACTCATTCAGTTCATCCGCCATTTCCTTGCCTTCCATTACTATCTCTCTAGCATCATTTCCCAACAGTCCAGTATTTACTCTCGTGTCTCTCTTACACTTTATATATCTGAATAAATTTTTGGTATTGTTGGTAATATTATTGGCTAGCTTACCTTCGTATTCCATCTTTTCTCTCTTTATGATTTTTTTAGTTGCTTTCTTTTGGTTTTCAGAAGCTTCCCAGTCCTCTGACTTCCCACTAATTTTTGCTCTATTATATACTCTTTGACTTTTTTGTTGGCTTTGACTCTCTTGTCAGCCACGGTTGTGTCATCTTGCCTTTAGAATACTTACTCTTCGGTAAGTATATATCCTATACTTTCCGAACTACTCCCAGAAATGCCAGCCACTGCTGCTCTGCCATCATCCCTGCCAGTGTTCTTTTCCAATCAATATTGGCCAGCTCCTCTCATGCCTCTGTAATTCCCTTTACTCCACTATAATACTGATACAAGTGACTTTAGCTTCTCCTCAAGTTTCAGGGTAAACTCGATCATATTATGATCACTGGTCCCTAAGGGTTCATTTACTTAAGCTCGTGAATCAATTCCAGTTCATTGCAAAACACCCATTCCAGAATAGCTGATCCTCTAGTGGACTCAAACTCGAGCTGCTCTGAAAGTCCATCTTGCAGGCATTCTAGAAATTCACCCTCTTGGGATCCAGCACCAGCTTGACTTTCCTGATCTACCTGTATATTGAAGTTTCCCATGAATATCGTAATATTGCCCTTTTGGCATGCATTTTCTATCTCATTTTACTACTGTTGGTGGGGCGGGGGGGGGGGGTTCTATATAGAACTCCATTCAGGGTGTTTTTTATACCCTTGCCGTTCCTTAGCTCTACCCACATCGATTCAACACCTTCTGGCCCTATGCCACCTCTTTCTAATGATTTGATTTCATTTTTTACCAACAGAGCCATGCCACCACATCTGCCTACCTGCCTGCCCTTTCGATACAATGTGTATCCTTGGACATTAAGCTCCCAGTTGTAATCTTCTTTCAGCCATGATTCAGTGATGCTCTCAACATCATACATGCCAATCTGTAACCGTGCTACAATTTCATCTCCCTTATTCTGCACACATTCAAGTATACCACCTTTAGTCTTGTATTCAGCTTTTATTTTTCTCTGTCTTTTACATTGACTGCAATTTTGCCCTATTATCAGTCTCTCCTTGCAGTTTGTAAACCAACTACCTCATCCTCAGCACTATTACTCCAGTTCTCATCCCCCTGCCAAATTAGTTTAACCCTCCCGAGCACCTCTACCAAAACTGTCCACAAGGATACTGGTCCCCCTTGGGTTCAGATGTAACCTATTCTTTTCGCACAGGTCATACATTCCCCAGAAGGGATGCCAAAGATCCATAAATCTCAAACCCTGCCCCCTGCACCAGTTCGTCAGCCACGCATTCATCTGCCAAATCATCCCATTCTTACCCTCACTGGCATGGAGATTACTATCCTGGAGGTCCTGTTGCGTTCTTCGTATCATGTTCTTGCCTACTTATTCAAATTGTCTCGATCCTTTGATTTTACTTTGCATCTTTCACCTCCTTGTACAAATCCACAATTAAATATCAGCAACAAACTTGAGAAAGACATTTGGTTCCTGATGTAGTGTGAATCGCTAGGTCTAAGCACTGAAACTGTTAACAATGAAACAGTGGTGAAGCGTCTAAAACATTAAAGTAAAATGTGTATGATCATGAGTGATTCAAAGAGCATTTCCTCATACACCAAAGAAATTTCAAAGTTCAAAGTAAATTTATTATCGAAGTACATATATGTCACCATATACAACCAAGATTCACTTTCTAGCAGACAATCACAGTACGGACAAGAAACACAACAGAATCAATGAAAGACCACACTCAACAGAACAAGCAACAAAGACAACAAACAATGCAAATACAAAGAGAAAAAAGAAATAACAACAAATAAATAAGCAATAAATATCAAGAACATGAATGAAGAGTCCTTGAAAATGATTCCATAGGTTGTGGGAACAGTTTAGTGATGGGCTGAGTGAAGTTATCTCTGGCTCAAGAGCTTGATGGTTGAAGGGTAATAAGTGGTCCTGAACCTGGTGGTGGGGGTCCTGAGGCTCCTGTATCTTCTTCCCGATGGCAGCAACAAGGAGCGAAAATGGCCTGGATGGTACAGGTCCTTCATGATGGATGCTTCTTTCCCTGTAAATGTGCTCAGTGGTGGAGATGGCTTTACTTTGATGGACTGGGTCTTATCATCTACTTTTTGTAGGCTTTTCCTTATAAGGGCATTGGTGTTTCCATACCAGGCCGTGATGCAACCAGTCAATATCCTCTCCACTGCCTTCTCAAAGTTTTAGATGACATGCTGATTCTTTGCAAACTTCTAAGAAAGTAGGGGTGCTGCTGTGCTTTCTCACGTGCTGGTCCCAGACAGATCCTCTGAAATGTTAACATCCCGGAATTTAAGGTTGCTTACTCTCTCTACCTCTGATCTCCCAATAAAGACTGGCTCTTGGACCTCTGGTTTCTTTCTCCTGAAGTCAAAAATCATCTCTTGCTGATGTTGAGTGAGACATTACAGCCAGATTTTCAATCTCCCTCGTACATGTCTCCATTGCATTGCAATGTCATTGGAGCTGTGCTTAGTGCCACAGTCATAAGAATAAAGTGAGTAGAGCAGGGGGCTAAGCCCATAGCCTTGTGGTGCACAGGTGCTTAGGGAGATTGTGATGTTTTTGCCAATCCAAAGTAACTGGGATCTGCAAGTGAGGATCCAGTTGCACAAGGAGGTACCGAGTCCTAGGACCACCCTCTGTCAAAATATTATTGAGACTATGGAGTGAAGCCTGGGTGCTTTTGACTGAGAACACCTGGCCTTTTGGATTCAAAATCGGTTTGCCTATAGAAGACAGAGGGACTTATTCTGGCTGGAGGTCTGTGTTCTGTAGGGATCCATACTGGGTCCTCTGGTGTTTGTGATATAAACTGGATGAAAGCATAGATGGGTGGATTAGTAAATCTGCAGATTACACGACGGTTGATGGTGCTGTGGTCAGTGTAGAAAACTAGTAAGGGATACAGCGTAATATAGATCAATTGCAGATATGGATAGAGAAATGGCAGACAGTGTTCAACCTGGCCAATATGTGAAGTGTTACAATTAAATGTAAAAAGACAGTAATGGCAAGACCCTTAACAGTGTTGTAGTGCAGAGGAATTTTGGGGTCCATGTCTATAGCCCCCTGGAAGTGGCTACATAGTTTGACAGGGTGGTGAAGGTAGCACATTGCAAGCTTGCTTTTGGCAATTGAATTAACAGGGCAGGAAACTATGTAACAGCTTTATTGAATTTCAATTAGGCCACATCTAGAGTAACCCATTCAGTTCTGGTCACCCATTATAGGAAGTATGCTGGGGCTTTGGAGAGGTTGCTGTCTTTATTAGAAGGCATATGCTACAAGGATAAGGTGGACAAACTTGGGTTGATTTCTCTGGAGTGGTGGAGGTTGAGGGGAGATTTGACAGATATAAGATTCTGAGAGCAGACAGCCATTGTTGAAATGCCCAAAATCTCAGGGAATGCATTTAAGTTGAGAGGGGGCAAGTTCAAACGAGGTGTGTGGAGCAAGTTTTTCTTAAAACATAGTGATGGGAATGAGCTCTCTTGGTGGTGGTGCAGGCAAATACAATGGAGACATTGCAGAGGATCTTAGCTAGGCACATGAATATGCAAAAAAATGGAAGGACAATGAGCTGGCAGAAGGACTGTTTAGTTGGGCATTTGATTACTAGTTTAACTAGTTGATACAACATTTTGGGCTGAAGGGCCTGCTCTTGTGCTTTACTGTTGAATGTTCTGAGGATTTAACTATAGAAAACATATCTGGTAATTAAACCCATAAACCTTTAAATATACATGGGATAAACAAAAAGATCAATCTCCAGCAACTACAGTAATATTTCAATAATCCAGCACCCTCAGTATTTAGGTGGTGCCAGTTAGGCAGATTTTCCAGATTATTGAACGCAAGACAAACAGTTTAATTTCACTTTAATATATTTTCCAGTGAGTTAAAATGGAACTAGAAATATACTAGTATTCCAGGCCCTGGCTCCAAACTAAGTGATACTCTAGATCCTGAGCCCAGCTCTAGTCACATATCCAGCCCACATCCCAGCCCCTGCGACTGGCGATAAACTCTGCCTACCCTATGCCTGAAGTGACCAGCGAGCAGGTGCTGAACTATCAGATGCCAGATTATTTTCAACGTTTGTATGAATTGATTGCACATTCACACAAATCGCACGTCGGCATCCGATAGTTAACTAATGGATCAGGTACCAAGGCAAGTGGATAGGTCCAGGAAATTACCAGGCTTGCGAGCACCGGGACACTGGTCCCATTGACGTTCAGTAAGGTTACAGATGGAGCATGCGCGTCGCTGTCGGGCTCCCCCATCCCCCTCCCTGTCTCCGGGACGGGAGTTTTAATTCAACACTTGGAAAGGATCACTGGGCCGCCATTTCTCGGCACCAGAATATTATTAAAAACAGCAACCATAAACTAAATCGCTTATCTCCCGGGCCCACACTCACCTTGCCGGTTCTCCAGCAATTGTTTCTCAAAATCGTCAAAATCTGACATCTGTCTATCTCACTTTAACGTATCTTAGTGTAGAAATAAAACCCTTTATCTCTAAGTTAGAATGTCTCTTCATCCGCCGCTAAATGTAACGTTCGAGACCGCTTCCCTCTCCTTCACACAATGGCTGCTTCACCACCGGCTAGCTTGCGCTCGCCTCATCCTAACTTTAGTTCGTGAGTGACAGCAAGGCTGGCCAACCCAAGCTCGCGTAGACCCGGGGAAGGCTTCGCTATCCTCCAATGGCTGCAACGCGAAGCCGGGACTCCGATAGTCACGTTTGGTTGAAGCGGAAGAGTAAGCGCAGAGGGACAAACATCTGCTTTCCCGTCAACGTGCAACAAAGGCAGAATTTACACCGGATTTAAACTTTTATCCCCTCAGATCTCCCCTCAGTGACAATAATCCATGGAAAATTCATTGTCCTTGTTCTATCCAGCTAACTGATAAGATGTCTTCCCCAAGTTTACAGGGTTTGGAATTGTTTTTGCTTTCATGTCATTTTAACCCACGAATAACGTTTACGTTGTCAAAATACTGTCCCCCAATGTGCGAGACTTAAAAGAGGCAATTCATGAGTTGGACAAAGTTAAACATAAGATCTTAATGAGAGTTGAACATGGAACAAAGGGATTTAGGAGTGCAAGTGTCTGTTTCCCTGGGGGTGGTGTCACATGTAGACAGAGTGGTGAGGAGGGCCTCAGCCCATTGGTCTTCATCAGTAAGACATCCCACCCTGCAAAAACTCATTTCGGGGAGGTAGCACCATCAATTTGCTGGAAACTCCTGGAACTTCCGGGAGAGGTGGGATGTCTGCAATAGAGTAGGTCCTTAGCAGCTAGCCAGCTAGTTTAAATAACGTTAGCTATTCTAATGAACGAATGACACCTGTTAAACTCACCTCAACATGTCTTTACAGTCTTAACCCACCATGGGCAAGAGAAAAGTCACTGTTGCAAACAGTGCAGCGAGCAACACTGTCATTATTTTTGATCCCTATCAGGCAGGGGTACACTTTAGTCTGGGGTGACGTGCGTTTTATTTTTTTTTTGGAACACTCTGCCATGGCACGCTCTCTCTCTCTCTCGTGGTAGCTCGCTTGCTTTCTCCCTCTCTTGCTTTCTCTCTCTTGCTTTCTCCCTCGCTCTCTTGCTTTCTCTCTCTCGCTTGCTTTCTCTCTCTCTTGCTTTCTCTCTCTTGCTTTCTCTCTTGCACTCTCTTGCTTTCTCGCTCTCTTGCTTTCTCGCACTTGCTTTCTCTCTCACACTCTCGCTTGTTTTCTCGCTCTCTCTTGCTCTCTCTTGCTTTCTCGTTCTCTTGCTTTCTCCCTCGCTCTCTTGCTTTCTCTCTCTCGCTTGCTTTCTCTCTCTCTTGCTTTCTCTCTCTCGCTTGCTTTCTCTCTTGCTCTCTCTTGCTTTCTCACTCTTTTGCTTGCTTTCTTTCTCTCTCTCGCTTGCTTTCTCTCTCTCTCTCTCTTGCTTTCTCTTGCTCGCTTGTTCTCAAAAAATTGATTTCCGTGATATTATATATAATTTGTGGACATCAGGGAGCCACTATTCATATGCGGGAGACTCCCGGAACTTCGGGAGAGGTGGGATGTCTGGGCCAGTGAGTAGAAAAATCAGAGTTATTAAGGCTGGTATCTGTCATGAAGTTTCTGCTTTGCAGCAGCAGTACAATAACAGGCATAAAAACATCATAAGTTACAAAGTAAATAGTACAAAAGACAAATAACAAGGTGGTGTTTATGGGTTCATGAACTGTTCAGAAATCTGATGGTGGAGAGGAGCATAGAGGACAGGATGTTATTGTTACAACTGGTGAGACCACATTTGGAATGTTGTGTTCAATTTTGGTCACCGTGCTGTAGGAAAGATGCCATTAAGCTTGAAAGAGTGCAGAGGAGATTTTATGAGAATGTTGCTAGGATTCAAACAACTGAGTTATAGAGAGAGGTTGAGCAGGTTGGGACTTTATTCATTGGAGCGTAGGAACATAAAAGTTGATCCTAAGGAGGTGTGTAAAATTATGAAGGCCATAGATAGGGTGAATCTAACTCCAATATTTTTCTCAGGGCTGGGGAAATCAAGAACTAGAGGATATAGGTTTAAGGTGAGAGCTGAGAGATTTAATAGTATCTGAGCGGTAAGCTTTCACCAGAGTCTGATGAGTATGTGGAATGAACAGTCAGAGAAAGTGGTTGAGGAACATACATCAAAAACATTTATAAGTACTTGGACAGGTACATCGATAGGAAAAGTTTAGAGTGATATGGACCAAATGCGGGCAAATGGGACTAGCTTACATGGGAATCTTGGCTGGCAAGGACCAGTTGGGCCAAAGGGCCTGTTTCTATGCTGTATGAGCCAATGAATCTATGAAGTACTTCAGAAGTATTTTATGAAAACCAAGAAGGGGCTGCTCCCATTGATAGTTATGTATTCCTCATCACAAATAAGAGAAAATCTGCAGATGCTGGAAATCCAAGCAACACACACAAAATGCTGGAGGAACTCAGCAGGCCAGGCAGCCCTGATGAAGGGTCTTGGCCCAAAACATCGACTGTTTACTCTTTTCCATCGATGCTGCCTGGCCTGCTGAGTTCCTCTGGCATTTTATGTGTGTTGCGTGTATTATTGATACTTGTGTATTATTCATACTTAAGGACTTCATTCGGGTCATCTCCTTCAATACGCATTAAATTCAGTGTTTCAATCAAAATCTCAAGAACAAGAGTACAGTAGAAACACAAGAGATTGAAGATGCTGGAATCTGGAGCAAAGCAAACAGACTGCTGGAGGAATGCAGTGGGTAGGGAAGCATGGAGTGTGGATAATTCAGTTCAAGACCTTTCATCTGGATTGATGTACAGTTAGTATTTCCAATAATTACTTTGAAATGCTTTCCTGGGTATTCTCCGTGTCAACTTAAGAAAAAAAACACTAAATAAAAATGTTGAAAACACAGCAGATCAGGCAGCATTTGTGGAAATAGAAGCAGAATTCACTTTTCATGTCAATGAATCTGCCATAACAGGAAAGGAGAGAATGTTTGGTTCCTGTGATCTGGACTAGGTTCAGTTGCCCGACAAGGTTAGAGCGGAAGCTTTTCAGTGCAACTTTCCTGACGTTGGCCACAACCTTTGGATTATTTTTAGGAGATGGAATTGGAATGAGGCTGAGGTCACATGGGTTTCTGTGGTGACGGTAGTGTTGTGGTGGGTGGGGGCTTCTATCTATTTAATGTATTAAAAAGAAACTCCCTTTATCCTCCATTGAACTAGAATCACAGAAAATGTATAGACATTTGAGGGGGAGAGGAATGTGCAAAATTTATGTTTCAATTGGAACATGTACTTGGGTATAGAGGATAACTTTTCTGAGTTTTCACATGATATTAGATGGTGTCAGCAAAATTTGGTAGAAATGACCATAGATCCTTCATCTTACGTGACAAAGAACACAGTGAAAAAAAAGAGAGCTATGCTAAAACTTTTAAAAATACAAATTAGATTTCAGTTGGTGTACTATGTTTGATATTTAGAAAATATCCAAGAGAAATATACAAGAACGGTACCACGAATAAGATACATTGGTTATTTGAGAAAGTTTGAGAAGGAGTTGTTCTCCTTATCTCAGAAAAGTGTAAAGCTAGATTTGAGAGAGATGATTAAATCAGATTGGTTTTATAGAGTAAATAAGAACATTCTGCTTCCAGTAACAGAAAGTCAGTAATCAAATGCACTGAGTAAACTTCTTTTGAAACAAAAACATATAAATCAAATCACTTTTGCAGCTGAAAAGATATCCAAAGATTTGTATGTTGGTAAGTAATACATGGCTGTTTTTGGTTTGTGTATTATTAGAACAACATTAGAATGAACACATGACATTTAGAAGGGAAGCCAACACTGCAGTTTGGGAGAAGGTTCATGTCAGCTCTGCAGAAATAACTGCCTCAGCCTCTAGCTATTAAAGAACCTTTTAAGATCTCCTTGGTGTACAGTGCACTGGAAGCTGAAAATAGTGAATCATTAAATATGAAAAGATAAGGATATCTAACTGACTTACTTGGGACTATTACTTTATTCTGCAACCGTCTACAAGGACGATTACTATTTTATTACCCTTGGATCAGCCATTGCAGTAAGTGAACCTTTCAATTCTGTTATAAAAATTCCTGCAGACTTCCTTATAAATAATTCAGTAAGACAAGGTAATTTAATTAAAAAGAAATTGAAAATACTGCTTTGCTGTTTCTTCAGAAAATAGTCGCTACTCATTGTGGGGAAAAATTGTGAATTATTCTATTATGTAGAGATAGAAGGATGAAATTATCAGAAAGGGTCTTATTCAGCATTTGGTGCGATCTTTTTTTTTGGATACAAAGCAGAACAGAAGGACTAATTTTTGTTTTAGGAGCATTGAGTTATGTCATAAGCTCATAAACCCTTTGCTAAAGAACACAGTAATGTACAACGTACACAAATTAAATTTGCCCATTAAAGATTTAGAAAGCAAGAACTGGTGTTTATTAAGTAGGTTTTCAATTTTTTCCCTCCCCTTTTCAATCCTGATAAGTTGTCTTTGACCTGAAATGTTAAAACTCATTTTTTCTTTCCACAAATATATACATCTTCACATTTTATGTTTTTACTTCAGCTTTTCCTGATCTCAGGGTATTACAAAATACTTTTCAATTGCTTCTGGAATGTGCTACAGCAATGGTGGGAGCATTAGCTGGTAAATAGCACACGATAAGTCCCTAGCAATATCAACAAGTGTTTTTTATGGGTGTTTTCTGAACAATAAATATTAACCTGAACCCTGGCAGATCTCCCCTACTTTTGTCTGAAGGCTGTTATGTGATATTTTCCCATCCGAGAGACCTGCTAGTGGTGGGGCTTGCTTTTTCACGTAATCTTGGACAAACTAACAGCTCTCATCGTCCAGCACTCCTTCAGCAGTTCTGGAGTGGCAGCCTAGATTAAATATGCAAATCTTTAAAACGAGAGGTTGAAAATAAGTTTCTTTTGCTATTATTATGCTTGGATTGTAGTAGTAATGAAAACCAATTTCCCCCGAGATCAATACAGTATGACTATGACTATGATTGTGACAATGACTATATTAGAGAGCCAACCAGGTATTAAAGCAATGCTGGGAAACAAGGAATGTGGCATAATTTAAGGGAGTATATCAATGGAACAGGGTACAAAAAGGAGCGTGCATAATGGAAAGTGTCCATTAACTGAAGTAAATGACAAGTTATTTCAAGAGTTAATGTTTTCTTGACTTTCAATTTAATTCATTCGATATAATTCTGACATCATTACAAAATATTCAAGTTTCAAAATCCCAGTGCATAATTTAGATTGATATTACATTGTAGGCTTGAAGCTATCTGTATAATTCAACATTCTATCCCAAGGTAATGTTAAAATTAAGTCCCATTTTGATATATATTAAAGACTCTAGCATTATTCACAGATCAACAATACAGTAACTTTTGGAAGTTTTCCTATTTTACCAATACCAATGGAACAAATTAAATGTGTGTAGGAAGCATGACATGATGCAAGACATCTATGCATAAAAGTTGCTACCATGTAAACTCATGGCCTTCGTCTGATTTTGAATGTTATTTACATGGAAATCCCTGACTGGAAATAATTCATATTGCAAAAAAAAAACTTTCAAGTAAAACTTGTAGCAGACTTCTCTTGGCTCAGCCGCAATTTAGTTCTCTTTAATGAGTGCAGACACATTACTTGACTGCTGCAACACAGATGTGACATAAAAAGGATAGGACTATGAAGTGGGAAATTTGACCAGGGACCTATGACAAATGTATAACTTGCTTCTCTCTCTGATCCCTCAATTCCATTATAGTCCAGAAATCTATTGATCTCAGTATTGGAGGTGGTCAGTGAATGAGTACTCATAGTCTTACATAGTATAGAATTGCAAAGATTTATAACTATTTCTCGCCATAACATTCCCTTTCATAATGTGTAACAATAATACTATTCGTGATGTTTGTGCTAATTGCAGAGAGATGGGTGTCCTGGCTTTATTGATTCTCCCAGTACTGGCAGTTGGGATTGCTGGCATTTTTTATATTTACAAACAAATAATGCGCCTGATGTCCAAATCAGCTGTGAGGAACAAAGTGGTTGTGATAACTGATGCTGTATCTGGACTTGGGAAAGGTAAGGAAGAATCAAGTGTTCTTTTCCTAAAAATTCCTTGATCTTATGTGCACTTGACATGCATAAGAAGCACAAGTCACACGGTAAACTGCATATAGTACATATAACTGTATATAATGCCTTTTGCGTAGTAAATTCATTTGTGGAATTTTTTATTATTCAGATCTAACATGTAAGCAGGTTATTGGACAGATGAACAGAACTATTAAGAAGTCTCTTGAGGAATTGGGGTGAAGAGGTGGAAATATTTATGGTTGGAGCAGCTTGAGAGCTTAGAATTCAGAAGCTGAAGATGTTATTATTATTATTAGTGGTGATGTAACTAGAGCCAATGATGTACTAGAGGCCAGAATTAAGGAACACATAAAACCTGAGGTTATGGTGCAGGGT
Source organism: Mobula birostris (assembly GCF_030028105.1). Lineage (NCBI taxonomy): Eukaryota > Metazoa > Chordata > Chondrichthyes > Myliobatiformes > Myliobatidae > Mobula > Mobula birostris. The sequence goes on from NC_092393.1 coordinate 14,485,802, forward strand.
GAATTTGCAGGGGTGAAGTTATGACAAGATTGACACTGATTTTTATGGTCTGGGGCCTCTTTATCCTCATGTTCTCGTCTGTGTATCTCTTATAAACCTTTATTTCTTCAAATGTTGACCCATGTCAGGATGGTGACCATCTAGTATCAAATAATCCTTAATATCTAGAAACCTTGTTAAGGGATTGTTGATAGGCTATTTAATATAAATGATAACATTGTTAAGTCCAGTTGTGTTAACATCTGATGTCCTAACTGGTAATCTTTCTACAAGGATGAACAAACAATGATCACAATCATATAGTAAATGCTGGTAGATCTTTCACTGCTTTAGGAGAGGGGCTTTGAAATGCTTGCCAGTTACAGCCAGGGCAATTAATACTGTAATTCATTGTGTGATATCGTGAGTGTCATGGGGAGTGGAAGTCATTGTGAGATCTGAGTGGAAAAGGATGGGAGATGTCCATTATCTATAGGAGGCCATGTGGATATGAAGGTCACTGTCAGAAACCAAGTTCCAAAGCAATACTTCAGATCTCAAACACCTCATTCACATACTCAGAGAATACATCAGTAAATGGCATATCCCATAAATGTCCTGTTAACTTAAAACTCAACGGACTAGCCCTATGGATTTACCTACATTGTATTTCAAACACAAAGAATAGATAGTTTGTGTGGCATTTTCTTTATATCCTGGAAGGCTTCTGGGATTTTATAAATTATGTGCTGGGATAATTGTTCCAAATTATCCTAACTTAATCTGGAGATCAGTCACAACTGATGATACCACTGACCACAAAATCCAAGACCCTTTTGTCTATTGGGTAATACTCTGCCAGGTAGCTGAGCGAATACTCCCCATGTCCTGGCTATTTTTATCTCTCAATTAATTAATTTAAAAAACAAATTATCTATTTATTTACAGACTTCTAATTGTGGTACCTTGCTTTTTATAAACTGGCTGAAAAATGTCCTACATTTTTAGAAACTTTAAAATGTACTTAATTGTTGCAATGCCCTTTGGAACTTCCTTAAATCATGTAAGATAGTAAATAATTATGAGACTCTCTTTTGTATAGCAAATCTCCAACAATGGCACCAAAAATCTTTTGATAGCTGATTGCAGGTTTGACATCTCATATAACTCACTTAATTATTAACAAATTATCAAAAATTGTGTAGCCCCAAATTGGACACATCCTGCATGGCCAGTTCTCCAACCTAGGCTTGCTTTAAGTGAGTTTCAGTATTACGTATAAGAGCACTGAGAGCAGAGGTAGTGAATTACTGGACGAATTGAACATGGTGGTTCGGAGAGTAAAATGTCTGCATATCTTTATTGACATTATCTGGTAGCAATGTAAAGTTTACAAAGTAGACGTGAAACCAATTAACTTTCAAAAAGGTTAATGGGTGTTATTTCTAAGAAGTGGAATTGGTTTAATTTTACTTAAGTAGAGTTCACATAGAAAAGATAAATTTTAATTAATTCTTGCTTTAATACAGTGTACTTCACTTCAGCAAACCCACAGCAGGTTTACATTCATATTAGTGGGATATATATAGAATTGTAGAAACCTTTTGAACCCTAAGTGTGTTCATTTTGATAGTACCAAGGTTTGTTCTGGTGTTACACAGTCTGGGAAAAATGGAGGTTACAATTCTTTTTCAATATTTGAGCTTGTCAGAACATCACTTGATGATTTTAGTGACTGTCACACATTCCGCCCTGTTGAACTCAGACCAACTGAGTATTGAGAATAGCTGACATTATTGCATGTATCTGGCCCTTTGGATGAAAGACACACTTCTCTCTTGTAATTTAGTTGATGCCAGCCTTTTATATATATGAAAATTAAGAGAATATCCTTGGAAGTGATATAGTCAAAGTCAGTGACAATTGATATCTGTGTCAGCCACACTGGTCTTCATAAGCATAAATGGTTTAAAGCTATATATAGGGTGATCAAAATGCTATTGGACAGTTGCAAAGACTATATATAGCTATGCAGTCCTCTTTTCCTGTTCTTGGCAACTAACCATAGCGTTCTGTGCAGAAATACTTCTTTAAGAAGCAGAACAAATTTTACTGTTATTTCTTATGCATATGTGCATCTTTGTTTGCTCTGATATTTGTAATATAAGGAACGTGACCTAAATTGATGAGATTTACAAGATTAAATACAAAAGGTTTAGTACGGAGTAAACTATTTGCTAGAAAATAATCGAGACAAAGATTATTCAACCAATTTTAATGATTGAAAAATGGGGTCTGATAACAGTTCGGGGAATTAGACAGGTGATTGAAAAAACATCTAACATCTGGTTTTCAGAGATAACACGCCATACTTTCTTCAAATTATGCCATAAAATCTTCTGAGCTAACTTATAGATAGTGCTTTAACAGGTCTCACCTGAAAGAAAGCAGCTTCACCAGCGCTGCTCTCCCTCATTGGTGTGTCTGCCTTGATTGTGAACAAGTACACTTGGAGTACTGTGCACAGTTCTAGAAACAGAAGCAATAGAGGGAGACAGCGAAAGAAGAAGACTCACACAAGTGGTTCCAGAACTAAGTGTAGTCTGTGAGCCAGTAGTGTTGGTCAGTACCATCTGAGGGGAATAATGCTCATCATGATTTTTGGCAAAGTATACATCTCTAGAGTTAGAAAAAATGTGATAGCATTGCACTAGTGGTAGCTTTATGTGTGCTATCATGCATTTTATAACACTACCCTAAAATAAGCATTTCTGAAAAGTGGCCAATATAAAGTACAACATATATATTCAACCGAGTGGTGTTTTGTCCTCAGTGTTCCCTCAACATTGAAATTTGTCACAATGGTAGCTCAGTTCAAGCACTTTTCATCGAATGTTGTTATAAAATTCTACATTGAAAAATATGTCATTGGTGGCACTCGCAGTACAGTGCCCAATTTCAGTAGAGTGAATCATTTCATTTTTAGAAAAATATTTGTGTTACTTATTTTGGAAAAGTCAATAAAAACCCTAGGACACATATAATCACATGGATTTGTAGAGAATTTATTCAGGAATTCAAATAAGTAATCACTTTTTGTATATATTCCATATTAACATTAGTACAGCAGAAAATGTTACCACACCCCCCAAAAGGTAAAAAACCTCATTTGGAGAGATTTCTGGAGTTTTATCAATGTCATGATACTTTCCATATTGTTGTATCAAATCAAAAAAATCTTAAGCTTTTGTCATAGCATATAGAATTACAGAACAATAATTCAAATGTGGGGTTCCACACAACCATAACCTAGGCCCCATTTGGTTGTAAAATGAATATATTCAATCAAAGACTGCTTTCCATACTTTATTTTCTATACTTTCATAACCTATTAATAATCATAATAATTTTCCAACTCTTCCATGTCTTCCACATCTTCATCTGAACTTTCCACACTGTCTGAGGTGGAAGCCTGGTTCTCACAGTCTGCCAGTCTACACATGTCTACACCTGAGGCCATTTGCAACACGCGTACATCTTGGCAGTGAACATTTTTTTGGACAGATACAAGCCAGTAGATCCGGGACGGCATCGGGTGCTGGCTGGCCTTCCATCCAGTGCATCACCAACTGTTCAGCTTCCTCTTCTCTCACCATCTTCCATCCTCTGCCAACAGGGCTTGATACTTGTGGGTCCTTCTCCAAACATCTTCTCCATATACCAGCCTGGTAGTTGGCTGGCTGTGCATGTTTTGTTAAGCAGTCCTTGCATGGTGGGAGTTGATGACTTTCGATTTCACCTTTTTTAGCACAGAAAAAGTGATAACTGAGCTCATTGACCTTGGTGGTCGATGCTTTTGGGGCATACAGGAGACATGTAAGTGCCTCCAGTTTGTCCAACGGTTCTGGGGAGAGATCCCATTCCTGACCCAATTCTAAGAATGTGTCCTGAGTTTCCATGTTGTTGATCAGAAGTTTTAGATTAGATTAGATTATGAGGACACTCAGTCCTCATTTATTGTCATTTAGAAATGCATGCATTAAGAAATGATACAATGTTTCTCCAGAGTGATATCACAAAAAAAAAACAGGACAAACCAAAGACTAACACTGACAAAACCACATAATTATAACATATAGTTACAGAAGTGCAAAGCAATAACATAGCTTGATAAAGAGCAGACCATGGGCACGGTAAAAAAAAAGTCTCACAAGTTCCGATCGACTCCTGATAGTCCCGACAGCAGGTGGCAAAAGGGAGAAACTCTCCCTGCCATAAACCTCCAGGCGCCGACAACTGCCGATGCATTGGAAACACCCCACCACAGCTGACTCTGAGTCTGTCCGAAAACTTTGAGCCTCCAACCAACCCCTCCGATACCACCTCCCGAGCACCATCCTTTGCCGAGCGCTTCAACCTTGCCCTGGCCGCCGAGCAACAAGCAAAGCCGAGGACTCGGGGCCTTCTCCTTTAGGGCACTTGTCTTCCCTTTGCTGTAAAAGTGCTTACAGTGTCACATCCTGTATATGCGTGCAACCCGATGAGAGCCCTACAAACCTCTATGCCAACAGTGGCAGCAACCTTCCTGATGTCTACAATCCTTGTACGGGTTCTAGTGCCACATTTCTGGAACAATGGGGCCTCAATCATGTCACAAAATGCTAAAGACATGATAAAGACATCTGTGTCTTCTGAGCAGATCGCTAAAGATTGGTATCCCTCTCTTGTGGCATGGGCAGCATGGAGAAATAAGCAGCCATCTGCTTCTTCTTGTTGACACTGAAGAGCTAACACCTCACTGTCTTGACATATGATTCTGTAACATTTGTCATTCACAGTTGCATACAGAATCTTCTGCTGTAGCTTTGCTCTGTACTCCGCCTTCCTCCATTCATGGACTATGAAGCTAATGAGACTATTTTTGTTACTGACTTTGGTCAGGAAGCTCCTCCACTGCCTCACCATTTGTGTGCCTGTGATACCTTGCAACTCATGACCAGTCTCTTCACCCCGTAGAGATCGTTCACTATTCTTGATAGAGTTCTCATTGTATGTGTTGAACACAACATCTTTTCTGCTACTCTGACTGCCTTCCCTCAGAGCCATACCCACAATTGTGGCAACATCTCTGAAAGTAACTTGATCATCCTTCACTCTTTGGACTAAGTTCATTCCATCAGTCACTGTAGCAGAGTTTCCTGGGAGTTGCTCTTCTACTGCTACATTTTTTTGCAAGGTTGTGTCTAAAGTAGCAATCCTTCTGGTGTGGACAGGGCCCAGGGTAATGGTCCAAGGGGATGAGAAAGGATATCCTCCATACGTAGACTGCACCCTTGTGCCATCACTATGATGTGTTCAAACAAAGACCTGTCTGCTTTCAAGATGATCGCCCTCCCATTTGATTTCACTTCTCTCTTACACATATCACTGAATGTTTTCAGCTTGTTGATTTTCATTGGGTCATGGAATTTCTTTGCTGGTGGGTCATCCTCTAGTCTCTCATCCTTGAAGGTTGCATAGCATTGCTCACCAATCTCATATGCCTTCATCAGGTCGGAGGCAATGTCCTTGGGGGCTGCCTTTGCCATAGAGATGCTAATGAGGTCCCGCTTCTCTGCAAATGGGTTGACCCATTCATGCATGAGGCTAACCACTACTGAAACTGCTTCCTCATCTTTCTGGATTCTTGGCCACTGTAGCTCCGCATGACAAAGCTCTGATTTGTTGCCTTGCACCATCTCCCTTAACTATCTCAGGAATGCACTGGGTGCTCAGCTGTTATGTAGTAATGCTTGATAGCTCCAGCATTCAGGTTGAACCGTGATGTGCCTCCAGGAGTCTGTGTGCCTTTGTTCACTGTGGCTTCAATAGCCTGGTCCACAGGGATCTGCCCAAAGGGGTTGTTACTTGACAGCTGCACTGAGAATTAGAAACAGAAACATAGAAAATAGGTGCAGGAGTAGGCCATTCGGCCCTTCGAGCCTGCACCACCATTCAGTATGATCATGGCTGATCATCCAACTCAGAACCCTGTACCTGCTTTCTCTCCATACCCCCTGATCCCTTTAGTCACAAGGGCCATATCTAACTCCCTCTTAAATATAGCCAATGAACTGGCCTCAACTGTTTCCTGTGGCAGAGAATTCCACAGATTCACCACTCTCTGTGTGAAGAAGTTTTTCCTCATCTCGGTCCCAAAACGCTTCCCCTTTATCCTTAAACTGTGACCCCTCGTTCTGGACTTCCCCAACATCGGGAACCATCTTCCTGCATCTAGCCTGTCCAATCCCTTTAGAATTTTATACGTTTCAATAAGATCTCCCTCCTTCTAAGTTCCAGCGAGTATAAGCCTAGTCGATCCAGTCTTTCTTTATATGAAAGTCCTGCCATCCCAGGAATCAACCTGCTGAACCTTCTTTGTACTCCCTCTATGGCAAGAATGTCTTTCCTCAGATTAGGGGACCAAAACTGCACACAATACTCCAGGTGTGGTCTCACCAAGGCCTTGTACAACTGCAGTAGTACCTCCCTGCTGCTGTACTCGAATCCTCTTGCTATGAATGCCAACATACCATTTGCCTTTTTTACCGCCCGCTGTACCTGCGTGCCCACTTTCAATGACTGGTGTATAATGACACCCAGGTCTCATTGCACCTCCCCTTTTCCTAATTGGCCACCATTCAGATAATAATCTGTTTTCTTGTTTTTGCCACCAAAGTGGATAACCTCACATTTATCCACATTAAATTGCATCTGCCATGAATTTGCCCACTCATCTAACCTATTCAAGTCACCCTGCATCCTCTTAGCATCCTCCTCACAGCTAACACTGCCGCCCAGCTTCGTGTCATCTGCAAACTTGGAGATGCTGCATTTAATTCCCTCGTCTAAGTCATTAATACATATTGTAAACAACTGGGGTCCCAGCACTGAGCCTTGCGGTACCCCACTAGTCACTGCCTGCCATTCTGAAAAGGTCCCGTTTATTCCCACTCTTTGCTTCCTGTCTGCCAACCAACTCTCCACCCACACCAATACCTTACCCCCAATACCGTGTGCTTTAAGTTTGCACACTAATCTCTTGTGTGGGACCTTGTCAAATTGGCCTGTCTTGAAGGCCTCATACACAGACGGGTTCTCCTCTGGGAGGTTCATCATCTGAGCAAAGTAAGGGGACAGGTACCTGGCATAATTCATCTTATCATAGGCAAAGCACCATGGGATCATGGTTCTTATAGCATGGAGGTGCCACTCCCAGTCCCCCTCACAGAAAGCTACCACCGCTGCAATGCTATCACATATTTTCTAGCACTAGGGGTGTATGCCTTGCCAAAAATCACTATAAGAATTATTCCCCCCAGATGGTACTGGTGGCCCAAATTTGGGGTCCTGGCTCACTGACTAGGGATGATAATAGTAATGAAAGGAATTTCAGGCTGAGGCTTTCATTATATAGAGAGGTTGATGGGCAACCTGATTTAAGTCTATAAAGTCAATAAAAGATTTAATAGGATAGATGTAAACCTTTTGAAAGAGACCAAAAACAGGAAAAACATACAATAACTATGAATAAAAGATCCATTAGCAGGTAGAGTAGATAAAATTAATAATAGTGATGCATTTAAATAGAAGCTTGAAAACTGTATAGAAGAGAAAAGGAAAACATACAGTAATGACTTAGATACATAGACTTGTGGGTAGCATTAACAGCATCACACTCTCAATGGCCACTTTATCAGAAACCTCCTTTCCCTGAATGACTGTTCGCGGTCTTAGACCATAAGGCTATAAAACATAGGAACAGAATTAGGCTGTTCAGCCACTGAGTCTGCTCTGCTATTCCATCACAGCTGATTCCAGATCCCACTCAACCCCATACACCTGCCCTCTCACTATTGCCCTTGATGCCTGACCAATCAGGAAACTATCAACCTCCACTTTTACCCACGGACTTGGCCTCCACTGCAGTCTGTGGCTGAGCATTCCACAGATTCACTATTCTGTGGCTAAAAAAATCCCTCCTTACCTCTACTCTAAAAGGTCACCCCTCAGTTTTGAGGCTGTGCCTTCTAGTTCTGGACACCCCCACCAGAGGAAACATCCTCTCCACATCCACCTTATTTAGTCCTTTCAACGTTCAGTAGGTTTCAATGAGGTTCCCCCGCATTCTTCTAAATTGCAGTGAGTACAGGCATGAATTATGAGGTCAAGTCCCTTTTGAAGGCTAGAGCTGAGGCTTTTAGGTCCGGGGATACCAATCGCTACACGGAATCCAGGCGTGAACTCCGGAAAGCCATTAAGGGGGCCAAGAGGCAATATCGAGCCAAGTTGGAAGCCCAGGCTCACCAGAGTGATGCCAGTAGACTATGGCAGGGTCTAAATGAGATCACTGGGCACAGAGAAAAGGCTGGGAATATCAATAAGTGTGGCGCTTCTCTTCCTGACGAACTTAATGTATTCTACACAAGATTCGAACAGAAGAGGAGCGTCCCGCTCCCTCTGGAGGAACCGGACCTGGTGGCATTGAGATTCATCGTCACCGAGGAGGACGTTAGAAGGGCTTTCCTGAAGATAAATCCAAGGAAGGCGACGGGCCCAGATGGCGTCCCAGGACGGGTTCTCTGGGCCTGTGCAAGCGAGCTAGCTGGAGTGTTTGCTGACATCTTCAACAGCTCCTTGCTTCAGTCTAAGATCCCCTTTTGTTTTAAGAAGGCAACGATAATCCCAGTGCCGAAGAAGAGCAAGGTGGCAAGCCTGAATGACTATCAACCTGTGGCTCTGACATCAATTGTTATGAAGTGCTTCGAGCGATTGGTTATGGCACACATCAACCACAGCCTACCAGTCAACCTCGATGCTTTGCAATTCGCCTACCAGAGCAACAGGTCAATGGCAGGTGCCATCTCTCTGGCCCTACATTCCTCCTTAGAACACCTGGAGAATAAAGACGAATATGTAAGGCTCCTTCTCATTGACTACAGCTCTGCCTTTAATACCATCATTCCAAATAAACTGATTCCTAAGCTCCGGAACCTGGGCCTTAGCACTCAGATCTGCAGCTGGATCTTCAACTTCCTCACAGACAGGACCCAGGCTGTAAAAATAGGGGACAAGCTCTCCTCTACAATCACTCTGAGCACCAATGCCCCACAAGGCTATGTACTCAGCCCCCTGCTGTACTCACTGTACACCCATGATTGTGTAGCCAAGCTTCCATCAAGCTCAATATATAAGTTTGCTGATGACACCACAATTGTAGGCCATATCTCAGGTAATGATGAGTTTGAGTACAGAGAGGAAATTAAGAACCTGGTGGCATGGTGTGAAGACAATAACCTATCCCTCAACGTCAGCAAGATGAAGGAATTAGTTGTTGACTTCAGAAGGAGTAGCCGACCGCACGACCCAATTTACATCCACGATGTGCAAGTGGAACAGATCAAAAGCTTTAAGTTCCTTGGGGTCAGTATCACAAATTACCTGACTTGGTCCAACCAAGCAGAGTCCACTGTCAAGAAGGCCCACCAGCGCCTTTACTTCCTGAGAAAATTAAAGAAATTTGACCTGTCCCCTAAAACCCTCACTAATTTTTATAGATTCACCGTAGAAAGCATTCTTCTAGGGTGGATCACAACCTGGTATGGAAGTTGTCCTGTCCAAGACCAGAAGCAGCTGCAGAAGATCGTGAACACGGTGCAGCACATCACACAAACCAATCTTCCGTCCTTGGACTCATTATACACGGCACGCTGTTGGAGCAATGCTGCCAGGATAATCAAGGACACGACCCACCCAGCCAACACACGTTTCATCCCCCTTCCTTCCGGGAGAAAGCGCAGGAGCTTGAAGACTCATACAGCCCAATTTGGGAACAGCTTTTTTCCAACTGTGATAAGACTGCTGAACGGATCCTGACCTGGATCTGGGCCGTACCCTCCAAATATCCGGACCTGCATCGGGGTTTTTTTGCACTACCTTACTTTCCATTTTTCTATTTTCTATTTATGTTTTATAATTTAAATTTTTAATATTTACTATTGATTTGTAATCCAGGGATCGGAAAGCACAGAATCAAATACAGGTTTCCCCCGCCATCAGAAGGTAGAGCGTTCCTGTGAAACGATTCGTAAGCTGGAATGTCATAAAGTGAAGAAGCAATTGCCATTTATTTATATGGGAAAATTTTGTGAGTGTTCGCAGACCCAAAAATAACCTACCAAATCATGCCAAATACCACATAAAACCTAAAATAACAGTAACATATAGTAAAAGCAGGAATAATATGATGAATACACAGCCTATATAAAGTAGAAATACTTTTCCACAATCATTTAGTGAAAATCTCATGCAAGCGCTCTCAGCAGAAACACGATGCAAGCACCATCGGCAGAAAATCTCATGCAAGCGCAGTTGGCAAAAACCTTTAAGCTATGAAGCTGCAAATCATACCAAATAACACATAAAAATACACAGCCTATATAAATGAGAAATAATGTATGTACAGTGTGGTATCACTTACGGGAATCGGGAAGACAGCAAGCACACTGATGATTGTGTGTTAGGCTCAGTCGTCGGAGGTTGGGGTAGTGCAGTGGCCCCCACCCTCCGAGCAGCGACCCGATACCGATCCGCAAAGAATGCAGGGGTCCAGCGGTAGCCAGGAGGCACACAGCACATCTTTAAGAAAAAAGCCGAAATAAACAAGCTAATTCATTAGATGCCGCCCGGCACATAATTGTCAGCCCAGATCAGAGGCCCTTGCCAATTTCGTCGCCTCTGATCTGGGCCGACATTTACATGAGCTCTTTCAGGCTTTTCCGATACCTTAGAACTCATCTTGCTAACGGCTGCTCACAGGCACGTGTTTAAGCAATGCCAGCTAGAATGTCGATCTGAATCCAGGGGAAAGTGGCTGCTCGGGGCGCGCGGTGCGCTGCTTTTTCTTGTGTGCTGCTTTTTCTCGCGTGCTGCTTTTTTTCGTAACAGTGAAAACACCTTCTGTTAGCGAAAACAGGGATCTAATGTAGGTTGTTCGTAACAGTGAGGTTTCGTAAAGCGAACGTTCAAAAAGCGGGGGACACCTGTATCGCTATGATGATTGTACGTTCTAGTATCAATTGTTTGGCGACAATAAAGTATAAAGTATGAAACTTATCTCCTGTCTCCAGCATTTTTATTAATAGCATTGATGTGTAACCAGGCCACATGCACAACAAATTGGCGACAAGGATTATGAACCTACATCTTATCGGAATGCCATGTTTTAGTTGATAACGACACTTGGATTAGAAGAGAGAGAATCTAGATGCATCTAGACAGAGTGCGCTCGTTGCACTAGCGAAAAGGACACGTGAATCAAAAAGAAAACGAGGGGAGAATGGAGCTATATTAACATAACAAAGATGGTGATGATTGGAACCATTACAGCATTTGTTAGTGGCATTGAAGACTGGGCAACTTACATTGAAAGAGTGGAGTTATATTATGATGCTAACGGTGTTAATGATGAAAAGAAAGCCAGCGTCTTACTTAGTATTATGGGAGCAAAAACATACGGGCTGCTACGGAGCTTGTTAACTCCCGAAAAGCCAGCTGACAAAACTTTTGAGCAAATAGTAGACGCTCTCCAACAGCATTTAAACCCCAGACCACTGGTCATTGCTGAAAGATTTAAATTTCACAAACGGAATCAGAGCAAAAATGAAAGCATTTCTGAATATTGTGCTGAATTCCACAAATTATCAGAACATTGTTAATTTGGAGTTGGTCTAATGGATGCATTGAGGGACAGGTTAGTGTGTGGCATGCACTGTGAAACCACACAGAAGAAGCTCCTGTGTGAAAAAGACCTTACATTAGGGAAGGCGCTGAACATTGCAATATCAACAGAAACAGGCGCATGGGGTGCTTCAGAGATACAACAAAAATAACTGGAATATGCTACAAATAAAATATCACTGAACAGAAATGAAGGAAAGAAATGTTACCATTGTGGGAGTATGTCACATGACCCTGATGACTGTTGGTTTGCAGACAAAGAATGCAGAAACTGTGGCAAACAGGGCCACATTGGCAGAGTATGCAAAGCTAGTAAACAGCAGAAAAAGGACAAAATACAGAGAAACAAGAAACCCCAGAAAGGAAAATACAACAAGGTACACAAAATGAAAGAAAGCAGTTCTGATGAAAGTGACTCAGACAAAAGTAAATCGTCTTGTCTGCAACTTCACAGCGTGAGAGAGACAGATGATCGAAGAGTAATACGGATCACTCCACAAGTGGCAGGCGTGAGACTGAAAATGGAGTTGGACACAGGCTCAGCTTTAACAGTGATTTCTGTACACGACTACAAATGGCTGTTTTCTCACGTGCCTCTGAAATGAACCAAACTACTGCTAAAGACTTACATAGGACAGAGAATGCATCCCAAAGGTAAAATTAAAGTGACAGTGACCTACGGAGACAAAACACAGCAGCTGAACCTCTATGTACTGAAAAATGGAGGACCACTGTTGCTGGGACGTGAATAGCTCAGGAAAATTCAGTTGGATTGGCACACCATCGAGGCACTAGATGTGTCAGCAAAAGAGAGCAGCAAGGCTACATCCGAGGGACTGTCACAAATACTTGCTGATTCTGAAGAAGTGTTCATGAAAGGAATAGGAACACTTCAGGACATGAAGGCAAGGACTGAGATTGAGGAAAATGCATGTCCAAAATTTCACAAATCCAGACCCGTGCCATATGCAATCCGTCCTACTGTAGAGGCAGAACTGAAAAATCTGGAGCAGACTGGGGTCCTGTCAAAGGTGGATTGGAGTGAATGGGCCATGCCTATTGTTCCAGTGATGAAGAAAACCTCCAGCACAAAACCAGGAAGACCAAGCAAGGTGCGCATATGTGGTGACTTTAAAGTGACTGTTAACCCAGTTCTCCGCAGAGTACAGTATCCTCTACCTTGTATTGAGGACATCATTGCTTCCCTGTGTTACGTACCCCATAACTGGGTTGCCAAACCAGCAGAAATGGATCACTCAGTTGGAGTCTGGATTACTAGAACTAAGAAAGTTTTATTAAAGAAACAAGCAACACAGTAATCGAAAGGATAATAAGTGCAACAGTTCAGCAATGATAAACACACATGTACACAGAATTAAGATAACAGGATCAATCAAGCTCTAACGTTGTCTAGGGGTAAATGACCAATTTCAAAGTGACGCAAAGTTCAGTCCAATTTAGTTCAGTTCGCAGTAATCGTTGCCGTGGTGGTGGACAATGTGGGGGAAGGAGAGAGAGAACAAGAATGAATGATCATTCAAAACGGCTTCCACACACAAACCTGCAATATTGCTCACAAGCAGCTTTCGGGCGAGTCCTTTGTGATGTCACCTGAGGTCACTGACTGTGACCCCTCCTCCAGATGCGGTCGATCCTCTGCAGTGAACCTGGCACCCAAGCAAGGGTGGACACACACCGGGTTCCCGCTGATCGTACCTTTCCACCCTGTGCATCTATGGCTTGGTTCCGCAACCAGCCTTCCAAACGACTCCCGCCGACTTGCGGGGGGGCACCGCTTCCAGGGTCTCGTTACCTTGTGGTGTCGTGTGTGTCCTGCCTTAGCGAACCTGTCCCTTTTTATCCCCCTGCTGGGGTATCGCCTGTCCATCACACTTCAAACAGTTCAGGGTTCAAAGGGGGAGCCGATCTTGACAATACCCAGACTGATGGCTCCTTCATTAACATCTCCAAATGCTGCTTCATTGTGTTCCTTATCTCTCCCTCCCCTGAGGACAGGTGGCAGACCAACTGCTGATGCCACTGGTGCTAGCCCAGGCCAGCAAACATCTTAATTTATGTGTATTCTTGTCACACCTGTCAGGAGGGGAGCATTTCACAAAAATCAATTTCACCCAAGCTTATCTCCAAATGGAAATTGATGAAGCATCCAAGAAATACCTGACAATAAATACACACAAAGAACTTTACTAGTACAACAGGTTGGTGTTTGGGATAGCATCAGCTCCTGCAATCTGGCAAAGGGCAATGGACCAGGTCCTGCAAGGGATTCCAGGGACTCAGTGTTACCTGGATGACATCATTGTTACCGGCAAAGATGACAACGAGCATCTTTTTAACCTTGAACAAGTGCTCACCAGGCTACGAGAATATGGGCTCAAGAGCTAATCGACAGAAATATGAACTTTTCAAATGGAAGTCTCATATTGTGGGCATGTGATAAACAAGAATGGCTTACACGTGTCTCACGACAAGATAGAAGCGGTGCTTAAGGCACCACTACCTGAAGGTGTGTCTCAGCTGAGAGCATATCTTGGACTAGTGACCTATTACCACAAGTTCCTGCCTCACCTATCCACGGTCCTACACCCACTAAATGCACTATTACAGACAGGGACACAATGGAAGTGGACTGAGATCTGTGAGAAGCTTTTCTTTCTCACAGGAAAATATTACAGCAGTGCTCAGGCAGGACAGATTAAAGGGCTTGTCTACTGAGTCCTTATGGGTGGAGCTGAGAAACAGGAAAGGTATGGCCACATTAGTGGGATTGTATTACAGACCACCCAATAGTCAACAAGACTTGGAAGAACAAATCTGCAGAGAGATAGCAGGCAACTGCAGGAAACATAAAGCTGTGGTGGTAGGGGATTTTAATTTTCCATACATTGATTGGGACTCCCATACTGTTAGGGGTCTAGATGGTTTAGAGTTTGTAAAATGTGTTCAGGGAAGTTTTCTAAATCAATATATAGAGGGACCAACTAGAGGGGATGCAATATTGGATCTCCTGTTAGGTAACGAATTAGAGCAAGCGACAGAAGTCTGTGTAGGGGAGCACTTTGGTTCCAGTGATCATAACACCATTAGTTTCAATTTGATCATGGACAAGGATAGATCTGGTCCTAGGGTTGAGGTTCTGAACTGGAAGAAGGCCAAATTTGAAGAAATGAGAAAGGATCTAAAAAGCGTGGGTTGGGACAGGTTGTTCTCTGGCAAAGATGTGATTGGTAGGTGGGAAGCCTTCAAAGGGGAAATTTTGAGAGTGCAGAGTTTGGATGTTCCCGTCAGGATTAAAGGCAAATTGAATAGGAATAAGGAACCTTGGTTCTCAAGGGATATTGCAACTCTGATAAAGAAGAAGGAGTTGTATGAAATGTATAGGAAACAGGGGGTAAATCAGGTGCTTGAGGAGTATAAGAAGTGCAAGAAAATACTTAAGAAAGAACTCAGGAGGGCTAAAAGAAGACATGAGGTTGCCTTGGCAGTCAAAGTGAAGGATAATCCAAAGAGCTTTTACAAGTATATTAAGAGCAAAAGTATTGTAAGGGATAAAATTAGTCCTCTTGAAGATCAGAGTGGTCGGCTTTGTGCAGAACCAAAGGAAATAGGGGAGATCTTAAATAGGTTTTTTGCGTCTGTATTTACTAAGGAAGCTGGCATGAAATCTATGGAATTGAAGGAATCAAGTAGTGAGACCATGGAAACTGTACAGATTGAAAAGGAGGAGGTGCTTGCTGTCTTGAGGAAAATTAAAGTGGATAAATCCCCGGGACCTGACAGAGTGTTCCCTCGGACCTTGGAGGAGACTAGTGTTGAAATTGTGGGGGCCCTGGCAGAAATATTTAAAATGTCGCTGTCTACGGGTGAAGTGCCGGAGGATTGGAGAGTGGGTCATGTTGTTCCGTTGTTTAAAAAAGGATCGAAAAGTAATCCGGGAAATTACAGGCCGGTGAGTTTAACGTCAGTAGTAGGTAAGTTATTGGAGGGAGTACTAAGAGACAGAATCTACAAGTATTTCGATAGACAGGGGCTTATTAGGGAGAGTCAACATGGCTTTGTGCGTGGTAGGTCATGTTTGACCAATCTGTTGGAGTTTTTCGAGGAGGTTACCAGGAAAGTGGATGAAGGGAAGGCAGTGGATATTGTCTACATGGACTTCAGTAAGGCCTTTGACAAGGTCCCGCATGGGAGGTTAGTTAGGAAAATTCAGTCGCTAGGTATACATGGAGAGGTGGTAAATTGGATTAGGCATTGGCTCGATGGAAGAAGCCAGAGAGTGGTGGTAGAGAATTGCTTTTCTGAGTGGAGACCTGTGACTAGTGGTGTGCCACAGGGATCAGTGCTGGGTCCATTGTTATTTGTCATCTATATAGGGAGAATATAGGGAGCTAGGAAGGGAGTTGAGAAAAAGGACCGCAAAGGTAGTAATCTTGGGATTACTGCCTGTGCCACGCGACAGTGAGAGTAGGAATGCGATGAGGTGGAGGATAAATGCGTGGCTGAGGGATTGGAGCAGGGGGCAGGGATTCAAGTTTTTGGATCATTGGTACCTCTATTGGCGCAGGCGTGTCCTGTACAAAAAGGACGAGTTGCACTTGAATCCTAGGGGGACCAATATCCTGGCAGGGAGATTAGCGGGGGCTACTGAGGTGACTTTAAACTAGAATGGTTGGGGGGTGGGAATCAAATTAAAGAGGCTAGGCGTGAGGAGGTTATTTCACAACAGGGGGATGGGAACCAGTGCAGAGAGACAGAGGGGTGTAAAGTGAGGGTAGAAGTAAAAAGTACTATGGAGAAAAGTAAAAGTGGCAGGCCGACAAATCCAGGGCAAGCATTAAAAAGGGCCACTTTTCAACATAATTGTATAAGGGCTAAGAGAGTTGTAAAAGAGCGCCTGAAGGCTTTGTGTGTCAATGCAAGGAGCATTCGTAACAAGGTGGACGAATTGAAAGTGCAGATTGTTATTAATGATTATGATATAGTTGGGATCACAGAGACATGGCTCCAGGGTGACCAGGGATGGGAGCTCAACGTTCAGGGATATTCAATATTCAGGAGGGATAGACATGAAGGAAGGGGAGGTGGGGTGGCGTTGCTGGTTAAAGAAGAGATTAACGCAATAGAAAGGAAGGACATAAGCCGGGAAGATGTAGAATCGATATGGGTAGAGCTGCGTAACACTAAGGGGCAGAAGACGCTGGTGGGAGTTGTGTACAGGCCACCTAACAGTAGTAGTGAGGTCGGAGATGGTATTAAACAGGAAATTAGAAATGTGTGCAATAAAGGAACAGCAGTTATAATGGCTGACTTCAATCTACATGTAGATTGGGTGAACCAAATTGGTAATGGTGCTGAGGAAGAGGATTTCTTGGAATGTATGCGGGATGGTTTTTTGAACCAACATGTCGAGGAACCAACTAGAGAGCAGGCTATTCTGGACTGGGTTTTGAGCAATGAGGAAGGGTTAATTAGCAATCTTGTCGTGAGAGGCCCCTTGGGTAAGAGTGACCATAATATGGTGGAATTCTTCATTAAGATGGAGAGTGACATAGTTAATTCAGAAACAAAGGTTCTGAACTTAAAGAGGGGTAACTTTGAAGGTATGAGACATGAATTAGCTAAGATAGACTGGCAAATGACACTTAAAGGATTGACGGTGGATATGCAATGGCAAGCATTTAAAGGTTGCATGGATGAACTACAACAATTGTTCATCCCAGTTTGGCAAAAGAATAAATCAAGGAAGGTAGTGCACCCATGGCTGACAAAAGAAATTAGGGATAGTATCAATTCCAAAGAAGAAGCATACAAATTAGCCAGAAAAAGTGGCTCACCTGAGGACTGGGAGAAATTCAGAGTTCAGCAGAGGAGGACAAAGGGCTTAATTAGGAAGGGGAAAAAAGATTATGAGAGAAAACTGGCAGAGAACATAAAAACGGACTGTAAAAGCTTTTATAGATATGTAAAAAGGAAAAGACTGGTAAAGACAAATGTAGGTCCCCTGCAGACAGAAACAGATGAATTGATTATGGGGAGCAAGGCATGGCAGACCAATTGAATAATTACTTTGGTTCTGTCTTCACTAAGGAGGACATAAATAATCTTCCAGAAATAGTAGGGGACAGAGGGTCCAGTGAGATGGAGGAACTGAGCGAAATACATGTTAGTAGGGAAGTGGTGTTAGGTAAATTGAAGGGATTGAAGGCAGATAAATCCCCAGGGCCAGATGGTCTGCATCCCAGAGTGCTTAAGGAAGTAGCCCAAGAAATAGTGGATGCATTAGTGATAATTTTTCAAAACTCATTAGATTCTGGACTAGTTCCTGAGGATTGGAGGGTGGCTAATGTAACTCCACTTTTTAAAAAAGGAGGGAGAGAGAAACTGGGGAATTATAGACTGGTTAGCCTAACGTTGGTGGTGGGGAAACTGCTGGAGTCAGTTATCAAGGATGTGATAACAGCACATTTGGAAAGCAGTGAAATGATCGGACAAAGTCAGCATGGATTTGTGAAAGGAAAATCATGTCTGACGAATCTCATAGAATTTTTTGAGGATGTAACTAGTAGAGTGGATAGGGGAGAACCAGTGGATGTGGTATATTTGGATTTTCAGAAGGCTTTTGACAAGGTTCCACACAGGAGATTAGTGTGCAAACTTAAAGCACACGGTATTGGGGGTAAGGTATTGGTGTGGGTGGAGAGTTGGTTAGCAGACAGGAAGCAAAGAGTGGGAATAAGCGGGACCTTTTCAGAATGGCAGGCGGTGACTAGTGGGGTACCGCAAGGCTCAGTGCTGGGACCCCAGTTGTTTACAATATATATTAATGACTTGGATGAGGGAATTAAATGCAGCATCTCCAAGTTTGCGGATGACACGAAGCTGGGTGGCAGTGTTAGCTGTGAGGAGGATGCTAAGAGGATGCAGGGTGACTTGGATAGGTTGGGTGAGTGGGCAAATTCATGGCAGATGCAATTTAATGCGGATAAATGTGAAGTTATCCACTTTGGTGGCAAAAATAAGAAAACAGATTATTATCTGAATGGTGGCCGATTAGGAAAAGGGGAGGTGCAACGAGACCTGGGTGTCATTATACACCAGTCATTGAAAGTGGGCATGCAGGTACAGCAGGCGGTGAAAAAGGCGAATGGTATGCTGGCACTTATAGCGAGAGGATTCGAGTACAGGAGCAGGGAGGTACTACTGCAGTTGTACAAGGCCTTGGTGAGACCACACCTGGAGTATTGTGTGCAGTTTTGGTCCCCTAATCTGAGGAAAGACATCCTTGCCATAGAGCGAGTACAAAGAAGGTTCACCAGATTGATTCCTGGGATGGCAGGACTTTCATATGAAGAAAGACTGGATGAACTGGGCTTGTACTCGTTGGAATTTAGAAGATTGAGGGGGGATCTGATTGAAACGTATAAGATCCTAAAGGGATTGGACAGGCTAGATGCAGGAAGATTGTTCCCGATGTTGGGGAAGTCCAGAACGAGGGGCCACAGTTTGAGGATAGAGGGGAAGCCTTTTAGGACCGAGATTAGGAAAAACTTCTTCACACAGAGAGTGGTGAATCTGTGGAATTCTCTGCCACAGGAAACAGTTGAGGCCAGTTCATTGGCTATATTTAAGAGGGAGTTAGATATGGCCCTTGTGGCTACGGGGGTCAGGGGGTATGCAGGGAAGGCTGGGGTGGGGTTCTGAGTTGGATGATCAGCCATGATCATAATAAATGGCGGTGCAGGCTCGAAGGGCCGAATGGCCTACTCCTGCACCTATTTTCTATGTTTCTATGTTTCTATATCAATGATCTGGATGATAATGTGGAAAATTGGATCAGCAAGTTTGCTGATGATACAAAGATTGGAGGTGTAGTAGACAGCGAGGAAGGTTTTCAGAGCCTGCAGAGGGACTTGGACCAGCTGGAAAAATGGGCTGAAAAATGGCAGATGGAGTTTAATACTGACAAGTGTGAGTTATTGCACGTTGGAAGGACAAACCAACGTAGAACATACAGGGTTAATGGTAAGGCACTGAGGAGTGCAGTGGAACAGAGGGATCTGGGAATATGATAAGAACAGAAACTAATTATAAGAGTACATGAGAATAGAAGAGAGAATTGTTCAAAAAAAGATGTACTAAACCATTAGATTGCAAACTTCCAACAACAAAGAATTGATCAAGCTAAGGAAGCATAATTTATATGATATAGTATTAAACAATTAGTCTTCTGAACTTGATTTGGCCTGTAGAAAATCGTGCACTTCCTCAATTGAATGAAACCACTTAGGAGATCCAGATTCCAAAATGATCCTGAGGCGAGCGGGGTAATTTAGTGAAGGTTTATAGCCTTTGTTATACAACTCCGCCATGACCTTTTTATACTTAAAACATTCATTTAATACCTCAGACGAATAATCTGCGACCAGCCTTATCTTATAATCTTCAAAGTTAATCATACCTAACTGACGAGATTGGCGAATTATCGAAACCTTAGTTTGGAAGTTATGAAAAGCAATTAATACAGGTCGAGGTTTTTGTTGAGAAGAGGGTCTAAGCACTGGGGCTCGGAAACACAAAATACTCTGCAGATGCTGGGGTCAAAGCAACACTCAAAACACACTGGAGGAACTCAGCAGGTCGGGCAGCATCCGTGGAAATGATGAGTCGACGCCTGAAACATCGATTCATCGTTTCCACGGATGCTGCCCGACCTGCTGAGTTCCTCCAGCGTGTTGTGAGTATTGCTTAAACACTGGGGCTCAGTGTGCCCGGTCTATTCTTGGTGGAGTATCCAAAACATCAGAAAACAAATGAGCCAACAGATTTGCAAAAAATTCTGTAGGTCGCTTGTCTTTGACCAACTCAGGAAGACCCAAAATTCGTATATTGTTCCTTCTTGATCTATTCTCCAAAGCAACAATCTTTTGACTTAAAGATTCAATGATTTTCGATTGGTTATCTCCCAGCTTTTCCAATTCATCCGTCTTAGTATCCAGTCTGGTTAAAGCATCTTCATGTTCTTGAATCTGAGTAGTTTGTTCCTGTAAAGTTTTTTGAAAAGTCTGCAGCAGAATCTCCATTCATTTAAGCTCTGTGGTAACTTTTAAACATACATCCGAAAGTTGTTCAGACGTTTTGCTCTGAGCTTTCCAAATTAACTCCACTATAGCTTCCATAGTCACAGAAGGATCCTTTTTTTTTAGAAGTTTTAGCACGAGACATCATAATACTCTAAAAGTAAGTTTAGATTTCGATTATGAGGACACTCAGTCCTCGTTTGTTGTCATTTAGAAATGCATGCATTAAAAAATGATACAACGCTCCTCCAGAATGATATCACAAGAAAACACAGGGCAAACCAAGACTAAAACTGACAAAACCACATAATTATAACATATAGTTACAACAGTGCAAAGCAATACCGTAATTTGATAAAGAGCAGACCATGGGCACGGTAAAGAAAAGTCGCAAAGTCCCAATAGATTCATCATCTCGTGCAGGCGGCAGAAGGGAGAAACACTCCCCGCCATAAACATCCATGTGCGGCGAACTTGCCGATGCAGCACCATTGGAAGCACCCGACCGCAGCGGACTCTGAGTCCGTCTGAAAACTTCGAGCTTCCGACCAGCCTCTCCGAGCACCGTCCTCTGCCGAGTGCTTCAACTGAGCCCCAGCCGCTGAGCAACAAGCAAAGCCGAGGACTTGGGGCCTTCCCCTCCGGAGATTCTGGACCACACAGTAGCAGCAGCAGCGGAGCGGGCATTTCAGAAGTTTCACCAGATGTTCCTCCATGCTCTCACGTCCATCTCCATCAAATCAGGATTGTGCACGACACCCTACTTGACAAATAACAGACATCACCAGCGGAGTGGCCACTGCGAGCTGCGTCATGCTGCCATCTTCTCCTCCCTTTTTGAAGCAGATTGGATTCAGTAATTTAAAAATAAACGGTGCCATTCGAGAAACACATCTACTCCATGCAATGCCAGTAGGAGGAGTCTGTGAAAGCGATTCAAGAAACTAAAAGACTCATAACTTCAGAAGGGTTGCTCGCGCACTTTGACTCCTCCTTACCAATCTGACTAGCTTGTGATGCCTCGCCCCATGGGATAGAAGCTGTGTTATCGCACAAGTTTCCAGATGGCTCAGAAAGACCAATAGCCTTTGCCTCAAGAATGCTTACTTCAGCTGAACGCAACTACGCACAGATTGACAGAGAGGCCCTAAGCCTCGTGTGGGGAGTCAAGAAGTTCAGTCACTATCTGTATGGTCAAAAGTTTACCCTGTTGACTGACCATCAGCCTCTCGTGTCAATATTCAACCCAAGGAAAGACGTTCCAGTGATGACAGCACAAAGGCTACAGCGATGGTCCCTTTTCTTAGGAGGTCACAGGTATGATACTGAACACAAGGGGACCAAGCAACATAGCAACGCAGATGGTTTGTCATGTTTACCACTGCTGACTTCAGAGATAACTACACAAATGGATTCAGTAGAAGTCTTTCAAACAACAATAGTTGAACCAGTGACAAACAGCCTCATTGAAAGGGAAACACGCAATGACCCGATGTTGTCAAAAGTATACGACATCACGGTAAAGGGATGGCCAGTGCGGGGTAACACACTGTTTCCAGCCTTCTCAGTGAGGAAGGAGCAGTTGTCAGTGTGTTGGGGAACACTAATGTGTGGCTCACGAGTTGTGATTCCTCCCAAGCTACGCACCAGAGTGCTGGAGGAACTGCACGAGGGGCACCCGGGTACCGTGAAAATGAAGAGTCTGCACAGAAAATGGACGACAATTTGTCTCTGAAGAATTCCAAAGTTTTGTGAAGAACAATGGGATCAAGCACTTTACATCTGCCCCGACCATCCATCCACAAATTACTTGGCCGAAGGATTTGTGCAAACATTCAAGAAAGCCATCAAGGCAACGGAGAGTGAAAATCGACCACTGCAATACAAGATAGACAACTTCCTCCTTGCCTATCGTAATGCAGTACACGCAACCACTAATCAGACTCCAGCAATGATGTTTCTGAACAGAAACCTGAGTTCCCGCATGGATCTTCTCAAGCCAGACGTACAGCGTGATGTGGAGAACAGGCAGTTCAAACACTTGAATACTAAGTCAACACGGAGCTTCAATGTGGGACAGTCAGTTCTTGCACATGATTACCAGACTGAAAAGTGGCAGCTGGGTACAATTTCCGCCATAGATGGACCACTGATGAATAGAGTACAGGCGGGAGAGAACGTATGGAGACGTCATGTGGACCAAATCCTGGATGCTCAGGTGAAAATCACAACAACACCTTGCCCGGATTCCCCTGACATAGAAGCAACCACATCAGCCTCATCTACAGATAAGCCTGTCATCAGTGTGGAGGATCCAACTGATGTACTTGTGGAGACTCATTCCCCAAAGCAAACGTTTCAGGACAGATGTTACCCAGAGAGGCAGAGAAGGCCGCTCCAGAGACTTGAGCTTTGACTGGGTCCTAGACCAAGAGTAGAAAAAAGGCTTGTTATAAGTTAATATTATTATGTTACTTTGTTATAATTTGATATTATTAAGTTACTAAGTAAACAAATGGTAGGCATTTGTATGTTAAGGGTAAACATATTTGTTTAGCATAGTGCCCCAGTTAAAAAAAACAGTGATACACTATTAAAATAAAAGGGGAGGAGTGTACCGTATAGCCTACAGTATAGTAAGGGACTACTTTATGTTTTAGTAACATGTCGTTGTATGCACTATTAGGCGTAAATTGATCAGTACATGTGTGTCGAGTTTGGATTCTGCCAGTAAAGAATCATGGAACTTAACGCCCGTCTCCAGCATTTTTATTAATAGCATTGTTGTGTAACCAGGCCACACACACACAACGGTTTTGATGTGCGTATGACAAATCCTATGACAAATGCTAATCCTTTTTTATTTGTTTCAGATCAAAGATCTTTCTTCAAAACTGCAACAGTTGGCAATCGATAATTACATTTGATTAAAATATACCCACTGGAGTTTATGTCCATTTTCATTAAGTATTGTTCTTGTTCATTTAATAATTAACAGAATGTTCCAGAGTTTTTCACAGTGGGGGAGGACGCGTGGTCCTTTGTGGCAATGATTGGGATAAGCTAGAAGCCCTGCAAGAGGCTCTGCTTGCTGTTGCAGACCCTAGCCAGGTGAGTATTGTTTATGCACAGTATGTCTCCCTGACAATTTCCGTACCAATTTCAGACAGGCCCACCTTGAAATTGAAAATGAACAATAGTTTTCTTACATATTATTATCACTTCTCATTTCACTTCTCATTATCAAGCATTTTAAGTGTGATGTTGCTAACCTGTTTAACATTCTGACTGTGACTGATTAGTTGTTGAAAAATATAAATATGAAAAAGTAAAGGAAACTGGATTTTATTTAGATACAATCATGAAGCATTGTCAATTCAGACTAATTTAAAAATGAATTGTAACCAGGTGAAGGACAAAACTGATATACAGGACACTATCTCAAATGAAAATAAGAGGAACAAAATTAGTGTAATCAAGGAAAATGCGGTATATGGAGCCAGTTGCTTGCCAGATAAAACTTTGAGGAAAGTGATGTTCTCATAACAAATGTGTATCATATCTCTATGTGCTCCTTGTACACAGGTGAAAAAAAAACTAAACTAAAGAAATATCTTGAGATTGGTTGAGAAGGTTCACCAGATTGATTCCTGGGATGGCAGGACTTTCATATGATGAAAGACTGGATGAACTGGGCTTGTACTCGTTGGAATTTAGAAGATTGAGGGGGGATCTTATTGAAACGTATAAAATCCTAAAGGGATTGGACAGGCTAGATGCAGGAAGATTGTTCCCGATGTTGGGGAAGTCCAGAACGAGGGGTCACAGTTTGAGGATAAAGGGGAAGCCTTTAAAGGGGGACCGAGATTAGGAAAAACTTCTTCACACAGAGAGTGGTGAATCTGTGGAATTCTCTGCCACAGGAAACATTTGAGGCCAGTTCATTGGCTATATTTAAGAGGGAGTTAGATATGGCCCTTGTGGCTAAAGGGATCGGGGGTATGGAGAGAAGGCAGGTACAGGGTTCTGAGTTGGATGATCAGCCATGATCATACTGAATGGCAGTGCAGGCTCGAAGGGCCAAATGGCCTACTCCTGCACCTATTTTCTGTGTTTCTATGTTTCTATTGCCACCACTTATTACTTACTTGAATAACACCGAGTGGGTGCTAATGATTCCATTCTTCTGGAATCTGTGCAGTCTGTGGCAGCAGTAATCCCACAGTGACATGAAGTAGTAATTTATAAGATTTTGACCAACAGTCATGGAAAAAAATGAAAAATTGCACTAACTGAGAAGAACTTGATGCTGATGGAGTTCACATGCATTTGTTCTGTTATACATAAGTTAGTAATAGTGACAGATTCCCTGATCAGCATCTCTACCTGACTGCAAATGAGGTTGGAGGAGAAAAAGATTGTTTGAAAAAAAGTCAATAGATATATTTTTACTAAATATAACCTGTGTAACATATCAATTAGCTGCAAAATCTTGTTCTTTGTGAAAAGATTCCAATACAGATGGCCTATGCCTGCTACTTCTTATGTTCTTATGTGGAATGGAAGTCAGTTTAAATGGTTTGTATTTTATGGTTTTTAAAATTTAATACATTTCTACCTGTTTGAAGAAAGGCTTTGTAGGAATCTTCAATACAACAGCAATATATGAAGAAGTAATTGGTGACCTTTTTCATAGACATTCAGTCCGAAGATAGTACTTTTGGATCTCAGTGAAACAGAGAGCATTCCGGAGAAAGCCAAGGAAATCCTTGAATCCTTTGGGTGTGTGGATGTGCTTATTAACAACAGCAGTCTGAAAGTTAAAGGAGCTGCCCTCAATGTCCCTTTCGAAATGGACAAGAAGATAATGGATGCTAATTATTTTGGACCCATTTCTCTAACTAAAGGTAGACTGTAGTCTTAACCTCGCAGCTAGTAAGATAATACAAGTCAGATTTTCTTACGTGATGGAAAGAATACCTAATTGTTGGTATCCATAATGTTTAAATTCCTTAAGCGACCTAATGTAAATGGCTTGTAATGGAAATGAAATGTGAACATTTGGAATCATGAGTCATTTATAGAACTCTGGAGCAGATAATCACATGAACCAGGTAGAATGAAGGCAGAGAGAAAACCAGAAACCAAGCAACTTCAATCAGGAAGCTGTTAGTCAACCCCTGGGGATGGATATAGTTATTCAGAGAAACTTGTTGGAACTAGGTCTAGTTCGTCTAGGAACTGGAAGCCCTGGAATACAATGTGCATTTATCAAAATGCCAAATGCATTAAAAGTGAAGTTCCCAAACCCTGGAAGAGTTTGGCAGTGAAAAATATTAGAAATATGGTTTAAATTCAGAAAGTGGCAATCAATGTTGTATTCATGGCTAAAAACTGTTGAAGAAATATAATGTCGATCAAATATCAGATTGATCCTATAGGACATAGAAAACATAAAATTAATTACTCTGATCAATACTTTTAGAATGAAGTGACAGTTGGTCACGGAGTAACACAGAGACTAGAAGAAAATATTTGTAGTAGGATCGGGCTACACAACCTCTCAATAGAATAAGGAGATCTATGAGATAACATCAAATAATTCAGTGATGGTACAGTCCTGAAGGAACAATACTTGAAAGGAGTCACAACCAACTTGTTTAATTCAAAGTCTAAAATTTTATTTGTGGATAATGTCATGAGAGCTGAATGAATTTACAATAATTTCAACTTAGAATTTTACAGTCAGGTGAACAGCAGTTCTTCCTCTTCACAGAGCTTCTTCCATCGATGATTGCGAGACATAATGGTCAAATTGTGCTGATCAACAGTATCCAAGGAAAATTAGGACTTCCATTCCGTGCAGCATGTAAGACTTGCAGTGAATTTGATCTGCATGCCTGTTACTACAATAAAGACAGGACATCGGTGCATGCAGATATCACATGCCAGACATCACACTAACTACATGCAAAGCAAATTTAAAATGGTGCATGCTTCTGACCTGTGGCTGTGACCCTAAGCTAGAAACACATTCATTCTTTATCTTGCTGCTCAAACAGGATTGTGCAAATTTGCTGACAGTGGAAAATTGAATGATTGAATAACCTGATGCTTGTACTTTACATAACTTTGACATAGCAACCTTAAGTGGAGACACTGGCATTTTAATAGAATAACTCAGTATTCCAACCTTTCATAGCATTTCAACCAAGTTAATGTGATAAAAATAATGAACAATCAAAATTATGAGATACATACAGAAAATTAATGCTAAAACCTGACTGTGATTTAGATTGTTTTGATGATGTTCTATCTCGCTTTCAAGATGCTGCATCTAAACATGCACTACAAGCCTTTTTTGATTGCCTACGGGCTGAAGTTTCAGAATATGGCATTACTGTGAGCACCATGAGCCCAACGTTCATTCGTTCTTATCACCAAATGCCAGAAACAGGGAACTGGGAGGCATCCATTTGGAAATGTAAGAATCATCATAATTATTCACTGCTGAAAAAGGGGGAGAAAGGGGGAAAATGCATCTGTCTGCATGACTTTTCTTCAATTGAAATGTATCCTGTATCCACAGGCATGACTGAGTCTGAGATTCCTGATGGTTCAAGCCAATTTATTTTAGGAATTCTATTTTTGCAGAGTGATACAGATAAACTAGAATTAAAATTTCATTTTTAAACTGCAAATTTCATTTTCAGAATCAGAATCAGGTTTATTATCACTATCATATGTCATGAAATGAGTTGTTTTGTGGCAGAAGTACAGTGCAAGAAATTAAAAATGATTATAAATTACCATAATAAGCAAACAAATAAATAAATAGTGCAAATGAGTTATACCTAGGTAGTGTTATGGGTTCATCGACAGTTCAATCATCTAATGGCAGAAGGGAAGAAGCAGTTCCAAAAACGTTCAGTGTGGGTCTTCTGGGTACTGAACCTCCTTCCTGATGGTAGTAAGGAGAAGAGAGAATGTCCTGGATGATG
The DNA here is from genome assembly GCF_030028105.1 of Mobula birostris. Classification (NCBI taxonomy): domain Eukaryota; kingdom Metazoa; phylum Chordata; class Chondrichthyes; order Myliobatiformes; family Myliobatidae; genus Mobula; species Mobula birostris. Next base: position 14,513,658 of record NC_092393.1, read on the forward strand.
AGAGTACTTAAAGAAGGGATTTGGGTCCTTAATGATGGTATTTCAAGGAATAAGACATTTCACAAATGCAAACTTTCACTGATACTAGAATGTGTAAGCAAAGAAAGTGCGGAGATACCTAAAAGATCAAGCAGCAACTGCAGTGAGGGAAACAGGTATCGTATTGGATCAATGGCCTCTTACTAGACCTGGGAATAGAGGTGACAAAGGTCTTAAAATGCAGAAAAAGTGGGAAGTGAAGGAGGAACCAAAGGGAAGTTTGCTGATTGGATTAGTGCTGCCAACATTTCTACATAATAGTTTCATTTCTAGGAGGAAACTTAGCTGTCTCCTGTGACTTTGATATGGCGTATCGAATTTCTCTAAAACCAAAGAGGCTACGTGAAGTAATGAGTAATTTCTGACCAGACCCAATAGCTTTAAAGAAATGATTGTGTTGCCTTCATACAATACACTACAAACCTAGTTGCTTTATGCTCTGCCATGTAGCCACACCGCAGACAGAAGGCTGGACAGGGCTTCCTTTGTTGTTATTATTTATTAATAGAAACATAGAAACATGGAAAACCTACAACACAATACAGGCCCTTCAGCCCACAAAGCTGTGCCGAACATGTCCTTACCTTAGAAATTACCTAGGGTTACCCATAACACTCTATTTTTCTGAGCTCCATGTTCCTGTCCAGGGGTCTCTTAAAAGACCCTATTGTATTCGCCTCCACCACTGTCGCCGGCAGCCCATTCCACGCACTCACTACTCTCTGCATAAAAAACTTACTCCTGACATCTCCTCTGTACCTGCTTCCAAGCAACTTAAAACTGTGCCCTCTCGTGCTAGCCGTTTCAGCCCTGGGAAAAAGCCTCTGACTATCCACACGATCAATGCCTCTCATCATCTTATACACCTCAATCAGGTCACAATCTCATTCTCCGTCGCTCCAAGGAGAAAAGGCCAAGTTCACTCAACCTATTCTCATAAGACATGCTCCCCAATCCAGGCAACATCCTTGTAAATCTCCTCTGCACCCTTTCTATGGTTTCCACATCCTTCCTATAGTGAGGAAATCAGAACTGAGCACAATACTCCAAATGGGGTCTGACCAGGGTCCTATATAGCTGCAACATTACCTCTTGGCTCCGAAACTCAGTCTCATGATTGATGAAGGCCAATGCACCGTACGCCTTCTTAACCACAGAGTCAACCTGCACAGCAGCTTTGAGTGTCCTATGGACTTGGACCCCAAGATCCCTCTGATCCTCCACATTGCCAAGAGTCTTACCATTAGTACTATATTCCGCCATCATATTTGACCTACCAAAATGAACCACCTCACACTTATCTGGGTCGAACTCCATCTGCCACTTCTCAGCCCAGTTTTGCATTCTATCAATGTCCCGCTGTAACCTCTGACAACCCTCCACACTATCCACAACACCCTCAACCTTTGTATCATCAGCAAGTTTACTAACCCAACCCTTCACTTCTTCATCCAGGTCATTTATGAAAATCACAAAGAGTAGGGGTCCCAGAACAGATCCCTGAGGCACACCACTGATCACCGACCTCCATGCAGAATATGACCCATCTATAATCACTCTTTGCCTTCTGTGGGCAAGCCAGTTCTGGATCCACAAAGCAATGTCCCCTTGGATACCATGCCTCCTTACTTTCTCAATAAACCTTGCAATAAGCCTTTTCAAATGCCTTGCTGAAATCCATATACACTACATCTACTGCTCTACCTTCATCAATGTGTTTAGTCACATCCTCAAAAAGTTCAATCAGGCTGGTAAGGCACAACCTGCCTTTGACAAAGCCATGCTGACTATTCCTAATCATATTATGCCTCTCCAAATACTCATAAATCCTGCCTCTCAGGATCTTCTCCATCAACTTACCAGCTACTGAAGTAAGACTCCCTAGTTTATAGTTTCATGGGCTATCTCTACTCCGTTTCTTGAATAATGGAACAACATCTGCAACCCTCCAATCCTCCAGAACTTCTCCCGTCCCCATTGATGATGCAAAGATCATCTCAAGAGGCTCAGCAATCTCCTCCCTTGCCTCCCACAGTAGCCTGGGGTACATCTCATTCGGTCCTGGTGACTTATCCAGCTTGATGCTTTTCAAAAGCTCCAGTACATCCTCTTTCTTAATATCTACATGCTCAAGTTTTTCAGTCTGCTGTAAGTGATTCCCACAATCGCCAAGATCCTTTTCCGTAGTGAATACTGAAGCAAAGTATTCATTAAGTACCTCTGCCATCTCCTCTGTTTCCATACTCACTTTTCCACTGTCACACTTGATTGGTCCTATTCTCCTATGTCTTCTTCTCTTGCTCTTCACATACTTGTAGAATGCCTTGGGGTTTTCATTAATCCTATCTGCCAAGGCCTTCTTATGGCCCTTCTGGCTCTCCAATTTCTTTCTTAAGCTCCTTCCTGCTAGCCTTACAATCTTCTGGATCTCTATCATTATCTAGTTTTTGAACCTTTTGTAAGCTCTTCTTTTCTTCTTGACTGGACTTACAACAGCCTTTGTACCCCACGGTTCATGTACTCTATCATCCTTTCCCTGTCTCATTGGAACGCACCTATGCACAACTTCACACACATATCTCCAGAACGAGGGGTCACAGTTTGAGGATAAAGGGGAAGCCTTTTAGGACCAAGATTAGGAAAAACTTCTTCACACAGAGAGTGGTGAATCTGTGGAATTCTCTGCCACAGGAAACAGTTGAGGCCAGTTCATTGGCTATATTTAAGAGGGAGTTAGATATGGCCCTTGTGGCTAAAGGGATCAGGGGGTATGGAAGGAAGGCTGGTACAGGGTTCTGAGTTGGATGATCAGCCATGATCATACTGAATGGTGGTGCAGGCTCGAAGGGCCGAATGGCCTACTCCTGCACCTATTTTCTATGTTTCTATGTTTCTATCTCCTGAACTTTTGCCACATTTCTTCTGTACATTTCCCTGAGAACATCTGTTTCCAATTTATGCTTCCAAGTTCCTGCCTGATAGCCTCATATTTCCCCTTACTCCAATTAAGCACTTTTCTAACTTGTCTGTTCCTATCCCTCTCTAATGCTATGGTAAAGGAGATAGAATTGTGATCACTATCTTCAAAATGCTCTCCCGCTGAGTGATCTGACACCTGACCAGGTTCATTTCCCAATACCAGATCAAGTGCAGCCTCTCCTCTTGTAGGCGTATCTATATATTGTGTCAAGAAGCCTTCTTGAACACACCTAACAAACTCCACTCCATCTAAACCCCTCGATCTAGGATATTGCCAATTGATATTTGGGAAATTAAAATCTCCCACCACGAGAACCCTGTTATTATTACACCTTCCCAGAATATTTCTCCCTATCTGCTCCTCAATGTCCCTGTTACTATTGGGTGGTCAATAAAAATCATTCCGTAGAGTTATTGACCCCTTCCTGATCCTAACTTCTACCCACATAGACTCCGTAGACACTCCCTACATATCTTCCTCCTTTTCTGCAGCCGGGACGCTATCTCTGCTCAACAGTGCCATGCTCCCAACTCTTTTGCCTCCCTCCCTGTCCTTTCTGAAACATCGAAAGCCTGGCACTTGAAGTAACCATTCCTGCCGCTGAGCCATCCAAGTCTCTGTAATGGCCACAACATCATAGCTCCGAGTACTGATCCATGCTCTAAGCTCATCTGCTTTGTTCATAATTACCTCTTACCCCCTCAAATAGACATGTTTCAAACCATCGGTCTGAGCGCATCCATTCTCTATCACCTGCCTATCTTCCCTCTCGCACTCTTTCTAAGCTTTCTCTATTTGTGAGCCACCTGCCTCTTCCTCCGTCTCTTCAGTTTGGTTCCCACTCCCCAGCAATCCTAGTTTAAACTCTCCCCAATAGCCTTAGCAAACCTCCCTGCCAGGATATTGGTGCCCCTGGGATTCAAGTGCAACCCGTCCTTTTTGCACAGGTCACTCTTGCCCCAAAAGAGGTCCCAATGATCCAGAAATCTGAACCCCTGTTCCAATCCCTCGGCCACACATTTATCCTCCACCTCACTCTATTCCGATACTCACTGTCACATGGCACAGGCAGTAATCCCGAGATGACTAGCTTTGTGGTCCTGTTTCTCAACTTCCTCCCTATCTCCCTGTAGTCTTCCTTCACTACCTCCTGCAGTCAAATCATCTGCAAAACTTATCTGACTGCAAACCTTTATTCTGAATCCTTCTGGTTTATGCTCAGCATTGCCAACTTAGGTAGTCCTTGTATCCCCTGTCGGGTAACGGAGCCTGGCTATAAGAACTGGAGTTTCAAAGACCACTTGGGGCTTGGGACCAGAGACCTAGGGGTCAAGTGAAACCTGGAATCAGAGAGCAGAAAAGTCCTGTGCCCAGATCATGAAATAAAACCAGCTCTAGACCCAGGGATATAACAGTGATCGATACAGGTCTGTCACTAGCTGCACTGTTCCTGTATAACAGCTGAGTGTAGTACAATATAGTATTACATAGTACAGGTGGGAACAAGTCACTCTCTTACAATAAACACAAAATACTCTGCAGATGCTGCGGTCAAAGCAACACTCACAACACACTGGAGGAACTCAGCAGGTCGGGCAGCATCCGTGGAAATGATCAGTCAACGTTTCGGGCCAGACCAAGTCCTGAGTCCTGATGAAGGGTTCCGGCCGGAAACGTTGACTGATCATTTCAACGGATGCTGCCCGACCTGCTGAGTTCCTCCAGTGTGTTGTGAGTGTTACTCTCTTACAATGGATGGATTACAGTATTAGTGGCTGTAGGTCAGTCACCGTATAATACTGAGTACAGGACTAGTAGATTTAAGACTGTCACTAAATATTAGAGTGGTACAGTATTGTTGGGTGCACATCTGTCACTGTGTAATACTGCAGTAGAGCAATGCTCTTTACTACACTGTCACTGTATAATTCAGGTATAATATTGCTGGGAATGGTCTGTCAGTTTTTAACGTTCAAATAAAACATTGTTGGGATTTTTGTCTATTACAATGTCATATACACAGGATTCCGGTTAATTGACACATAGTGCAACAACTACATTTTGGTCCAATTATGTGGCTGCCCCAATTAGCCAAAGTTTCATGGAAATAGTTAAAAAGGTATAAAAAAGACAAATCATTGTTTCACTGAGTAACAAATTATGTATTTAAATGAAATATAGAACTAATTAGAACACTACGATGCTAATACAATACTATAAAATGGTGTATTAGTTCCAAATAATTATTGACAAGGAATGCATCCTGTGTTCGCTGCCATGTATGGGGTGCCCAGAGAGGGTAGCATCTCTGGTGAAGGGGCTTTTCGTGTCCATTCTGGGGCAGCTCACTCACCTTGGGTCCCCACCAGACACTCCACTCTCATCTGTGGCTCCAAATATCCGTTTTATGTGACAGCAGCCACACCTTGGAACATCGCTTTGACATGCTACCCTGGTCTTTTGATTAATTATCTATGAACAAAATCACACAGACACCTAGTGCAGATAACTGACTGCCATCATACAATGTTATTGATGATTGCATCCTCCAAATCTTTATTTTCATTGTAACATTCAAAATGATTACCAATACCTTCAAATTCTTCATAGTTTCTAAGTTGTTGAAGTAGTGAAATTGTTTTATTTTCACTTCCGGCTGTTTCTGGCATCTCCAAGACCGAATGTTTGAAACCACAGTGAGCAAAACAATTCCAAGTTACCTTACTGCTTATTTCTTGCCAACTATCACTGACAAACAGTCACTGCTTTTCAAACACAAACACATGTTCAACTGATGCTATTTAAAAACTGTTCGCTCTAAGTACGGTGTAGAGTCTAATGGCCCCACAATTTCACATGACTGACGCTAGGAAGAAACTGTTCAGCAACAATCTCCTGTCCCAATTAAGTGGCATTGGGTCTCCAATAAACAAAACAAATCCCAGCTATTTTCTTGATTAGTATTTGTTCTTTAAGAGTTGTCCCAAATAAGTGGCTGGCCAATTAACTGGTAGACCAATTAACCAGAATCCACTGTGTATGGTGCAGTATTGACAGTTGGTACAGTAAGTCATTGTGTGGAGCTGGAGTATAGACCAGTTTGTATATAACAGGGATAAACTGCTGATGAGACCAGTTATTTCCTTATATAACAAGGGGTTAAGCTAAATCTTGGCACTGTGATGCAATACTTCAAAGTGCAGGTCAGTTACAACATAACATCACTGTTGAGAACAAGCTAATCATTTTATAACAGGACAATATTGAGGGGTACAGATCTTTCATTAACAGTGGGCGCTAATAGCGGTAGGTACTGGCATGTCACTGTATGACACTGGATGGAGAACTACAAGTGTTATAGTGACAAATCTGAACCTAGCAGTTTGTCACTGTGTAAGACTGGAGTATATTAGTACAGATCTGTTGATGTATAACATAACAATACAGAAACAGTGAGCACAGGTCTCTCACTTCATAATACTGGGGTATAGTAGTAGTGGGCACAGGTCTGTAATTGTCTTACATTATTGTAGAGTGCTGTCAGGGACACATTAGTCATTTATATAACATTGGTATAGGCGGTGGTTCTAGTGGGAACAGGTATGTTACTTTCTAACTTTGGGATACAGTACCATCTTGTACAATGATAGGTCTATTGTATACCACTCCAGGCTCCAGTACAGGTGAGTACTTGTTCATCACTGTCTGACACTGAAGTATGGGTCTGATGTTGACACAAATTTTAAATTTTCAGAAATATTTTAAAGAGCAGGCATGATGTGCTACAACAATACTTCGGACTATATTCCTGCATCCTTCCCAGATTTTATTCTCCTTGAAAACAGGGACATTTATATGAGCTTGAGGGATTCCCAGGTCTTTATCCTTGATAAACATTGTGATGGATAGGCAGAAATTCTGAATCAGAATCAAAAACTTCAGGTGCTAGAAATCTGAGATAAAAATAACAAATGCTGGAAACATTCCACAGCATCTGGAGAAGGGGATTCCTGGCCAAGATGGAGCCAGAAAGTGGCGATTCTTTGCATTCAGCTCTGAAGAGAATCATCAAATATTCTTGCTTATGACTACTACAGCTGAAATCCACAATCATAGCCATGGGGTACTTCATTAAGCAACATCGTTTGAAAGTTAAAAAAATTTAAATACCTATCGATCCTCAAAATCGATGGTCTGCAGAACTGGGTCAGGAGTGCAGTTTCCCTTTAATGTAAAAGGAAGTATGGAAAGCATGCTGGTCTTCCGGTAAAATTGAAACAAAGAGCCCTTTGGACTCCACTCCCTACTACATTGGTTATGAATATACAGTCTCTGAATATATAACTGGAGACCTCAGAGCAAGATTGCTGTACCAAAGGGACATCGGGGACTACTGCATACTTTGCTTCATGGGAACATGGCTCATGCCCACTATTTCAGACATAGTGCTACAGCATGAGGGCTTCACCATCCACCATAAAGACAGAACGTCTGAGTCTTTTAAAGGTAGAGGAGGCAGAGTGTATTTTATGATAAACTCATTGTGCTGGACAGATGTGGCAGTTCTGTTTCAGTCCTGCTCACCTGACCTAGAACATCTTAGTGGTCAAATGTCATCCATTTTATCTGCTTAGAGAGTTTTTGCCATTGTCCTGGTAGCAGTGTACGTTCCACCTTTGGCCAACATCAGGCAGGTACTAGAGAAGCTGAACACTAAGATCAGCAGTCACAAAACAGTGCATGCTGATGCCTTCTGATCATTGCCAGGGACTTCAATCAGGCAGCTTGAGGAAGTTCCTAACCAACTATCATGATATATCACCTGTGGAACCAGAGGAGCCAACACACTTGCACCATCAATGTTCCGTGGTGTTGTTTGTTGAGCACATGCTGAGCCTTCCTGGAACGATGTGGGAGGTTAAAAGCAAAAAGGTTAGGAATGGAATGAAGTGTTATGTGCAGCATACAAACAGAAAACTCGGGACATTGCAGACAAAGTGCAAAGTGTTCCCCCAATTTTTGTTTGGTTTCGCCAATATAGATAAGATTAATATAGAGGTAAACTGAAGGAGAGAATGTTTACATGCATTAGAGAGCACAATTTCTCCAGAAATGTATGTGAACAAATTCTTCTCATTGTGTTCCTTCTCACATCCATATCTGTCATATGTAACTCTGCAACGTAATCGCTTCTACCCTTACCTGTTGCAAGCAACTTAAAATATTTTCCCATTTCAAGTATGATTTGCAAAGACTCAGAGCCAAATATTGTGATCAGCCAAACCATGGGATTTTAAGGCATTCTCATTTTGGGAAACTTACATTGTACTTATTACAGACCACTCATAATGGTTGCTGTGTATTGCAGATATTAACTGACCAATCCTTCCAATTCAAATTCAGTTAGTACCATATGATTTGTCAGAAATATTCCAAAACATTTCAACTGCAATTAGTTATTTTGAAACAGAATAACTGCAGAAAAAATTGAACAGGAATTTAGTTTCTGTAAATTCCAGTACATGGCATTATGATAACTAATTGTATTCTTTGGATATTGGTGAGGAGACTGATAACATATTTTGCACTTCCTTGAATTCTACTGCATTAATTAAAAAATGAACCAACAGTTGAAATGTACAAAATCATTTTTGAAAGAAACACATTGAGAATAACTGGGGAGATAGAGCAAGGGACCTAAAAATGAAGTTGGAAGAGATGGTAATAATTTCTTTATTTGTTTTGTGCTATTTAGTTTTCTTCAGGAAGTTGGCTTATGGTGTTCATCCAGTGGAAGTAGCTGAGGAAGTGTTGTACACAGTGAACAGAGGCAGCAAAGAGGTGTTGATTGGAAATCCTACTCCGAAGGCATTTGTCTATTTAAGAACATTCTTTCCTGAGATATTTTTTGCAATTGTTGCTGCTGGAATCTCAAGCCAACCCATAAATGAAGAAGATCAGTAACTTTCCTTGATTAAGCCTTGTTCTATGAATTTACTGCTCATCTTTCCTGTCTCTCTTACGTACGTCTAAACTTAACACTTATTTACCTCAGTTTGTCTTTTAAAAATTGCTTCTTACCTAACCATCACTTCATTTCCTTATTTTTGTTTTGCTTTTGCTATCTATTCTGACGAGTTATATCATTAGCTTAATATTGGAGGTTACTGGATAAAATTACACGGACAAATTGGATAAACTATCTTGTGTTCCCTTGAGGTAAGAAGATTGAGTGATGATCTTGCTAAGGTATTCAAAATAACACGTGGATTTGATAGGGGAAGCTCAGATGAACAATTTCTTTTGGAAAGTTATCAGCAAGAAAGGACATAATCTACTAATTTGAACTAAGATAATCAGAAACAAAATCAGTAACTATTTTTCCCTAAATTGTGTTAGGAATCTGAAATTATCTTCCCTTGAAGCATGATGATTGCTAAAACATACTGAGCTTTCAGGACAAGGCAGATTTATTTTATATAAGGATATGAAGGGAAATAAGCAAAGGCAGGTAAATGGAGTTGAGATAACAATCAGCAATGTAGATTTGTAATGCTGAAAAGTGTACTCCTGATCATATGTGCTATCTTTGCGTTTTTATAGTCTCACTTTTATTCTATCATCAGTCAAAGTCAAGTAACCAATTCTATTGTCAGTCACTGTCATAAGTTGGCTGATAGATCAACACTGATATATCTTTGTTCGTCAGATGGATAATCTAGCCTTTCAGTTCCAAACAGAACTGCAAAGCTGTTCAACCTTATGTAGTAGTGTGCTCTTTTTTACAATCTACCCATCAACAAAAAGATTACTTTTGGTTAAAAGACAGTGAAATTGGATATAAGTTAATGATTTATCACAAACTCAGAGAGCTGTTGAAAGCCCTACTTATATGGTTTTACAAATCTCCTCTGGAAATGTCTGAGACTGCCATTGGTTACACAGATGTTTTTCTATTAAAAAGAAGAAAACATATTTCAAGCACAAAATACATCAATCATCAGCAAACTGATAGAAAGGGCCAATGATGGTACTATTATGCAGAACTTGTTTATCTGTTAGCTCACTCAAGGATGTCCAATTTTGGGACTGTCCTCACTACAGCCTTAGAGTAACCATAGACAAAAGAACTGAATACCAGAACCCAATGCTACAGAAATGTGATGTTGAAAGGAAGAAAAAAAAGATGCAAAAACATAGACCCAGGAGATAAATAGCACCAGATCAAGATATAGAAATAGATGCTGGAAATGGACAGAACTAGATAAAGATAGAAAGAGGCTTACAGTGCACTTATAAATCCAAGAACCATATTAAATAAGGCTGGCGAGCTTCAGGACTAATAAATTGCACAGGATTAAGATGTTGTGAAAATAACAGAGACCTATCCAAAAGGGCAGGTATAGGATTTAATATTTATAGATATAAGGTATTAAGGAATGATAGAGAAGGCAAGAAAAGGAGGAAGGATGGCAGTATTGAATAAGGAGAAATAAAAACAGAATATGCAGCGGGCACTCAATAGACTGTGAATAGCAAAGCAGAATTAATGTTACATGTTGATGACTCAAACAGAGAGGGAGAGAGGTGATGATAGAACAAGGGGAATGTTGGTGATAGGGAGGAGTCCAAGGCTGTCCATGTGATAAAGCGGTTTCAGTATCATCTAAGAGAGGGGAATGCTAGTAAATCACAGCTAATCTGAATTTATATGTTAGAAAAGGAATGCGGGTAATTGGAGAGGAAAAGACAGTATGCTGAAATAGTGACCTGCAGTAGTGCTAGAAGAAAAAGAGAACATTAGTAAGGTTCGTCAGGTCAGGTTGCACCTGTGTAGATAGAAAAATTGAATTAATGTTTTATATAGGAGATCGAGTTAATTTTGACACAGATTGGAAAGGCTAGTTGTCTGCAATTGACACTTAGTCCCAAAGCCTGTAACATGCCTAGGTGGAATATGAGCTACTATTCCTCAAGTTTATGTTGGACGTTGTTGGAACAGTATGAAAGGTAAAGACAGGGAGGTCAGATCGGGTGAGGTATGGAGAATTAAAATGGCGTAGTCTAGAATCTCAGTGTCAGCCTTGCAGATTGAATGGATGTGCTCTGCAAAGCAGGTATCCAATATGTTTTATTTCTTCAATGTAGATCAGATTAATAGTACAAATAGGTAATGGAACCTGCTGGAAGTAGTGATCATGTGATTAGTTTCAAATTTGAAAAGGAGAAGCTGGTATCAGGTGTATTGATATTTCACTGGAACAAAGGAAATTACAGTGGTATGAGAGAGGAACTGGCCTAAGTCAATTGGAAAAGTAAGCTCGATGGAGGGGCGGTAGAGCAGAATTGGATGAAATTCCTACAAGAAATAAGGAAAGTGCAGGAAAAATATATTGCAAGAAAAAAGAAAATCATGAATGGAAAAATGTCACAAATGTGGCTAACAAGAGAGGTTAAGGCTAAAGTAAAAGCAAAAGAGCAAGGAAAAACTAGTGGGAAAACTGTGGACTGGACGACTTTTAAAAACTTACAGAAGGAAACTATGAAGGTCATTAGGAAAGAAAAGATGAATTATGAAAGGAAGTTGGTAATTAACATAACTAAGAGTTTTTTAAAATATATGAAGAGTAAAAGAGTGACACGGGTAGATATAGGACCGATTGAAAATGATGCTGGAGAAATTATAATGGGTAACAAAGAGATGGCAGAGGAACTAAATGAGTATTTTGCATCAGTCTTCACAGTGGAAGACATTAGCAACATAACTGATAGCCAGAGGTCTCAGGGAATAGAATGAGATACAGTCAAGATTACTAGAGAGAAAGTGCTTGGGAAGCTAAATGTGCTTGGAAGCTAAATGGACTAAGAATAGATAAATCTCCCGGACCAGATGAGGTGCACCCACGGGTTCTGACGAAGGTGGCTTTGGAAATTGTGGAGGCATTGGAAATAATCTTCCAGGAATCAATAGACTCTCGCATGGTTCCGGAGGAATGGAAGGTCGCAAATGTAGATCCGCTGCTTAAGAAAGGAGGGAGGCAGCAAAAAGAAAATTACAGACCTATTAGTCTGACATTGGTAGTTAGAAAGGTATTGGAGTCGATCCTCAAGGACGAGGTTATGAAATACCTCGAGGTGCACGACAAGATAGGCCCAAGCCTGCATGGTTTCATGAAGGGAAGATCCTGCCTCACCACCTATTGGAATTTTTTGAGGTAACCTCAAATAAGATTGACAAGGGAGAGGCTGTAGATGTTGTATATTTGCATTTTCAAAAGGCCTTTGATAAGGTGCCGTATAAGAGGCTGCTTAATAAGATGAGAGCCCATGGAATTACAGGAAAGATATTGGAATGGGTGGAGGATTGGCTGATGGGCAGAAAGCAAAAGGATCCTATTCTGATTGGTTGCCGGTTACTAGTGGTGTTCTGCAGGGGTCGGTGTTGGGGCTGCTTCTTTTTACGATGCATATTGATGATTTAGACTATGGATTAAATGGTTTTGTGGCTATGTTTGCGGATGACACCAAGATAGGTGGAGGAGCAGGAAATGTTGAAGAAACAGAAAGGTTGCAGAGAGACTTGGTTAGTTTAGGAGAGTGGGCAAAGAAATGGCAGATGAGATACAATGTTGAGAAATGTACGGTTGTACATTTTAGAAGAGGAAATAATCCGGCAGATTATTATTTAGATGGGGAGAAAATTCAAAAATCGGAAGTGTAAAGGGACTTGGGGGTCCTTGTGCAGGATACCCTAAAGGTTAACCACCAGGTTGAATCGGCAGTAAGGAAAGCGAATGCTATGTTGGCATTCATTTCACGAGGAATAGTGTATAAGAGTAAGGAGGTGTTGATGAGGCTCTATGGGGCACTGGTGAGACCTCATTTGGAATACTGTGTGCAGTTTTGGGCCCCCTACCTTAGAAGGGATGTAGTGATGTTGGGAAGAGTTCAGAGAAGATTTACGAGGATGAAGGATAATTCCTGGAATGCAGGGGCTAACATATGTGGAGCGTTTGTCGGCTCTTGGACTGTATTCATTGGAGTGTAGAAGAATAAGAGGGGATCTCATAGAAACAGTTCGAATGTTGAAAGGGTTGGACAGAGTAGATGTGGAAAGGGTGAGTCCAGGACAAGAGGCCATAATCTTAGAATTAGAGGGTACCTATTTAAAACAGAGATAAGGAGAAATTTTTTTAGCCAGAGGGTCGTGGATTTATGGAATTCGTTGCCGCATACAACTGTGGAGGCCCGATCATTGAGGGTATTTAAGGGGGAGGTTGATAGGTATCTAATTAGTCAGGGTATCAAGGGATATGGAGAAAAAGCCGGAAATTGGAACTAGATGGGAGAACAGTTTAGCTCATGGTGGAGTGGTGGAGCAGACTCGATGGGCCGAATGGCCTACTTCTGCTCCTTTGTCTTGTGATCGTGTGATCTTGGGAAATGAAATTCACCATACTGAAAAATGTCCAAATGATTTAGTGAGTGATGCAAAGGCATAACAAATACAGCAGCTGCTCACAGAACCAGAGACCCTGATTTAATCCTCTCTGTGTGGGATTTGCACTTTCTGCAGTAACTAAGTGGGTTACTTTTGTATGATTTTGTTCATTCTACATTCCAAGATGTGCATTTTGGAAGGATAATTGGCCACTATAAATATCTCCCGGTGTGTGGGTGAGATAAAGAATTTTGGAGGGAGTTAATGAAAATGTGGGAAGAAAAGGAGGATTAGGCTGAATCAGTGGTTGATGATCAGCACAGACTTAGTGGGATGAAGGGGCTGTTACCATGCTATATGTATCTACAACTCTATGAAGCTGTATTTAGATTCCTGGTTAGTAACAAAATTGTAAGTATTGCAAGGGTAATGTCATGAGAAAAGGACTGAATCTGCAGATGCTGCCTAACTTGCTGAATGTTCTAATAGTGGTCTCGGCCCAAAACGTCAACTCTCTATTCATTTCTATAGATGCTGCCTGACCTGCTGAGTTCCTCCAGCATTTTGTGTGTGTTGCTGGTATATTCTGTTTTAATTTCAGTTTCCTGTGTCTGTAGTGTATTGGTTTTTGATTTGATTTGCAATTCTGGAGAGAATGGATGTCTTGGAACAATCAAGAATAGACAAAAACTACATGGAATTAATAAACAATTGAGGCGTTTTACAGAATCTGGGACTATTCCATAGATTGACAAAATAGTGGGAAGAATATTGAGGAACAAATTTGTTTGGAAGTTTCAGGAATGACCAAAAGCCATTTAATAGTGATGCAGTAAAACTCTGTTAGTCTGGCATTCTTGGGCATTTGCTGGACCAGGAGATTTCCTGGTCTATTAGATGTTATTCCAATTATTTTATTCAGTTGTGTTACACAAATATAGTTCCTGCAAACCCGGCAAGTTTAAAGGAAGAATGGGAAAAGGGCTGCAATATATTTTGAGGGAATGTTGGAAACTGAACAAGGTGAACTTCATGAGAATGGGGCAAGCAGGACCCCAGGTTTAAAGGGAGCATGGGAACCAGGCATCAGGTGAATTTAAAAAGAGCACAGGAATTGCTGCCTCAGTGACTTTAAAATCAACATTGGAATTGTAGCCCCAGTGTTAAAGGAATCATAGAAATCAGTGTTCCAATATGTTAAAAGGAATGCAGGAACCAGGGCCTCAGTATTTTAAAGGGAATGGAGGCACTGGTGTCTTCAAGATAGTGCAAGTCTGCCATGCTAAAGGGAGCTTGGTAAACAGGGCTTCAGTGTGATAAAGGGAATTCAGGGACAAGTGCCCCAGAGTTAAAAGGAGACAGGAATCAGCACCTAGTAAGACAGATACCAAACACTGGAATTTCCAAACAATTAGAAAGTGGATTATTGGAATTTTACAAATGGGGGATTTCAACTATTCAGATACAGTTTGGGATGTTCACAACAAGAATAATAAATTGTGCAATGAGAGAGAGAGAGAGAGAGAGAGAGAGGTACTTGTAAATGTGTTCAGAATCAGGCTTATTATCACTGATATATGCCATGAAATTTGTTGTTTTGTGGAGAACATAATTGTTTGGTATGTTCCTGACCCAAGGGTCTCGGCCTGAAATGTCGACTGCACCTCTTCCTAGAGATGCTGCCTGGCCTGCTGCGCTCACCAGCAACTTTGATGTGTGTTGCATAATATTGTTGGGTTTGGTTCTGGGAAAAGAGGAGCAGAAAAAAGTAAGGCAAGAGAAAAGGATTTCTACTACTTCAAGGCTAAATAATCAATTGAAGAAAGACCATTTTCAATGGCTTGAGAACAAATGTGGTTCAGTTAGGCAGGCAAACCTTTATTAGAAAAATGAAGGCCTTTAAGCGGGGTTGGCTTAGCTAGTTTGCCACATGTGAGGAATAAGGGAGGAAATTCAAACCAAGGTTCAATAGATGAGCAAAGAATCAGAACAAAGTTAGAAAAAGGGGCTTATGGAAGATACTATTTTTTATTATTAGTGAGAACCAAGCTGATTACAGTAAGTTCAGATGGGACATGAAAAAGGATATAAGGGAAGCATCAAGACTGGCAGAAGACATAAAAGCAACAGAGTATTTTACAGACAAGTGAACAGGAAATATTTTGTAAGAGAAGCTCAGAAACCAGAAGATAAATTTACTCATCATGGCAAAAGGCATTGCTGAGAACCATTAGGTCAGTCTTCACCAAGAAGTCAATGCTGCTGAAGTTTGAGAGAAGAAGATTTAATTGTGATTCTGCTTAGGCTAAATATTGATGAAGAAAATTTATCTGTAATATTAGCTGCACCTAAACTGTATAAATTATTTGTTCTAATTAGAATGCTTCCTATGTTACTAAAAACAACGAACTTCCGAGGTGGTAGGGACAGCTAAGGAAGAGTGCTCGATTGCTCTTACTTTGAGGTGACAGGGATTTGGCACATGGAATGGCCCAGCAGTACTGTGACCGAGATGAGAATGACAGACCTGACATCAAGGCAAGGTCTGAACTAGTGCGGCATCAAGAAGCCCTGATAAAACTGAAAACAATGGGAATTCTATACTAGCTGGAGTCACTTGTCACACATCGCAGTATTTAGCAAGTACACATAAATATATGCTGGTTTGATTGTTGGTTTATTATTGTCACATGTGCCAAAATACAAGCATGAAAAGCTTGTCTTACATACTGTTCAGATCATTGCAAAATGCATTGAAGTAGAACAAGGTGAAACAGTAAAAATGCAAAATAAAGTAAAAGCTACAGAGACGGTGCAGTCTAGGTAAACAATAAAGTGAAAGGTCATAACGAGGTAGATTACAAAGTCCGGAGTCCATCTTATTATACAAGAGGTCTGTTCAAGAGTCTGATAACAGAAGGGTAGAAAGTGCCCTTCAGCCTGGTGCTACATGCTTTCAAGCTTTTATATCTTCTGCCCGATGAGTAAGGGGAGAAGAGAGATCTTTGATTATGGTTTTAGTGTGTTAGTATTATTTAATTTGGTATCATGTCATCGTTATTTGAGGTAATCATCTGAGGATTAGAAGATCTTTATGGGAGTTCCTCAGGGCCAACCATCATCAGTTGCATCACCTCACAACACTCTTAAGTTCAGAAGTAGATGTTCACTGTTAACTGTAATGTTCAGTTCTGTTTGTAACTCAAATAAAGGAACAATGCGAAGACCAAACATCAGAGATAATCTATCCAAGAGATCATCCAACCAGCGGACCCTTGATAATTAGTGTCATTATTAGTCTCAAGTCCCTAGCATCAACGTATAATGGGTGTCACTGAATCAGACACATATAAACTGTGGCCTCTGGTTTAGCAGTTGGATATTCTGTGGTATACTTCCTGGCTTGTTAAAGCCCTTCTGTTGTGTACAAGGCACAAGTAAAGAGTGTGGCTTCAGTGTTACTACAGCTCCAAAAGCACCCAGAATCATCCGCACATTTTAGGATAAAGCAGCCCACCTGATTAGCACCCCTTTCACAGCATGAAATCTTCACTTCATCCACCACTTGGATGTTATTACAAGTAACTTGTAATGCATCCCGAATAGCCTTCACAAACCCTCATCCCTTATCCTTCCTTTGTCACACACCAGCCGAACTTAGAAATACATTGACCCAACAAAGTCCTACTCAACAATTGTAGAAGATGGCCTCTCATTATCTTTTAAAGGGCAGGTAGGGCATGGCATTGAATCACTGCTTGCCGACTATGTAAATTAATAATAAAATAATCACAGACTTGATAACCACAGTGACGTTTTTTATATCTGCTTAAACTTGAAGATGATATTTTAGTACCTTCGTATTTGTAAAAGTAACCTCTCAATACAAATTTCATTATGACATCATCTCACACATAATAAGAAAAATTAAAAGTTCCACACCACCCACTCACCCTCACTCTCCTCCTGGTGATAGTGATTCATACTAACATATGGACCATATGGTACATTCTGAAGTGGGTTGTGCTGGCTACTTATCTTTGAAAGGTGGTGTTGCTGTATCTGCTGTGATATTTGCCGATATCCCTCACACATACATGTTTCAACTTGCACCGTTACAGGATATTTTGCTCTATGACTTTGGTCCACTGATGAATAGTTACACTACTTTCACTGTCTGCCTGACTGAGAGAAGACTAAACAATATCATTTGAAGATTGAACCATAATCTTCCTGATTTGATGATCTTAATTTCCAAATCATGCAGTAAGTTGTCTCCATATAATTCAAGTGAGCCAAGTGGTTAAGGCGTTCGTCTAGTGATTTGAAGGTCGTTAGTTCGAGCCTTGGCTGAGCCAGCGTGTGAGTCCTTGAGCAAGGCACTTGACCACACATTGCTCTGCGATGACACCGGTGCCAAGCTGTATAGGTCCTAATGCCCTTCCCTTGGACAACATCGGTGGCATGGAGAGGGGAGACTTGCAGCATGGGCAATTGCTGGTCTTCCATACAACTTTGGCCAGGCCTGCGCCCTGGAAACCTTTTAAGGTGCAAATCTATGGTCTCATGAGACTAATGGATGCCTATAAAAATTCAGAAAAAAACCTTTTTCAATTAGTACAACATGTCATAAACCCAATATTATGCATTTTAAATATTCCAACTAGTAATATTAAAGAACAAAAACTTGGCATCTTACAGAATTCTCTTTTGCTTATTTAATGCATGGTTTAAGCCACTTAATATAATGTTATTGTTTGCATTTAAAAACAATCAAAGAAACAAAAGAGAAACCTACTAAGCTTTCATCTAATAGTTTTGCTACCTATGTTTTCAGTCCATAGTGTATATTGAAATGGATTGTGTGATTCCTAATTTAATGTAAGGCAAAATATACAATTTGTATATGAATTCTTCAGGTGTTTGTAATCATTTATTAAACTCTGGGTGCTAACACTAATAAAGCAATATATTTCATGTTTCTGTATTCAATCTTGACTACTGCTAAGTATTTAATATTTGAATAATATTTGAGTAATCTTGTATATACTGTATATTGGTTGCTTATCTTTCTTGTTTATTTAAATAATTCATTATGAGTTATATGTGTAAATAAGTGAATTGCATATCTTGTCACTCTACCATGTGATGTGTGTACATCTTGCTTCATGTAAACTCAAAGTTAGACCTCCATTCCCGGACACCCATGTCTTCCTTTGAATTAGTTTAATATATTAAAGTTACAAAACATAACATTGGCAACAAGGTATTTTGAAGCAAATGAGATGGCCAATGAGAGAAGAGTACCAATTTTACTGAGTTCATTGGGTTTCAAGGCAAATAGTTTGAAGTTTGACTGCTCAAACCAAACTAGCAGAAATGATCCTTGCTGCTATTGTCAAATTAATGCAGGAACATTTAGGACCAAGGAAGTTGTTGATTGCAGAACACTTTAAGTTTCATAAGTGGACTTGAAAGGAAGGGGAGTCCATTTCAGCATATGTGGCTGAATTGAAGATGTAGTCTGAGCATTGTCAGTTTGGTAATGCCCTTAATGATGCACTGAGAGATCATTAAGTTTGTGGAATCTAACAAGAAAGCATTTGAAAATGGCTCCTAACTGAAATACAACTTACATTTAAAAGAGTAGTTGAAATTGCTGTTTCAATGGAAACCGCGGACAGAGATGCAATTGAGTTGCAGTCAGGAATGAAAGTGAGCATGAACAAAACTGCAATGTCTAAATGGAAACCTGCCTGACCAAACAAATTGTGTTACCATTGTGGCAGGGGCTCGCATTCACCAAACAAATGAAGGTTTAAAGGTGCAACTTGCAGAAAATGCAACACATACAAAGGACAGACAAAAATGATTGGACTACTCAGGGAAGAGAAAAAGTCAAGTTTCAGTTTGAAAAATAGCACTGATCTGCATGCTGATGACTGAAAATCTAATAATGACGACAGTGACATGGGACTGAGTAGCCTTTAGATTTATAATATAAAAATTAAAAGAAGATAAGCAATATGGCTTACCTCAGAAGTGAACAACAAATTAATTAAAATGGAATTGGACACTGTCTTGGCTGTTTCAGTCACTCCACAAAATTAGTTTGAATGGCATTTCAAAGATAGTAAACTGAAGCCTGCAGATATCCAACTAAGAACTTATACAGGAGAAGAGATGACTCCTGTTAGAAAGAAATTCGTAACTGTGAAATACAACAACCAACAAGCAAAATTGAGCTTGTACATGGTAAAAACAGGAGGCCATTGTGGGGGCATGTGTGGCTGAGACAAACATAACTTGAGTGGAGGTCCATCCACAATTTGCATGCACGTTCCCAGCAATGAAGCCATCTGAAGCAAATTAAGAAAGGTACTGGACAATGCTACAACTGACTCCATGCTGTACATCATGAACGATTCTGCAACAGCAAGCAATGGGCATTGGTGCCAACCCCTGTGCCTCTGGTTGGAAAACATATTGGATCAAGGAAGGACCGTGCTGCTCAGAAAAATTGTGGAAGTGACAAAATCAGTGGCCTGACCATAACAGTTTTTATAAGCAGCGTATGTGAGAAATCTTCTGATATGTTAATCAGGCAATTGCTTGCAAAATGTGGCTTGGTTTGAAGCTGAAGAGAGTAAAAAGAAGCTTCAGGAAAGTTGCAAGCATTCAGCTTTTGTGAGAATAAAAAAGCTCTGGCCCTACATTCCTCCATAGAGCACCTGGAGAATAAAGACGCATATGTAAGGCTCCTTCTCATTGACTGCAGCTCTGCCTTTAATACTATCATTCCAAATAAACTGATTCCTAAGCTCTGGAACCTGGGCCTTAGCACTCAGAGCTGCAGCTGGATCTTCAACTTCCTCACAGACAGGAGCCAGGCTGTAAAAATACGGGACAAGCTCTCCTCTACAATCATTCAAAGCACCAGTGCCCCACAAGGCTGTGTACTCAACCTCCTGCTGTACTCACTATACACCCATGATTGTGTAGCCAAGTTTCCATCAAACTCAATATATAAGTTTGCTGATTACACCACAATTGTAGGCTATATCTCGGGTAATGATGAGTTTGAGTACAGAGAGGAAATTAAGAACCTATCCCTCAACGTCAGCAAGATGAAGGAATTGGTTGTTGACTTCAGAAGGAGTAGCAGACCGCACGACCCCATTTACATTGGTGGTGCGCAAGTGGAACAGGTCAAAAGCTTTAAGTTCCTCAGGGTCAATATCACAAATGACCTGACTTGGTCCAACCAAGCAGAGTCCACTGCCTAAAAGGCCCACCAATGCCTTTTCTTCTTGAGAAAGCTAAAGAAATTGGCCTGTCCCCTAAAACCCTCACTAATTTTTATAGATGCACCATAGAAAGCATTCTTCCAAGGTGCATCACAACCTGGTATGGAAGTTGTCCTGTCCAAGACCAGAAGAAGCTGCAGAAGATCGTGAACACGGCGCAGCACATCACACAAACCAATCTTCTGTCCTTGAACTCACTTTACATCGCACGTTGTCGGAGCAGTTCTGCTAGGATAATCAAGGACACGACCCACCCAGCCAACACACTTTTTGTCCCTCTTCCCTCCAGGATAAGGTTCAGGAGCTTGAAGACTTGTACGGCCAGATTTGGGAACAGCTTCTTTTCAACTGTGATAAGACTGCTGAACGGATCCTTACCCGGATCTGGGCCGTACCCTCCAAATATCCGGACCTGCCTCTCGGTTGTTTTGCACTACCTTACTTTCCATTTTCTATTTCCTATTTATGATTTATAATTTAAATTTTTCATATTTACTATCCGTTTGTACTCCAGGGGGCAGAAAGCACAGAATCAAATATTGCTGTGATGATTGTACGTTCTAGTATCAATTGTTTGGCAACAATAAAGTATAAAGTATGAAGTATAAAGTTTTTCTCCGCATCTCTGTTCTGAATGGACATCCTTTAATCCTGAAGTCGTCCCCTCTTGTCCTAGAATCCCCTACCATGGGAAATAACGTTGCCATATCTAATCTTTTCAGGCCATTTAACATTCAGAATGTTTCTATGAGATTCCTCCTCATCCTCTTGAACTCCAGAGAATACAGCCCTTGAGCTACCAGACTTTCCACATATGGTAACCCTTTCATTCCTGGAATTATTCTTGTGAATCTTCTCTGAACCCTCTCCAATGTCAGTATATCCTTTCTAAAATAAGGAGCCCAAAACTACACACAATACTCCAAGTGTGGTCTCACAAGTGCCTTATAGAGCCTCAACATCACATCCCTGCTCTTATATTCTATACCTTTAGAAATGAACGCCAACATTGCATTCGCCTTCTTCACCACCGACTCAACCTGGAGGTTAAACTTTAGGGTATCTTGCACAAGGACTCCCAAGTCCCTTTGCATCTCTGCATTTTGAATTCTCTCCCCATTTCCCCATCTAAATAATAGTCTGCTCATTTATTTCTTCTACCAAAGTGCATGACCATACACTTTCCAACCTTGTATTTCATTTGCCACTTCTTTGCCCATTCCCCTAAACTATCTAAGTCTCTCTGTAGGCTCTCTGTTTCCTCAACACTACCTGCTCCTCCACCCATCTTTGTATCAGCAGCAAATGTAGCCACAAATCGATTAATCCCATAGTCCAAATCATTGACATACATCGTAAAAAGCAGTGGTCCCATCACTGACCCCTGTGGAACTCCACTGGTAACCAGCAGCCAGCCAGAATAGGATCCCTTTATTCCCACTCTCTGTTTTCTGCTGATCAGCCAATGCTCCACCCATGCTAGTAACTCCCTTGTAATTCCATGGGATCTTATCTTGCTAAGCAGTCTCATGTGTGGCACCTTGTCAAAGGCCTTCTGAAAATCCAAATACACTATGTCTACTGCATCTCCTATTTCTACCCTGCTTGTAATTTCCTCAAAAAATTGCAGTAGGTTGGTCAGGCAGAATTTTCCTTTCAGTAAAACAAAAAAATCTGGAAATTTGCAGTAGGTCATCCAGCATGTGAGGAGAGAAAACAGATTTTCTGTTTCAGGTTGATGACCCCAAACCGTAAGTACTGGCTTGACAATAATTATTTGAAGTAGTGGGAATTGGAAATAGTTATGGTATTGTTTCTCCAATCGTCCCCAGTTCAGCAAAGCACAAGCATGAAAAATAAATTCAGAGTTTATTAGAATTTCTATTGAGCTCTGCTCTCCTCACCATCAAACTAACAGCAAGGAAAACTTTAAAATGCAAAGGGAAATCTATAAATAACATGGTTTAATTGGTCTGGCTTCAGCTCTTTCTTTCAAAGTACTTCTATTATCAAAGTATTTATACATTATGCAACCTTACAGGCTGCCTCAAAATAAAGAAACCTCAAAAGTACCCATTAAAAAAGAAGATTGTCAAACACCCAATGCACAGAGAGAAAAAAAAACAAATCATGCAAACAATAAAAGTAAGCTAATATCCTCAGAACTGAAGTTTTATGAATGACACGAAGCCAGGCAGCATTGCAGATGGAGCAGGACAATCAAAGTAATAAACCACTCCGCTATGCACTCTGGATTAGTGATATGTTTTCTTCGGTCAGTCAGACATCTAAACAGGACCAGTGTTCACAAGCAGCTTGGATGGCATTACTCTTGCATTTAATGGCATTGGTCTTTATTTTCATCTCATTAGCTTTGAAGCTAGAAGACAGCAGGCCAGGCAGCATCTGTAGGAAGAGGTGCAGTTGACGTTTCAGGCCGAGACCCTTCGTCAGGACTAACTGAAGGAAGAGTGAGTAAGGGATTTGAAAGTTGGAGGGGGAGGGGGAGATCCAAAGTGATAGGAGAAGACAGGAGTGGGAGGGATAGAGCCAAGAGCTGGACAGGTGATAGGCAAAAGGGGATACGAGAGGATCATGGGACAGGAGGTCCGGGAAGAAAGACAAGGGGGGGGGGACCCAGAGGATGGGCAAGAGGTATATTCAGAGGGACAGAGGGAGAAAAAGGAGAGTGAGAGAAAGAATGCGTGCATAAAAATAAGTAACAGATGGGATACGAGGGGGAGGTGGGGCCTTAGCGGAAGTTAGAGAAGTCGATGTTCATGCCATCAGGTTGGAGGCTACCCAGACGGAATATAAGGTGTTGTTCCTCCAACCTGAGTGTGGCTTCATCTTTACAGTAGAGGAGGCCGTGGATGGACATGTCAGAATGGGAATGGGATGTGGAATTAAAATGTGTGGCCACTGGGAGATCCTGCTTTCTCTGGCGGACAGAGCGTAGATGTTCAGCAAAGCAGTCTCCCAGTCTGCATCGGGTCTCGCCAATATATAAAAGGCCACATTGGGAGCACCGGACGCAGTATATCACCCCAGTCGACTCACAGGTGAAGTGTTGCCTCACCTGGAAGGACTGTTTGGGGCCCTGAATGGTGGTAAGGGAGGAAGTATAAGGGCATGTGTAGCACTTGTTCCACTTACACGGATAAGTGCCAGGAGGGAGATCAGTGGGGAGGGAAGGGGGGGACGAATGGACAAGGAAGTTGTATAGAGAGCGATCCCTGCTGAATGCAGAGAGAGGGGGGGAGGGAAAGATGTGCTTAGTGGTGGGATCCCGTTGGAGGTGGCGGAAGTTACAGAGAATAATATTTTGGACCCAGAGGCTGGTGGGGTGGTAGGTGAGGACCAGGGGAACCCTATTCCTAGTGGGGTGGCGAGAGGATGGAGTAAGAGCAGATGTACGTGAAATGGGAGAGATGCGTTTAAGAGCAGAGTTGATAGTGGAGGAAGGGAAGCCCCTTTCTTTAAAAAAGGAAGACACCTCCCTCGCCCTAGAATGAAAAGCCTCATCCTGAGAGCAGATGCGGCGGAGACGGAGGAATTGCGAGAAGGGGATGGCGTTTTTGCAAGAGACAGGGTGACAAGAGGAATAGTCCAGATAGCTATGAGAGTCAGTAGGCTTATAGTAGACATCAGTGGATAAGCTGTCTCCAGAGACAGAGACAGAAAGATCTAGAAAGGGGAGGGAGGTGTCGGAAATGGACCAGGTAAACTTGAGGGCAGGGTGAAAGTTGGAGGCAAAGTTAATAAAGTCAACGAGTTCTGCATGCGTGCAGGAAGCAGCGCCAATGCAGTCATCGATGTAGCGAAGGAAAAGTGGGGGACAGATACCAGAATAGGCACGGAACATAGATTGTTCCACAAACCCAACAAAAAGGCAGGCATAGCTAGGACCCATACGGGTGCCCATAGCTACACCTTTAGTTTGGAGGAAGTGGGAGGAGCCAAAGGAGAAATTATTAAGAGTAAGGACTAATTCCGCTAGACGGAGCAGAGTGGTGGTTTGGTCTGGAATCCAAAAAGAAGCGTAGAGCTTTAAGACCTTCCTGATGGGGGATGGAAGTATATAAGGACTGGACATCCATGGTGAAAATAAAGCAGTGGGGGCCAGGGAACTTAAAATCATCGAAAAGTTTAAGAGCGTGAGAAGTGTCATGAACATAGGTCGGAAGGGATTGAACAAGGGGTGATAAAACAGTGTCGAGGTATGCAGAAATGAGTTCGGTGGGGCAGGAGCAAGCTGAGGCAATAGGTCGGCCAGGACAGGCAGGTTTGTGGATCTTGAGCAGGAGGTAGAAACGGGAAGTGCGGGGTGTGGGAACTATAAGGTTGGTAGCAGTGGATGGGAGATCCCCTGAGCGGATAAAGTCGGTGATGGTGTGGGAGACAATGGCCTGGTGCTCCTTAGTGGGGTCACGATCGAGGGGTAAATAAGAGGAGGTATCTACCGACTGGGGTGATATACTGCGTCCGGTGCTCCTGATGTGGCCTTTTATATATTGGCCAGACCCGACGCAGACTGGGAGACTGCTTTGCTGAACATCTATGCTCTGTCCGCCAGAGAAAGCAGGATCTCCCAGTGGCCACACATTTTAATTCCACATCCCATTCCCATTCTGACATGTCCATCCACGGCCTCCTCTACTGTAAAGATGAAGCCACACTCAGGTTGGAGGAACAACACCTTATATTCCGTCTGGGTAGCCTCCAACCTGATGGCATGAACATCGACTTCTCTAACTTCCGCTAAGGCCCCACCTCCCCCTCGTATCCCATCTGTTACTCATTTTTATGCACACATTCTTTCTCTCACTCTCCTTTTTCTCCCTCTGTCCCTCTGAATATACCTCTTGCCCATCCTCTGGGTACCCCCCCCCCGTCTTTCTTCCCGGACCTCCTGTCCCATGATCCTCTCGTATCCCCTTTTGCCTATCACCTGTCCAGCTCTTGGCTCTATCCCTCCCCCTCCTGTCTTCTCCTATCATTTTGGATCTCCCCCTCCCCCTCCAACTTTCAAATCCCTTACTCACTCTTCCTTCAGTTAGTCCTGACGAAGGGTCTCGGCCTGAAACATCGACTGCACCTCTTCCTACAGATGCTGCCTGGCCTGCTGCGTTCACCAGCAACTTTTATGTGTGTTGCTTGAATTTTCAGCATCTGCAGAATTCCTGTTGTTTGAAGCTAGAAACTAGATTTCAGAAGTGTGAACCTTGCCAATGTACTGTTGTACCTTAAATTGTTATAAAGATGCAGTTTTCAGCCTTTTTCCTGTTCCAGTTATCACTTCCCAACTTCACACATCATTCTGACGTCCCCCCATTCCTCCGACCTCGCCTTCGCCTGGATTCACCAATCACCTGCCGACTCACGCTCCTCCCCTGTCCTTTTATTCTTACTTCTCCCCTCTTTCTCTCCAGTCTTGATGAGGAGTCTTGGCTCGTAACGTTGACTGTTCATTTCCCTCCATAGACGCTGCCTGACTTACTGAGTTGCTCCAACATCTCACATGTGTTATTTTAGTTTGGGCTGTTTGTTAGAGCCATAGTCACAGTGCTACACAGCACAGAAACAGGACCTTCAGCCCACAAAGGCTATTGTGCCCTTGTAGCCATCTACACATATTGCTTTCTGTCTCACCCTGCCGTACTGGTATTCTTTTCGCATTGCCCGGTCCAATTCCATTCACCTTGCTCTCCCTGCTTCAACCTACGGCCGCTAACTGTTGCGCACCCCTTAGCAGCCCCTTCACTTTGTTTATTCCTGTTCCTGGTTTACCCTACATGGTCTGGTAGGCCATCAAACTTCCAGGCCTGCATCTATCCTGATGTCTTCCATCCATGCTCACTCGAACTGCGCCCTGCCTTCAACCTTTCAGATTCGCTCGAGCACCACCCTCCCACAACCAGTTTCCTAGATCCATCCTGGATGACTCTGCTCCATCTACACGTCTCCATGTTGCCCGCTACCTCTGTGCTATTCTTGCTTCACTGTTCCTTCTCAGCTTGCGTGAGCTCTGCCTTGCCTTCACCCTGTCAGGTCTGCCTGTGCTTCACGCTTCCTTTTCACATCCTCTTGAGCTTCTCTTTCCCCTTGTTTTGCCCTTTCAGATCCACCAGCTTCACTCTGGCTTTCCCCTTTTAGATGTCCTTCTGCTCTACCCTACTGGGCACCCACCCAGTTTGCCAGATCCCGTCAAGATCATCCTACTTTTCCCTTGTCCTTTCTTACTAAATCAGGTTCAAACAACTGAGTCAATGGGGTGAAAATGTAACTAGCATCTTCTGGTTATTCTAACTTGTCTGATGTCCAGAAGCTGTTTCCTCTCACAGTCTGACATAACTCTACAAAACTTGATCCCATAAAAGAAGGATTTTATCACAACCATGGTTTCTGCTGCAGGGTCTGTGCACCCTCACAGGTGGGATGTTTTATGAGTTCAGCAATCACACTCGTAGGTATGCACATTCCAGCCAATTAGTGTTTTTTGTGGTGGTATTTAACTTCCTTTCTCTCATTCCGGTCTTGACCAAAAACAGAGGAATATCTACCCTCCCTGCTTTCCATTGTCCTGGTTCCAGGAAAGAAGAGTAGTGGTTCACCTGAGGGTGCTAAGGAGCAGCATTTATTTAGTATTAAGCTATTATGTCCAAACCGCTGTAGCAACATAATCTTTAGATTGACAGTTGTAGTTGAAGACCCTGTTAGCCTAATATTTATTTTTTTTCCCTTATCTTCTGCATAGTTCCCATTAAAGTCACTGAACTTTTGATCTGCTTTAGTCTCTCTCTCTCTCTGTCTCTCTCTCTCTCTCTCTCTCTCTCTCTCTCTCTCTCTCACTCCCCCCTCTCTCTCTCTCTGAAGACCCAGCACCCTCTTCCCTGCTATTTGTCCTTGCGTTCAAACATCTCCAGGGAGCAACCATATTTTCCAAGATAGATCTGCACGATGCTTATAACCTTGTTCGTATCCGAGATGGGGACAAGTGGAAGACAACATTCAACACATCCGCTGGCCACTATAAGTACCTTGTGATACCCTTTGGTCTGGCCAACACCCCTGCTGTTTAGTAGGCCCTGTTCAATGATGTGCTCAGGGACATGTTGACTCAATTTGTTTTGTGTTTTTGATTGACATTCTGATCTTGCCAGACATATGTCCAGCATGTCCAGAGGGTTCTTAGACAGCTCCTCAAGAGTAACCTTTATGTCAAGCCAGAGGAGTGTGAGTTCTTAAAGACAGGTGTCATTTTCGGGCTACATAGAGTATGTTATATCCTCATCTGGGGTGTATGGGGCGTCAGGGAGGGGTAGCACCTCTGGAGGGGGAACATATCACGTCCTTTTTAAGGTGGTTTGTCCACCTTTGGTCCCCACCTGGCACTCAGCTCTCACCTGTGGCTTCCTGTAGCTGTTTGCATGCGACAGCGGCCACACCACGGGCAACGGCTTCGACAAGCTGGCTAAACCAGTTGAGGGTAGCCGGCGGGTCTCAAACCCTCGGTGAGATAGGGAGTTGTCTATCCCAGCATGTGAAGACAGACTGAGAGCAATGAGAGCAATGGAAGGTCCAACGGTCAAGAAGGCGGTCTCTGCAAACGTCGTGGAATGTGTAGAGCACGACAAGGCACAGAAGATGTCCTGGTCATCCACTGCGCTTAGTCCCATCTCCAACCGTCTCGACTCTGTCTTGCCACTGGATCCAGGTGGGAATTGGGAAGAGAGAGTGAGGCTGACACTGCGCAACTCTCCCTCACTTAAATCCAAATGAAGCCCTAGGCTCGACACCATCAAGCCGGTTGGTGGTGCAGTGACATCAGTGCCAGACTCCGGGAGCGAAGGTTCCTGAGTTCGAATCCAGTCCAGCCGCTCCCAGGCATGCTTTCCATCCGTGCCGGGTTGAATGTCGACCTAGCAACTCGACCTCGTAAAAAGTATTAATGGTGTTGAGGTTGTCATCGATGACAATGGACGAACCTTATATCCTCATCCCTCCCAGTGTTCAAATGGACCCCTGTAACATTCAGGGCGGCTCAAACCATTGACGTCAAACAGTTGAGGCACTTCATGGGGTTTGCAAACATTTACTGCTGCTTCATCAGAAACTTTGGTTCTATTGTGGCCTCCATAAAGCACTCACTAAGAAGACCTCTGCAGGATTCCATTGGACAAGTGAAGCAGACTAAGCCTTCTCGGAACTAAAGCAATGCTTCACCACAGCCCCGGTGCTGCAACACCCAAACCCATCCCAGCCATTCATTTCTAGGAAGAGGTACAGTCGACGTTTCAGGCCGAGACCCTTCGTCAGGACTAACTGAAGGAAGAGTTAGTAAGGGATTTGAAAGTAGGAGGGGGAAGGGGAGATCCAAAATGATAGGAGAGGACAGGAGGGGGAGGGATGGAGCCAAGAGCTGGACAGGTGATTGGCAAAAGGGGATACGAGAGGATCATGGGACAGGAGGTCCAGGAAGAAAGACGGGGGGGGGGACCCAGAGGATGGGCAAGGGGTATAGTCAGAGGGACAGAGGAAAAAAAGGAGAGTGAGAGAAAGAATGTGTGTATAAAAATAAGTAACAGATGAGGTACGAGGGGGAGGTGGGGCATTAGCAGAAGTTAGAGAAGTCGATGTTCATGCCATCAGGTTGGAGGCTATCCAGACGGAATATAAGGTGTTGTTCCTCATGATTTGGGAGCGATATGGCCCAAAGGAACATTCTCGGGTCCTGGCTAATGACATCCTGACTCAGTTACACCAGTTCTGTCTGGAGGAATGGAACAAAATTCCAGCAATTTACTGTGAGCAGCTTGTGGAAGGGTACCCAAAATGTTTGACCCAAATTAAACAACTTAGAGGCAATGCTACCAAGTACTAACAAAGTGTATGCAAACTTCTGACCCACTGGGAAAGTGATGAAAGAAATAAAAGCTGAAATAAATCATTCCGTCTACTATTATTCTGACATTTCACATTCTTAAAATAAAGTAGTGATCCTAACTGACCTAAGACAGGGAATATTTTCTCGGATTAAATGTCAGGAATTGTGAAAAACTGATTTGGCTAAGGTGTATATAAACTTTTGACTTCAACTGTAGCTTTGGCTTCATGCTGGGGGTTATTGTCTGGCTGGAAAACAAATCTTTTCCAAGTTGCAGTTCTCTTGCAAACTGCTTTGGGTTTTCCTCAAGGATATTCCTGTATTTTTCTGCTTTCACTTTACCCTCCACCTTCACAAGCCTTCCAGGGACTGCTGCAGTGTAGCATCCCCACATAATGATGCAGCCACCACCATGCTTCATGGTAGGATGGTGTGTTTTTGATGATGTGCGATGTTTGGCGTATGCCAAATATAGCGTTTAGTCTGATGGCTAAAACACTCAATTTTGGTTTCATCTTACCTTCTTTCAGTTGACTTCTGGCAAACTCTAGCCGAGATTTCATGTGAGATTTTCTCAACAGTGGCCTTCTCTTTGTCACTCTCTCATAAGGCTGCGACTGGTGAACCACCCGGGCAACAGTTATATGTGCAGTGTCACCCACCTGAACCACTGAAGCTCGTAACTCCTCCAAAGTTGTCATAAGTCTCTTGGGGGCCTCCCTCACTAGTTCACTTCTTGCACGGTTTTTGAGGATAGCTTGCTCTATGGAGACTTCCAGCTGTGCCATATTCTTTCCATTTCTTGATGACTGACTTAACTGTACTCCAAGGACTATTCAGTGGCTTGGAACTCTTATTGTATCCACCTCCTGACTTACCAGTAGCTGGACCTTCCAGATACAGCGGTATTCTTGCTACAATCAATTGCAGAACTTTTACTGCACAGAGGTCTCTAAAACAGATCTCCATTTAACTCTGGCTCTGTCTGCCAGAGAAAGCAGGATCTCCCAGTGGCCACACATTTTAATTCCACATCCCATTCCCATTCTGATATGTCTATCCATGGCCTCCTCTACTGTAAAGATGAAGCCACACTCAGGTTGGAGGAACAACACCTTATATTCCGTCTGGGTAGCCTCCAACCTGATGGAATGAACATCGACTTCTCTAACTTCCGCTAATGCCCCACCTCCCCCTCGTACCCCATCCGTTATTTATTTATATACACATGTAGCCCCCCTGGCCACCCTCAGGGTCACTCGGCTCGCTGTCGTCTAGGGAAACAGCCTCGGCCCCGCTAAACTGGATAATTCGTTTGTGTGGATGCTGTGTGATGTACCCCACCCCGCCCAAATAACAGACAATACGCCAGATACAATTAAATGATTTACAGTTTATAGATATTACTGGAACTATATAATTAAGAGAGAATAAAATATAAAAGGAAAATAAAAGGTGCCACACTTATCAAAGTTCAATCTCTTCGTGCACAAAAACCATTGGAGCTCAAGGACCTTCTTCTTCACCCCCACGGACCACCTGGACCGGCCGCCAACAACGGTGGTCGACCAGACACTCCACACGAGTCCGTCTCCATCTCCTCTCCTCGCCGAATGTCCCGCTCGGGGTCCGACCCCGTTAGTGGACTCACAGCACCTGGTCCATCATCTGTCTCGCCCTCCCGCCTTCTGCCCCAAAACCCCGCGCATACAGTATCTTCAAATACACCAAAACCATAACAACTATCCCAATTGGTTAATAGCAGTCTCTTATCACACTCTAAAACAAAACAAGTTGCTAGCGCAAACCTTCTCAGCGTTTAACACAACAAAGCCGCATTCCCCAGATTAACATAACAAAGACGCCATTTTAATTAGCCTCCACAGTAATATAAAAGTCGAAACCCCCTTACACACACGTTCTTTCTCTCTCTCTCCTTTTTCTCCCTCTGTCCCGTTGACTATACCCCTTGCCCATCCTCTGGGTTTTTCCCCCCCTCCCCCTTTCCCTTTTCCCTGGGCCTCCTGTCCCATGATCCTCTCATATCCTTTTGCCAATCATCTATCCAGCTCTCGGACCCATCCCTCCCCCTCCTTGTCTTCTCCTATCATTTTGGATCTCCCCCTCCCCCTCCCACTTTCAAATCTCTTACTAGCTCTTCCTTCAGTTAGTCCTGACGAAGGGTCTCGGCCCAAAACATTGACTGTACGTCTTCCTATAGATGCTGCCTGGCCTGCTGCATTCACCAGCAACTTTGATGTGTGTTGTCTCCATTTAACTAATTACGTGACTTCTAAAACTACATCAGTGATGAGTTGGGGTGTCATATTAAACAGGTGAATACTTATGTAATCAATTATTTTGGTGTTTTATATTTGTAATTAATTTAGATCACTTTGTAGGGATCTGTTTTCACTTTGACATGAAAAAGTCTTTTTCTGTTGACCAGTGTTGAAAAAGCCAAATTAAATCCGCTGTGATTCAATGTTGTAAAACAATAAAACATAAAAGCCCAAGGGGGTGAATACTTTTCATGGGCACTGTATCCTACAATTAATTTGATTGTTCTAAAAATGGGAGTAAAAGCTGAGCTAACTTATTATAAATAGTGAGAATTTTAAAGATCTCAGACTTATAGAGGTTATGTTAAAATTATATAGACAAAAGAAACCCATCCATTTTCATCTGTATGTTGCTCAGTGGTTGCTAGTCTGCCTCTTAGAAGAGTCTCATTGGGCCTCATCTGCTCTCCAGTGCAAGAGAATAGGCAGTGCATTTTCCCTGAGGGACATTTTCTACTTTTATTTTCTGTTTTCATCCAGTAAAATGATATGTTTATGTTGAATTCAGCAGATGCAAAGCACTGATCTAATATGCATTATCTAACAGGATACTTAGAGTCAACTTTAGAAGATACGTTCAGATTCTTTTTATGGGTGGAGGTTGGTTCTGAACTCTCCACTGCTGATCCCCCATTATATATTGATGTATGTTCAGCCTTCTTCTCAATCTTGAAATCATATATGCTATTTGCAATAACAATGTTGCAATTGACAATATGCATTGCTTTTGCTCTCAGTATAACTTTAGTTGTATGCACTGTTTTAGATAGTCCATACACTACTTGACACTTACGAATTCCCTGCTGTGTTAATTGCATGCAGCTAAAATCATTGCTTGATATCCATCCATAAAGTCAATTGCTTTTAAAACTTTAGAAATACAGTGGATTGCAGTTAATTGGGCCATTGGTTAATTGGGGTGGCCGCTTAAATGGGACTCCTCTTAAAAAACAAAACAAAA
Source organism: Mobula birostris (assembly GCF_030028105.1). NCBI lineage: Eukaryota > Metazoa > Chordata > Chondrichthyes > Myliobatiformes > Myliobatidae > Mobula > Mobula birostris. Next base: position 14,546,615 of record NC_092393.1, read on the forward strand.
TAGAGAAAAAAGCCGAGATTCCCCTTGTTTATTTGGGACATTCTGATGCTCAATTGAGGCTGGAGACTGTTGCAAAACAGTTTCTAACTAGTGTTAGTCATGTGCAGGTTGTGTGGCCATTAGACGCTACACCTCGCTTAAAGTGAGTGGTTTTTGAATAGCATCACTTGTGTGTATTTGTGTTCAAAAAGAAGTGATTTTTGTCACTGATAAGTTGGCAGAAAATGAACAGTAAGACAATACAGATTGCTCACTGTGGTTGCAAGCATTCTGGCTCGGAGATGCCTGAAATAACCGGGAGTGAAAATGAAATGATTTTATGACTTCAACAAGTTAGAAACTATGAAGAAGTTGAAGGTATTGACAATCATCTTGAATGTTACAATGAAACTGAAGATTTAGAGGATGCAATCATTAAAAGCAATGTTTGAAGGCAGTCCATTATCTGCACTGGTTGTGCAATTTTGTTCATTTGCAGTCAATCAATAGAACATGGCAGCATACACTTGATTAATTTTTCCATCAATAACTATTAGGAACTAGTACTGTAGTAGAGTTTGTAATTTTCTAATTTGTTCTGTGTTTTATTTAAATGCATTTTTTTTACTCTGTTAATGGTAGTTTGTATTTTCATACCGTTTTAATAATCTTTATGAAACTTCAGCTAACTGGGTCAGCTGCTTACTTGGACCAAAATGTACTGGTCCCGATGTCTCAATTAACCAGAATCCACTGTACTCAATTTGCATTTGGGAGGAAAAAGTACTTCAGACAGAAAGTCAAAGGATTATTTGGAAAGGTTATGCTAAAGGTTGCCACCTACTCTTAATTTCCAGAAAAATTCCTAAACTAATTCACACACAGTATGACTTTGTAAAAAGGTTTGTAGCAGAATGGCGGAAATAGGGTTTGCCATCTTATTGCTTCTCAAGTACAGTAACAGCTGATTACACTATAATGCCCTGTAACTACAATATTATTCCTAGATTTAATAATCGTTTACACACAGGAAAAACCCATGATTTTTCCCCTCAAAGTGGGACTGACGCTGCAAAGCCTTCTGGTTGATGGTAGAATTCAGTGGTGACAAGAAAATTAAGGGAAGAAAGGGCTATCTGGAGGAAAAAAACGAGTAAGTAAAATCACTATAACTTGAAGTGTTAACCTGTTACAAGGTTAACATGCAAGTTGAGTCAGTTGCGAGGGAGGCAAATACGATGTTAGTATTTATTTTTTATTCTTTTCTAGAAAAAATAGCAAGGATGTAATGCTGAAGCTTTATAAAGCACTGGTGAGGCCTCACTTGGAGTATTGTGAGTAGTTTTGGGACATCTTAACTAAGAAAGGATGAGCTGACATAGGAGGTTCAAAGCAGGTTCATGAAAATGATTTGGGGATTGAAAGGTTTGTCATATGAGGAGTGTTTGATGGCTCTGGGCCTCTATTCACTGGCATTCAGCAGAATGGTTGACCCAATTGAAACATATTGAATGTTGAATGGCATTGGTAAAGTGGATGTGGAGAGGATGTGTCCTATAGTGGGAGAGTCTGGGACCAGAAGACACAGCCTCAGAATAAAGGGATGTCCTTTTGGAATGGGGATGAGGGGGAATTTCTTTAGCCAGAAAGTGGTGGTGAACTTGTGGAATTTATTGCAGAGTTTGATACATTTTTGATTGGTCAGGGCATGAAGGGATAGAGGAGAAGCCAGGATACTGGGGCTGAGAGGGAAAATTGGATCAGCCATGATGAAATAGTGAAGTAGACTCGATGGGCCAAATGGCCTAATTCTGGTCCTATATTTTATGGTTTTATGGTCTTATATCCAAAGGCATTTTGCCCTGGAATGCAAGATGATAATTGGACATATTGAGAGATCAGTAATCCATCTTACTATATTAGGGAAGCATTATTTCTTCAGGAAAGAAACTGCCCTTGAGCCTGGTGGTATGTGCTTTCAGGCTTTTCTATCCACTGCCCAATGAGAGAGTGGCAAAGAGTTTCAAGGTGGCTTGCAGCCTCAAACTGAACTGGGAATAGACTGCCATTAGAGTGGGTGGAATTGTATTGGAAGAGATTTTGAAGTCAGAGATTTGTATAGTTGTGGGATGGGAGTGTGAAGATTCAAACCCACGGTTTGAATGATGGTGGTCAATGATCAGAAGCAGCAGTTTTGGTGGCTTGATGGGAAGAGATCTGAGGGACGGCGAGCATGCCGGTACTTTGAATGGTCATCTGCCGACAAAGCTCATGAATGGCAGGTAAAGATACAGATACATATTTAAATGTGAGGTGCTACATTTTGGTAGGACTAATCAAAATAGGACATACATGGTAAATGGTAGGGCATTGAAGAATGCAGTAGAACAGAGGGATCTAGGAATAATGGTGCATAGTTCCCTGAAGGTGGAATCTCATGTGGATAGGGTGGTGAAGAAAGCTTTTGGTATGCTGGCCTTTATTAATCAGAGCATTGAGTATAGGAGTTGGGATGTAATGTTGAAATTGTAAGGCCAGATTTGGAGTATTGTGCACAGTTCTGGTCACCGAATTATAGGAAAGATGTCAATAAAATTGAGAGAGTACAGAGGAGGTTTTCTAAAATGTTGCCTGGGTTTCATCTCCTAAGTAACAGAGAAAGGTTGAACAAGTTAGGTCTCTATTCTTTGGAGCGTAGAAGGTTGAGGGGGGACTTGATAGCGGTATTTAAAATTATGAGGGGGATAGATAGAGTTGACATGGATAGGCTTTTTCCATTGAGAATGGGGGAGATTCAAACAAGAGGACATGAGTTGAGAGTTAAAGGGCAAAAGTTTAGGGGTAACATGAGGGGGAACTTCTTTACTCATAGACTGGTAGCTGTGTGGAACGAGCTTCCAGCAGAAGGGGTAGAGGCAGGTTCGATGTTGTCATTTGAAGTTAAATTGGATAGATATATGGACAGGAAAGGAATGGAGGGTTATGGACTGAGTGCAGGTCAGTGGGACTAGGTGAGAGTAAGAGTCCGGCATGGACTAGAAGGGCAGAGATGGCCTGTTTCCGTGCTGTAATTATTATATGGTTATATGGTTATACTGTTCATGACAGCAAAATCCTGTAATAGGTATTATGAATTTACTCTAATAATGCATATATGAACATATTTCATTTATTTTAATTAAGAAGAACACATAGATGCAAATTTCAAAAGTAAAATCAGAATCACAATCAGATTTAATATCCCCAATGTATGTTGTAATATTTGTTAACTTGATGGCAGCAGTTTAATTAAGTACATGATAAATAAATATCAAGAAAAAAACTGTTTCACTAAGTATACATATTAAATAGTTAAGTTAAAGTAAGTAAGTGCAAAAACAGAAATTAAAAAGAAGTTGTGAGGTAGTGTCCAAGGGTTCAATGTCCATTTAGAAATCAGATGGCAGAGGAGAAGAAGCTGTGTCTGAATCATTGAGTGTGTGCCTTCAGGCTTCTGTACCTCTTTCCTGATGGTAATAGTGGGACGAGGGCATGTCTTGGATGGTGGAGATCCTTAAAATTACCTTAAGTAAGCATCAAAATATTTATTTTCTTTAGTTATCTTCAGTGGTCTATTGTAATCCAAATAAATTTGCATTAAGAAGAGGAAGATACTGTGCCGATTAACAGCTTCAAAGGTGTTTACATTACACAGGTGTTTGCAGAATAATTCCAGTGGTCTGTTATTTTCCCAGACATTATGCAGAGTTCATCACTGCCCTTAGCTCAAGCTTTGCTGAACCAATAGGTGGATAAATCTTATTTAGATTCAGATACATTTATTACTTCAAAGTGCGCAGTGAAATGTGTCATTTGCATTGACAACCAACACAACCTAAGGATGTGCTGGGGGCAGCCCGCAAGAGTTGTCACGCATTCTGGCACCAACATCGCATGTCCTCAATGCTCAGCAGACCAGCAGCAGGCAACACGGAATGATACGGTAGTATTTATGGTTAATGTAAACACACCAGTGACCCAGCTCAATTCTGTCACTCTCTGCGAGGAGTTTGTATGTGACTACATGGATTTCCTCTGGGTGCTCTGGTTTTCTCCCACATTCCAAAGATGTACAGGTTAATTAGCCAAATAGGTGTAATTAGACGGAGCAGATGCATTGGGCTGGAAGGGCCTGTAACATGCCGTATTTCTAAATAAAATAAACCAATAGGAAGAACAACGCAACAACAGCAAAACAACAAGAAGCCCCTTTCCTCCCTCCCGCCCACTCACTCACCCCCAGCACAGGCCTCCTCCAGTCCCTGGACCCATCCTGCAGACATCGGGCCTCTAATTTCCGGATACTCCGACCCAGAGGCCTTGACCATCAGGACTCAGCTTCTGGACTCGCTGCCTTCAGTCTTCGACCTTCAGTATTGACTATAGGACTTGCCAGTTATGGGACTTTGAATTCAGGCCTCGAACACAGGCTTGTACAGGCCTCTGACTCTGGGGGGTGGGGGTTGGTCACCAGCCCTGGTGCCTCCTGCCTACACGGACCTCCGATTCTAGGTCTTGTCAAACTAGGATGAAACCTGGGAGTGGGTGTCAGGGTGTCTCCAGTCCTTGTCCACAGGGCCTGTCAACCTCTGTCATTGACCACAGGGATTCCTGGTCTTCGTCTCAGTGCCTGCTGACATGGCATCCATCCATGGGGATTATAGGTCTTCTTCTGCAGATCTCTCTGACCTGGACTTCAGCTCCTGCCCTGACTCTTCATTTACCAAACACTAGGCTATCCCCTAACTCCCCATGCTGTCCCCTAAACCATCCTATTAATCTAAAAAATGACTATGGCCTTGATGGACATCACAGCTTGGCGCCATCTTGAAGAAATCATTGTCTACCTGTTTTATGCTTGATAGGTGTGGTGGAACTGTAACACAATGGTCTACCGTAAGGATACCTCCGTATCCATCATGCTAAATAATTCCAGAAGGAATTGTTGAAAAGCTCCAATCCAATTCCTTTTGAGCTGCTGGCCCTTCACCATGGAGGTACACCCTCATCATCCAGTCTGCAAAGGTTTGCATGATAGTGCTGCCAGAACTCATCCAGCCACTGGAGAGTGATGTCTACTTAGACATGGGCACATCATATCTTCCAGAGGGCAGCCTGCATGATTGCAAGTTGAACAAAAGGGATCTGGTAAGGCAGGTAGATCAGGAAAGACATCCTGTGTTCTAGGGTCCACAGAGGTATTTCAGGACCATCTCTAGGAGGGTGCCAAGAAGGTTTCAGTTACAAGTACCATTCCCTGCAGACTAGAGGTGCAAAAAATGTCATGATGCTCTAAGACTGGTTGGTTTAATCATCACAAATTAAAACTTCATTGTAACTACACCTTTTGTTTTCATCTTCTCACACTGTGCTACTATTTCTCATAATATACTCATCTCTTATACACATATACACACATACACTCACACACACACGGACACACACATACACAGACACACACACACACACACACACACACAGACATAGGAACACACACACACGCAGACACATGCACACACATGCACGCATGCACACACACACACACACACACACACACACACACACGCACGCACACACACAGAGACACACACACACACAGACACAGACACACACACATATACACAGACACACTCACACACACAAACACACTCACAGCCCGTGCATGGAGCCACACATGGGTCAGAGGTCACATACTGGTGGGTGGGTGGGAGGACCTGTTGTGAAGCTCTTAGACTGGCGTGGAGGAGGGGCGAGGGGTTAGGGGGAAGTTTTGCTACTGCAGAGACCAAACCTCATAGTGCAATAATCTCTGCTTTACTATTTAGTACATTATTATTGTGTATATTATTATTGTTTTTTATTATTAGTTAAGTCTGTTAGTCAGGGATATAATAATATTAATAATAATAATAATAATAATAATAATAATAATAGCACTTTATTGATCCCAAGTGGGAAATTCTTCTGTTACAGCAGCAACATTTAAAAACACACTTAATAGTGTGGAAACTAAACTAATAATAAAGTACACAATAATCATGTGTCAATGTGCAATAATAATGTACTAAATAGTAAATCAGAGCCTATGTGTGTTCTCCTGTCGCACAGAGATGAACTGTTGTATATTCCTATTGCATTTGGTAGGGAAGACTTTCTGTAATGACAGCGGAGTTGAATGAGTCTGTTCGAATGGGTGCTCTGCTGCTTATTCAGTAGGTCATGGAGAGGATGTGCCAGACTGTCCGTAATAATAACAGTTTGTAGATTGACCTCCTCTCCTCCACTAACTCAAAAGAATCCGGGTTGTAGCCAAGGATGGAAGATTTTTGGGGGAATGGATACAGTATTCACCAGGTAACAACTACCGTGAAGTAACTTGACATTATCCTAGACCCTTTGCTAAATGGTATTGGTCCATGATATTAAAAAAAGGTTGGGAACCCCTGTCCTAGACGATAATTAGTGTCCATTTCTGTATCCTAAATATCACATGTTATGGTTTGTATTGTCTACTCAGTAACTCACCAAGACTTCTGCAGTGACTGCTAAACTACAAAGCCATCTAGACAGACAATATCAGCAGAAACATGAGGAAGCCATAGCCTACTGTTCCCCTCCGTACACTCCTTATTTGGGTGTTCATGGCTCCTTCATTGCTGTTGGGTTCAGTAACTGGAATTCTCTATCCAACAACACTGTGGAAGTACTCTTAGTAGGAGGACCACAGCAGTTCAAGAAGATGGTTTACTGGGTGATCATTTTGATCAGTAAATATGTAGTAACACATTCACCATGTAAATGACATAAATCCACCTACATACTAGGGGCAACTTATATTCTCATCAGCTGTGGGAGGAAATTTGAGCACTCAGAGGAATTATATATGGTTATGTGGAGAACATACAAACTCCACACGGACAGTGCAGGAGATCAGGATTGAAAACCAGATGTGGGGCAGCAGCTCGATTAGATGCTGCTGTGCCACACGTACACTGCCTTTCAACAGCATACAGTATTTATTCAGATTACAAATGCTATAAAGTCAAATGGTACACGTCGTTCTCTCCATTCACTGCAGTGCCATTCCAATATATTTTCTTACAATGCAGCAACACCACCCCTAAACCAAGCTTGAGAGTCCCTTACAGAAGAATCAGCTCATTACAGGCCATCATTGAATTAGATACATTCAGGGGTTTGTGGACACTGATCTTTGCTAGCGTGGGAGGAGAGAACACATCAGAGAACACGTACTCTTGTCCCTGCATTTTCCCCTTTCCCCTGCGTAAGCTTTTGTTCAGTCCTCGTTGCTCCCTTTCTGATCTTGATTTCTTACTTTGTTCCAATAAATCTCAAACATGATCTTGAGGAATAGAAGCTTCCCTTTGATCAGCCACTTTACACCAGTGAAGACTTGACACTAAATCCAACAATTTCAGATTGTAACCAGGGTCTTCCTGTTTTGACCAACAGCAGTTGAGAATTATGTACCTATTTCCCAGTACACATCTTCTCAGCCCAACTTTAATTTCTTTACTTGTGTTATTAAGATCTCCATTTTGCTTTAACACCACCATTCCTTTTGGCATTTAATGTCTTGAACTGGGAAGGCACCGTGGTCGGCATGGACTGGTTGGGCCAAAGGGCCCGTATCTGTCCTGTGTTGCTCGATGACTCTATTCACCATATCACACACACTCCCTTTTCTCAGTCCTCCTTTTCCTATACTTGCCTATTACATCTCTGACATTTTTCAGTCCTGACGAAAGGTTGTTGACCTGACGTCTGTTCCTTCCTCCACAAGTGCTATCTGATACATTGAGTATTTCAGAACTTATACCAGGAAGGACATTGCTCTTGATCAGTAAGCCTTTGTGTATGAGGCAATTACATTATAATATTCGTCAGAGCGCAGTGAATTTCCAGAGAAAGAAAGATTGCATGGTCTTCGTTACTTTTTTTTAAAAAAAAGCTGACTTCTCAATATTTGAGACACAACTTAAAATTGTTTTGATTGTTTGCATGATTTGTGTGTTTTCTTTTCTCTTTCTATGGACGTTCGGGGTTGGTCTTTTTTTAAATTGGGTTCTTTTGGTTTTTTTCTTTTGTGGTTGCCTGTAAGCAGATGCATCTCAAGGTTGTATAATTTATGCACGCTTGGATAATAAATGTACTCTGAATCCTTTGAAAGACCGTGATTGCCTACGTCACACAACATGGCAATGAATGAGAGTAATGAATGAACGAACGAACCCAAAAATCCAGTGAATCTGCCATTCCCGCACCAAAGTTCCTGAGCATGTTGGATTCTTATTGTACTCCCTGCTGTTTGATGAATTGGTAACTCTGTCATGGAGATTCTCCATAACCTGTAGAACTTGAGCAATAGCTCAATCAGTCTGGTAAAGTAAAATACTCCTTTTCCAGGCAGGTATGACAAGTTATCTTAAATAAATCCCTGTAGTTCTTATTATGAAAGAATATGAGCTTCACAATGTAATGCAAACTGAGAAATTCTGCAGGTGCTGGAAGTCCAAAGCAACGCACACAAAATGCTGGAGGAACTCAGCAGGTCAGGCAGCATCAATGGAAAAGAGTAAACATTTAACGTTTCAGGCCAAGACTCCTCTTCAGGACTGAGAAGGAATTTTGGTTTATAAGCTGTTATTCTGCGTTGTGATTGACCCACACTTGGATCACATTTCTTCATACCCATTCTACCCACGTACCTATCCAAGCTTCCACTGGCAGCTCATTCCACAATTCTAACACCCTCTGAGTGAAAGAGATCTCCTTCAGATTCCCCTCACGGGTATATATTTCACCTTTCACCCTTAACCTATGACCTCCAGTTCTAGTCTCACACAACCTCAGAGAAAAAAGCCTGCTTGCATTTACCTTATCTATACTCATAATTTTGCATACCGTCAAATCTCCCCTCATTCTCGTGTGCTCCAGGGAATCAAGTCTGAACCCATTCAAACTTTCCCTATAAGTCAAAACCTCAAGTCCTGGTAACATTCTTGTAAGTTTTCTCTTTACTCTTTCAATCTTTTCCATACATGCTGCCTGATCCGTTGAGTTCCTCCAGCATTTTGTGTGTGTTGTCCCACGATGTAAACTGGCTTTAGTTCTGCATGAGCTTGACAGATAAACTGGGGCAGTTTCTCTAACTGTGCGAAGCAAAAATAAAAACTAGTGCATTAGAGATAATTTGGTAACTAAAAGGAGGAAGTACAGGATTTATATTATATTTGGCAAAGATTGGATTGCTTAACAGATGAAATGCTATTATAGTAGATTATAGTCGATAACGATAGAGGTAAGAGGAGAACTATTGCCCATGGGTTTGAGTGGAACTATTTTGAAGGTCCTGAGATGCAACCACTCAGCGAAGCAGGACACATCTCTGTAAGGAAAATCAGTTGTCTGTGGTCCGATACCTGAATGCAAGGCTGCTCTGTGGAATAAAGTGGTGTTCTTCCAGCCTAGAGATTCCAACCATCAAATGCAAATCTTTTCTTTAGTGTTTCAGCTTGTCCTAACACAATCCCACACTCTTTGAAAAGTGTTGCCAATAGATGGAGGTGCTATTTAATGCTCTTCAACTGATTTATAATTTGATGGTTCCCTTCATGCCCCTGAACCATTACAGCAAATAGTCTGATGTCCACACTTTTATAAATTTACTCTTTCACCTGTGGTGTTACTGTGAGACTAAGGTCTCAGTCTGAAATTCTGAATTATTATGCACATATAATGACACATAAAACTTAATTGTTTGGAATTAAGGTTGATTGTAATCTTTGGCAAATTACAATACTGTATATTGAAGGAATTGCCTTGAAAGGTTAATTTGTTGTTCTTATAAATGCCGCTTATATGATTCTATGTGGCTGTGATACCGCTGCAAGTAAGTTTGTCATTGCATCTATGCATACAAGGATATATGAAAATAACCAAAATGACCATGAGCACTGTGATCAGCAGTCATGAAACAGAACACCCTGTTGACCTCCTGTTCATTGTGGGGGATTTCAACCACTCCAGCTTGAAAAGTCCCTGATCAACTACCGCCAACTTATCACCTGTAAAACCAGGGGAGTCAACACACTTGATCACTGTTACATCACCATCCATCAAGACTGCCATCGCACTCCCACACTTTGGCAAGTTCGTTCACATGGCTGTACTTCTACTCCCACTCTCAGCATGCAAGCAGAGTCCAAAGACTGCCAGACCAGTGGTGAGGGCCACAAAGAGATGGTCAAGGGAGGTGGAGGAGCAACTACCGGACTCCACCATATTCAGGGATCATCTTCAAATCTGAATGAATGTGCCACAGTTGACACCGATGCTGTCAAGACCTGCGTGGGTGAATGTGCGCCTTTGAGAGCATACTGGACATAACCGAACCACAAGCCATGGATGAACCACTCTGCCGAGGGTTAGATTTGTGGCATTCAAGACCGCTGATCTAGAACTCCAGAAAAAGGGCAGGTATAACCTACAGAAGGTTTTTTAAGAGCGAGAAAGTGATTTCAATTGAAGTTAGAGATGGAATCAGATTCTAGCAGGGTTTGCAGGCCATTACTTCCTACAAGGCGATATCTACCATCATAATATCTGTTATGCTTCACTCTCAGATGATCTCAATGCCTTTTATGCAGGGTTTGAAAGGGAGAATAAAACCACACCCGTGTGAATCCCTGCAGCATCTGACAACCCTGTGATCTCTATCTCAGAACCTGTACCCTAAAATGGCGGTGTGTTTGGATGCAGCAGCCTCTTTGGGGCCAACCAAAAATATTTTTGTCTTTTTTATGATCGACAAAAATGCTTGACATTAAGAACTTCGGCTACTGCAGGGCTACCCCATCAGTGTGTTGCTTGTTGGCAGAGAGCTGGAGGATCTGGACTTGTGCGGACCGTGTTTTTACTGGAAGGCATCAGTGTCAATATGCAAAGGTGGTATACAGTCTACCAGCGAGTGATTGTATTGGATGTTTCTTTTGCTGCTGGACATTGGTAATGGAAAATACTACAAGTCTGTTTCCCTTGTTTAAGGCTGAGGCAAACTGTGGGGGGAGCTCTGTGTGGCCTTGGTTGAAATGAGGGCAAGGCCTTAAGCCGCGGGCTTGCCTGTTGCAGCAGTCCAAGAGTGGTGATGCCAGAGTTGATGAAGCACGATGTCCATGCTGGGGTGGTGGGCCCACCCGTCAGCCCTCCTGTGTTTGATCAGTGGAATAACAAGTTGGGTTGCTTGAGTGCTTGCATGTGTATATTTGTCTGCAGATTTCTGAGAATTGCTTCTTCTTGCTGATAACACCCATGCACCAACAAATTATAGGACTTGTCACCCAGGGACGGGCTATACTAGATATGTATATATTTTTTTGTTTGACTGATTGTTTATTTGCTATTTTAAGTGTGTTGTATGTGCCTTGTGTTGTGACTGTTGGTTTTGTATTTTGCACCTTGGCCCTGAAGTAACTCTCTTTCGTTTGGATGTATTCATGGGTATTCATGTACGGTATAGTTGAATGACAATTAAACTTGAACTTCAATGTCAAAGCATCTTTCAAGTCAGTGAAACTTCGCAAGGTGTCAGGGCCTACTTTGTACCTGACAGCTTGTGCCAGGACATTTTCAAACCTTCACAACTGTAGCTGGAGGTTCCCATCTGCTTCGAAAGAGTGTTAATCATACCAGTGCCCAAGAAGAGCAGGGTAAATTTCCTTAATGGCTCTTGGCCAATTGCACTCACATTGACTGTGATGAAGAGCTTTGAGAGTTTGGTCCTGTCCAGAATTAACTGCTGCCTAAGCAAGGAGCTGGACCCACTGCAACTTGTCTGTCACTACAATTGGTCAACATAGGATGCAATCTCACTGACTCCCCACTCAACATAGGTTTCGTTTCGCTGCATACATGTGTACGGTTGAATGACAACTAAAGTTGAACTTGACCAGCTGAACAACAGCAGTATTTACATTAGATTGCAGTTTATTGATTGCAGCTCAGCGTTCAACACATTCAGACCCTCAATACTAATCGACAAGTTTCAAAACCTGGGCCTCTGTACCTCCCTCTGCAACTGGATCCTTGACTTGCACATTGGGAGACCACTGACAGTGCGGATTGGAAACAACATCTCCTCCTCACTGATGGTCAACACTGGGACACCTCAAAGATGTGTGTTTAGCCAGGTGCTCCTCTCTATCTACACCTATGACTGCGCGGCTAGCCGCAGCTTAAATCCCATCTATAAATCTGCTGATGACACAGCTGCGGTTGGCAGTATCTCAGAAGGTGATGAGGGGAGTGAGTTAGATCAACTGGTTGAATAATGTTGCAACCACAACCTTGCACTCAATGTCAGTACAACCAAAGAGCTGGTTGTGGACTTCAGGAAGGGGAAGTTCAGGGAACACACACCGGTCCTCATCAAAGGACCAACAGTGGAAAGGGTGAGCAGTTTCAAGTTTCTGGGTATCGGCATCTCTGAAGATCTACCCTGGGCCCAACATTTTGATGCAATTATGAAGAGGGCACATCAGCAACTATATCTTATTATGAGTTTGAGGAGATTTGGTATATCACCAAAGACTAGAACAAATTTCAACAGATGTACTATGGAGAGCATTCTAACTGATTGCATTGTCTTTGCATTGTATGGAGGGACCACTGGACAAGATCGGAAAAAAACTACGGAGGATTAAAAACTTAGCCTGCTTCATTACAAGTACTAACCTCCCCTGCATCAAGTACCTTTTAAAAAGGCAGCATCCATCTTTAAAGCCTCCCAGCACCTAGTACCTAACTCTCTTCTTATTGCTGACATCAGCGAGGAAGTGCAGGAGCCTGAAGTCACATATTTAACATTTTAGGAACATCCTCTTCCCCTCTGTCATCAGATTTCTGAATGGATAGTAAACTAACCCATCAATGATGTCTCTCTAGTTTTGCTCTTTTTTTTGCAATAATTATTTATTTTCAATTTTGTTTATATATAACTTATCATAATTGGTAGTATTATACGTATTGTTGTACTGCTGCTACAAAAGAACTAATTTCATGACATACCGTATTTCAGTGATATGAAATGTGATTCTGAACCTTTGATTTGGCTGTGAGAATATTTCCAAGCTGCCACAGTGCTGCTTTGGCTTTGCGCCAGCTGAGGCCCTCAGTGCGCCATGCAAAGGTGGCATAGTCCACCTTGTGGCAGGACATTGTTACTGCAGCCTAGGTAAAAACTAAAAATCAGAACCAGGTTTATAACATTGACATATATTGCTAAATTTGTTTCGTGGCAGCAGTACAGTGCAAAGACATAAAAATTAATATAAACCACAAAACTAACAAATAAATAAATAAATAAATAAGCACTGAGAAAGAAGAATAGTGAGGTAGTGTTCATGGGTTCACGATCGTTCAGAAATCTAATGATGGTGGGAAAGAAGCTGTTCCTAAAACATTGAGTGTGGGTCTTTAGGCCCCTGTACCTCCTTCCTGATGGTAATAATGGGAAAAGGGCATGCCCTGGGTGGTGGGCATCTTTAATGATGGATGCTGCCTTCTTGAAGCACTGGCTTTGGAAGCTGTCCTTGATGGTGGGAGGGTTGTGCTCGTGATGGAGCTGGCGGCATCGATAACACTTCACAACCTCTTTTGTTCCTCCAAATTTAGCCTCCATATCACTGATGCAACCAGTCAGAATGCTCCCCATTGTACATCTGGAGAAATTTCCGTGTGTCTTTGGTGACATGCCAAATCTGCTAATGAAGGTAGCATTGGTGTGCTTTCTTCATAATAATCATAGATACAGTAAGGACCTTGGCCCTTTGTCCCATTGAGCTATGTTGACCATACAGCACTCATTTTTACACTTTCCTACCCTGGCCATTTTATTCTTCCTCCATCCATCCCCCACAATTCTCCCAAGTTCTAGTGCTCACTGTCACCTGAGGGGCAATTCACTGGAGCCACTGAACCTGCCAACCTGTACATTTTTGGGCTGTAAGCTGAAACCGGAGTACCCGAAGGGTGCTCACCTGGTGGCGGGGAAAAAGGGCAGACTCCACACACTCAGAACTGGAGGTCCGTACTGAAACCAGCTCGCTGGAGCTGTCAGCATTGTCATGTAGTCACTGTTGTAATTCCAGCATGCTCAAACGTCACCTGAGGAGCTAACATGGAATGGCACACTGATCCCCATGAATGTGCTGAATTTGAATATAAAGCTGGTGTTCAGGGAGTTCCTCTATTTATTTTTTTCAATATGTGGCTGTTGAAAGCAGCTCCAGCCTTTATTGGGGGTGAACCACTTTCTTGAATTGCTGCAGTCAACCAACACCAGTGAATTTTGTTGGTCAGGAGTTCTGAGATTTTGTAATACTGATGATGAAACTTACTTACTGCCTGTCACGTCACTGGCGTTTAGGGCACCAATGAAGGTCCTCCATCTCTGTCTGTCCTTGGTAGTCACACGAGGATATAGAAGGATTCTTCATTGCTGTTTTCATAGCAATTTCATAGACTGGTCAGGTCTGTTAGTCCTGAGCTGAAACCTCAAACCTGGAGGACCATTCTTAGTCTGGCTTCTATTCTTTGATCTGTTTGGCATGGGTGGCCCAACCAGGAGCCAAAGCACTGACTCCAGCCAACATAGCTCTCCAAACCCTACGACAAGGTTGTGGTCCTCTTGGAGGATGAAGGAAGATAACTATACATTTCTCAGTCAGGATAGTGTACAACTTGAAGGGGAGCATGCAGGTGTTCCCACATGACTGAAATCATTTGCATTCCTGGTGGGTGCGGTCACAGCTTTGGGGGGTGGGTTGTCTGAAAAGAGCTGGACATTTTGTAGTCGGAACATATTGATCTCCCAGTGCGGCAGTGGTGGAGAGAACGAATGTTTCAGATGGCAGAGGGGCTATCAGTCAAGTGGGCTGCTTTGTCCTGGGTGAGCTTCTTGAATGTTGTTACAAATCCAAAATGGGCTAGTAAAGAAGACTGATTGATCCTTTGAGCAGATTGTTGTAATGTGAACAAAGTCACCGGAGGGACGCAACTGGTAAAAGGTATTCAACAAAATGAGACAGTCTCTGGTGGAAGAAACTGGTTGAACCCAATATTACATGACATTTTATATACTAAAGATCAAAGGACAATTCTGTAGTTACAATGTATCTACAATGTTTCCGTTGAATTAAATATAATTTTCACACCTCCTTCTTCACACCCACACTCCAGACACCCTAAATGAATGTTAATCAGCATCGTCTGGTTTTCAAATTAACTGGCATCCACAGTTCCAGGAAACTATTTTCCAGGGCTGCATTTAAAAGTTAATCTACTATCCACATTCAGATCAGTTTCTGAAGTTAATATTTGCTATATACCCTAATTCCAGAATACTGTATGCCCTACCACAGATTATTGGAGAGCCACAAGAATGGACACCTTGCTGTGACCTTGCTGATGATTGAGAGTAGTTTGGCTGAATGTAGTTTGTTGGATTGGATTCGCTTTGCATTTCTGGAATGGGATACACTTGAGCTATTTACCACATTATTTAGTAGATGTTAATGTTGTAATATTGCAGGAGCACTTTGGTTGCATGCAATTAGTTCTGTACTATAAGTTTTCATAACCGTTGTCCAGTCTAGTCCCATAAATTCTGCTATACCCAGTTCTGTCAGTCATGATATCAAAGGGGTGATGTCACCACGGTTCGGAGTGAGGGACACTGAAACAGGTCAATAGTTCACAGGCTTTAATATGAATAGTGTTAAAGGGAAAATAAAACAATAAATGCTGGGCCATACAGGGCTGTTAACTAAAATTCTCAAAGGGAAACGAAGCCTACACTGCGGCAGAAAAGAATATCTAAACATTTAACGAATACCGTTAGTATTCAGAGCCAGTTGTTTTGAAAGTCCAATATCTCAGGGAAGGCCGACTACAAAACAGCAGCAAAGCGTTGCTATGCTCTGTCCCAGTCTCGACAGAGGTGTTGCTGCTGATGGTCGATCACACCATGCAGGTGCTTGACTTTATCTCCTTCACTGTCCGGTGGTGTAGTGGTTAGCACAGCGCTTTACGGTACAGATGACCTGTAAGGAGTTTGTGCGTCCTCCCCATGACTGCACGGGTTTCCTCTGCGTGCTCCAATTTCCTCCCACAATCCAAAGACTTGCCAGTTGGTCATTGTAAATTGTCCTGTGATTAAATCGGAGGTTGCTGGGCGATGTGACTCGAAGGGCTGGAAGGGGCTATTTCAATAGGTTCAATAGGTACATTTAATGTCAGAGAAATGTATACAACATACATCTTGAAATTCTTTTTCTTCGCAAACAACCACAAAAACAGAGAAGTGCCCCAAAGAATGAAAGACAGTTAAATGTTAGAACCCCAAAGAACCCTCAGCTCCCCCCTCCCACGCACAAGCAGGAGCAAGGCAATTACTCCCCCCCACCCCCACCAGCAAAAAGCAGCACCACCCTCCACCGAGCACTCGAGCGTACAGTAAAACATCAATAAAGACACAGACTTGCATATCCCAAAGATTACTTGTTCACCTGGTAATTTGACATACCACAAGCTCCCTTTCTCCCTAATAATGGAAAAGGAGGTGTCTCCGTTTAGCTGTGAGAGGCGAGGCATAACAAACAATTCGCTAATTTACGATGTTAAAAGCCTGTTGCGTCGCCTTTTCCGAGCTCTGCGTTCAGTGAGTCACCCCCAGAAAGGTGCAGATCTCTGGACACACAGCTGGCAGGTAACTCACTGCTCCTGATGTTCTGTGTTCTCTCGTGATGCCTCAGTCAGGGGCACCGGCCTAGAATCAGCCTGTCTCCAGAGCCACGAAAATCCGGCACCCTGAAAGTGCGCTAGTCTTACAGGCTGCGTCTTTGGGATATCAAAAAGCGGCCAGTCGTGAGGCCCCAAGAATGGGACCCACTCCAAGTCAGGGTTTTCAAAAGAAACTTGAAAGGGAAAAAAAGAGATATCAAAGATAGCTGTTTCCAAAGAAGAAAGCAAAGGAGTTGCCATTTCGCGCCTTCTTGACTTTACTCCGCCTCTTGGGCTGTATCGCAATAAATAAATAAATCAATTTAACCTCCCTGGTTCTTCTGTTCACTTCTGACACCTAAATGGAAGAACTTCTGTGTGTTTCAGGTACATTAATGGACTGAATAGAAGGAAGTTATTTTGCAATGTTGTAGCAACCATTTACAATAGTTACACACATGAATATTCAGTAATGACATCTTGTAGTTTGATTTTTATAATCAGCAAGTGTACCTTCATTGTATCAAACACCAAATAACCATCTGTGTTGAAATTTAACTTAACACCACTCAAATATTGAGGCTTACAGTTGAATAATTTTGCCCATTTATATTTCTGATGTTTTCACATTTTTATAAATGAAAATGTATTACCACCACTGTTAGTGAGGTAATATCCGAAGTGCAACAGTAACACCATTAGATTAACATATGAAATTTCACAGGGCCTGATAAATATCGTTATCTTTCTTATTACACTGGAGGGATAATTGGGGAAGAAATTGAACAGAGCTGGAAAATGTGCTCTTGAATTATGTCGTATGATTATTTTGTTTGATCCTGTGAAGGGAGGACAGAAAACTCATAATCTTAGCTTACTATGTGATTTTATGGTCCTGGTATTACTCACTGTGCAGATTATTGCCTTAGTGCAAATGCACAGTTTGGAATTTTCTGAGTGGCTGGCACAAATTGAAATTAACAATTGCTATCCACAGTGTTGGGGTAGTTGCCGATTGTGAAGCTAGAGCATGGGTAAGAAGAGGAAGCCTGTTACTGTTGTTCATCTCTGGCATTGGATAACTTGGCGAATGAGAAAGAACGATAGAAGGAGGTCCTCTGCCTACAGAGGTCCAGGAAATCCTCCAGGTCCATGGGAACCAGGAGAGGGAGGAGCATGTACTCAAAAACCAATGGCATAAATGAATTTTCCGGGGCATGGATACAGTGCAGAATGAAAGGTTATGTCTGATATCAGTCAACACATTAACTTTATTCAATAAGTGCAGCTCCAGCCTCATGAACTGCTCCAATTACAACTCTCATACCTAATACTTCTCTGGCCCACCACATCCCCATATACTAATATTGTAAATCTCGCTAAGACAGATCAGAGTTTGCACACAGTGCCAGATGTTCAATTATATCACGCACGCACATCAACCAGTCACACAGCAAGACACTCATTGAGACACTTCTATCTCTTGCATGACTCAGGAGGGTACAACTGGTGCTAGCAATAGCAGTCAGGAGGGACAAGCTGCTGCCAGATTGGCTCACTGCCCTGTATGGCAGTTGTTCACGATAGAGGTCTCTCACACTATATGGCCAGTGGTTTTGCAGAGATCATTGAAGATGATATTACATTCATGACATTTCTTCTCCTTGCACTCGACTCTCCCCTCCCTTCCCCCATCCCTTTTATAAAATCCAGATTATGTGAGCATTCACATCAATGTTCCCTCTAATTTTTTTCTACAGCTGCGCAGACCAACCATTGTTCTGAGCAGTAAATTTTTACATGGACTGAAAACCATGTGGCACTTTAAAGTAACATTTTATAAGAGAAAATTCCAGCTGTGCAGCGGCAAAGGCTATGAGCACAGGAGTATTACAGTTACTGTACGGCTGTTCACTCATGCAGTTTAGAGGGAACAGTGATCCACACCTTTTTCCCTTTCCTAACCCATGACTGTGATCCACTTCTTGTTCCCTTCCTGAACCACGACTGTGTCCACATCTTGTTCACTTCCTGAACCAAGAATGTGATTCAATCTTGTTCCCTTCCTGAACCACGACTGTGATCCACATTTTGTTTCCTTTCCTAAATATGAATGTGATCTACATCTTGCTTCCCTTCCCTGAACTTACAGTGATCCACATCTTGTTCCTGTGAAAATGGGAACACCTTCCTCTGTCTTATTAGGGACAGAGAGAAAACCTGTGGTTTGTCGAATGCTGGATGAAATGCCATAGTCTTTGGGGTAACTGCTAGTCTGTGTCTTTGCTATTGCCTAGCTCACGCTTGTGGTCAGTAGCAGGTGTGCTTTTTTTTGCTGGAGGAAGGGAGGGGGGATCGTTGCTCACTGCTGCTTACATGCGGGAGGAGGAGTTGGGGTTTAACTGTTGTTCATTCCTTGGGACACTTCTCTGTTTCATGGATGTTTGCGAAAAAAAGTACTTCAGGATGTATATTGTATACATTTCTCTGACATTAAATTAGACCTTTGAACCTTTGAACTTACAGTAATCCACATCTTGTTCCCGTCCCTGACAATGACTGTGATCCACATCTTGTTCCTGTCCCAAACCACGACTGTGATCCACATCTTGTTCCTGTCCCAAACCACGACTGTGATCTACATCTTGTTCCCGTCCCTGACAATGACTGTGATCCACATCTTGTTCCCTTCCCAAACCATGGCCCTCTCCTTGTGCTATTTTCTGTTTGATAAGAGCTGGAGATGCAACAAGCCACCATAACTCAAGACAGCCACTGAAAAATGCAAATTCAAAGAGTTACTAATCTGTTTGATCTTGTGGCCAAATGTCTTCTCCACCTATTGATTACTTCTCTTTACTCTCTGTTTCCTCATCTCTAGAAAGGTACTTAGAAGTCTGAATATTCCTTATTTTTGGAACATGCCTTTGAAATTTGCCAGAAAATTTGCTCATTTGACTCCTTTTTGCTGGAACTATATAAAACCCCCTGTGATGCAATAGTTCCCCTTTAGTTCCTCAATTCAAGCCAAATGGATACTGTCCTAGAACCATCTATTACATCCTTTCCACATTAAAGTGAATACTTAATAACTAGGAATATTAAAAGCACTCCTGGCCTTTTTTTTATTGAGCCACGTCCTCCTTAATGAACCACATCATAATCGCAAGTAGCAATTTGTGTATTTACCTCACCGATCTGATTAGTTACACAAGGGATACAGAAATACATACAGTTTAATTTTGCCTTTGTCATTAGTTTGAGCCATGTTTCTGTTAATGAATTACATTATAATTCCATATGCCAATTTGTGCCACAGCTCATCTGCCTGTTGCTTGTCAACTTGATTTGTTCCATTGTAGATATTGACATATATACCATTTCATACCTCCTTTGCCACTTTTGATATTTTCCTCAATTGGTCCTGAGGATAATTGGAATATTTCTGCTTTCATTACCATTTATATCTCTGCCCTAATTTCTCTAACCTTCCCCAGCCACAGTAGATAAATCCTCCATAGCCACCTATTCTATTGTTCTTTGAATCATTTTGTCTTGCATAGTTAAATAATTTTCCTGACAAATTCCAACTCCTAATAATTAGATAGAATCTTAGACTCTTAAGTAAGCTGGAAATTCTGAGGAAAACTCAACAGATTAGACAGAACCTGTGGAAAGAGAAATGAAAACAACAGGAATTCTGCAGATGCTGGAAATTCAAGCAACACACATCAAAGTTGCTGGTGAACGCAGCAGGCCAGGCAGCACCTCTTCCTAGAGATGCTGCCTGGCCTGCTGCGTTCACCAGCAACCTTGATGTGTGTTGGTTGAAAGAGAAACGATTTGCATTTTGGATCAAAGACCCTTCATTAGAATTCAGGATTAGGGCTTTGACCTGAAACATTTCTCTTTCCACATATGTTGTCTTGCTTGCTGAGTTTTTCAAGTATTTTCTGTTTTTACTTCAGATTTCAGTTTTTTTTTAATGTTCATTTTAGGCTCTGCTTGATACACAGACAATAACTGTAGAAATAAAACAATGGGAAAATGGTAGAAGATTCAGTGAACCAGTCAGCACCTATGGGAAAGGAAATAGGTCAATGGCATTTACTATTGTGAAAATGTAGAAAACAGACATGGTCAAAATTGCAGAGAAGGATGTTAGTTCGTTATGTGCTGTGTTGTATAACGTAAGCAATCATGGTCTTTCCATGACTATGATTGTTCTTGGCAAACTTTTCGACAGAAA
Organism: Mobula birostris; assembly: GCF_030028105.1. Lineage (NCBI taxonomy): Eukaryota > Metazoa > Chordata > Chondrichthyes > Myliobatiformes > Myliobatidae > Mobula > Mobula birostris. Next base: position 14,567,682 of record NC_092393.1, read on the forward strand.
TCGTTTGCCATTGCCTTGTTCTGGGCAGCGTCTTTACAAGATGGGTGATCCCAGCCATTATCAATGCATTTCAGAGATTGACTGCCTGGCATCAGGGGTTGTGATATGCATCAGTTGCTCATGTGACCATCCACCTCCTGCTCCCATGGCTTCATGTGACAGTGACCAGGGGTCCTGGTGGGTGCTATACCTCACCCAAGGGTGACCTGCAGGCTAGCTGAGGAGCACCTTACGCCTCCTTTGGTATCTCCACTCTGCCACCCAAAATGAAGGATGAGGGGTGAACAAAAACAGCACCTGTAATAGGGTAACACACATCAAAGTTGCTGGTGAACGCAGCAGGCCAGGCAGCATCTGTAGGAAGAGGTGCAGTCGACGTTTCAGGCCGAGACCCTTTGTCAGGACTCAATAGGGCTCCTGTAATAGGGTGGAGACCAAAAGATGGCTAATGTTGACACTGGTTGGAGTCAACGAGGAGAAGGCAGTGAAGGCTTGTTCATGGCAGCTAATATGCCCAGAAGAGGTATAAGTGGAAAAGAATGTAGGAGATAGAAAAGTCTGCTGGAACTGACAAGAAAAGGCTGTTGAAAACCTGAAACAAACAAGAAATGATTGATACACTCTGCAGTCCAGGCAGCATCTGCAGATACAGAAAAAGGATTAACGCCCCAGGGTAACAAACCACTACCTCCCACTCCTCACCATGCGTGGTCATGAAACAGCAATATTGCTCCTCACTCACAGTTGAACCTGACTTGCCAAACACTCCACAGCATTCCCAGCTCTTACAGCAGAATTGGTCGGTTCTCATACAAACTGGAAACACTGCTTATTTAAAATAGCTGAATGTAATACCAAGGCCTGCATGCATAAGAATGTTGTATCTTGAATTAACATTGGGCTTCAATGGGACAGTGTAAGCGGTTAAAGACCGAGATGTCAAACTGGGAGTGGGCAGGGAGAGTGAACTCACAGCTTTGTGAATCGCACAGGGTTGTTCTGCAGAGTGGTGACCCAACAGAAGTTTACTTTGTCCATTACAAAGTCCATTTGCTTTGGGGCAGCACAGCAACATAATGGTTAGCGTAAAGCTATTACAGTGCTAGTGACCCAGGCTCAATTCCCACCACTATCTGTAAGGAGTTTGTAACTTCGCCCCGTGACCATTAGGGAGTCCTCCAGGTGCTCTAGTCTCCTCCCACATTCCAAAGATGTACAGATTAGCAGGTTCACAAACCTGAGAAAATCTGCAGGTGCTGGAAATCCAAGCAACACACACAAAACACTGGAGAAACTCAGCAGGCCAGGCAGCATCTATGGAAAAGAGTAAACAGTCAACGTTTCAGGCCGAAACTCTTCATTAGAACAGGGGAAAAAAGATAAGTCAGAGTAAGAAAGTGGGGAGAGGGGAGGAAGAAGCACAAGATAGTAGGTGATAAGTGAAACTGGGAGGGGGAGGGGTGATGTAAAGAACTGGGAAGTTGTTTGGAGAAAGAGATAAAAGGCTGGAGAAGGGGAATTCTGATAAGAGAGGACAGAAGACCAGGAAGAAAGGTAAGGGGGAGGAGCACCTGAAGGAGGTGATGGGCAGGTAAGGAGATAAAGTGAGAGAGAGAAATGGATATAGGGAATATTGTAGGGAGTGGGCAATTAATGGAAGTTCAAGAAACTGATGTTCATGCCATCAGGTTGGAGGCTACCCAGACAGAAGGTAAGATATTGCTCCATCAGCCTGAGTGTGGCCTCAGCATGGCAGGAGAAAAGGTCATGGTCTGACATGTTGGAATAGCAATGAGAAATGGAATTGAAATCAGTGGCCACCAGGAGAGTCTGCTTTTTCCAGCAGGAGCGTTGGTGCTTGGTGAAGTGGTTTCCCAAACTACGTCGGGTCTCACTGATATAAAGGAGCCCACATCGGGAGCATCAGATGCGGTAGATGACCCCAACACTTACAGGTGAAGTGTTGCCTCACCTGGAAGGATAGTTTGGGGCCCTGAATGGTAGTGAGGGAGGAGGTGTAGGGGCAGGTGTGGCAGGTAGAGGCAATAGGTTAATTGGTCATTTGTGTGTAATTGGGTCACATGGGCTTGTTGGGCTGGCAGAACCTGTTACCATGCTGAATCCCTGATGTAAATAAAGATATGAAATTGCTGATAAAACTGCCTTGTGAGCACCCACTGAATTTCCTGAAATCCCAGTTCTGAAGATCTTTGAACTGAAATGTCAACACTGTTTATTTCCGTCTCACCAGCTGCATTCCTCCAACTCTATGACTGATCAAAGTTCAAAACAAATGTAGTAACAAAGTACATATATGTCACCAGATACAACCCTGAGATACATTTCCTTGTAGGCATACGCAGTAAATTCAAGAAAAATAACAGAATCAGTGAAAGACTGCACCCAACAGAATCAACAAACAACCAATGAGCAAAAGATGACAAACTGCAAATACAAAAGAAAAAGAAAATAAATAGAAATTATAAATAAATCAACAATAAATATCTAGAATATGAGATGAAGAGTCCTTGAATGTGAGTCCATAGATTGTGGAAACAGTTCAGTGATGGGGCAAGTGAAGTTGAGTGAATTTATCCCCTTTTGTTCAAGAGCCTGATGGCTGAGGGTTAATAACTATTCCTGGTGTGGGTCCTGAGGTCCTGCACCTTCTTCCTGATGGTAGCAGCAAGAACAGAGCATGGCCTGAGTGGTAGGGGGTCTTGAGGATGGATGCTGCCTTCCTGTGACAACGCACTGTGTAGGTGTGCTCAGTGGTGTGGAGGGAGTTGCCAGTGATGGTCTAGGCTGTATCCACTGCTTTTTGTTGGATTTATCCATTCAAGGATACTGGTGTTTCCATACCAGGCCATAATGCAACCAATCAACATTCTCTCCACCACACATCTATAAATGTTTGTCAAAGTTTTAGAAGATGTCTTGATGAATTTTCGCAAATTTCTAAGGAATTAGAGGTGCTGCTGTGCTTTCTTCATAAATGCGCTTAAGTGCAGGACCAAGGACAGATCCCCTGCAATAATAGCACGGAGGAATTTGAAGCTGCAGACCCTCTCCATCACTGATCCCTGATGAGGACTGACTCATGGACCTCTGGTTTCCTCCTCCTGACAAAGTTCTTGTGGTGTTCCTGTAACCTTGGAGATTGTGGAAGAAATGTCGTTGCCAATCCAAACTGATTGGGGTCTGCAAGTGAGGAAACCCAGGATCCGATTGCACAAGGAGGTATTGAGGCCAAGGTCTTGAAGCTTATTGATTTGTTTTGAGGGGATGATAGTATTGAATGCCGAGCTGTAGTCGATAAAGAGCATCCTGATATCTAGATGTTCAATGGTTGAGTGAAGGCCCAATGAAATGGCATCTGCTGTGGACCTCCTGTTGTGCTGGTAGGCAAATTGGAGCGATCCAAGTCACTTCTCAGGCCAGAGTTGATATATTTAATCACCAACTTTTCAAAAGACCTCATCACAGTGGATGTAAGTGTGACTGGATGGTAGTCGTTGAGGCAGATTATCACGTTTTTCTTAGGCACCAGTATAATTGAAGCCTGACTGAAGCAGGTGGGTACCTCAGACTGCCAAAGTAAGAGGTTAAAGATATTGGTGAACACTCCAGGCAGTTATGTAGCACAGGTCTTTAGTATTCAGCCGGGTACCCACTGTGGGCTGGTTGCTTTCCAAGGGTTCATCTTCCTGAAGGATGCTCTTATGTCAGCCTCAGAGACTGAAATCACGGAGTCATCAGGGGCTGTGGGACTTTTTAACGCCTAGAGTCACCTGAGATGCGCACTTGGTGCTGCTCACATTTGATAATTAATAGATTATACCTGTAGATTCTGAAAAAAAAAGCATCAATATCCTGGGATCAAGATTATCCTCCAAGATCCTTCCTGAAGCATATACAGTACCATCCTCAAGTAGACTTGTATTGGCATTCCTTCACATCTGTCAAATCTTCAAAACTGGGTGTTATCATAGGAAAATCTTCATCATAGGGACTTCTTTTGCTGAGAAGGCTGGTCATCTTCATCTTCATTTTGGACTGTATTCCTTGGATTTTAGAAGAATGAGGGGAGACCTCATAGAAACATTTCGAATGTTAAAAGGCATGGACAGAGTGGATGTGGCAAAGTTGTTTCCCATGATGGGGGAGTCTAGTACGAGAGGGCATGACTTAAGGATTGAATGGTGCCCATTCAGAACAGAAATGTGAAGAAATTTTTTTAGTCAGAGGGTGGTGAATCTATGGAATTTTTTGCCACAGGCAGCAGTGGAGGCCAAGTCATTGGGTGTACTTAAGGCAGAGATTGATAGGTATCTGAGTAGCCAGGGCATCAAAGGTTATGGTGAGAAGGCGGGGGAGTGGGACTAAATAGGAGAAAATGGATCAGCTCATGATAAAATGGTGGAGCAGACTCGATGGGCCAAATGGCCTACTTCTGCTCCTTTGTCTTATGGTCATAAGGTCTTCTCAAAGATGACAAGGGTCAGGCAATAAATTCTGGCCATGTTACTGAAAGCCATGTAGCAAGAATCAAGATACTGGAAATCTAAAATATTATAATCCTGGAGACACACAGCAGTTTGGTAATATTTATGGAGAAGAAACAGAATTAATGTTTTAGAGTGATGACCTGTCTTTAGAATAGTCATATATTAATGAAAGGTATGCTATCTCACTCCTTGTGGATAAGATTCCGAAGGTTGTCATAGCCGGGGGGTGATAGTGGGGATAAGCTCCCACTACCTATAAAGTGCTCCAAATGATATGCAACTCTGATAGCCTCTGACAACCAAGTCCAACTCTTGGCCTTCACGTGTGGCTTAGCTACTAGGACCAGCGGAACAGTTTCTACTGACAAGAGAGGGGGCAAGGGCGGACCACTGGCGCCTCAAAACCAGTTGCTGCGGGCAGGTGGGGCTCATCACTCTTGGACGGCAGCCCGCGTAGGAGAAGAAAAACTCTGATTTTAAACCTCTGCTGCCTTGTGGCCATAGCCACCCATGGGAAAGGGTTCATGAGTAAACCGCGAGGAAGAACTCCAGAGCTGAGGTCCCTAAGGCAGTTTGATGTTGTTTACAACTTCACTCTGGCAACCTCTGCAATGACACTGGTGCCAAGCTCTATTGGCGCTTGCCCTTCCCTTGGACTACATCAGTGACGTGGAGAGGGGGAACCCGCTGCACGGGCCACGGCTGGTTCTTCAAATCTTCCCTCCCAGGCTGGTGCTCTGGAGAGGACAGAGTCCCCCAGAGGTACAAATTCATTATCCCCTGGGATCGATGGCTGCCCACCTACTGAGTGGATAAAAAAGTCAAGCAATTACTGTACATTTCTAAGAAATAAGCAGATATTTCACTGCAACTTTCAAATCTTTATAATATTTCTGCTTTCTCTTTGAATTCTTTATTACTATGAGACCCCATACTAATGTACAATTCTTGAAAATTTCTCATAGGTTTTTCTTCTTTCCAAGAGTTACGAACTGTCTTATTCCACCTTCATAACATCCCCTGGTGAACTCCGACTTTTAAAGAGAACATCTTTCAAGTTTCTAAAACTTTAGATTCAGGATATCCATCTATGTAATTTTAAAACAAAAGCTTTCAAGACAGTCAAACTGAACCAGATACGGAATAACACTTACATTTGATTGATTAATTGAATCTTTCAGAGAGAAAGCTTGCTCTATTTGGAAAAACCTGGTATAAAGACCTGAACTGTGAGCAAAATTATTCTGCTTCAGTCCTTTGACTATCGGCATCAACTTTAAATAAAAATATTTAATATTTAGCAAACCTAGTTCAATATTTTACTCCAACTTTCAACTTCCGCTTTTATTTACTTTTGCTAATGTACTGGTTAACCAATTTGTACACAGTTGTGCTTAATATCATTTTCATTTGATTATTTTAAGTAAATTTTCAATAAACAGGTAAATGTTTACAATGGAAATTTATGCATGTAAGAACATAGTGTGAAACTGAAAAATTTGGAACAGGAATAGGTTATCTGTGTTATGTTTTGTAACTTCAAAACATGAATCTAATTCAAAGGAAGACACAGGGGTCCAGGAATGCAGGTCTAATTTTGAGCTTAATTTAAATGAGGCATGCACGTATCATGTGTTAGCATGATGATATATGCAATTCATCTATTTGTACATGTAACCTGGAATAAATTATTTAGAGAACAAGAATGCTTAATCAACACATACACACAACAACAACCTGGCCCTTCAGGGGTGTTCTGCCATTCAGTAACCTTATTCACCACTCTGTATGCCTTATTTAAAGTTTTCTGAAAATCTGTGAAAATCTGCCTTATCTGTTCTACTAGCCACATCATCAAAGAACAATTGACAAACATGAATTCCCTTTTACAAATCCCTACTGACTCCACTGAAACCTATTATGCCTTTCCAAATGTTCTGTTACTGCATCTTTTATTATACATCCCAGCATTTTCCCTGCTACCAATCTTAGGTTAAGAATTAGCTCTCCTTTTTGTATAATTTATGTTTAACATATTTTTCTTGTGATTGTTGTGCCTATGAAGCTACGTGTCCATAATACCACTACAAATACAAAGTAAATCTTACATTGTACCTGTGCATACTTTCTTAAATAGTGGGCTTTCATGAGTTCCCTTCCAATCTGCAGGAATCATTTCAAATTCAGCAAGTTCTGACAGATGATAACCAATGTGGCCTTTCACTACTTTCATAAATTGGGGATATAAGTTATTGCATCCTTGACATTCATTGGCACTCTTTGCCACCAATTTCCCTACTTTTTAATCAAATAAAATTTCCTTAAGTTCTTCATTCTTACTTAGACCTTTGGGTCTCTGGTAGTTCTGGTGTCTTCTTCAAAGAAGACAGACACAAGGTATTTAATTAATTCCTGTGCCTTTACAGTAATCCTTATTATAACACCCCTCATCCATCTCTTTGCAGGAATGATGAAAGGAAGATCTTCCATTTTTATAATAACTTATGACATTCTCAAGACCTAGATGGAATGTAGGAACCTAAGACAGGATAAGGGATATAAGACAATTAATAACAAGGAGAATGATGAAAATTCATTTTCCTCGTTGCTAAGGAATACCTGCTTAAGTATGAATTAGTGATTTTATTTAGCAGTAACTTGCAATACATGGCATCTTTGACATAGTAATAAGTCTCATGATGTTTCACAGGAATGTTATAAGGTAGAGTAGACACTGAGCCACGAATGAAGACATTGGATATGCTGGACTGAGATTTGGTTAATATGAACTTAAGATCTTAAGTGGAAAAAGTTGAAAGGTATCAAGGAGGTAATTCTAGAGCATTTGAGTTTGACACCAATGACATGATTACTTAAACATTTGGAGATGGGTATGGTCTAGAAGTCAGTATTTGAGTAGGGGACATATCATGAAGGGTAAAGTGCAGGAGGAGTTTACAGAAATGGGGAAAAACAGGATTTGAAACTAGTGATTAGAACTTTATACCTGATGCATTTCATAAATGCATATTGATTGAGATTGTGAAACATAGGTAAGTGGATGACCAATTTACAGAAGGTATAACAAATGTAGACAAATATCAACCAGATTAGTGTATTTTTTTTTGCAATAGCAGTGATGTTAAAGATTAATGACAGCTTTGGAAAATGAATTTACTTATAAAGAAAAAAAAATCAGCTTTTTTTTCCGAGTAATTTGCTTAGCCCACTTTCTATCCTAATGGCCCCGAACTTTATTCATAGTTTAAGTATTTTCTTAGTTCCCATTTATAATCTGTTTCTGCCACTCTATATCACACTTAACCAGTCATGGCATAGAAGTTTTCTCTGACATTGTGTATTTCTTTCTCCCAATGACCGTATGTGTTCTTTGGAAACTAACTCTTCAATAATGGTGACAGAATTACCTTATTTAATCTATTTAAATCCTTCTGGATTTCAAACACTGCTGTCAAATCTGCTCTTAGACTTCTCAGCTCTAATAACCACAGCTTCTGTCATCAGTCAGTGTAACTGTACTCCCTCTTCACTGGAGCCATTTCAATAAATCTCGTCTGTACCTACTCCAAAGCCTTCACTTCCTTCCTGAAGTGAAGTGCCTAAATTTGACATAGTACTCCAGCTGGATATGAACTAGATTTTTTTTATGTGTACTTAATATTGCATTCTGGCTTTATGCTCTGCACCTCTAATCTTTAAAACCCAGGCTTCCATTTTCCTTCATTAAATGCTTTAGTAGTCTATCCTTTCATCTTTCTGCATAAACACTCTCAGGTCTCTGTTTTTGCCCTCTTTTCAAAATTGTACCAGTTACCTTGTATTATCTTCCCCTTGTTCAAATCAGAACTTATCGCCTCTGTTGAATATTCTTCTCAGAACCAGAAAGAGGTTTACTATCATTGACTTATACAGTGCGAAATTTGTTTTAATGTAGCAGTACGGTCCAAAGACAAAAATATTATAAATAGCTTAAATAAGTAAATAGTGCAAAAATATAAGAAGGCAGTGATCATGGACTAAGTGTCATATATTCTGGACACCTGTCTATAACTCCTTGAAGTCCTTTACTATCTTATTCCAGTTCCAATTTCTGTGCCAGATTCTATTGTGTGCTCAAGTCCAAGCGTATTGTGTAGTTGTATTGTTATTTAGGGAGTACTAAGTATACATCTCTTCAGAATGAAAAAATTCTCCATGCTTCCATTATTTATCTCTCATCCAATGTTGTTTCCCTTCTATTACCCATGCCCCCATTTTATTCAATAGGGTTTCATTCTGTGAACAGACTTATCATGTAGATCTTCATCCAACCTGTTTTGGAATTTAATATATCAGTTGTACTTCCTCATCCTTATACACCATTAACAGCCAAATATCTTTTTCTGAATGGGCAGCCTAATGAAATTAATCAATATTTAATTTCAAGTATTTTCTCCTGTTCTTTCATTTTTTTTTCCTAGTCATTGACAAACTGGACTTGCTATTAATTGATTTGGCAAACTTGAATTGTCATTAACATGTACATACATATTTTATAGATGTCTAAGTTCAACTTACTTGCTCTATAGATGTCCAAGTAGAAGTTAGCTATTGTTTCTGAAAGTTTCCCCATCACAGTTATGAAACCAACCAGTCTCTAATCAGTAGCTTTATTCCTTCAATTGTTTAGTATCATTCTTGTATCTAAGAAGGATTGAAGATGTTGGCTACCATCTCCAAACTTTCTACTCTTCTCTCAAAAATAACTGAAATAGATTCCACTTGGGCCAGGTGATTTAGTCACTTTAAGAAACAACACATTTAGAAATAGATAAATAAGAGTTTTATCCAGCATCCTGAGAATTTCTTTATACTGTGTAATAAACCCTGATAATCCAGCAGTGTTGGGACTTTTGTGATAACAGACTGCCAGATTTTCTAGACTATTGAATTCTACCCTTAATTCTACAACACATTTTCTTTTCTTTAGATGGTGTACAGCTGTGTAATAACATTTCCAATAAACTTGGTGAGTTTAAAGAGTGTGTGGGAAAAGCATTACCACAACGAGGCTATGGGAAACATATCCTTGCTAAGTTCAAATGGAGCATGGGAAATGGGTCAAAGTGGCGTGAGCTGGTGTGAACTGTAAGTTTAAAATGACCATGGGAAAGAGAACTATGTTAATAGATACTAAATAATAATAGGTTGATAGATAATAAATAATGGAATTTCTGATCAGTTGAAGAGTGGATTATTCAAGTTCAACCTGTATAGTAAATTTGATAAAACTGTCTTTATTGTTAAATATGTTATCTACTCATTTAACACCTCATCCTTGCCTTTTACACCCACCATAAATCTCCATAATCATCTCCAGACACTCTAGAAACCTATATTCTTTTGTTTCAAATAGTAATTAGCTTACACAAAGCTTCTTAAAGAGATCCTTGATTAGTTGTGGAACGAGTTTCCAGCAGAGGTGGTTGAGGCAGGTTCGATGTTGTCAGTTAAAGTTAAATTGGATAGCTATATGGACAGGAAAGGAATGGAGGGTTATGGGCTGAGTGCAGGTCGGTGGGACTAGGTGAGAGTAAGAGTTCAGCACGGACTAGAAGGGCCGAGATGGCCTGTTTCCGTGCTGTAATTATTATATGGCTATATGGTTATATAGTTGATTTATTGGAAATTGTGTTGGAAGAAAGAATGAACACAAGAAGGCTTCACATTCTCAGGGCAAGTGTTGCAGACTGGCCTTTCTCTGAGCGAAATGAAGATTGCGATATTGGCAGTGGGCTGTCTTCATAAAACACTGCAGTCCTTCTGGGGAAAATACATCCAGAAATGTTGGGTAGGGTGCTGGAGGATTTAAACTCAGCAACAATGATAGAATGTGAATATATTTCCAAGTCTGAATAGTGTGTGATTTGGAAAGGAGATTGAAGGTGGTAGCATGCTGCTCAGTGGGGGGTGGGGGCTTAAACTAGAGTTGCAAGGAAATAGGAACCAAAGTACAGAACAGATAGTGGAGTGGTTGTGGAGAAGGATGTTGTAAAGCCGACATATAAGGGTAGGAATCAAAATGCTGAGCATAGTGGGACTAATGATTTGAGCTGCGTATATTTCAATACATGGAGTATTGTAGGAAAGCCAGGTGAGCTTTGGGCATGGATCAGCGTGTGGAATCATGACATTGGAGCCCTTGGTGAGACTTGGTGGCAGGAGGGTCAGAACAGGCAGTTTATTATTCTGGGGTTCTGTATTTTTAGATGTGATAGAGTGGGAGGTTTTAAGGGGGGAGGAGTGGCATTACTAGTCATGGAAAATGTCATGACAGTGCTCAGTCAGGGCAGACTGGTGAGCTTGTCTAGTGAGTCTTTATGGGTAGAACTGAGGAATAACAAAGGTATTCCCGTGTTAATGGGATTATATTATAGAGCACCCAACAGTCTGTGGGGATTCAGAGGAGCAAATTTGTAGAGAGATCACATGCTGTTGCAAGAAACATAAGGCTGTGATAGTAGGTGATGTTAACTTTACACATATTACCTGGGACTCCCATACTGTAAAAGGGCAGGGTGGGAAAGAGTTTGTCAAATGTGTTCAGGAAAGTTTCCTTATTCAGTACATAGAATCCCAACTAGAGAGAGTGCAATACTAGATCTTCTTTTCGGGAATGTGGCAAGGGAAGTGACAGAGGTTTGTGTAGAGGAACACTTGAATCTAGTGAACATAATGCTATTAGTTTCAAAGTAATTGGGGAAAAGAATAAGTCTGGTCCTTGGGTTGAGATTCTAAATGGGAGAGGCCAATTTTGATGATATCAGAAAGGATCTGGCAAGTGTGGATTGGGACAGGTTGTTTTCTGGCAAATGTGTAGTTGGAAAGTTAGAGGCCTTCAAAAGTGAAATTTTGAGAGTAAAAAGTTTGTATCAGCATAAAAGGCAAGGATAACAGGTGTAAGGAACTTTTTTCACGAGCTATTAAGGTTCTGGTTAAGAAAAATAAGGAGGTGCATAGCAGGTGTTGGCAAGCAGGAACAAATGAGGATCTTGAGCAGTAAAAAAAATGCAAGAGAACACTTAAAAAGGAAATCTGTGGGCTAATAAAAGACATGAGGTTGCTCTAGGAGACAAGGTGAAGGAGAATCCAGATAAATTAGAACAAAAGTATAGTGAAGGACAAAATTGACCCTCTGGTATATTAGAGTGATAATCTATGTGCGAACTGAAAGAAATGGGGTGATCTTAAATGGATCTTTTTGTATCTGCATTTACTGATGAGACGGACACAGAGTCTATAGATGTGAAGTAATGCAGCAGTGAGTTCAGATTACAGAGGACAAAGTGTTTGCTGTCTTGAGGCAGACTAGGGTGAATAAATCCCCAGGACCTGACAGGTTGTTTCCTCAGACCCTGTAGGAGGCTAGCGCAGAAACTGCAGGGGCTCTAGCAGAAATATTTAAAACATCCTTAGCCATAGGAGAAATGCCAGAAGGCTGGAGGGCAGCTAACGTGGTTCTGTTGTTTAAGAAGGGCTCTAAGAGTAAGCCAGGCAGTTATAGGCTGGTGAGCCTGACATCAGTAGTGGGAAAGTTATTGGAAGATATTCTAAGGAACTGGACATGTGAGTATTTGGATAGAAAAGGACCAATTTGTGATAGTCAACTCTGTGTTGTGTGTGGTAGGTCATACTTAACTATTCTTACAGGAGTTTTTCGAGGAAGTTACCAGGAAAATTGATGAAGGCAAGTTAGTGGAAGCTGTCTACATAGACTTTAGCAAGGCATTTGACAGTCCTGCATGGGAGGTTGGTCAGGACAGTTCAGTCACTTGGCATTCAAAATGAGACAATAAATTGGTTTAGACATTGGTCTTTGTGGAAGAAGTCAGGAAGTGGTTGTAGATGGTTGTCTCTGACTGGAGGCCTGTGACAAGTGGTGCGCTGTAGGGATTGGTGTTAGGTCCATTGTTGTTTGTCATCTATATCAATGATCTGGTTGATAATGTGATAAACTGGGTCAGTAAGTTTGTGGATGATACTGAGATTTGTGGTGTAATGGACAGCAAGGAAGACTATCAAAGCTTGCAGCGGGATCTGGATAACCTGTAATAATGGGCTAAATAATGGCTGGTGGAATTTAATGCAGACAATTGTGAGCTGTTGCACTTTGGGAGGACAGACTAGGGTAGGTCTTACACAGTTAGTGTCAGGGTACTGAGGAGTGCGGTAGAGCAGAGCATCCATACTGCCTTGAAAGTGGCATCAGAGGTGGGTAGGGTTGTGAAGAAAGCTTTTGGCACATTGAACTTCATAAATCAATGTACAGAGTACAGGAGTTAGGATGTTATGTTGAAGTTGTATGAGATGTCAATGAGGCATAATTTTAAGTTTTGGTCACTTATCCACAGGAAAGCTGTAAATAAGATTGAAATAGTGCAGAGAAAATTGACAAGGATGTTGTTGGGACTTGAGAACCTGAGTTATAGGGAAAGGTTGAAAAGGTTTGGACTTCATTCCCCAGAATTTAGAAGATTGAGGGAGATTTGATAGATGTATACAAAATTATGAGGGGTATAGATCGGGTAAATGCAAGCAGGCTTTTTCTAAGGTTGGGTGAGACAGCAATGAGTAGTCATAGGTTAAGGGTGAAATGTGAAATGTTTAAGGGGAACATTGGGGGGAGCTTCTTCACTCGGAGGGCAGAGAGAGTCTGTAATGAGGCCCTAGTGCAAGAGCTGGATGCGGGATTGATCTCAACATTTAAGAGAAATTTGGATAGGTTCATGGATGAGAGGAGTATGAATGGCTATGGTCAGGGTGCAGATCAATGGGACCAGGCAGATTAATAAATGTTACTATGCTCTTCTATGACACTCTTCTAATATGTTTCCTGCCTTTTTCTTCTGATGTGTCAAACTTGTGTGTGGGAGATTCTGTGCAAGGCATGCTACTGCAATATGTTTTGTAGATGGTGTGTACTGTAGTTGACAAGTGCTAGTGATGGAACAAAGAAGGACTTTCAAACGTGAATGTGGTGAATGGAATGCCAATCAAATATCCTTTATCAACATTTAAGAGTCTTGTCCAGTGAATTCTGATCAATGGTGGCCTACCCTCTGTATTGAACAGTGGGGAATACATAGTTGTATGTCAAGGATAATAACTCAGTATTTTTTGAAATTTTCTGGCATATCCACGGCATCGATCTTACTTGTCATTTATTATCTCTGTGTTTGAGTATTGTCCAGTTGTTCCTGCATGTCACCACAGACTGCTTCATAATCAGAGGAATTTCGAATGGAATCAAAGAAGAAATAATTGAAAGCAAACATTCCCAATTCTAACTTTATTATGGAGAAATGATCTTTGCTGAAGCAGCTGATGTTGGAGTCTAAGACACTACCTTGAGAAACCATGCAATGATCTCCTGGGGTTGAGCTGATTGAATTCAACAACTACAATCTTTATAGCAGATGTAACTTCTCTCAGTGTGGAATTGCTATCAATTCCAATTGATCTCAGTTTTATCAGGTTTTGTATTATCATAGTCTGTGCTGCAAACTTCTGTAAGTTCACTTCCATACTGAGAAAGCTACTCATAGTTTCCACACAGAATAAACTACTCACAGCCATGCACAGTCAATTAAGTACTCAGAAGGGAATAATATGGATCTCCATGGTGGATACAATATACATACATGCACACACACACACACACACAGATGCATATATATATATATGTACTTGTATATTTTGTGAATTACATTATTTCATTACATCATGAACTCTCTAATTTAATCACATGCATCCAATATTCTTGAGGCTGCACTTGGTCAAATGGCCTTGATGTCAGCTTGCTTCTAGAAGCGAATTCTCCAGTTGATGTTTTGTATCAATGATGTCTGGTGCCCAGTGGTTTTGGTGAAATTGAACTGAGGATGGGTGAGCAGGCGGTAGCTCAATTAGTGGCACCAGTGATCATTGCTAATTATACCTTCCGTCACTTTAATGGTAAGTGACCGATTGTAAATTGATAAGGCAGTATTAGTTGGGCTAGATTTACCCTGCTTATGATAGGTATACCTGGTAATTTTCACATGGCTGGTTAGATGCTTTTGATGTCGTTGTGCTGGAACAGATGGCACACAACTTTTCATATTACAATTCAGATATTGCTTGGCCTCATAGCCATGGCTGTATCCAGTTTCTCAGCCATTTCCTGATGATATGTCACTGTCGCTAGAAGGTTTCTATAGGTGCCTCTGGCAGAAGGTGGCTGAAGAAGTTTCACTCTTTCGTTGGGCATTTAAGTAAGAGCTCCATTTCATTTTGGTCTTTTGGAACTTCTGGTGCATAGGGCCTTCCTCTTAATGTCTGTTTCTTCTGTAATACTTCCTGGTTAATGGATGAGAATTGGGATGGCCATTCCAATGTCTCGCTAATTTCTGCTTCCCATGCTGTGCAATGGATTCCAGCAGTGGTTTTAGTCACCGTCTCCACTTACAGAGAGATACAGCTTTGACCACTTTGATTACAGGTTACTTTAACTACATCTGTAAAGTTCCTTAATTTACACCCTGCTGAGTACAAATCCAAAAGATAGCACAGTTGTTGCTGGTTAAATACAGAGATCGTTGCACTAGCTGTGCATACTAATTCCTTGCATGAATGCCATGGGGAGAGAAGTGTGGGTCCCACATGAGTCACCATTTCAGTGTTATGTTTTCAGTAGAAACAGATTTATACCCTTGAGTGTCTGGCATTGAGGAAAAACTTCTATGGTTTACAGTCTTATCTAAAGCCAGAAATGGAAAGGTATTTATTTCCTCTGTTGCAATCACCAGCAGCGAGTAACTCCTTTGATTATGATTTAATTCACAATTCCAATTGGTTTGAAATAGGTTGTAGTTTTCCCAGAAACTCCCAAAGGAACTCTATTAAAAAGTTGATTAAGATTATGCCAGCACTTAAATGACCATTCTTATAGCTGCTTGTTATAATAAAATTAAATGTGCCAGCTTTGTACTACTTAATAAGATATTGGTTCATCAACCGTGCTATAACTGTATCTGAAACAGATGTATGATTAGATGGTGATTAAAGGCCAGTCCTGCGTTATGAATGTCCAAATTATGGTCACTCCTCTTTTGATCAAGCTCCCACAACAGTATTAAATTCAAAAATCTGACATAATTACAAATGCTTGTTTCTATGAATGGCAAAACTGATTTCTCTCTGTAATTTTAGTACGTGTTCTTTTTTAATCAGTTTTATGTGCTTTGTACCATTTCTTACGTTCTGTTGAGGTGTGGTTATCATATCTAATATCTTTTGTGAGTTAAAATTGACTTATGGACATCTGTTTAAAAAAAGAATCCATTCATTAGCCAGGGATAGCCTGCAATATTTTGTGTATCACTGCCACAGTGATACAGAGAGTTAAAGAAAGTGGTATTAATTGCATTTTTACAAATACAAATAAATCAAAGAAGCTTTTTTCAAGTACAGTCATAATAGACACCAAGTGGCCCTTCAGGACGTTCAGTGGAGCTTGAGATCTTTTGAGTCATTAGGTACTTGGCAAGGGCCAATAAAACAAAATCAGGTTTAAGTGGAGTGGCCATTGTTGGAGTGGACTAGGTTGGTATGGACAACTGAGGCTTTGGCTCAAGAGGCTTCAGTGAGAAGAAGCAGAGGCTAGGCTGAGGTTTTTTGTCAAATTTCTCTTTATTTCCTAGTTAGTGCGTAACTAGAGTCGTGCAAATAGATCCCAGGTCGGTGGTGTTCTCTTTATGCAGGAAGTGGGAGATCTCAGAGACATCCAGGCTTGCTGCTTGCTACATTTGCAAGAACTGCATCTGGGTGTAGCTGCTTACAAACCATGTAGGGAACTGAAGCTGCAGCTGGATGACCTTCAGCTTATTCGGGAGAATGAGGAGATGACAGATAAGACTATAGGAAGGTAGTCACACTTAAATCGCGGGTCACAGGCTGACGGGTGACCTTCAGGAGAGGGAAAAATGAATAGGCAGATAGTGCAAAGTGCCCCAGCGGCCATTCCCCTCAATAACAAGTATACTGCTTTAGATATTGCTGAAGCAGATGACCTTGCAGAGGAAAGTTACAGCAGTCAGGTATCTGGCACTGAGACTGACTCTGTGATTCAGAAAGGAAGTGGGGGAGGAAATGAGGCAAGCAGTGGTGATAGGGAATTTATTGGATAGGGAAACAGACAGAAGATTTTGCGAATGAGAACAAGGTTCCCAGATGGTATGTTGTCTCTCAGGTGGTAAAGTCAGGGACATCATGAATCTAGTCCATAGCATTCTTAAGGGGGAGACTGTACACCTACTGGTCATGGTCCATATGAATGCCAATGACATAGGCAGGAAGAGTAACAAGGTCTTTCAAAGAGAGTTCAGGGAATCAGGTGCTAAGTTAAAGGACGGGACCTCGAGGATGATGATCTTGGGATGCTACCCATGGCGTGTGCTAGTGAGGTTAGAAGTAGGAAGATGATACAGTTTAACATGGTGGAATTCTTCATTAAGATGGAGAGTGACATAGTTAATTCAGAAACAAAGCTTCTGAACTTAAAGAAGGGTAACTTTGAAGGTATGAGACGTAAATTAGCTAAGATAGACTGGCAAATGACGCTTAAAGGGTTGACGGTGGATTTGCAATGGCAGGCATTTAGAGATCGCATGGATGAACTACAACAATTGTTCATCCCAGTTTGGCAAAAGAATAAATCAGTGAAGGTAGTGCACCCGTGGCTGACAAGGGAAATTAGGGATAGTATCAATTCCAAAGAAGAAACATACAAATTAGCCAGAAAAAGCGGCTCACCTGAGGACTGGGAGAAATTCAGAGTCCAGCAAGGGAGGATAAAGGGCTTAATTAGGAAAGGGAAAAAAGATTATGAGAGAAAACTAGCAGGGAACATAAAAACTGACTGTAAAAGCTTTTATAGATATGTGAAAAGAAAAAGATTGGTTAAGACAAATGTAGGTCCCCTACAGACAGAAACAGGTGAATTGATTATGGGGAACAAGGACATGGCAGACCAATTGAATAATTACTTTGGTTCTGTCTTCACTAAGGAAGACATAAATAATCTTCCGGAAATAGTAGGGGACAGAGGGTCTAGTGAGATGGAGGAATTGAGGGAAATACATGTTAGTAGGGAAGTGGTGTTAGGTAAATTGAAGGGATTAAAGGCAGCTAAATCTCCAGGGCCAGATGGTCTGCATCCCAGAGTGCTTAAGGAAGTAGCCCAAGAAATAGTGGATACATTAGTGATAATTTTTCAAAACTCTTTAGATTCTGGACTAGTTCCTGAGGATTGGAGGGTGGCTAATGTAACCTTGCTTTTTAAAAAAGGAGGGAGAGAGAAACCGGGGAATTATAGACCGGTTAGCCTAACATCAGTGGTGGGGAAAATGCTAGAGTCAGTTATCAAAGATGTGATAACAGCACATTTGGAAAGCGGTGAAATCATCGGACAAAGTCAGCATGGATTTGTGAAAGGAAAATCACGTCTGACAAATCTCATAGAATTTTTTGAGGATGTAACTAGTAGAGTGGATAGGGAAGAACCAGTGGATGTGGTATATTTGGATTTTCAAAAGGCTTTTGACAAGGTCCCACACAGGAGATTAGTGTGCAAACTTAAAGCACATGGTATTGGGGGTAAAGTATTGATGTGGATAGAGAATTGGTTGGCAGACAGGAAGCAAAGAGTGGGAATAAATGGGACCTTTTCAGAATGGCAGGCAGTGACTAGTGGGGTACCTCAAGGCTCAGTGCTGGGACCCCAGTTACAATATATATTAATGACTTAGATGAGGGAATTAAATGCAGCATCTCCAAGTTTGCGGATGACACGAAGCTGGGCGGCAGTGTTAGCTGTGAGGAAGATGCTAAGAGGATGCAGGATGACTTGGATAGGTTGGGTGAGTGGGCAAATTCATGGCAGATGCAATTTAATGTGGATAAATGTGAAGTTATCCACTTTGGTGGCAAAAACAGGAAAACAGATTATTATCTGAATGGTGGCCGATTAGGAAAAGGGGAGGTGCAACGAGACCTGGGTGTCATTATACACCAGTCATTGAAAGTGGGCATGCAGGTACAGCAGGCGGTGAAAAAGGCGTATGGTATGCTGGCATTCACAGCAAGAGGATTCGAGTACAGGAGCAGGGAGGTACTACTGCAGATGTACAAGGCCTTGGTGAGACCACACCTGGAGTATTGTGTGCAGTTTTGGTCCCCTACTCTGAGGAGGGACATTCTTACCATAGAAGGAGTACAAAGAAGGTTCACCAGATTGATTCCTGGGATAGCAGGACTTTCATATGATGAAAGACTGGATCAACTAGGCTTATACTCATTAGAATTTAGAAGATTGAGAGGGGATCTTATTGAAACATATAAAATCCTAAAGGGATTGGACAGGCTAGATGCAGGAAGATTGTTCCCGATGTTGGGGAAGTCCAGAATGAGGGGTCACAGTTTGAGGATAAAGGGGAAGCCTTTTAGGACCGAGATTAGGAAAAACTTCTTCACACAGAGAGTGGTGAATCTGTGGAATTCTCTGCCACAGGAAACAGTTGAGGCCAGTTCATTGGCTATATTTAAGAGGGAGTTAGATATGGCCTTTGTGGCTAAAGGGATCGGGGGTATGGAGGGAAGGCAGGTACAGGATTCTGAGTTAGATGATCGGCCATGATCATACTGAATGGCGGTGCAGTCTCAAAGGGCCGAATGGCCTACTCCTGCACCTATTTTCTATGTTTCTATGTTTCTATGTTTAAAATGTGCTAAGGAGATGGGTGTAGGAGGGTGGGCTTCATATTTTTGCATTGTTAGGTTTTCTTCCAGGGAAGGTGGGACCTGTACACATGGATGGTTTGCACCTGAACTGGAGGGGGACTAACATCCTTGTGGAAAGGTTTGCTGGCGTTGCTCTGGGGGGGCTTAAACCAGAGTTGCAAGGGGATGGGAACCAGAGTGCCAGGGTGGATTGTGGTGAAAGCAGATGTAAAGCCTACATACAAAGAAAGGAACTGAGAGACAGGTTGAGCATGGTGGGGCTAATATCAGGGATTGCATCGATTTCAAGACAAGGAGTCTTGTAGGTTAGCAGATGAGCTTAGAGCATGGATCAGCATGTAGAATTATGATATTGTAGCCATTAGTGAGACTTGGTTGCAGGAAGAGCAGGATCAGCAGCTCAATGCACCAAGGTTTTGTTGTTTTAGAGATTATAGAACTGGAGGGATTAAAGGGGAGTGATGGCATTATTAGTCAGGGAAATTGTCAAGACAGTTCTCAGACTGTACAGACAGGAGAGCTCGTCTACCGAGGCTGTAGTATATGAGTGGAACTCAGGAATAAAAAAGGGATGATCACATTATTGGCATTATATGGTAGATCACCTAATAGTCAGTGGGATTTAGAAGAGCAAATCTGTAGAGAGATAGCAGGCAATTGCAAGAAAATTAAGGCTGTGGTAGTAGGTGATTTTAACTTTTCACGTATTGACTTTGATTCCCATACTGTAAGAGGGTTGGATGGGATAGAGTTTGTCAGATGTGTTCAGGAAGAGTTTCTTTAATCGTTATATAAAGGTCCCAACTAGAGAGAGCACAATACTGGATCTCCTATTAGGGAATGAGACTGGGCAGATTATAGAAGTGTGTGCAGGGGAACACTTTGGAACAAGTAATCATAATTCCATTAGTTTCAAGATAATTGCGGAGAAGACAAAAACTGGTTCTCGAGTTGAGATTCTAAATTGGAGAAAGGCCAATTTTGATTGCATCAGAAAGTACCTGGCAGTCGTGGATTAGGATAGGTTGTTTTCTGGCAAAGACATGCTTGGTAAGTGAGAAGACTTCAAAATACAATACTCAGAATAAAGATTTTGTAAATCGCTGTAAAATTCAAGGCTAACAGGTTAAGGAACCTTGGTATTTGAGGAGATTGAGGGCCTGGTTAACAAGAAGAGGGAGGTGCTTACAAAGTACAGGCAGCAAGGAACAAATGAGGCACTTGAGGAGTATAAGAAATGCATGATAACACTTAAGAGGGAAATCAGGAGGACTAAAGGAAGGCATGAGATTTCTCTGGCAGAAGAGATGAAGGAGAATCCCAAGGGCTTATACAGTATATTAAGAGCAAAGGGATAGCAAGGGACAAAATTGGTCTATTTAAAGACCAGAGTGGTTATCTATGCATGGAGTGGAAAGAGATGGAGGAGATCTTTAGAAACATAGAAACATAGAAAACCTACAGCAAAATACAGGCCCCGTGGCCCACAAAGCTGTTCCGAACACGTCCCTACCTTTGAAATACCTAGGGTTTACCCATAGCCCTCTATTTTTCAAAGCTCCATGCAGCCATCCAGGAGTCTCCTAGATGAATGTTTTGCACCCATATTTACTTGCGAGATGGACACGTAGTCTATAGAACTGAAGCAAAACAGTAGTGAGACATTAGACCATATTCTGATTACAGAAGAAGAGTATGTGCTATCTTGAGGCAAATTAGGGGGAATAATTCTCCTGGTCTTGACAAGGTGTCTCCTTGCACCTTCTGGGAGGCTAGTTAGAAATTTCAGGATCCCTGGTAGAAGTATATAAATCTTCCTTAACCACTGGAGGACTGGAGGATTGCTAATGTTGTTCCATTGTTCAAGAAAATGCTAATAATAAGCAGGGTAATTATAAGGTGGTGAGCCTGACATCTGAAGTGGTAGATTATTGGAAGGTATTGCAAGGGACAGGATATATAAGTACTTGGATTGGCAGGTCTGAATAGGAGTAGTCAACATGACTTGGTGCAGTGGTAGGTTGCATATAACCAATTTTGTAGAGTTTTTCAATGCGAGGTGAAGGAAAGACAATGGGCATTATCTACATGGACTTTAGCAAGGCCTTTGCCAAAGCATGGGGGGTGCTGGTCTAGAAGGTGCCATCGTTTGGCATTCAAGTTGAAGCAGTATATGATATTCAACATTGGCTTAACATGAGAGCCAGAGGTTGGTAGTAGATGGTTGCCACTCTGACTGGAATCCTGTTACTAGTGGTGTGCCATTGTTGTTTGTCATCTATGTCAATGACCTGGATTGGAAATGTGGTAAACTGGATCAGCAAAGTTGTGACTGATACCAAGGTTGGGAATGTAGTTGACAATGAAGAAGGTTATCAATGCTTGCAGCGGGATTTGGACCAGTTCAAAAAATGAACTAAAGAATAACTTACGAGTGAACAATGGGGTACAGAGAAGTGCAGTAAAACAAAGGCATCCAAGAATACAGATCCCTAGTTCCTTGTAAGTGGTGTCATAGGTACTCCAGATGGGGCTGTAAAGAGCGTTTTTGACACATTGGCCTTCATAAATCAGAGTATTGAGTTCGGAAATTGGGATGTTATGTTGAAGTTGTATAAGTTTGTGAGGCCAGAATTGGAGCACTGTTCAATTATAGTCACCTATCTACAGGAAAGATATCAATAAGATTGAAAAAGTATGGAGAAAATTTACAAGGATGTTACCAGGACTTGAGGTCCTGAGTTATAGGGAAAGGTTGAATAGGTTGGACTTTAACCCCTGGAGCACAGGAGAATGACGGGAGATTCGATGGAGGCTTACAAATTTATGAGGGTACAGATAAGGTAAATGCATGCAGGCTTTTTCCACTGAGGTTGTATGATATTAGAACTAGACATTATAGGTTAAGGGTGAAAAGTAAAATATGTACCTGTAAGGAGAACCTGAAGGAGATCTTTTTCACTTCGAAGGTGTTAGGATTGTGGAATGAGCTGCCAGTGGAAGTTTGGTAGGGTGGGTATGGAGAAATATGATCCAAGTGTGGGTCAATCACAAGGCAGAATAACAGTTTGTAAAACAAAATTCCTTCTCAGTCCTGAAAAAGAGTCTCGGCCCGAAACGGCGACTGTTTACTCTTTTCCATAGATCCTGCATGGCCTGCTGAGTTCCTCCAGCATCTTGTGTATGTTGCTTAGAATAACAGTTTAGCATGAACTAGATGGGCTGAAAGGCCTGTGTTGCAGTGCCCTATGGCTCTGTAACAAGTTAAGAGCTCTGTGGTGTTCCTGTGTGCAGGGGAAAAGGAGTTGGTGCATAGCTCTGCGGGTATTGGATATTGTCATGATATGTTTCGATCAACTTTAAAAGGCTCAGTGGTTGACATTACAGGCCCGATCTAAGATGAAGTACTACAGAGTTGGGACATTGAACCAACATGCTGGATCCGAATCAGAATCACTGATATTCAGTATGTTGGTTTGTGGCAGCAGTACTGTGCAAGATATATGAATGAGTGTAAGTTACAAAGATAAATAAATAGTGCCGAAGACATATAATGAGGCAGTGCTCATGGATTCATGGACTGATCAGAAATTTGATGACAGAGAGGAAGACCCTGTTCCTAAAATGTAAAATATGTGCTTCAGGCTCCTGTATTTCCTCATCGATAGTAGTAATGAGGAGATGGTGGGTGTCCTTGATGGTGGATGACATCTTCCTGAGTCACTAATGATGGATGTTAACTTCTTGAGTCACTGTGTTTCGAAAATGTCCTTGATGGTGGTGGGGCTTGTGCTTGTGATGGAGCTGGTTGAGTCTCCAATGCTCGACAGCCTCTTGTTATCCTGTGCACTGGATTCTTCATACTGGGCTATGAGGTAACCAGTCAGAAAGCTCTCCACTGTACATCTGTAGAAATTTGCAAGAATCTTTGATCTCAAACCAAACTTCTTCAAACTCTAATGAAGTAGAGCCACTGGAGTGCCTTCTTTGTGATTCATTACATTTACTTTAATTGTTCTACTCTTAGAGGTCTGCATTCTGATTTTTTTTAAAATTTTGTACTTTCATGATGTACTTATGTTGGAAAGATTTAATTAATAAGAATTAAAGAAATAAGAATTAATGAGAAAGTTTGAGTAGGTTAGGACTTTATTCCCTGGAGCGTAGAGGAATGAGGGGAGATTTGATAGAGGTATAAAAAATTATGATGGGTATAGATAGAGTGATTGCAAGCAGGCTTTTTCCACTGAGGCAAGGGGAGAAAAAAACCAGAGAACACGGGTTAAGGATGAAGGGGGAAAAGTTTAAAGGGAATATTAGTGGGGGCTTCTTCACACAGAGAGTGGTGGGAGTGTGGAATGAGCTGCCAGATGAGGTGGTAAATGCGGGTTCTTTTTTGACATTTAAGAATAAATTGGACAGATACATGGATGGGAGGTGTACGGAGGGATATGGTCCGTGTGCAGGTCAGTGGGACTAGGCAGAAAATGGTTCAGTACAGCCAAGAAGGGCCAAAAGGTCTGTTTCTGTGCTGTAGTTTTTCTATGGTTTCTATGGTAATAAACTCTTCTCGGGCTTCCAGCTGGGTACATGTATCGATTATAACCAATATTTCGATGACAGACTCTGCTGTCTTCATCAGAGATGATGCCTGGGCATGTCTAGCCTGTTGACTGTCCCTCCTGATTGGTTAGTCCTCATCCAATCAGGTTTCCACTCTCCCACCTTGCTTACAATCGAATTCCAGTTCTTACTTGGAGTGAGACCTTCATCTATGTTAAAATTCTTTTCCTCTAGTTTTACTTCAATGGCTTCCTTTGCCATTGGCTCAGTACAGTAGTTTTGTGCTGTCAAAAACAATCCTATGGCCATTGCAAATGCCGTATTCTCTTACCTTTGATTTCTCTGGGTAACCCAAATTGAAACACCTCCTGTGGTCCTTGATGTGGATTTGCACCTTGCGCCTTGTATGACAATAGTCACTGCTCCACATTCACAGGGTGTCCTGTAGACGCTATTGTCCCAAGTCACCTTTGACCTGCATAAGCTATGATTTGAGCTTCCTTGTGGGTTTGTGGATGGTATTAATCAGGTATTACTTCAGGATCCTGGTGATCCTTCCAGAAGCCCTGGAAATATTAGGAAGACACACAGTAAAGACAAGTTTCTCCTTGTTGTTAAGTTTATTGGTTTTTCTGATGGCCCTTTTAAGGGCTCAATTGATTTCTCTGACCTGATAGCCATTTTGTAGGATCGTCATGTGTAATCATCTTATTTCCTCTGAGTCTGAAATAGTTTTCGCACAGTTAATCGAAGTAGAAAGAGAAGCTCTACGTTGGGAGGCATGATGGTGGCTGTTATTGTTAAGGTATGAGTCCATGTGAGTGGGTTTTTGATAGACTCCATGTCAGAGGCTACCGTCCAGTTTTTGTCGTATTAGAATGTCCAGGAACAGGAGGCAACCGTTGTTCTCCATCTCCATCGTGCGCTGTATGTTTGGGTATATACTGTTCAGATGGTCGTGGAACTGTTGGAGTGCCTGGAGTCCATGAGGCCACACTATTAAGGTGTCATCAATGTTTCTGAAGAAGCATTTGGAGCATAAGGGTGATAGAGGAAGTACGTTGATGTAAGGGTGAAGACCGATCTAGCTGCCCTGTTGATGCTTTGCCCAGTTTGATTGATGACATTCCTTTCTGGGTCCAAAGGTGGGATGGCTGGATAGTTTGTCATAGCTTGTTATATTTCCTGACCTGCCTTGCAGTGTTCCTTCATGGAACTAGTTCACCTTGGGCAGTGGTGGACCTGCCGATGTACTATGAGTCACCAGCTTGGTCCTCCTGCTGTCAACGTGCTAATTCCTGCATGGAGGACTTTGAGTAGGGGGCTCGGAATTCATCGCCCTTACCCCCTAAATCCTTCTTTAGGTACATCGATGACACCTTTGTAGGGTGGTCTCGGACTCCAGGCACTCCAACAGTTCCACGACCATCTGAACAGTATACATCCAAACATTCAGTGTACGATGGAGATGGAGAACAATGGTTGCCTCCCGTTCCTGGACATTCTAGTACGACAGAAACTGGACGCATGACAATCCTACAGAATGGCTACAAGATGAAGGAAACCAATTGGGTCCTTAAAAGAGCCAACAGAAAAACCAGGACACCTAATAATGAGGAGGAACGTCGCTACCACTTATATACTTAATTATATTTACATGGTTTCTTTAAGTATTGCCAGGATCCTGAAGAAATACTGGATCAATATCATCCACAAGCCTGTAAGGAAGCTCAAATCACAGCTTATGGGGGTCAAAGATGACCTGGGACGCATGTCGGCTGGAGTTTACAGGATGCCCTGTGAATGCAGAGCAGCGTATATCAGCCAGATGGGACGCATGGTGGAAACCCGCATCAAGGAGCACAGACGTATCTGTCTGGGTTACCCAGAGGAATCAATGGTAGCAGAACACTGTAATTGGTAATGGCCACAGGATTGACTTCGACAGCACAAAACTACTGTGCTGCACCAATGGCTTTTGGGACTGCTGGGTAAAGGAGGCCATTGAATTAACACTAGAGGAAATGAATTTTAACAAAGATGAAGGTCTTGCTCCAAGTAGGGACTGGAATTTGATTGTAAACAAGGTGGGAGAGTGGAAATCTGATTGGATGAGGACTAACCAAACAGGAGGGATGGATGATGGGGGTATAAATAACTATGGAGTAGACATTCGCAGGCATCATCCCTGATGAAGATGACAGAGTTTGTCATCAAAACATCAGTTAAAATCGATACTTGTACCTGGGTGGAAGCCTGAGAAAAGTTTATTCACCATACACATCCAAAAAGCACCCTAGATCCTTTTTTATGGAATAATATGTCCGGATACCATGCAAACCAAAAGCCTTTTGACTGTATCTTGGTACATATGACAATAATAAACCAATTACCAAATACCTCAGTATCAAAGTTAGAACAGGCTATTACAATATTGAACATTGTCATCCTTTGGAAGATACATTAAGTCAAGGCCACACATTCAGGTGGATGTAAATATACTGTACAGAAAATCTACAACATTACTTGGGCTGAGGAATCCTCAGCCAGCATTACTGACGTAGATTATCTGGTCATTAGTACATTGCCTTCAAGTGCCAAAGCTGTTCGAGTGGAGACCAACATGAGGTCAATGAACAAGCTCTCACCTTCCACAGCCCTACCTGCTCAACAATAAATTTAATTATTTGGTTTGTGTCAGAGCTGGCCAGTTCTGGTATAAGGGTGATTGTTGGGAGTATTTCAAGAATCAGGGGGCTATCCTGTGGAAGGGGAGAAGTTGATATTTGGTTTGATAACCCTTTATGGAAAGAGAGGCTATTGGCATCCAGCAGCACTGGCCTGTCCTCTCTCCACGGATGTTACCTGACTTGTTTGGCCCTTCCCAGTGTTCACCTTACCTCAAGTTGTGCTCTGTTCCTCACATTCCATCACTTTTTGCATTCCCTTGTTCTCCTTTTTATACTTCCATCGGACAGACTAAATGCCATTAACCAGATTTCTTACCTTGTCGTTGTCAACAAAGCTGTTGCCAACAGCTGCCAGTGAACCTCTTTGAAGAGCCCAATGAGGTAACACAAGCTTTTGCAGCTTTCCAGGCCCTGAAACCTGCCTGCTTAGGTTGTTGCAGTCAAATAGATTCACAATGCTGGAATCTGGATCAAAAATCAAACTGCTGGAGGACCTCAGTGAGGCTGGCAGCATCTGTGGAGGGAAATAAATCATCAATGTTTCAGATCCAGACCCTCATCAAAACTGTCTTGACCCAAAACATCAACTCCCTATTTCCCCTTCACAGTAGCTGACTGACCTGCGAGTTCTCCAGCAGTACTTTTTTTATCTGTCTTCCAGTACAAGCCTGATAAAGAATTTCCCATTCAAAGCAAGGGAGGACACCAGCTCCAGGAGAGAAGTGGATAACATTATTTTTCATTATTTATTTGTTATTTCCAACGCTTTCAATTGCTTCTTTCAGATGGCTGTGTTTTAGTATATTAGATGTCAGAAAATAAATTAATTTTTTGCTTTTAACAGGGCCTAAGTGTTACTGACTCTGAATGTCAAAGACATTTGCAGTCAATAAAACTGATAGCTTTGACAGCTGTTGAACTTTGGGCAGAATGTCGCCAGTTGCCAGAGCTCCTTATTTGAGCAGTCTCCTTGGAGACAGCCCTGAGGCTGCATCAAGTGTGCAAAAATGCAACAAATTGAAGCCCATACTACAGGCTGGAGCTGGAACAGGCCGAAAAAGTTAGCAGTCAGGAATTTCAGGAATACAGGAAATCTGTCCTAATGAAATATCCTGCAGCTATGAACAGCAGCGCAGAAGTGCAATTCATTTCTTCTCTCCACTTACTTTCATAGGATACTTTAAGTCTATATGGCACAAAGATTGGTGATGTGGAAGTGTAGAAGATTGTCAAAGGAAACAGTGAGCCACAAATCAGTTGCAGATATAGTGGAGAAAAGGCAGTTGGAATTCAGGCAGGTGTGAGGTTTTGCACGACAGAAGATCAAACGTAAAGGGAAAGTACACAGTTAATGGCAGAACCCTTAACGGTGTTGATGTACAGAAGAATCTTAGGGTGAACATCCATACCTCTCTGAAAGTGGCTGCCTGAGCTGATATTGTGGTAAAGAAGGCATATGGTATGCTTGCCTTTATTAGTTGGAATTTCAATTGGAAATGGAAATGGACTTAGTTGAGGTTCAAGAGTCAGGAAAGTATGTTGTAGCTTTACAAAACTCTGGCCACATCTGGAGCATTGCTTTCAATTCTAGTTGTCTCATTATAGGTAGGATTTGAAGGCTTTGGAGAGGGTGCAGAGTGGTTTGCCAGGATGCTGCCTGGTTTAGGGGGGATTGGACAAACTCGGAGTTTTCCTTTGGAACATCAGGGGCTGAGGGAGGAGCTGATAGAATTCATAAGATTATGAGAGGCATATACAGAGTAGACCGCTGGTTTCTTTTTCCCAGGGTTGAAGTGTCTAATACTAGAGGGCATGCATTTAAAATGAGAGAGGGAAAGTTCAAAAGAGATGGTTGGGCAAGTTTTATTACACAGTGATTAATAGGTGCACAGAATGTGCCATCATTGATTGTGGTGAAGGTATATACAACAGGAGCATTGAAGAGATTTCTCTGCACAAGAATATGCAGAGAAATAGGGACGTGGTCCATGAAGATAATAGTGTAATTAGGTGTCATTAGCCTAACAGGTTTGGCACAACTTCATGGGTCAAAGTCCTGTTCCTATCCTGTACTGTTTTATGTTCTAGAAAAGGACAGAAGAGCCTTACCTATCATCTAGGAGATGGCACCTGTAACATTTCTGTACGTAGTCAGAACTACACCTAAATGTCGGTCTAGAACTTTGTGTGACTCCTTGATCACTCCAATGTGAGGGAATTACGACCAAACCATTGGGAAGTGACTCTGCATATCCTTGAAATATGAACGTACAAAATAATACGGACACCTGATATTTGGAGTTATAGAGCACTACACACACAAACAGGCCCTTCGGCTCATCTAGCCAATGACAAAATATTATTCTGCTTAGTTCCTGCATCAGTACCTGGAACATAGCCCTCCCATCCAGGTACTTGTGTTGAAATCAAACCTGCATCCATCACTCTGCTGGCAGCTCATATCACACTCTCACCACACTCTGAGTGAAAAAGTTTCCTCTCATGTTCCCCTTATATGTATTTTTATGAGCGAGTATATTGACTGGCGGCGTTGCAGCCTGGTATGGAAACACCAATGCTCGTGAACAGAAATTCCTACAAAGAAAGTAGGGGATATGGCCCAGTCCATCATGGATAAAGCCACCACAATTGAGAACATCTAGCTTAAATGTTGTTGCAAGAAAGCAGCATCCATCATCAGGGACCCCCACCACCCAGGACATGCTCTCTTCTCACTGCTGCCATCAGGAAGAAGGTAGAGGAACCTTAGGACTCTCACCACCAGGTTTAGGAAAATATTACTGTGAAAGTGTACTGTACTTGTAATAATAACAAGATAGCATTTTTGTCTGTAACAAAATGGAACCTGTGTTGTACTAGAGTGTTTTGCTAATAGTGTTTGTGCAACATAATGCCAAACCTTGAGTATATGTCAAACTGTTGAAAGATATACTCTGAATGAATTGTTATTTGTTATAAGATGTAGCAAAAAGTTGCTTGAACTTACCCTTCAACGATCAGGCTCTTGAACCAAAGGAGATAACTTCACTCAACTTCACTTGCCCCATCACTGAAATGTCCCCACAATTCATGGGCTCACTTTCGTGGATTCCTCATCTCGTGTTCTAGATATTTATTATTTATTTATTATTATGTCTTTCTTTTTGTATTTGCACGGTCTGTTGTCTTTTGCACACTGGTTTAAATGCTCACATTGGTGTGGTCTTTCATTGATTCTGTTCTGGCTATTATTTTATTATAGATTTAATGAGTATGCCCGTAAGAAAATGAACCTCAGGATTGTATATGGTGACATATATGTACTTTAATAATAAATTTACGTTGAAATTCGCCCTTAACCCATGACCTCTAGTTCTTGTCTCACCCATCTTCTGTGGAAAAAGTCTGCTTGGATTTACCCTAACTATACCACTCATAATTTTATATACCTCTATCTAATCTCACCTCAATCTACTAAACTCCAGGGAATAAAGTCCTAAGTTCTTCAATTTTTCCCTATTACCTAGGACTTCAAGACCCAGCAACATCCTTATAAATTTTTTTCTGCACTTTTTCAATCTTACTGATATCTTTCCTGCCGGTAGGTGACCAGAACTACACACTATATTCCAAATTACTCCAGACAAAAGGCTTATACAATTTTAACATAACACCCCAACTCCTGTGCTCAATACTTTAATTTACAAAGGCCAAAAGCTTTCTTGATCCCTCTGTTCTACATTCCTCAATGCCCCCCTACTATTCGGTATATAAGTGCTACCCTGGTTTGTCCTCCCAATATGCAGCACCTCACACTTGTCTTGCATTAAATTCCATCTCAGGTTTCAGCTCATTTTTTCCAGCTGGTCCAGGTTCTGCTGAAAGCTTTGATAGTCTTCCTCACTGTCCACTATGCCTCCAGTCTTGGTGTCATCAACAAACTTGCTGTTCCAGTTTACTACATTATCATCCAGATCATTGACAACCAACGATGGGCCCAGCACTAATCTTTGAGGCACACCATTAGTTACAGGCCTCCAGACAGAGAGGCAACCATTTACTACCATTTTATGGCTTCTGCCACAATGCCAACATGCCAACATCAAATCTAATTTACTACCTCACCCTGAATGCTGATACCAGTGTCAAATCCAATTTACTACCTCATTCTGAATGCTAAGTGACTGATCCTTCTTGACCACCTTCCATATGGGAGTTTGTTAAGGGCCTGGTATAGTCCATGTAGACTACATCCACTGCCTTTCCTTCATCTCAGCTTTCCCGGTAACCATCTCAAAACACACTGTAAGATCGTTTACACCTACCATGCATGTTTGTTGTTAAGTTGCTCCATTCACAGATTCACAGAGAAACCAATCAGCATTTTGGGAGAGAGGCCCTTCTTCACAAATAGGGATAGGGTGCAAGGATTCCAGTTTTCAAAGCTGAGCTGAGCTGTGAGACAAAAGACCATGTGGAGATTGTTATGGTTTGTAACTCCAGAACATTAAACTAATTAAAAGGAAAAGACTGGAGTCTGAAATGTGAGTCTAATTTAGTTTTACTTTTAGTGACTTGTGAACATATAATGTGGTAGTGTCCTGATGTATGCAATTACGTATTTTTACATATAACTGTAATGAATTCTATAAACAACAAAGAATGCTTAATCAAACAATATATTTACAAGATTACTTAAATATTACTGAAATATTAAATACACAACACTCCTTCCTGCTTAGCTATAAACTCCAACTCATTATAGAATGCACCTCAAGAAGTACACAGTATACTATATAAATAAAACTACTATACAGACATCTACAGCACAATAAATTTTAAATCGTCCCATTCAGGCCTAAAGACTTCATTGCTGTGGAGGTTTTCTTACTCTTGTGGGATAATGTCTTTCCTGACCAGGGGGATTATCTGCTTGGCAGGTGAGGCATGGTTGTGCAAACAAGCTCCTGTTCTGTGACCTCCTCCGTGGTGATTGTAGGATTTGACTCTGAGACTGAAAGGAGTGTTCTGACAGCACTGGACTCACATCTCCTTTCCTCAGCTTTTCTCATTCGATCTACTTTAATCCTTGCTTCTCTCCCAGTCCCAGCTCTTTCTCTCTCTTTTTACTGCTCTTTTCCTTTCTCATGTTCCTTTGCTTTTTCTTGCTCACGTCCTTTCTCTCTATCTCTTCTCTCCTTTTGTTTCCCTAATTCACAACATCTTCTGATGAATCCTCTGTTTATATATCTCCATTGATGCCTTTCTTTTTGGCCTTCCATTCATCCAGCTGCACTTTGGTCTTTGCATCTATGTTTACAAGCAGCTTTTTGTCTCCCTCTTGAAGTTTATGCAATAACCTTAATGCACACCAAGCAGAATCTGTTTTTTTATGCTCACAAAGGCTGATTGCTTGCAACTTTCCTGAAGCTCCTTGAATTCTCTTCAGCTTCAAACTAAGCCACATTTTGCAAGTATATGCCTGATTAATGTAATAGAAGCTTTCTCAGATACAGTATGTTGCCTATAAAACTTTTTCAGGTGGTGGACCACTGCTTCCGTCACTTTCACAATTTCTCTGAGCAACATGGTCCTTCCTTGGTCCAATATGCTTTCCAATCAGAGGGACAGGGGTTGGCACCAACACCTATTTGCTGTCTGTTGAGCAATGGTTCATGGTGTACAGTATGAAAAAAATGATCTTTTCTCCAATACAAGTTTTTAGTTGGATATCTACAGGATTCAATTTAGTATTTTTGAAACGCCATTCAAACTCACTTTGTGGAATGACTGGAACAGCTGAACCGGTGTCCATTTAAATTAATTTGTCATTCACTTCTGTTGCAAGCCATATTGCTTGTCTATTGTTCGTTTTCACATTTCAAATCCTGTGTCACTCTCATGACTATCAGATGTTTCACCAACAGCATGCAGATTGGTGTTCTTTTTGAAACCACAGCTTGACTTTTTATCTTTATCCCTTCCCTGTACAGTCCACTTATTTTTGTCTGCCGAACATGCACTTTGTATGTGTCCTACTTTGTTGTACTTTCTGCAAGTTTCATACCCCTAAAGCAACGAACCCTTTTCCTTCATAAGCCGGTTATTGCCACGGGATTGGCTAATTCATTATTTGCATTAATAAGCAGCAGTACATGTGTACCTAATCAAGTGGGCACTTAGTGTAAATATAATTTGTGATTTCATAATGGTTTTTACTTAAGCCGTTCAAACATGTCTATTAACTATGGCACCCTAAGAACAGTATTTTAGGAGTATAGCTCTCAAAACCAATCAATATCTATATGCTCCATTGTAGTCTAGTGATCAACATAAAATCACACTGGCATGTATATTTTGGTTCTATTTCGATGAGCTTTGAAATTCTCTGAAGTTTGTGTAATATAAGTTATATCTTCCTGATAGATTATATCCATCAGGATTATCTTCTGTTGTTTATCATGTCATTTATGCATTATAATATTGTCAATTATGGTGTCTCTTGTCACTTACCATTAGAAGAAATTTGTGTTCTTTCCATCTGTGGCCAGCAATAGGCAGTTGAAATTCTTCAACTTATTTTAGTTAAAAATTCTCATTTATTGAGTTAACTTTGAGTTAACACATCTGTAGAACTTGTATAAAACCTTCTGCAGGGTTTTGGCCCGAAACATCAATGGTACAATTTTCCATAGATGCTGCCTGGGCTGCTAAGTTCCTCCAGAATTTTGTGTGTGAAACTTGGATTTCCAGCGTCTTAGATTTTCTCTTGTATGTGATGTTATGAGCATACCTGATATGCAATGTGGCAAAATAACCAGTCTGGTAACTTGATCTCTGTCACATCGTGCAAAGTATGTTAGCTGGTTTGAAATAAGCCAAAGAAAAACTCTTAAGTGGCCTCTCACTGTGAGCTGGTAGCTTGCTCTGGTCAATCAGTGTTTGACTGCATAACTGTCCTTCTAATTTAAGAACTGATTATTGTGCAGGTTGCATTTGAAATTTAAGTCTGGTTCTCCTTTGCATTAATGGCTATTATACCTTGCACTTTATACCTTCTGACTGTGGTTGCTTCTCCCGAACAGTATTTCACATGGAGTTCCTTTTCTTTTATCTCTTCTAGTCATATGCTTCCTGTGTTGGCACATGGCCAAGTGGTTAAGGCGTTGGTCCAGTGATCTGAAGGTCACTAGTTTGAGCCTTGGCTGAGGCAGCATGCTGTGTCCTTGGGCAAGGCACTTAATCACATATTGCTCTGCGACGACACCGGTGCCAAGCTGTACGGGTCCTCGTGTCCTTCCCTTGGACAACATCAATGGCGTGGAGAGGGGAGACTTACAGCATGGGCAACTGCCTGTCTTCCATACAACCTTGCCCAGGCCTCAGTCAAGTTCAAAATCGATGGACAGCTGAAGAAGAAGATATGCTCCCTTGTATACGTATGCTTGAAGTATGTAAATTCGACTTTATGTAAAAAAAAATCAGATTTATGGGGTGACTTGTAGCCACGTGATAATGCATGCCTTTTACTTCATCGTGTATACAGTTCTCAGCAAGTTGAAGTGATTTTAATTTTTGGCTATTGGTGGCAGTAAGTGTTGTGCAAACAGTGGAGGAGAAACTTGAGATAATGATGTTATATAGAAATAAAAAATCGACTTTGTCATGTCCACTGTGAACAGCATAGTGAAGGGACAAAAGTCTGACTAGACAACGCAGCAGAGGTTCAGCACCAACAGAACCAACAGTGATTTACAGCAATAATTTGGGGTGTTTTCAGAAATGGAAAATTAATTGACTCTGTGGATAAAGGAAGAAAATTAACATTGAATGCTCCCTTGAAGCTAAAAGTCTCTACAAGGTCTTGAAAGCCAAGAAAGGTGAAGCAGAAGAAAGACTTGCTGCATCGCAAGAGTGGCCTCATTGACTTAAAGCTCAGGCATAATGTGAAAGTGAGTGGTGAGATTGATAGAGCTGATGAGGAGGTAACTAAGGAATTTCTAAAATTGTTGGTTGAAATCATTCACTTGGGAGCATATTTGGGAGCAGGTGTGCTATTGTGACAAGACTGGTTTATCTTGGCAAAAATTCCAGATCAACTGTTGCGAAGGAGGATACATCAATGCCCAGATTTAAAGCAGCCAATGTTTGCCTAACTTTGTTGCTGGAGGTTGGTGGTTGGGGTGGGAGGCAATGCAGTTGGGGATTGAATGTTGAGAGCTCTTCTGTTGTATCACACTGGAAAATGTTTGGCATTAAAAAGGAGTGGTAAGTGTTCTCGTCCCAATTCCCCTTCTTCAGATGCCACCTGACCTGCTGAGTGTTTCCACCCGCTTTGGTTTTTGTACATTCAGTTCCAGCAGTGACTTAAAGCAGTTCAAGTGATCCACTACATGGGTAGCTTGTTCACAGATCCTCTGTTCTCTGGGGAGTAATAAATAACACTTAACATTTAACCTGGTTCTGCTCATCCATAACCAGAAATTGTAACTTCCATTTCTCCCTATCCTACTGTATTGAAATAGATTGTTCATACATATGCAATCTGTTCTTTTCACTGTCTATTAACAGTCCAATACAAGGTTAGTGTTCAGAAAGCTTATGAGAATGTGTCAGACAAAAATACATCCTTAATATGTGACCAATTGCAACCTTGTCAGAAGTCACAGGAAATGGACAAATAACTGATAGTCTGGTGAGAGGTGAGTTGTACTCTGAGTTGTTTCCTAGACACTAGACACTAGACACCAGAATACTACAGCACAGTACAGGCCCTTCGGCCCTCAATGTTGTGCTGACTCATATATTCCTTAAAAAATGTACTAAACCCACACTACCCCGTAACCCTCTATTTTTCTTTCATCCATGTGCCTGTCCAAGAGGCTGTTAAATACCCCTAATGTTTTAGCCTCCACCACCATCTCTGACAAGTCATTCCAGGCACCCACAACCCTCTGTGTAAAAAACTTACCCCTGATGTCTCCCCTCAACTTCCCTCCCTTAACTTTGTACATATGCCCTCTGGTGTTTGCTATTCATGCCCTGGGAAACAGGTACTGGCTATACACTCTATCTATGCCTCTCATAATCTTGTAGACCTCTATCAAGTCCCCTCTCATCCTTCTATGCTCCAAAGAGAAAAGTCCCAACTCTGCTCACCTTGCCTCATAAGACTTGTTTCCCAATCCAGGCAACATCCTGATAAATCTCCTTTGCACCCTCTCCATAGCTTCCACATCCTTCCTATAATGAGGTGACCAGAACTGAACTCTAAGTGTTGTCTCACCAGAGATTTGTAGAGTTGCAACATGACCTCTCTACTCTTGAGCTCAATCCCCCTATTAATGAAGCCTAGCATCCCATAGGCCTTCTTAACTATCCTAACAACCTGTGCAGTGACCTTGAGGGATGTATGGATTTGAACCCCAAGGTCCCTCTGTTCATCCACACTCTTAAGTAACCGACAATTAACCCTGCACTCAGCCTTCTGGTTTGTCCTTCCAAAATGCATCACCTCACCCTTATCCAGATTGAACTCCATCTGCCACTTTTCTGCCCAACTCTTTTTCCTGTCTATATCCTCTTGTAACCATCGACAACCTACAGCACCATCCACAACTCCTCCAATCTTCATGTCATCCACAAACTTACTCACCCATCCTTCTGCCTCTTCATCCGGGTCATTTATAAAATCACAAAGAGCAGGGGTCCCAGGACAGATCTTTGTGGCACTCCACTAGTCACCGACCTCCAGGCAGAATACTTTCCTTCCACTACTACCCTCTGCTTTCTTCCTGTAAGTCAATTTTTTATCCAAATAGCTAAATCCCACTGATCTCATGCCTCATGTCTTTCTGGACAAGTCTCTTATGGGGAACCTTGTCAAGTGCCTTGTTAAAATCCAAGTAGACCACATCTACCACCCTACCCTCATCAATTTCTTTTGTTACCTCTTTAAAAAACTCCAATAGGCTTGTGAGACACAACCTTCCCTTTACAAAGCCATGTTGATTATCCTTGAGTAGACTGTACTTCTCCAAATGCTCGTAGATCCTATCCTTAAGAATCCTTTCCAATAGTTTGCAGACCACCGACATAAGGCTCACCGGTCTATAGTTCCCAGGATTCTCCCTATTACCTTTTTTAAACAAGGGAACTACATTTGCCATTCTCCAATCCTCCGGCACCTCCCCTGCAGCCAAAGAGGATTCAAAGATCATAGCTACTGCTCCAGTGATCTCGTCCCTCACTTCCCACAGCAACCTGGGGTATATCACTTTCGGCCCTGGGGACTTATCAATCTTGATGTTTTTAAGAAGATCAAACACTTTCTTCTTCCTTAATTTCCATATTGTCCAGCACACAGGCCTATTCTATTTCGACCTCACCCTGATCAAGGTCCTTTTCACTTGTGAATACTGAAGCAAAGTATTAATTTAGGGCCTCCCCAAACTCCTCTGCCTCCAGGCACATGTTGCCTTTTTTATCCCTTCGCGGCCCCACCTTCATTCTTGTCATCCTTCTGTTCTTCACACACACATAAAATGCCTTGGGGTTCTCCTTAATCTTACATGCCAAGGCCTTCTCATGCCCCCTTCAAGCTCTCCTAAGTCCTTTCTCTTAAACTCCTTCCTGGCTACACTATATTTCTCATGAGCCCCTCCTGTATCCTGCTTCTTATATCTAACGTATGCTTTCCCAATGAGGTTCTATTCAAATTTGCAGATAATGAAGCAGGTTAGGCCTCTTTGCAGTTGGTTTTGGACAACATCCTGTTTTATAGTCAAGTACATGTTAATAAGCATCTATTACTTCCTTAAATTTAAGGAACATTTAGGCTTCTATGGCATATTTCTCTTTCTTGCTCTTCAAACTCGCCTTGTGTTATGAGATTACTATTGCTTAAGCAAAGAAAGTAATTTAGATTCTATGACTTATTTGGAGCCCATGTTCACTTGAATATTTATTATGATTTGTCTCAGTCATGGGTCAGGGCATGGCTACTTTCAGCGAAGACTCAATAAAAATCTGGAACAGGATCCCAGCTAATTTTGCCTCTGTTAAAACTGAAGGACAGATCAGGAATTAAATTTCTCTGCTTTAATGGCTTGGTCTAATATTATGTGAATATCTGATGGAATCTGGAATGAACTCTAATTCCACACAAAGTTCTGATGTGATTGGTATTGGTATTGTTTATTATTCTCACGTGTACAAAGATACAGTGAAAATCTTGTCTTGCATACTGTTTTATACAGATCAAGTCATTACACAGTGCATTGAACTAGATTAAAGTAAAACAATATCAATGCAAAATAAAGTGTAAATGTTGCTGAAAAATATCAGTGCAGGTAAATGATAAAACACAAGATCACAATGAGGTAGATTGTGAGACCAAGAGTCCATTCTTATCCTACAAGAGATCCATTGAAGAGTCTAATAATAGTGGGATCGAAGCTGTCCTTCAGCCTGGTGGAATGTGTTTTCAGGCTTTTGGAACTCCTGCTTGATTGATAGCAATTGTATAGAATTTCTGTTGGGAATGGGAACTAAACACTTGGTTTGCCCAGTTCATCTGTCTTCTAAAAAACTGATCCAGGTGTGGTACTTAAACACAGAACACATTTTAATTGTCAAACAATCCACAATTCCCTACCCTTTTAAATATGGAACACTGGTTACAATTAATTAATTCCAATTTTAACTGAGCACAATTTTAGAATTCAAATCGTTTTAGTTTAAAATATTAGCTTTGTTGTGAAGAGCTTCCCATATATGAAATGCCAAATTTAACAATTAAAATCTTCCCCCCCAAAATACAGCTTGATTCTGAGCTCCTTCAGCAGGGTGCTTATTGTTCCAGATTCCACCATCTGTAATCTATTGTATCTTGTAACAATTATTCCTTTCCTCAGAACTAAAGCAAAAGAAAACTTCAAAACTGGAGAACAAACCTAGAAGATTCTTTCATGATCTCAGGACAACGCAATATAGTCTATGACTCAAAATCACTCTCTGATGTCAAAGATTAAACTCTTCAGGCAATTTGTACACTGTGATCATTTCTGATGGTCTGTTTCAATGAGGTTTATTGGAAGATAAATAATGACCCACATGCAAGGAGAATTTATCTGCCCTCCAAAATAGTGCCATGGGATCTTTTAATGTTTTCAGATATGCAGTACTCCTTATGTACTGAAGAGTAGTTTCAACCTTTACACAGAGGCAAGATTGTTACTGTCTGAGGTATTGCTGATAGTACTGAGGAGAAACCAGTTACATTAATTGGATTTCACTTGTATGCATCTTGATATTAACCTCCTTATTTATTTGTGAATATTTCATTCAATTATATGACTTAATAACATAATCTCTAATATTTTATTTGACTCTGATTGATAGTAATTGAATTTCAGTTTCCTGGATCCACAGATTAACACATTACTTTAAAATAAATTA
This sequence comes from Mobula birostris, assembly GCF_030028105.1. Taxonomy (NCBI): domain Eukaryota; kingdom Metazoa; phylum Chordata; class Chondrichthyes; order Myliobatiformes; family Myliobatidae; genus Mobula; species Mobula birostris. The sequence continues at coordinate 14,606,740 of NC_092393.1, forward strand.
GCGTTATTATTATTAGAAAGGTTGCTATGCCTTCTAATATATCCACTAGAAAGCACAGCAAGAATTTCTTTCTATCATGCCATGTCCTTTACATTTATATTAGGATACAACACTTTGCAAAGACCACCGCAATTTCACAATGATTTAACATTAAAGAATCTTCAAGAGCTAAACTGGATTATTATTGTCGGATGCACTGAGGTAGAGTGAAAATCTCGTCTTGCATACCATTTTCTCTATTATTATGTAGTGCATTGTACTGCTGCTGCAAAGACATTTCATGACATATGTGGTGATTTTAATTCTGATTTCGATTCTGATTCGTACAGTTCAATTTGTGACAACAGTGCATTAAAGCAGTACAAGGTTAAACAATAAAAGTGTGCCAAATAAAGTGTTACAGTGACAATTTCAGAGCATGTGCAAGGTTATAATTATGTTGCAAAATGAAGTTTGGGTTATTGAGTGAATAAAAATATAATCTGGTGAATTGTAATATATGTAGTAGCAGCATACACTTTGGATACTTGTATCATAGGAAACCTCCCATAATATCCCTTCAATTCCCCAACAGGGATACTGTTTTTGATCTAATGCAATCTTCACACATCACAGAACATGACTCACTTGTGTTAATAGTATTGGAAAGTGAAGGACTTGCATTAACGTACCATCTTTCACAGTTTATTTGAAGTACAGCGTAGGAGTTGTAGGGAAATGCAGTGGCCAATATGCAAAGTGCAAGGTCTGCAAACACCATGAGATTAGGGAACAACTATCATGTTTTACGTGTTGCCAAGGACATTGGAAGAATTTGCTGAGATTGTTAATTTTGTGCTGTAGGTCAGTGGTCGTCAATGAAAGCCATATGACATGCCATATCAGATTTTGTAGGGGTCTCAAGTAAAAAATTTAAAAAAACGGGGGCCACAGGAGTTTCTGAATGGGCCACGATAGGTTTAATGTTTTAATGAAATACTACTAAAATATATAAAATAAAAATAAATGAATATATGTAATTTATTTGAAATCCTGAATTAAATGAATGGGAAAATATGATAGATGATACAAATGAGATAGCAAAACCTTACCGCTGTAATAATGGCTGTTAACTTCATCAAATCAAATGCACTTTAACATTGTCATTTTGGACAATATTGAGGAAACTGAAGACTTTGAATGACTACTAGTGCGTACAGAGGTCCACTGAAATGAAAAGGTGATTTTCTTCATCACTTTGTTGCATAGTATTGTAACATTTCTAAGTAATAAGCAGCTAAGTCTGGCATATTTTGCAATTCAGATATATTTGAAAAGCTGAATTTATTAAACAAACAGTTACAAGGAAAAAATGCAATCTCATATCATGTAAAGAGGCTATTACTACTTCACTTGGAAAACTCAAACTTTTCAGCATCAATATTGGACTACTCAAATTTATGCAATTTTCTTCACTGGCCACTCAAACTAGAATTGCAAGTGTCATAAAGCGGTGGCTGGGAACGGACTCAAATGCAAGACACAGACACTGAAGTACTAGGACCAGGACTAGGATACGGGGGGTGGGGGGCAAGGACATGGACACGAAAACCGGGAACCCGGAACAGGACTGGACAAGAGAGCTAGGAGCCCGGGTTGGACTCTGAGCCAGAGACTGGACAAGGACCCAGTTCCTGGGTCTTGCCTCTGGCTTGGACCCCAGAACTAGGCAAGGACAAAGCTTGGCAGGCAGGCAGGATGAGGCTGGGGTCTTCAGGCTTGAGGCTAGAGGCTAGAGGCTAGAGACGAGGCTTGGCAGGAGGCAGGAGGCTGGAGTCTTCAGGCTTGAGGCTAGAGACTAGAGGCTAGAGACTTGAGGCGAGGCTTGATTCCACAGACTAGAGGCTAGAGACTAGAGATGAGGTTTGGCAGGAGGCAGGAGGCTGGAGTCTTCAGGCTTGAGGCTAGACAGGCTCCCCCTGGGCAGGGCGCGGATCACCACCCGATGGAGGCATGGGACAAGAAAGGACAGAACCAACCACAGGTAATGGCAAGTTGGCCTGGCTTACCCGACGGAGGTAAGGGATAGGAAGGGACAGAACCAACAGCAGGTAACGGCAAGACGGCCAGGCTTACGCGACGGAGGCAAGGGTTAGGAATGGAGCTAGGTATGGGGTGGCTCCAGGACAAGACTGAAGGTGAGACGAGGCGAGAGTTACCAGCAAGGCCAGGCGAGGCTTCAGGCAATGCAAGGTGAAACGAGAACTTCAGATGAGGTGAGAGTTACTGGCAGGACAAGGCAAGGCTTCAGGCGAGGAAACAGAAAGCAGAGGAAGGGATACAAGGAGTAAGGACAAGAACAATCCAGCAGCCACACCCTGGTCTCTGAAGGTATTTATGCAGCCAGCCCCAACTGGCATCAGCTGCCTCAATTAGAGGTCAACAAGAACAGAAACAAGGTAGACAGGAAAACCTGGAGCAAGGGTCGCTGGACCGGACCGTGAACTGGAATATGGACTTCACGGACCGGACCATGACAGCAAGATGATAATCTGACTGTAGATCTTGATCATTTCAAACACTGCACACTGATAGTGGAATTTCGGTTCAGAGAATTGTTAGATATGCATTCTCTAGATCGGGTGGTGGATCCATTTAGGGTGACTATGAATGATGTTAACACCACATTGCACGAATGTCTCATTGAGCTGCAGAGTGATACAATAGCTCAAGCAAAATTCAAATGCAGCATGCAAAATTTCTGGATAACTAGTGAGATTCAAAATAACTTACAGAGTCATAGAATCATAAAGAAGTATAGCACCAAAACAGGCCTTTCGGCCTATCTAGTCCATGCTGAAAACTATTTAACCTGTCTACTCCCATTGACCTGCACTGGGACCATAGACCTCCATACCCCTACTATCCATGTACCTATCCAAACTTCTCCTAAACATTGAAATTGAGCTCCCATGAGCCACTTATGCTGGTAGCTAATTCCGCACTCACGTGATCCTCTGACTGAAGAGGTTGCCCCTCATGTTCCCCTTAAACTTCTCACCTTTCACCCTTAAGCCATGATCTCTGGTTGTAGTCACACCCAAACTCAGTGGAAAAAGCCTGCTTGCATTTACCCTATCTAATTTTGTAGACCTCTATCAAATCTCCTCTCCATCTTCTATGTTCTGAAGAATACAGTCCTAACCTATTCAATCTTTCCTTATAATTCAGGTCCTCCAGACCCAGCAACATCCTTGTAAATTTTCTCTGCACTCTTTCAACCTTGTTTACATCTTTCCTGTATGTAGGTGACCAAACCTGCACATAACACTCCAAATTAGGCCTCACCCATGATTTAAACAACTCCAACATAACATCCCACTGTACACAATACTTTGACTTTTGAAGGTTAATGTGCCAAGAGCTTTTTTCACGACCCTGTCTTCCTGTGACGCCACTTTCAACAAATTATGTACCTGTATTCCCAGATCCCTTTGTTCTACCACTCTCCTCAGTGCCCTACTGTTCACTGTGTAAGAACTACCCTGGTAGGTAGATCCTACCGAAGTGCAAAACCCCGCACTTGCCTGCATTAAATTCCATCTGCCATGGTTCAACAAATTTTTCCAGCTGGTGCAGATCCCTCTACAAGCCACGATGGACGTCCCCCACTGTCCGCTAAAACAACCCAATCTTAGTGTAATCTGCAAATTTGCTGATCCAGTTAACCATATTCTCATGCAGTCCATTGATATAGATGACAAACAATAAAGGACCCGCCATCAGTCTCCGTGGCAATCTCATAGGCCTCCAGTCAGAGAAGCAACTGTCTACTACCACTCTCTGGCTTCTCACACAAAGCCAATTCTAATCCAATTTACTATCTCATCGTGAATGCCGAGTGGCTGAACCTACTTGAGCAGCCTCCCATGTGGGACCTTGACAAATACCTTATTAAAGTTTATGTTGACATCATCCACTGCCTTGCCTTCATCTATTTTCCCGGTTACTTCCTCGAAAAACTCTATAAGATTGTTTAGACGTGACCTACCACGCATGGAACCATGCTGACTATCCCTTTGAATACCCTTCAGTATCCTTTCCACAACTGATTTCCTACTCACCGGCCTATAGTTTCCTGGTTTCTGTTTAGAACCTTTCTTAAACAGTGGATTAACATTGGTTATCCTCCAATCCTCTGGTACCTCTCCTTTCACTAAAGATGTTTTAAATATCTCTGCTAGGGACGCTGCAGTTTCTGAACTTGCCACTTTAGGGTCTGAGGGAACACTTTGTCAAGCCCGGGAGATTTATCTACCCCGATTAGCCTCAGGGTAGCAGACATGTCCTCCTTTGTAATCTCTACAGGGTTCATGTATTTGATATCTATGCAGTGGATATAGACTCTGTATCTGTCTCCTGAATAAATACAAATGTAAAGAATTCATTGAGGATCTCCCCCGTCTGTTTTGGCTCAGCACAAGGATTACCAAACTGGTCTCCCAGAGTTTGATTTTTTTCCCTTGGAATCCTTTTAAAATTTCTGTAGAATACCTTAGGAATCTCCTTCATTTTGTCTGCTAGAGCAACTTCATGCCTTCTTTTAGCCTTCCTGATTTATTTCTTAAATGTTCTCTTGCATTTCTGGCACTGTAAGCACCTCATTTGTTCCTAATTGCCTATACCTCTTATGCTCCTCCTTTTTTTCTCTTTACTGGCGCCTCAATATCTCTGGAAAACCAATGTTCCCTACACCCGCCATCTTTACCTTTTATTCTGACAGGTATGTACAAGCTTTGTACTCTCAAAATTTCATTTTTGAAGGCACTGGAAGACGCTAGACACTAGAATACTACAGCATAGTACAGGCCCTTCGGCCCTCGATGTTGTGCCGACTCATATATTCCCTAAAAAAAGTACTAAACCCGCACTACCCCGTAACCCTCTATTTTTCTTTCATCCATGTGCCTATCCAAGAGGCCCTTAAATACCCCTAATGTTTTAGCCTCCACCACCATCTCTGGCAAGTCATTCCAGGCACCCACAACCCTCTGTGTAAAAAACTTACCCCTGGTGTCTCTCCTCAACTTCCCTCCCTTAACTTTGTACATATGCCCTCTGGTGTTTGCTATTCATGCCCTGGGAAACAGGTACTGGCTATCCACCCTATCTATGTGTCTCATAATCTTGTAGTCCTCTATCAAGTCCCCTCTCATCCTTCTATGCTCCAAAGAGAAAAGTCCCAGCTCTGCTAACCTTGCCTCATAAGACTTATTTTCCAATCCAGGCAACATCCTGATAAATCTCCTCTGCACCTTCTCCATAGCTTCCACATCCTTCCTATAATGAGGTGACCAGAACTGAACACAATACTCTAAGTGTGGTCTCACCAGAGATTTGTAGAGTTGCAACATAACCTCTCTACTCTTGAACTCAATCCCCCTATTAATAAGCCTAGCATGTCATAGGCCTTCTTAACTATCCTATCAACCTGTGCAGCGACCTTGCGGGATGTATGGATTTAAACCCCAAGGTCCCTCTGTTCATCCACACCCTTAAGTAACCGTCCATCAACCCTGTACTCCGCCTTCTGGTTTGTCCTTCCAAAATGCATCATCTCATATTTATCGGATTGAACTCCATCTGCCACTTTTCTGCCCAACTCTTTTTCCTGTCTATATCCTCTTGTAACCTTCGACAACCTACAGCACCATCCACAACTCCTCCAATCTTCGTGTCATCCACAATCTTACTCACCCATCCTTCCGCCTCTTCATCCAGGTCATTTAGATTAGATTAGATTATGAGAGCACTCAGTCCTCGTTTTTTGTCATTTAGAAATGCATGCATTAAAAAATGATACAATGTTCCTCCAGTATGATATCACAGAAACACAAGACAAACCAAGACTAAAACTGACAAAAACCACATAATTATAACATATAGTTACAACAGTGCAAAGCAATACCGTAATTTGATAAGAGCAGACCATGGGCATGGTAAAAAAAGTCTCAAAGTCCTGATAGCCCCATCATCTCATGCAGACGGTTGAAGGAAGAAAAACTCTCCCTGCCATGAATCGCCAGCACCGCAAACTTGCCGATGAGGCATCCTGGAAGCACCTGACCACAGTCTGACTCTGAGTCCGTCTGAAAACTTCGAGCCTCGGATCAGCGCTCCGACACCGAGCACCATCTCTGCCGAGCACTTCGACCCCGGCTCCGGCTGCCAAGCAACAGGTAAAACCAAGGATTCGGGGCCTTCCCCTCCGGAGATTTCGGATCACACAGTAGCAACGGCAGCGAAACAGGCATTCAGAAGTTTCACTGGATGTTGCTCCGTGCTCTCACGTCTGCCTCCATCAAATCAGAATTGTGCATGGCACCCTACTTGACATATAACAGATATCATCACTGGAGAGGCCGCGCCACCATCTTCTCCTCCCACCTTTGTGATTTATAAAAATCACAAAGAGCAGGGGTCCCAGGACAGATCCTTGCGGCACTCCACTAGTCACCGACCTCCAGGCAGAATACTTTCTTTCCACTACTACCCTCCGCTTTCTTCCTGTAAGCCAATTTTTAATCCAAACAGCCAAGATTCCACTGATCCCATACCTCATGAATTTCTGGATGAATCTCTCGTGGGGGACCTTGTCAAATCCCTTGCTAAAATCCATGTAAACCACAGCTACCGCCCTAACCTCATCAATTTCTTTTGTAACCTCTTCAAAAAACTCAAGCAGGCTCGTGAGGCACGACCTTCCCTTCACAAAGCCATGTTCACTATCCTTAAGTAGACTGTACTTTCTCCAAATGCTCGTAGATCCTATCCTTAAGAATCCTTTGCAATAGTTTGCAGACCACCGATGTAAGGCTCACCGGTCTTTCCGAGCAATCCTTCACCAGAAAATGGCCTGTCTCAATCCACACTTGCCAGATCATTTCTGATACCATCAAAATTGGCCTTTCTCCAATTTAGAATCTCAACCCTGGGACCAGACCTATCTTTTGGCATATTTATTTGAAACTAATGGCACTGTAGTCATTGGATGCAAGGTTTCTTCTACACAGACTTCTGTCACCTGCTCTATCTCATTTCCTCGTAGCGGATCCATTATCGAATGTTCTCTTGTTGGGACTTCTACGTAAAGTTTCCAAAGCTCTGGGAGAAATGTAGTTTTAGTCACCTGCTATCAAAAGCTCATAACCATCCTGATGTTGTGAAAAGAGATAATCTTTGATTATCTCTAACCAAGTCACAACCAGGTTTTCAAAAAGTTGCTAGTTTGCAACAGTTGCAAGGATCTGACTAAATACCCAAAGTAACAGTATTAAGAGCTTTGTCATTGCCGGTTGAAAGAATATTATATATATTATAAATCAAGTATCCTATTCAGATCTTTGAAATGGTTTTATTTTTCATATACATATAATAATATCTATAATCTGTTAAAACATAAATATCAATTGTATATTTGAATAATTAATACAGTTGGCCAAATAAAATCACTTTAGCAACTAGCGGAGACTATGGAGGGTGGGTTTCACAGAGGTAAATGAAAGTCACAGAGGTCATGAGCAGAAAAAGATTGAGAACCACTGTTGTGGGTTATTAACTGGCTAGTTTGTGAATGGTCCCATTTGAAAGACCTCTTTTAAACAATGAAAATGAACCATTTTTTTTCAATTATGCACAGAAATCTCAATTAAAGTTTCTCCTGACTGTTCTCTGGAAAAGCACATAAACCCATTAACTATATCCAAGGCAAGAATTCTATCAATGAGCTAAAGCAAATTCTACCTGAAATACATTTTCTGGTCGTTGATTACTGCCGTAAACCTCACAAATAGATTGGGTACAACCAGTCAAGTCACTGTCAAATTAGTTAACCTTCACAAGCAGCATTACATAGATATTCACTTTATCTTATCATGGTCAGAATCAATCTCATCACCATTGACATTTTCTTTCTTGTATAGCACCAGAGTATCAGAGGAACATAACCTTTTGTGAATGAGGTCAGATTTATAGTACAAACCACTTCGGAAGGCTACTCAGTCAATTGGTGTTTAATTTTAATCAAACATAACCAGACGCTGAAACTTTTTGCTCTAACTTCTGCTGCTCCATGCCCTTTCCTGCTTTAGGTTTGACTCTTCCCTGTTCCTCTTACCACCAGGCGAAACACTAGTTTCCTGTGCCCACTACCACTCTATTTTAGTGTTATTGTAGCAATACCTGCAGGAAAATCGCTACCTGGACCTACATTAACAAGACTGGGTAACAGGACTTACATTAAAAAGGCTGGTTAACTGGACCTACATTAACAAGGCTGGCTAACTGGACCTACACTAACAAGGCTGACTAACTGGACCTACATTAACAAGGCTGGCTAACTGGACTTACATTAACAAAGCTGGCTAACTGGACCTACATTAACAAGGCTGGGTAACTGGACCTACATTAACAAGGCTGGCTAACTGGACCTACGTTAACAAGGCTGGCTAACTGGACCTACACTAACAAGGCTGACTAACTGGACCTACATTAACAAGGCTGGCTAACTGGACTTACATTAACAAAGCTGGCTAACTGGACCTACATTAACAAGGCTGGGTAACTGGACATACATTAACAAGGCTGGCTAACCGGACTTACATTAACAAGGCTGGGTAACTGGACATACATTAACAAGGCTGGCTAAACAGACTTGAATTAACAAGGCTGGGTAACAGGACCTACATTAACAAGACTAGCTAACTGGACTTGCATTAACAAGGCTGGCTAATTGGACTTACATTAACAAGGCTGGCTAACAGGACCTACATTAACAGGGCTGGCTAACTGGACCGACATTAATAAGGCTGGCTAAATAGACTTGCATTAACAAGGCTGGCTGTCTTGTTGGGTAAGATAAGGCTTGTACCCACAAATCCAGAAATTGATCTATATTGTAAAGTATAATTGTAATCCCATTTATCCAGATTTGGTCAGTGGCATTCTATGCTCTGTCAACATCTTCTAAGATACTGTCATAAAGTCAAAGCCTAAAGCCTGAGTTTTATTCTAAGAAGTACTCAGCTTTACTCCTGTCCAAGCTGAACTGAGGTTTGGCCTTCTCCAGCTACAGTGATATCTGGCTTCATGTCTTTCATAAAACTTCAGTTCTGAAGCTACTTGCTTACTTTTATTGTTTGTACGATTTTTTTTCTCTTTCTGCACCATGGGCGTTTGTCAGTATTATTTTTAATGGGTTCTTTTGGGTTTCTTTGTTTTGTGGCTGCCTGTAAGGAGACAAATCTCAGCGTTGTATAACGTATATATACTTTGATAATAAATGTACTTTGAACTTTGAATTGCCTTTATCTGTCAATTTGGCATTGGTTTGATTCAACAATGGAGGAACAGATTTTAAAGATATTATTTCTCCATGCAGATTTTACCCTATTGTGAATGTGTGATTCCACTGAATCAGCTTCTCACAGAAATATCACTGCAGTAAAACCTACTGCATTGTAAATACTGATATTTATTCACCTGGGATGTCAATCAAAGTTACGAATTTATGACATTACAAATTGGGTCCAATAGCAGACACTGAAACAGACAGGAGAAAGGAAGAGAGTCAGTTTGCTCAGGGCAGTGGGTGAAAGTGGTGTGCAACTTAGCTTCAGACCAATGGGAAGCTGAAGTTTCTATTGTTTAACGAAGATCCCTCAGCCACAGTATTACTGCATTAAGGAAAATGTAACTGCATACATCTGGAAATCATGCTTCACAGGATTGTTGGCAAATTGACTCCTGAGGGATTCACAGCAGAGAGGGATAGGGAAAAGAAAGAGTGTCCTAGAGAAAACTGAGATGCCTATAATCTCTTGACTTTAACTAAAGGTATTTCTCCATGGAATAAGGAATTCTGTGTTTTTTTTATATTTACTGAACGTCTGTATTCAGACTATTGCAATAATTCAAGGTTTTAAAGTACATTTGTTATCAAAGAATGTATAAATTATGCAAACCTTGAGATTTGTTTGCTTACAGGCAGTCACAAAGCAAGAAACCCGAAAGAACCCAATTGAAAACATATTTAACAAAAACCAACACCTGATGCACAGAGAAAAGGAAAAAAAAACTCAAACCATGCAAACAACAGAAGTGAGCAAAAGCAGTCTGAACCAAAATGACTCCCTAGTCCCTAGATCCGAACCCTGGAGCAGCCCAGAGTAGGCCCAAGACTCAGTATCAGTCCATTATATTAGTGGGCAGAGAGCACAGCAGCAAGGGGTAGTCTTCATAGCCTCAGCGCGATAGAGAGAGGAGTGAACATTGTGGGAGAGCGAGCGAAATCGGCTCTTGTCTCTGATCCCGACACCCTGCCTTTACAGTATATCCTTTAAATTCTCCAAACAGTGTATCAGTAATTCAACTCTGAATCTGTCATAAATTTAGTTGGGCATGGAGAAACCTTATCAGAGCAACAGGAATCCATCAATATCAGCTGAACCCTCAGATACTGAGAACAAACAAAAATCATCAACAAAACATCTTAGCTCAGTTAGACTATTGCAAAATGTCAGCACTGTTATGCAATTAAATGGATTTTATTCAACAGAGGTTAATTTCTTGTTTCTCCAAATTCCTACATGATACAAGTAATCTGAAATTAACTTTCTGTTCAGCTTCAGGCAGTCTATCATAAACAAAAAAAAATTCTGAGGAAGTGACATTTCCGAAAAAATTTGCTGCCCAGTGTAATACGGACGCTATCCATCAGTACTGTATGCCTCATTATGCAGAGATAGATCTATGTACACCTGTAGTTGGAACACAAGAGCTGTTGTCCTCAGAACGCAGGAAGTTTCAAGATCTGAGAGGCATTTAAAATTGTAAAGAGATACACAGCTGAGGGAAACTATTTCCTCTGCAAAAGCGTGAAGAACTAGTCAACAGTACTAGTTAACTACGCAGTTAATAGAAAATAAAAGTGACTGGCAAAAGAACTGAAGCTGACAATTCAGGCAACTTCTCTGCAGAAGAAAAGGGGTTGAAGCCTAACTCCTTTGTTCTCTCATTGAGTGGGTACACAGTTGTTAAATGGCTCTTTCAATACCAACTCTTTTGTGATTCTGTGACATATCCATTTTATGGTGATGGATCCATGCCCACCTGTAGAGTGTTCCTGGATAGTGGATAGTTGGAATTGAACTTGACCAGGATCAGAGGAGGGCTGGATATAGTATCCCATCCTTGGGTTCCTATTCCCATTCTCAGTCAGGTTCCTGGTTTTGGAGCTACCAGTCTCAGTTTGGGGCTTGGTCCCAGTCCCACTCATGTCACATTTCCCAGTAGGGCCCATGTTCTAGGTTCAGCATTGGGTGGTCTGCATTCCTATTTTTGCTCTCCAGCCACAGCATCAGAACTCTCAGAGCTTTCGTGTGCTTCCCCGATGACGTTGTTGGCCACTTCCTTTAGGGAGTTGTGCCTATTCTAGGAATTGCTAGGACTGTTATTTATTTTTATTTTGCGATACAGTGCAGAGTAGGCCCTTCTGGACCTGTGAGCCTTTGCAGCCCCAGTAACCCCCCAGCAAACCTGATTAATCCTAACCTAATCACGGGACAATTTACAACACCAATTAACCTACTTGGTACATCTTTGGACTGTGGGAGGATCCGTAGGACCTGGAGAAAACCCACTCATTCCGCAGCGAGGGTATACAGAGACTCGTCACAGAACAGCGCCGGAATTGAACTCCAAACTCCAGAACACCCCGAGCTTTAATAGCGAGTGTTAACCACCACACTACCATATCGCCCAAGCAGTCTTGCTAATAATCCTGGCAATGAACTTGCCAACAGTGTTGGCAATGGATGGTGGGCCAGACAGAGAAGGTAAGGTTAGGTTTGGGCTGAATGGCCTGTAGCTGATGTTTCTGCGTGGATAAGAAGTTCTTCACCATTGCTATATATTATGTGCCTTCTTCGCCAGTCTTGAAAATTGAAATGAGTGTTTTAATGACCTTTACCTGAAAGCTTACAAATCTTTCTGTGTTTTGCTATTTCAGGTACTTTACTTTTTATTAAATAACATTTTATAACCAATGATATGTTGTTGAACATCTCAAATCTGTTCATTAATTTGGTCTCAGTGGATTTACTCTTCACTTTCTTAACTAACGATTCAAACTAATTTTGTACATATTTCTCTTGTGCAATAAATAACTCGTAATTAAGCTAGAAAAATTTGATGCATTAGCCGTGTGTTTTCCCATAATTGAAGAGATTGAGAATATATGGTAGGCAATCAATTATATATTTGTTACCAATCCAATTCCTTTGAAAAAGATTAGATTGTTAACCTGTGGTGAGTTATATCACAGTCACTACACAGATGAAATTAGTTTTGTCTTATAGACCTGCCTCTGAATGTTTATTTTATATAGTATGCTCATATAAAGAGTAATAGAAAGAAAAATAGTTGAATTATATTGTTGCCCAGGCAATCCTTTCTATAAAATTAAAATGATATAAGCCAATGTATGTTTTTGGACAGTATGCATGATTTAGACACTCTCCTTAATTCATATGTGTCAGAGTTGAGTACTTGCATAAAGGATACCTCAGATTCTGATTCAGATCATTTCATTGCCAAAATACATACAACAGCATGCAATGAAATCCTTGCTTGTGTGAAGCTCGCAGAGTAATCAAGAGACACGGTAATAATAAATACAGTATAAACAGAGATGGCCCAAAACAATTGAATTGTGTGCAGTAATACAAGCTGATGTAGTGTAAAAAGAAATGCTAAAGTGACAATAATAGAAGAGGTAAAATTAAAGGCTTGAGAAAAAGATATCACCATGGGAACGGGGTGTGAAAGAAGTGATTGGTTCGAAAGTCAGATGTTAGAAGGAAAGAAGCAGTTCTTGATTCTTGTGTGGGCTTTCAAGCCTTTATATCTCCTTATACAGTGCGGAAGTGAAAAAGGGGAACGGCTAGTGGAAGGCATCCTCAACATTAGTATTAGCCTTCCTGATACTTTGATGTACCCTCCTCCTTGAGGATGAGAGTTTTGGAGTTGTGGCTCTTACACATTTCTTCAGCATCCCCCTTTGTACAACAGAGGCATTTAACCTGCGCTAAGACTTGGTTGCCATGGGCAGTGTTAGGGTGGGGATTTTGAGGCTTCAGCTCTTCAAGGTTTCATTGAGGGAAGGAGAAAAAGCTGTAGGTAGATTTTTTCCCCCAGTTTATTCATTCTTTTCTTCTTTATATTTGTTCAGTTAGAATTGTAGGGATGCCATGCAGGATAGTTGAATGCCCCTCTTCTGAGGTGTGGAAGGCAAGGAGACCTCCAATGTCCCTGATGACAACACTTGCGTGATGTGCATCCAGCTGCAGCTTCTAAAACTCCAAGTTAAGGAGTTGGAACTGGAACTGGATGAACTCTGGATCATTTGGGAGGCTGAGAGGGTGATAGATAGGACATATAGAGAGGTAGTTACACCCGAGGTGCATGATACAGGAAACAGGGTGACAGTCAGGAAGGGAAAAGGGGGTAAACAGCCAGTGCAGAGTACCCCTATAGCCATCCCCTTCAAAAACAGGCATACCACTATGGATACTTTTCGGGGAGCTGGATGACGTAGCAGAGGAAAGTCACAGCGGTCAGGTCTTTGGCACTGCCTCTGGCTCTGTGACTCAGAAAGGAAGGCGGCAGGGAAGATGAGGCAGGCTGTGGTGATGGGGATCCGTTAGTTAGGGGAACAGAAAGGAGGTTCTGTGCACAATAACAAGCCAGGGTCTGGGACATCCCGGATCAAGTCCTCAGCATTCTTAAGTGAGAGGGTGAGCAGCCAGAGGTTGTGGTCCATACGTCATAGGTAGGAAGCATGACAAGGTTCTGTGAAGTGAGTTCCGGGAGTTAGATGCAAAGTTAAGGAGCAGGACCTCCAGGGCTGTGATTGCAGGATTGCTACCCAATCCACATTCTAGTGAGGTCGGAAATCATACAGTTTAACACGTGGCTGAGGAGTTGGTGTAGGAGGGAGAGCATCAGATTTTTGGATCATCGGGCTCCCTTCCAGGGAAGGTGAGACCTGTACAGAAGAGATTGTTTGCACTTGAACTAGAAAGGACCTAATATTCTAGTGGGAAAGTTTGTTAATGCTGCATGGGGTGGGGAGGGGTTTAAACTGGAGTTGCAGGGAGATGGGAACCAGAGAGTCAAACAGATAGTGGAGAGATTGTAGAGGCAGATTTTGTTAAGACCTCAGACAAAGTAAGGCATCAAAAGGTTGAGCATGGACAACACATGGAATTGTGATGTTGTAGCCATTAGTGAGACAGTTGCAGGAGGGGCAGGACTGGCAGTGCAGGACTCCAGGGTTCCTCTGTTTTAGACATGACAGAGCAGGAAGGAGTAAAGAGAAATGGGATGGTGTTGCTAGGGAAAATGTCATGGCAGTGCACAATCAGGACTCGTCTGGGCAGTGTTTATGGGTGGAACTAAGGAATAAGAAAGGTACACACGAGGAAATCTGCAGATGCTGGAAATTCAAGCAACACACATAAAATGCTGGTGGAACGCAGCAGGCCAGGCAGCATCTGTTGGAAGAGGTACAGTCAACTTTTCGGGCCGAGACCCTTCGTCAGGGCTAACTGAAAGATGAGATAGTAAGAGATTTGGAAGTGGAGGGGGGAGGGGGAGATCCAAAATGAGAGAAGACAGGAGGGGGAGGGATGGAGCCAAGAGCTGGAAAGTTGATTGGCAAAAGGGATATGAGAGGATCATGGGATGGGAGGCCTAGGGAGAAAGAAAGGGGGAGGGGAGCCCAGAGGAAGATGGAGAGCAGGCAAGGAGTTATAGTGAGAGGGGCAGAGGGAGAAAAAAGAGAGAGAGAAAAAAAGGGGGAAAAATAATAATAAATAAATAAATAAGGGATGGGGTAAGAAGGGGAGGAGGGGCATTAACGGAAGTTAGAGAAGTCAATGTTCATGCCATCAGGTTGGAGGCTTCCCAGATGGAATATAAGGTGTTGTTCCTCCAACTTGAGTGTGGCTTCATCTTGACAGTAGAGGAGGCTGTGGATAGACAGATCAGAATGGCAATGGGACGTGGAATTAAAATGTGTGGCCACTGGGAGATCCTGCTTACTCTGGTGGATGGAGCGTAAGTGTTCAGCGAAACGATCTCCCAGTCTGCGTCGGGTCTTGCCAATATATAGAAGGTCGCACCGGGAACACTGGACGCAGTATATCACCCCAGCCGACTCACAGGTGAAGTGTCGCCTCACCTGGAAAGACTGTCTGTGGTCCTGAATAGTGGTGAAGGAGGAAGTGTAAGGGCATGTGTAGCAATTGTTCTGCTTACAAGGATAAGTGCCAGGAGGGAGATCAGAGGGAAGGGATAGGGGGGATGAATGGACAAGGGAGTCACGCAGGGAGCGATTCCTGCGGGAAGCAGAGAAAGGGGGCGGGAAGGAAAGATGTACTTAGTGGTGGGTTCCCGTTGGAGGTGGCAGAAGTTATGGAGAATTATATGTTAGACTTGGAGACTGGTGACGTGATAGGTGAGGACAAGGGGAACCCTATTCCTAGTGGGGTGGTGGGAGGATGGGGTGACAGCAGACGTGCGTGAAATGGGAGATATGCGTTTGACAGCAGGGTTGATGGCAGAGGAAGGGAAGCCCCTTTCTTTAGAAAAAGAAGACATCTCCTTCATCCTGGAATGAAAAGCCTCATCCTGAGAGCAGATGCAGTGGAGATGGAGGAATTGCGAGAAGGGGAAGACATTTTTGCAAGAGACAGAGTGGGAAGAGGAATAATCCAGGTAGCTGTGAGAGTCTGTAGGCTTATAGTAGACACCAGTAGATAAGCTGTCTCCAGAGATAGGGACAGAAAGATCAAGAAAGGGGAGGGAGGTGTCGGAAATGGACTAGGTAAACTTGAGGGCAGGGTGAAAGTTGGAGGCAAAGTTAATTAAGTCAACGAGCTCAGCATGCATGCAGGAAGCAGTGCCAATGCAGTCATTGATGTAGCAAAGGAAAAGTGGGCTTGTTCCAAGACCAGTATAGGCTTGGAACATGGATTGTTCCACAAAGCCAACAAAAAGGCAGGCATAGCTGGGACCCATACAGCTGCTCATGGCTACACCTTTATTTTGGAGGAAGTGGGAGGAGCCAAAGGAGAAATTATTAAGAGTAAGGACTAATTCTGCTAGACGGAGGAGAGTGGTGGTAGAGGGGAACTGGTTAGGTCTGGAATCCAAAAAGGAATCCAAAATCCAAATGGAGAGCTTTGAAACCTTCCTGTTGGGGGATGGAGGTATATAGGGTTCCTTATTTATCTCATCTATCTATTTATTTATTTATTTATTTATTATTTCCCCTTTTTTTTCTCTCTCTCTTTTTTCTCCCTCTGTCCCTCTCACAATAACTCCTTGCCTACTCTCCATCTTCCTCTGTGCTCCCCCCTCTTCTTTCTCTTCAGCTTCCCGCCCCATGATCCTTTCTCTTCTGCAGCCTTGTATCCCTTTTGTCAATCAACTTTCCAGCCCTTAGCTCCATCCCTTCCCCTCCTGTCTTCTCCTATCATTTCAGATCTCCCCTCCCGCTCTCACTTTCAAATCTCTGACTATCTCTTCTTTCAGTCAGTCCTGACAAAGGGTCTCAGCCCGAAACGTCGACTGTACCTCTTCCAATAGACACTGCCTGGCCTGCTGTGTTCCATTAGCATTTTGTGTGTGTTGCTTTAATAAGAAAGGTATGACCACATTCATGGGGCTATAATATAGACTACCTAACAGTCCGTGAGATTTAGAGGAGCAAATTTGTAGAGAGGTTGCAGACTGTTTTGAGAAACATAAGGTTGGTATAGTAGGTGATTTTAGCTTTCCACATATTGACAGACTCCCATACTGTAAAAGGGCTGGGGAAGAGTTTGTTAAGCGTGTTCAGGAATGTTTCCTTAATCAGTAAATAGAAGTCTCAATGACAGAGTGTAAGACACTTGGTCTCCTATTAGGGAATGAGACAGGGCAGGTGACAGAAGTTTACGTAGGGGAACACTTTGCATTTAGTGATCATAATGCTATTAGTTTCAAAGTAAATATGGAAAAAGATAGGTCTGGTCCACAGGTTGAGATTCTAAGTTGGAGAAAGGCCAATTTTGATGGCGTCTGAAAGAATCTAAGTGTGGACTGCGACAGGCCGTTCTCTGGCAAAGGTGTAGTTGGTAAGTAGAAGGCCTTTGAAAATGAAATTTTGAGAGTACAAAGCTTGTATAAAAGGTATAGATAACAGGTTAGGGAACCTGGGTTTTCAAGAGATATTAAGGCCCTGGTTAAAAAAAAAATGAGGTTCTTATGGAGTATAAGAAATGCAAGAGAACACTTAAGAAAGAAATTTGGAGGGCTAAAAGAAGGCAAGGTATTGCCCTAGCAGACAAGATGAAGAAAATCTAAAGGGATTCTACAGATATGTGAAGAGCAAATGGATTGCAAGGGACAAATCTTGTCCTCTGGAAGGTCAGGATGGTAATGCATACGTGGAGCCAAAAGAAATGAGGGAGATCTTGAATGAAGTTTTGCATGTATTTACTTGGAAGACAGACACAGATCCTATAGAAGTGAGGAAAAACAGCAGCGGTACGTAATGAACACCATATAGATTACAGAGGGGGAGGTGTTTGATATTTTGAGGCATCTTAAGCTGAGTGGATCAATTCCCAGGGACTCCAGCTGATACATTTAAGTCAACCTTAGTGACAGGTGAGTTATCGGAGGATTGGAGGATAGCTAATATTGTTCCGCTGTTTAAGAAAGGCTTTAAGTATAAACCAGGAAATTATAGGCCAGTAATACTGACATCAGTAGAGGGAAAGTTATTAGAAGGTATTCTAACAGACTGGATATATGAGTATTTGGATGAACATAGACTGATTAAGGATAGTTAGCATGGCTTTGTGCATGGTAGGTTCTGTCTATCTAATCTTATAGAATTTTTTGAGGAAATTTGATGAAGCTAAAGAAGTAGATGTTGTCTACATGGACTTTATTAAGGCATTTGACAAGGTCCCACATGAGAGGTAGGTCAAGAAGATTCAGTTGCTCAGCATTCAAGATGAGGTAGTGAATTGGATTAGATATTGGTTTTGTGGGAGAAACCAGAGAGTGGTAGATGTTTGCTTCTCTGACTAGTGGATCATGGATCAGTCTTGAGTCTGTTGTTGTTTGTCATCGTTATCAATGATCTGAATGATAATGTGGTTAATTGGACCAGCAAATGTGCGAACAAAACCAAAGTTGGGGCTGTAGCTGACAGTGAGGAAGACTATCAAAGCTTGCAGTGGGATCACGATCAGCTGGAAAAATGGGCCAAAAAATAGCAGATGGAATTTAATGCAGGCAAGTGCGAGATGTTGCACTCCGGTAGAACTAACCAGGGTAGGTCTTACACAGTGAATAATTGGGAACTGATGAGGGTGGTAGAGCACAGGGATCCGGGAATTAATTGAAAATGGCAGCACAGGTAAATAGATTTGTAAAGAAAGCTTTTGGCACATTGGCCTTCACAAATCGAAGTATTGTGCTGAAGTTGTATAAGAAATTGATAGGGTCTAATTTGGAGTATCTATGCAGTTTTGGTCAACTGCCTACAGGAAAATGTGAATAAGGTTGAAAGAGTACAGAGAAAATTTATGAGGATGTTACCGGCTCTGGAGGACCTGAGTTCTAGGGAAAGATTGAATAGGTTAGGACTGTATAGGACATAGAAGATTGAGGGGAGATTTGATAGAGGTATACAAAATTATGAAAGGTATGGATTGGGTAAATGTAAGTAGACTTTTCCCACTGAAGTTGGGTGGGACTACAGCCAGAAGTCATAGGTTAAGGGTGAAAAGTTTAAAGGGAACATGATGGGAAACATTTTCATTCAGAGGGTTGAGAGTATTAAATGAGCTGCCAGTGCAAATTGTGCATGGAAGCTCGTTTTCAGCACTTAAGAGAAGCTTGGATAATAAGTACATGCATGGTAGGTGTATGGAGGGCTATGGTCTGGGTGCAGGTTGATGGGATCAGGCAGTTTAAATGGTTCAGCATGGACTAGATGGGCTGAAGGGCCTGTTTCTGTGCTGTATGTTTCTATGACTCTATCATTCCTCAGCTGATCTCATTTGTAAGTGGTGTCATTGGATGTGCCTGACAAGGATCATAGAACTGTCGGTGCTGCATGACATACAATGCAAGAGTGAAAAGAACATAGAACAGTACAGCACAGGAAGAGGCCCTTCGGCCCACAATGTTATGCTGAACCGATTCAATTAGTAATCAAATGGCTAACTAAATTAATCTCTTCTGCCTACACAATGTCCATATTTTTCCATTTCCCTCACATTCACGTGCCTTTTAAAATGTTTCTTAAGCGTCTCTAATGTTTCTGCTTCTACCATCACCCCAGGCAATGCATTCCAGCTACCCACCTCTGCATAAAAGACTTGCCTCTCACATCTCCTTTGATATTACCCCACCCCCCGGCCCACTTTAAATGCCTGCCCTCTGGTGTTAGACATTTCAACCCTTGGAAATGGGTATTTTCTGTTTCTGCCTCTCATAAACTTATAAACCTGTCAGATCTCCCCTTAGAGAAAACAACCCAAGATTGTCCAACCTCTCGTTATAGCACATAGTCTCTAATTCAGGCAGCATTCTGGTAAACCTCCTCTGCATGCCCTCTAAAGCCTCCACATCCTTCCTAAAAAGGGGTGACCAGAACTGTAATCAATACTCCAGCGATGGCCTAACTTAGTTTTATCAAGCTGCAACCATTACTTGCTGACCTTTGAACTCAGTGCCTTGACTAATAAAGGCAAGCATGCCATATGTTTTCCTAACCACCCTATCAACCTGAGTAGCCACTTTCAGAGAGCTAAGAATTTAGACACCAAGGTCCCTTTGTTCATCGACACTGTACTGTCAGTGTACTGTTTCTTTGCATTTGATCTCCCAAACACTTCACATCTGACCAGGTTTAATTCCATCTGGGATGCCAGTTCTGAATCCGAATGGCCAATTCACTGTGGAACCCATACATCTTAATCTTCTGGGTGAGACTCCTTTGTCAAAGGATGGGACCTTGACAAATGCCTTATTAAAATCCACATAGAGAACATCCACAGCTCTACCTCCATCAATCATCCTTGTCACCTCATCAAAAAACTCAATTGTTAGTAATTCACGATACTCACCCTCACAAAGCCATGCTGTCTCTGCATAATTAGACCACGATTTTCCTACTGTCCATGTTGTATACCTTATCCCCAAGAACTCTCTCCAGTAACTTTTCTAACACTGATATGAAACTCACCAGTCTATAGTCTCCAAATTTTTCCTTCTTGAATAATAGAAGAACATGGGCTAATCACCAGTCCTCAGGGACCTGCCTGTAGCTAGAGAGGACACAAAGATTTTAGTCAAGGCCCCAGCAATTTCTTCTCTTTCCTCTCTCAATAATGTCAGCATATTCCATCAGGCCCTGGGAAATTATTCACCTTAATGCTCTTTAAGAAACCCAATACTACCTCTTCCTTTACCTTGAAATGCTTTAGCATATCAAAATGCTCAGCATTCTATCCTCCATATCTTTCTCCTTGGTAAATGCTGATGTAAAGTACCCATTGGCTGGATGGTGGTGCAGTGGCATCAGCACCAGACTTCGAGGCAGATGGTCCTGAGTTCAAACCCAACCAGGTCCCAACCTGGGCAGCAGCAGTATCTGCTCAGAAGAAAGACCCGGCAATCTACTTCTGTATCTTGCCATGAAAACCCTAAGGACCCCATGGTCCTTGAGGTCATGAAGAGTTGGACTCGACTAAACAGCTAAACATCATCGAAGTACTCATTAAGGACCTCACCCCCATCCTCCACATCCAAGTAAATGTTCCCCCCTTTATGCTTGAGTAGTCTTGCCCTCTCCCTAGTTATCCTCTTCTCTTAATGTACACATGGAATGCTTTGGGATTCTCTTTGACCAGACCCAAGCAATTTGAGTGTCCAGGAAATGTGGTAATAAGCGTACAAGAACAACAAATTAACAAGGCTAACTTATTAGCATAAAACAGAAAGCTCAAATAAGCCACACAAAATACTACATTATAAGTTACAAAATTTTCCACAAAGATTTCAGGTCTCACAGTTCTTAGTCTCCACTTGATTGTCGCTGTTGTCGGGGGATTTCCAAATTCCAACACGTGATCCCCACCCTGGGTCTGGGTTCTAAGCACTGATCGCGATTCCTCCAGTCTAGGTGAAGTCCCAAGAACCAAGCAACAGGTGCCTGAATAAATTTGTTAACTTTATAGAAAACATAGAAAACCTACAGCATGATACAGATCCTTTGGCCAACAAAGCTGTGCCGAATATGTCCCTACCTTAGAACTACCTAGGCTTTACCCATAGCCCTCTATTTTTCTAAGTTCCATGTACCCATCCAGGAGTCTCTTAAAAGACCCTATCGTTTCCGCCTCCACCACCACCACCGGCAACCCATTCCACGCACTCACCACTCTCTGTGTAAAAAAACTTACCCCTGATATCTCCCCTGTACCTACTTCCAAGCACCTTAAAACTATACCCTCTCATGCTAACCACTTCAGCCCAGTGAAAAAGCCTCCGACAATCCACACGATCAATGCCTCTCATCATCTTGTACACCTCTATCAGGTCACCTCTCATCCTCCATCGCTCCAAGGAAAAAAGGCTGAGTTCACTCAACCTATTCTCATAAGGCATGCTCCCCAATCCAAGCAACATCCTTGTAAATCTCCTCTGCACCCTTTCTATGGTTTCCACGTCCTTCCTGTAGTGAGGCGACTAGAATTGAGCACAGTACTCCAAGTGGGGTCTGACCAGGGTCCTATATAGCTGCAATATTACATCTCGTCTCTTAAACTCAATCCCATGATTAATGAAGGCCAATGCACTGTATGCCTTCTCAACCACAGAGTCAACCTGTGTAGCAGATTTGACTTGGACCCCAAGATCCCTCTGATCCTACACACTCCCAAGAGTCTTGCCATTAATGCTATATTCTGCCATCATATTTGATCTACCAAAATGAACCACCTCACACTTATCTGGATTGAACTCCATCTGCCACTGCTCAGCCCAGTTTTGCATGCTATCAATGTCCCACTGTAACCTCTGACAGCCCTCCACACTATCCACAACACCCCCAACCTTTGTGTTATCCAGTAGGGTTTCTTAAATCAATATGCAGACAGTACAATGAAGGGATCGGCTGTACTGGACCTGGTTTTGGGTAATGAGTCTGGCCAAGGTGACTGACCTTTCAATGGGTGAGCAGTTAGTGAACAGGGAAAACAACTCCTTAACTTTCAGGATAGCCATAGATAAGGATAGGTATGGTCCTTGTGGGATTTTTAAATTGAAGTAGGGCAAACTACGAGGGCGTTAGGCAGGAACTAAAGAGTTCATTGGGAACACCTTTTTTCAGGCAAGCCCACATTGGGTAAGGTGGTGGTGTTTGAAGATCAGTTGCACGGTACAGGAAAGGTATATTCTTTGAACGAAGGACAGGGATTGAAAGATGAGAAAATCTTGGATGTCTAGAGAAGTGATGAATTTAGTCAAGAAGATAAAAGAAATGTATGTAAGACTTTGGAAGTTGGGATCAAACGGAGTATTATAAAGAAGGCAGAAAAGAACTAAAGAACGAAATTAGGAAAACCAGGAGGGCCATGAAAAGTCCTTGGCAAATAGGATTAAGGTGAATCCCAAGGCATTCTATACATACAACAAGAGCAAGAGGATAACTGGGGAGAGGGTAGGAACACTCAAGGATAAAGAGGAGAATGTTTGCTTGGAGGTGAGGAATGTGAGTGAGGTACTTAACGAGTACTTTGCTTCAGTATTTATGAAGGAAAAGGGCATAGAGGACCAGGAGATCAGTGCTGAGTGAATAAATATGTTAGGGTGCTGAGAGGTCAAGGAGGAGGAAATGTAGGGTCTCCTTATGAGTATTAAGATGGATAAGTCCCCAGGGCTTAATGGGATTTACCCCAGGAGGAGGCAAGAGACGAGATTGCTGGGCCCTTGAACAGTATCTTCATGTCCTCTCTAGGCACAGGTGAGGTCCCAGAAGATTGACGAGTGGTTAATGTTGTACCATTATTTAATGGGGAATAATGGAAAATCTTGGGAATGATAGACCAGTGAGTCTCATATCAGTTGTAGGGAAATTGCTGTAGAAAATTCTTAGCAATAGGATACATGAGCATTTGGAAACTCATGGTTTAATTAGGGAGAGCCAGCATTTCTTTGTGTGGGGCAGGTCATGACCTAATAATTTGACTGAGTTTTTTGACAAGGCGATGAGAGAGGTTGATGAAGGTAGAGCAGTGGATGCTGTCTACATGGATTTTAGCAAGGCATTTTTCAAAGCCTCTCATGGGAGGCATGGAGTCTGCAGTGAATTGGTTGTTTGGATTCAAAACTGCCTTGCGCATAGAATACAGAGGGTAGTGGTCAAAGGGATTTATTCGAGCTGCAGGTCTGTAATTAGTGGTGTTCTGCAGGGATCTGTGCTGAGACCTCTGTTGTTTTTGATGTATGTAAATGACCTGGATGAAAATGTAGAAAGGGTGGTGAAGCACCTTCAATTACTCCAAAAGACTGAGGTTTGGTAAAATACTGAAAGGCTTTTATTCGCTGTTCAATACGACCTCCACAGTGAATGTCTGCCCCCGGACTGAGGGGGAGGGGCAAGGCGAACACCTTTATACAGGACTCTGTGGGAGGAGCCACAGGGGCAGTCAGCAGAGGGGTGTGTCCAGACAGGCAACCGAGTTACAACATATATACATGGTTTACCACATTCACCCCTCCTTTTTTTAAAAAGAGTCCCGCGGGGCGAAGTGACTGACAATATTTACAAGAAGTATATTTACAGGTTAAGTCTATCAGGCGGTCGAGTCCGTCGCTGTGATCTACGTAGCACCGGCGATGGCGGTTGTGCTGGTCCGGCCTGACTTCAGGTGCCAGCACGTTAGGCGTCGGTAATCCCTCGTGTGTGTGCGTCGCGCCCAGTATGGGAGTGTCGTGTGGTGTCTGTATAGGGTTTGGGGTGCACGGTGTGTCGTAGGTACATACATTGGTGGGTACGGGGTCAATAGTCACCACAGAGTGTACAGGGTAGGGGCCCGGAGCTCCTGCGGGCGCCAGGTCCCGGATGGAGACCGTGTCCTCCCATCCATCAGGTAAAACCACGTAGGCGTACTGGGGGTTCGCATGAAGTAAGTGAACCCTCTCGACTATCGGGGAGTATTTATGGCTCCTCGCATGTTTCCAGAGCAGCACTGGCCCCGGGGACATCAGCCAAGTTGGTAGGGTAGAGGGTACGCGTCGAGCTGCGTGAACCTATTGATGGTCTGGCTATAGTCCATGATCATCCTATTCTTCTCCCCGTTCCGAACAACGACCACCTGCGCCCTCCAAGGACTTGTGCTCGCCTCAATGACCCCCTCCCTGAGCAGCCACTGCACCTCCGACTTAATGAAAGCTCTGTCCCCCGCGCTGTACCTCCTACTTTTAGTTGCCATGGGTTTACAGTTGGGGGTCAGGTTGGCGAACAGCGGTGAGGGAGGGATCCTGAGGGTGGAGAGGCCACAAGTGGTGTCGGTAGTGTGGCAGTTGGCATGATGTTGGGTGGGATGCGCGGGTCGGTGTGTGTGTGTGGTCAGTAGCGGGGTACGTGACATATCTCTACAAAACAGGGGATTTATAACAGTAATTGGTGGGAGGGGCCCATCATACTTCATTGTCACGCTTTTCAGGTGGCTCTGGAAGTCCAACCCCAACAGCACAGGGGCACACAATTGAGGCAAGACCAGTAACGTAAAGTCCCGATATTCTGTGCCCTGCACCACTAGTGTCGCTACACAACCCCCCCGGATGTCTGTTGTATGCAACCTGGAGGCCATGGTGACCCTCTGACTTACCAGCCGTATCATGAGTCCGCAATGCTGCACCGTGGCTGGGTGGATAAAACTTTCCATGCTGCCTGTGTCAAACAGGCAGCTTGTCCTGTGCCCCTCAACCAGGATGTCCATCATTGACCTTACGAGCTGGTGGGGAGCGCTTTGGTCGAGGGTCACGGAAGCCAGGGTGGGGTCGCTGTCTTGGTCCGGCGCGGTGGGGTGGCCCGTGAACACCCGTTGGTCGTAGGCAGTGGGAGGTGGCGCCGACCAAGATGGCTGCCCCCATGTCTCGCACGTGGTGGCGGCGTGCAGGGAAGATGGCGGCCCCCATGTCTTGCACGTGGTGGCAGTGTGCAGGGAAGATGGCGACCCCCACGACTTGCACGCGGCGCTGCTCGATCCCGCTCACGGTTTTGACTTACAGACCTTGGCGGAGTGGCCCTTCTTTCCGCAGCTGGAACAGGTAGCTTGTCGGGTTGCGCAGCGTTTCCGGGGGTGCTTCTCCAGTCCGCAGAAGTAGCACTTCGCGGACTCACGACTGGCGGCAGCCGAGGTTGATTCGCCGGCAGGTTGCGGGGTCTGCGGCGCCCACGAGGCCATTGGGGGATCGCGTGCCTGGAGAGCCTCGGAGTTATGCAGAGCGACCTCCAACGTATCAGCCAGCTCGATCGCCGAACTTAGGGTAAGATCGGCTTTCTCTAGCAGCCGCTGGCGCACGTACACTGACCTGGCCCCGTGACGAAGGCGTCTCTCACTAGGAGTTCTGCATGCTGCACCGCCGTCAGCTCCTGGCAATTGCAGGCCCGCACGAGTGTCCGTAGGGCCCGGATAAACTCAGCACTGGATTCCCCGGACCGTTGTTGCCGTGTCACTAAGCGATGCCGAGCATAGACGCTGTTTATCGGCCGCAGGTATTGTTTTTTGAGTGCGTTCATCGTGCCGTCGTAGTTCGGCTGGTCTCTGATCAGCGAATAAACCCGTGGACTGACCCTGGAGAGTAGAACTCTGCGCTTCGCTACGGGGTTGGTCGCTTTAATCTCCTCTAGATACGCTTCGAAGCAGGCCAGCCAGAGTTCGAAAGCGTCTCCAGCGTCAGGCATTTGCGGATCGAGGTCCAATTTTTCTGGTCTCAGGGCCTGTTCCATGTTTTAAAATGTACAGCGAATAAAATTGAAGCACCTTCAATTACTCCAAAAGACTGAGGTTTGGTAAAATACTGAAAGGCTCTTATTCGCTGTACAATACGACCTCCATGGTGAGTGCCTGCCCCCGGACTGAGGGGGAGGGGCAAAGCGAACACCTTTATACAGGACTCTGTGGGAGGAGCCACAGGGGCAGTCAGCAGTGGGGTGTGTCCAGACAGGCAACCGAGTTACAACATATATACATGGTTTACCACAGGTGAGTTTGAGGATAATGTAGAAGACTGGTACAGAATCTCTTCGGTTGTCCATCAAAATCCAATGACGACGTCCACTCCTTTAACGGTGAGATCTTTGATGACTATACAGTCCTATCCTGGACCACAAGCCCTATTGCACGTGGGACATGTATATGTGGTAGTGGTGGCAACCATGGCTGCATTTCTCCTGTCTCACTTCTGGTGGTTCTTTCCATCTCCAGAATACGAACCCCATCCCTACACAGCTGTCGCCATGTGGTACATCCTCCAGGTCCTCGGAAAACTCTGGTTAGACAACTTCTGGAGTATTCTGTTCATTACTGGTTGCCCTACCATAGGAAGGATGTTGAGGCTTCGGAGAGGGTGCAGAAGAGGTTTAGCAGGATGTTGCCTGGTTTAGAGGGCATGTGCCATAATAAGGGGCTGGACAAATTTGTGTTGTTTTCTTTGGAGCGGCAGAGGCTGAGGGGAGATCTGGTTGAGGTTGATAAGATTATGAAAGGCACAGATAGAGTGGACAGGGAGTATCTTTTTCCCAGGGCAGAAATGTTTAATGCCAAGAGGCCATACATTGAAGGTGAAAGGGAGTAGGCTCAAAGGGTATGTGAGGGGTAAGTTCTTTTCTCAGAGGGGTGGATACCTGGAACATGCTGCCTGGTGTAACGGTAGAGGCAAATTCATTCAGTGGCTTTTATGATGCGTTTAGATCTACACATGAATATGAGGAGATGGAGGGATACAGACATTGTGTAGGAAGGAGGGATAAGTTTTTGGGTTTTGATAATGTCAGTTTTAGCTTGCTCAGCACAACATTGTGGGCTGAAGGGCCCGTTCCTGTGCTCTACTATTCTGTGTTCTAGATTCTAAATAGGGGATCGATCCACAAGCATAACAAAGCACACTGAGACAGACAAACTATTTGGTCTTATGTTCTCATGCCACTAACTGAACATGGTCTCTTTCATTCAAACAACTCACATATTCACTGACAGACATCCTGATGCCACTCTGCCTGAGGCCAGAAAGAATCCAGCTGTTATTAGCAAACACTTAACAAATCCACAGTGTTTAACTTGTACAGGCACCTTGACACTTTACACGCTGTGACCTGACGGAGTTAAATTGTCACTTGGAGCCGCTCTAACTTTCATCCAATATTTTACAAAATTTAATATACCACAACACACAAAGGATGTTTCATAGCCGTTCCTGGCTTTACTTCTTGAGTTCTTTTCTGCTTCCTTTATTATCCTGAAGGTCTCTGTTTGATTCTAGTTTCATAAGCTTTACATACTTTTCCTTTTTCTTCTTGACTAAATGCATCACCTGTTGACATACAAAGCTCTCTTACCTTGCCACCCGTGTCCTTCCTTCTTAGTGGAACATTCCTGCACTCTGCTGTTAGTCTGTAAACACGTCAGATGTGGACTTGCCTAAAAACAGCTGTTCCCAATGAACTCTCCCTAATTCCTGCCTAATGCTCTTGTAATTTGCCCTGCTGTATTTATTATTTTCTTGCAAAGCCCATGCTTCTCTTTGTCTTTAGCTATCTTAAAATTCAAGGAGCTGTGGTCACTTTTCCCTAACTGCTAACCCACTGAAAGGTCGGTCACCTGGCCAGGTTCGTTATCCAACACCATGTCCGGTACAGCCTCTCCTCTTGTTGGACCCCCCTGGATGCAACTAAAAAAAAAAAATTTGCTCTATTTAAACTTCTTGCACTCAGAATGTCCCAGTTTCTTGTCCCTCTCTCACCAAGTCTCTGCAATGACCACAACATCATAATCTCATGTACTGATCCATGCTATAAGTTCAACACCTTTACCCATAATACTCCTAGCATTAAAATACACACAATTATCCATTCTATCTTATGCATTACTTTGCTTCTACCTGTTTTTACTGGCCCTGACATCTATCTTCATTTCCATTCCTCCACTTGCTGACCTGGTGTTTGACAGTTTTCATGGGTTCTTTTGGGCTTCTTTGTTTTGTGGCTGCCTGTAAGGAGACGAATCTCAAGGTTGTAAACTGTATACATACTTTGAGAATAAATGTACCTTGTACTTCGAACTTTGGTTCTCTGGTTTCCACACCCCTGCTAAACTAGTTTAAATCCTCCCAAGTAGCATTAGCAAATCTCCCAGCCAGGATATTGGTTTCCCTCCATCTTAGGTGCAACCTGTCCCTCTTGTACAGGTCACCACTGCCCCAGAAAAGTTCATGAAGATACTTGAGATATTGCAAACAATCATGTTTACCCTTTTAATTTAGTAAGAGGGTTAGATACAATCACATCTGAATTTGTATAAGTATTTTACAAAACATAATTTCACCCATTTTGTGTTCAGTGGTTTGTGTTAAAATAGTAGTCCCACCCATGCTCAGTGGAAAAAGCGTGCCTGCATTTACCCTACACATACCCCTCTTAATTTTGTCTATCTCTATCAAATCACTTCTCAATCTTCTACATTTCAAGGAATAAAATCTGAACCTATTTAATCTTTCCTTACAACTCAGGTCCTCCAGACCTGGCAAGATTCTTGTAAATCTTCTCTGCACTCTTTCAACCTTATTTACACCTTTCCTGTAGGTAGGTGACTAAAACTGCACAGAATACTGCAAAATAGGTCTCCCGGAAGTCTTGTACAACTTCAAGTTAACATCCCATCTTCTGTACTCAGTACTTCGATTTATGAAGGCCAATGTGACTCTATCTACCTGTGCCTCCACCTTCAATGAATTATGGATCTGTATTCCCAGATTCCTTTGTTCTCCCATACTCCTCAGTGCCCTCCCGTTCACTGTGTAAGGCCTACCCTGGATGGTCCTACTGAAGTGCAACATCTCTCAATTGTTTGCATTAAATTCCATCTGCCATTTTCACTCCATTTTACCAGCTGATGCTGATCCCTCTGCAAGCCATGATAGCCTTTTTCAATGTCCACTACACCTCGAGTCTTGGTGTCATCCGCAAATTTGCTGAACCAGTTAACCATATTATCATCTAGATCATTGATAGAGATGTCAAACAACAACAGACCTAACTCAGATCTCTACAGAACTCCACCTGTCACAGCCTTTCAGTCAGAGAGGCAACCATCGACTACCACTCTGGCTTCTCCCACAAAGCCAGTAATTATTTTCACCAATTTACCCTGATAATTTCATGTTTTAGAATCAGATTTATTTTCATTGAGATACAGTATGCTCTGAAATTTGTTGTTTTGTGGCAGTAGTGCAGTACAATACATACACAATCACTACATTACAATAAGAAATATATAACAAGTAAATAAATAGTGCAAAAATGAGAGCAAATAGTGAGGTAGTGTTCATGGGCCATTCATAAAACTGATAGCAGAGGGGCAAAATCTGTTCCTAAAACATTAAGTGGGCGTCCTCCTGTTCCTGTACCTCCTCCCTGATGGTAATAATGAGAAGAGGCCATACCCAGATGGTGAGGGTCCTTAATGATCAAAGTTCCCTCTAATATGTTTTTACAGCTGTGCGGACCAACTATTGCTCTGAGCATGAAATTTTTACATAGCCTGAAAATTGCACAGCAGATTATATAAAAGAAAATTCCATCTGTGCAGCAACAAAGGCTATGTACGTGGCACATTTCAGTTACTGCGTGACCGCACACTGATGGAGATTAGAGGGAGCGGTGTTAATGGTGGCTGTCACCTTCTTGAGGCTCTTGTGGTTGACAATGTCCTCGATGGTCAGGAGTCTAGCGCCCATGACACAGCTGGTAAGTTTTCTCAATCCTGTGCATTGAAGCCTCTGTACCAAGCAGTGGTCCAGCCAATTTTGATACTTGACCATCTTCGAAAAACTGCACACCTGGCCTTAATGAGTATTTTACACACCAATCAAGCCATCTTAAAGAATTATTCAGCACTGAATCACTACTTTTCCACTACAGTGGAAACCCTGGTTATACATGTTTCTGCTGAACCTCTGAAGATATTGTAGTGTTGGGTCAGGGCAATTCCAAGCCATAGAGAGTTAAATTAGAAGGGGATTTAATGGGAAATACTAGATATTGCCAACCTTAAACAAAAATAAAAATGTTGTAAGAACTCAGCCAGTTTA
This sequence comes from Mobula birostris, assembly GCF_030028105.1. Taxonomy (NCBI): domain Eukaryota; kingdom Metazoa; phylum Chordata; class Chondrichthyes; order Myliobatiformes; family Myliobatidae; genus Mobula; species Mobula birostris. The sequence goes on from NC_092393.1 coordinate 14,637,223, forward strand.
TGGAAAACAAAACTAGTTAACATTTTGGATCAGGAACCGAGAGCTGAAATGTTCCCTGGATTTGCTTTCAACCCATGTTGCTTGACTGGCTGACAGCTTTCAGCATTTTAGTGTTTGACTTGGATTCCAACATCTGGAGTGCTATTTGCTTGGCAACTCCAGTGGTATCTTCAACATTCCTTCCACCTTCTGGAGCATAGACCAGGATGTACTGTTGGATCTCGGCAATTTTCAATCCCCAGCTTCTTTCAAGAGTTCAAGAATGAGTGGAAGGATATGATTCTTCACAATTGTTTATTTAAAGTTTAAACAAAGGAACAGAGATACAGCGTATGAAACTAAAAAGGCAGAGGTGAAGAGCAGAGATCAAGATGGCGCTTTTGAAAAATCTATCACATTTATAGTCCAAATAGTACAGCATTCTTTAGGTAAGAAGCAATCAATGAAAATACACTGTCTCAGTACATGGGTTATGTACTAAAACTTAGCCAATGAAGAAAGGTAATAAGCTATTATGTAACTGCTATATCACTTTTTTTATGGAAAAAACACATTGTGAAAATATGAGTTAAAAATGTAAGCAAAATCTACAATTTTAGACTTGCATTGATTCAACAATTATCTTATAAAAAGTACAAAAAACAACCGATTCCAATAGTACCATCCACTTGTTTGCACTGAAGCTGATACAAGTTTATATCATTGCTCTTGCTTCATTGCTGGGACAAATCTCTGAATTTCCTACTTCTTGGCATTGTGGGTGTAAGATCACTGGCTACAGTGCTTCAATAAAAACACCATATTCTCAAGGCAAAAGCAGATGGGTATGGGGGAAAATTAGTGGTGCAGCATGTTGGGATACTGTGGTCACTTACTCAGAGGATGGGGCTAATAGGTCAAATCCCACCACTGCAGCAGAGGAATTTCAATTCAGTTACAAAAAAATTTATAACAATGATAAGTCTTGCTAGCAATAATCACAAGCACATCTGTGGTTCACTATTATCCTATTTCTAACCTCTCATCCACTGCTGGCATTTTCACCCTCCCTCTTCCATCTGCCAATCATCCCTCTTTACTTGGATCCACCCATCATTAGCTAGCTCTTGTCCCAAATCTTTCCCTCGCCTCTTTATACTGGCTGTCTCCCCTCCACTTTCAGTCCATATGAAGAGTCTCAATGCAAAATGTCAACTGTCCATTTATCTCTACAGTTGCTGACTGACCTGCTGAATTCTTCTAGTAGTTTGTTTATTGCTCCAAATTCCAGCATCTGTAATGTCTTGTATCTTGATTTAGTAGTCCAAGTCCGTTGAGTTCCATTTCAAGAAATGAGTTTCAGAGGAAGCTCTGTACAAGGTACATTGGCCACTGTATTGCATGTTCAAAAGTTCAAAGTAAATTTATTATCAAAGTACATTCACGTCACCATACACTACTCTGAGATTCATTTTCTTGCAGGCATTCACAGAAAATACAAGGAAACATGATAGAATCAATGCAACAACAAAGACAGATAAACAGCCAATGTGCAAAAGACAACAAAAGGCAAGTACAAAAAAGAAATGCAAAGGAAAACAATGATAAATAAATAAGCAATAAGTGTTGAGAACAGAAGTTGTAGAGTCCTTAAAAGTGAGTCTATAGTTGTGGAATTAGTTCAGTGTTGGGGTGAGTGGTTATGCTCTCTGGTTCAAGAACCTGATGGTTGAGGGCTAATAACTGTTCCTGAACCTTATAGTGTGGGATTTGAGGCTCCTGTACCTCCTTCCTGACAGTAGCAGGGAGAAGAGAGCATGATCTGGATGGTGGATGCTGCTTTCCTGTGACTGTGCTCCTTGTAAATGTGCTGCATATACTACTTTTTCCATTTAAGGACATTGGTGCTTCCATATCTGGTTGTGATGCAAACAGTCAGTATAGTCTCCACTGCGCATCTACAGAAGTTTGTCAGGGTTTTAGATTGCATGCTGAATCTTCATAAACTTCTGAGAAAGTAGAGGCACTGCCATGCCTGTTTTGGAATAACACTTGTCTGTTGGATCCAGGCAAATCCTCTGAAGTGACAACACCGAGGAATTTAAAGTTGCCATTCCTCTCCACCCGATCCCTTGATGAGAACTGGCTCATAGATCACCAGTTTCCTCCACCTGCAGTCAATAATCAGCTCTTTGGTCTTACTAACATTGAGTGAGAGGTTGCTGTTTTAGCACCACTCAGTCTCCCCCCTCCAGTTACAATCTCCTTAGTTTCTGTAGGGAGATTGAAATTTCCCCCAGTTTCAGTCTGATGAAGTGATGAATTATGCTGATTCACCACCACCTTTGATTCAGCCAACAGCAATGGTGACATCAGCAAACTTGAATATAGCATTGGAACTGTGTTTAGCCATACATGTTTTGCATATATATCCAAGATCAACTTATTATGTTGATGTTTCATTAGAATTTTATTTTGTCAAGGATTGTGGATAACTTATCTAAGTCTTAATCAATATCTCCGAATAAATAACATTCCAATGGTAGGATTGTACTGTTAACACATTGGAATGAAGCTCCTGATTGGTTAAACATTGTAACACCTCCTTTAAAATAACATTCAGATGAAGAAATATTTGGCTAAATCTTTGCAGGGTTTTGTCAGATTCATTTCAGGGACAAGGTTATCATTAATCCTTTTGCTTTAAAATTTAAGCATGGAGGTCTAGACACTGGATTGCTCAAGAACATAAGAGATAGGAGCAGGAGTAGGCCATCTGGCCCATTGAACCTGCTCTGCCATTCAATAAGATCATAGCTAATCTGGCCATGGACTCATCTCCACCTACCTCCTTTTTTCCATAACCCTTAATTCAGCTAATATGCAAAAATCTATCCAATCTTGTCTTAAATATATTTACTGAGGTAGCCTCCACTGCTTCATTGGGCAGAGAAATTTCACAGATTCACCACTCTCTGGGAAAAGCAGTTCATCCTTATCGCTGTCCTAAATCTACTCCCCCAAATCTTGAGGCTACGTCCCCAAGTTCTAGTCTCACCTACCAGTGGAAACAACTTTCCTGTCCCTATTTTATCTATTCCTTTCACAATTTTATATGTTACTATAAGATCTTGTCTCATTCTTCTGAATTCCAGCCAGTACAGTCCCAGGCGACTCAATCTCTCCTCATAGTCTAACCCCCTCATATCTGGAATCAACCTGGTGAACCTCCACTGCAACCCCTCCAAAGCCAGTATACCCTTTCTCAAGTATGGAGACCAGAACTGCACGCAGTACTCCAGGTGCGGCCTCAGCCGTACCCTGTACAATTGCAGCATAATCTCCCTGCTCTTAAATTCAATCCCTCTAGCAATGAAGGCCAACATTCCGTTTGCCTTCAAGATAGTCTGCTACACCTGCAAACTAACCTTTTGTGATTCATGCACAAGCACTCCCAAGTCCCTCTGCACAGCAGCATGCTGCAATTTTTTTAACCATTTAAATAATACTCTGCTCTTTCATTTTTCCTTCCAAAATGGATCACCACACATTTACCACCATTGTACTCCATCTGCCAGATCCTTGCCCATTCACTTAACTTATCTCTCTGCAGACTCTCTGTATTTTCTGCACAATTTGCTTTTCTACTGAATTTAGCATCATCAGCAAACTTAGATACACTACACTTGGTACCCTCTTCCAGATCCTTAATGTATATCGTGAACAGTTGCGGACCCAACGCTGACCCCTGAGGCACACTGCTCACCATTGATTGCCAACCAGAGTAGCACCCATGTATCCCAACTCTCTACTTTATATTAGCTAACCAATCCTCTATCAATGCTGATACATCACCCCCAACTCTATGTATCCTCATCTTATGGATAAGTCTTTTATGTGGCACCTTATCAAATGCCTTCTGGAAGTCCATCTTTTCCCCTCTGTCCACTGCGCTCATTGTATCCTCAAAGAACTCCAGTAAATTTGTCAGACAGGACCTGCCTTTGCTGAATCCATGCTGCGTCTGCCTGAAAGATCCATTTCTTTCCAGACGTCTCACTATTTCTTCTTTTATGATAGCTTCAGGCATTTTCCCAACTAACTGGTCTATAGTTACTTGCCTCTTGCCTACATCCTTTTTTGAACAGTGGCGTGACATTTGCCATCTTCCAATCTGCCGGGACCTGTCCTAAGTCCAGAGAATTTTGGTAATTTTAGAAATTCATCACCAAAGCTTCTTTTATAACTTCTGCCATTTCGTTCAGTACCCTGGGATGCATTCCATCAGGACCAGGGGACTTGTCTATTTTCAGGACCACAAGATTGCTCAGCACTACCTCTTTAATGATAGCTATTGTATTGAGGTCCTCACCTCCCATCGCATCCATAACATCTCTCTTTGGCATGTCAGATGTGTCCTCCACTGTGAAGACCAACACAAAATAGTTGTTGAAAGACTCGGACCCAATATCAATTCCCCCTTCTTATCCTCCGAGGGATCTACATTCACTTTAGCCATCCTTCTCCGCTTTATATAATTATTAAAACTTTTACTATCTGTTTTTATATTTTGTGCTAGTCTATTTTCATAATCTAGCTTCCCTTTCTTTATTGCTTGCTTAATGGTACTTTGTTGCTTTTTAAAGTTTTCCCAATCTTTCAGTTTCCCACTACTCTTGGTGACATTGTATGCACGAGCTTTTAGTTTGATGCCTTCTTTTATTTCCTTAGCTACCCAAGGCTGGCTCTCCCCACCCTTTCTGTCCTTGCTTTTAACTGGAATATACTTTTGTTGAGCACTGTGAAAGTATTCCACGGTTCTTCAATTACCCACCATCTAGCCTGAGTTCCCAGTCTTCACTAGCCAAATCTTGCCTCATCCCATTCTAGTCTCCATTGTTTAGGCATAATACACTAGTTTTAGATTGAACTATTGAACCCTCCATCTGTATGAGAAATTCAATCATACTGCGATCACTCTTTCCAAGACGATCCCTAACTAGAAGATCACTAATTCTACCTGTCTCATTGCACAGAACCATATCTAAGATAGCACGTTCCCTTGTAGGTTCAGTAGCATGTTGTTCAAGAAAGCCATCACGGATGCATTCTATGAAGTACTCCTCAAGAGTGCCTCAACCAACTTGATTTACCTAATCCATGTGCAAATTAAAGTCCCCCATGATAACTGTTGTTCCATTCTTACATGCCTCAGATATTCCTCTGTTTATTGCCTGTGCCACTGTAATGTTATTATTCGGTGGCTAATAGACAACTCCCACCAGTGAGTTTTTTCCCCTTTACGATTCATAAACTCTACCCAGATGGATTCAACATCCTGCTCCTTAGATCTTATATCATCTCTTACTATTGCCCTTATCTCATCTTTAACTAAGAGTGCTACCCCACTTCCCTTACCTTCCTGCCTGTTCTTCCATATTACCTGATATCCTTGGATATTTAATTCCCAATCCTCTCCACCCTGGAACCACATCTCTGTAATAGCCACTAAATCATACCTCTTTGTATTGATTTGAGCCATGAGTTCACTGATCTTGTTTTGAATACTACGGGCATTCAGATAAAGTGCCCTTACACTCATTGTGCTTTTAAAATCTTGTGATCTTTTACTCTTTTGCACTTGACTTTTCTTCATTCCACTCTTATTTTTCTCTTTATCTTTTGTTTTTTTCTTTATCTTTATCCACACTTTTCTCTTTTACTTTACTTCTCAAATCTGTTGAACACTCCCTCCTACTATTTAGTTTAAAGCCCTATCCACAGCCCTAGTCATGCGATTTGCTAGGATCCAGGTCTCATCACGGTTCAGGTGGAGCCCGTCCCATTGGACCAGCTCCCTCCTTCCCCAGTACTGGTGCCAATTTCCCATGAATTCAGACCCACTTCTCCCACACCAATCCTTCAGCCACGAATTTAACTCTCCAATCTTCCTGATCCTATGCCAATTTGCACGTGGTTTAGGTATTAATCCAGAGATTACTACCTTTTTGGTTCTGCTCTTTAATTTAGTTCCTAGCTGCTCAAATTCCTTCAGTGGAATCTCTTTCCTCGTTCTACCTATGTTATTGGTACCCACATAGATAACAACAACTGGATCTTTGCCCTCCCACTGCAAATTCCTCTGAAAGTCAGATAAGATGTCCTGAACCCAGGAACCACGTAGGCAATACAGCCTTTGGTATGCTCTATCCTCACAACAGTGAACTCTGACTATGCTATCCAGAATTACCACCACATTTCTCTTTTTTCCCTCCTCTTGAATGGCTCCCTGAACTATGGTGCCTTTTAGGTTGCTCACCCTTCCTACAGCCCCCACTCTCATCCACACATCTCACACCTCTTGGACAAACTCAAGGGTTAAAAAGCTCTTCCAGTACTCTCTCTTGGATCCCACTACCCGCCCCACTCATTGTCACACCCTCTTGTCCCTGACCACAGACCGAATTTGAGGCAGCTAGTCTAATGGGTGTGACTACCTCCTGAAGCAGAGAATCTAGATAAGTCTCCCCCTCCCTGATGTGCCACAGTGTTTGAAGCTCAGATTTCAGGTCATCAACTTTGAGCCTGAGTTCTTTGAGCAATCAACACTTGCTGCAGATGTGGTTATCAGGAACCACAGTGAGATCCACCAGCCCCTGCATCACGCAGCTACAGCACATCACCTGATCCTGCATCATCCCAACTTTATTTAACTAGTTGTAATTTAGTGACTTTTTATTCAACCACTACAAAAGCCTTACTTGCTGCTTACCCTTGCCTCCTCGCCAAAGCCTCAAGTTCCCACTCCTAAACTGGTCTCCTCACACAATGGCTGTTCTGCTTTGACCCTGCTTTATTTTTATTTGCAATCGATTGCGAATTGATTGATCCGCCGTTAATGCCGTTTGCTTTTGCCTTTTTTAAGTGCGTAAGGCAGTTGAATATTAATGCTTGAGAAACTGTTAACTGTGCAACATTGCATGTTGCCCGTGCAGATACAACATTTGACCGATAGGGCACTCAAGGGTGAAGTGACTTTCCAACCAACACTCATTTAAAGCAGTGTCAGGAGAAATCACTTTTCAGCACTAGACAACTTATTGCCTATTTACATAGAAATTAGTAGTGTAGAACAGTAAACACAGGAACAGTCCTTTCACCCACAATGTATTGTTGAACTAATTGCCTTAGTAATCATCAGCACCTTCGCAATCAAACAGGGACGCATGATTTTTCTGTGGCAATATTTATGATAGTTATGAGGTTCAATGGACCACTAACACTGTTGACACTCAGTTCTGCAGTCTGCCACAGAAGAAACCGAACATTACCTGCGCATTCACTAGGCTGCTGCCTCTTGTTATCCACACTGCCTCTGGTTCAAGTGCAATGCCATTCTACACATTACCACCCTGTTTCCAGTGTACCGAGTGGTTCTGTTCCAGGAGTGGCCATTCAAAGGAGACAGAGGCAAGAGAGATTCGCCCACAAATGAGCTGCTGAAAGACCCAAGCCACAGATGGTTATGACTTATCACTCAGTCATTAGAATGGTTTCATCTCTCACTGTTCATGTAAAAATCAAATGAGTGGGTGAGTATTTTAATCACATTTCAGTAGGTGATTGAGAGGAAATGTTGACAATGCTTCGATCCACAGTACATTAGGCACATCGATGGAGATAGAAACAGTTTCAAGTCAGTGAACATTCATCCAATGAGTAAAACACTTTCAGGTGGTGAAGAAGGCGAAAGCAATGTTGACATTCATTTCCAGAGGTATCGAATATAAGAGCAGGGATATGATGTTGAGACTCTATAAGGCATTTGTGAGACCACACTTGGAGTATTGTGTGCAGTTTTGGGCTCCTTATTATAGAAAAGGATATACCGACATTGGAGGGTTCAGAGAAGATTCTCGAGAATGATTACGGGAATGAAAGGGTATGAGGAACGTCTGGCAGCTCTTGGGCTGTATTCCCTGAAGTTCAGGAGAATGAGGGGTGATCTCATAGAAACATTCTGAATGTTAAAAGGCCTGAACAGATTAGGTATGGCAAAGTTATTTCCCATGGAAGGAGAGTCTAGGACAAGAGGGCACGACTTCAGGATTGAAGGACTTCCATTTAGAACAGAGATGCGGAGAAACTACTTTAGACAGAGGGTGGTAAATCTGTGGAATTTGTGCCACAAACAGCTGTGGAGGCCAAGTCATTGGGTGCATTTAAGGCAGAGCTAGATAGTTTCTTGATTAGCTGGGGCATCAAATGGTATGGGGAGAAGGCAGGGGACTGGAAGAATTGGATCAGCCCATGACTGAATGGCGGAGCAGACTTGATGGGATGAATGGCCTACTTCTGCTCCTATATCTTATGGTCTTATGGAAACATTTAGCTATTAACCTGATTTTGTAGTTTCTTTATTAACCTGGTTGAAACAGTTAAGTTTCCGATCAATGGCAATCCCTATGATATTTACAGATGGGAACTAGGTGATGGTTAACTATTGAATGCCAAGGGCGAAGTTAAAATCTCTTTTATTTGCCTGGTATTTGTGTAATGCTAATGCTACTAGTCACATAAATATTGCCCAAGTTATTCCCCACGTGGGTTTGGCCTTTCTGGTTTTAGAGTGACAGCAAATGAAATTGACTTTGTGTAATTATCAGAGACTGCTCTGATCTTGAGCTAGAATGGAAGTTGTTGCTGATGCAGTGAAGATAATTGGGTCCAGGGCACTGCCCCGAGGAACACCTGCTGTGATGTTCTGAGGCTGAGAGGACTGCCCCCCATAACCCCAACTATCTTCCTTTGTTTAATAGACAATAGACAATAGGTGCAGGAGTAGGCCATTCGGCCCTTTGAGCCAGCACCACCATTCACTGTGATCATGGCTGATCATCCACAATCAGTATCCAGTTCCTGCCTTATCCCCATCACCTTTGATTCTGCTATCTTTAAGAGCTCTATCCATCTCTTTCTTGAAAACATCCAGAGACTTGGCCTCCACAGCCTTCTGGGACAGAGTATTCCATATATCCACCACTCTCTGGGTGAAAAAATTTCTCCTCAACTCCGTTCTAAATGGCCTACCCCTTATTCTTAAACTGTGGCCTCTGGTTCTGGACTCACCCATCAGTGGGAACATGCTTCCTGCCTCCAGCGTGTCCAATCCTTTAATAATCTTATATGTTTCAATAAGATCCCCTCTCAGCCTTCTAAATTCCAGAGTATACAAGCCTAGTCGCTCCAATCTTTCGACATATGACAGTCCCGCCATCCCGGGAATTAACCTTGTGAACCTACGCTGCACTCCCTCAATAGCAAGAATGTCCTTCCTCAAATTTGGAGACCAAAACTGCACACAGTACTCCAGGTGTGGTCTCACCAGGGCCCTGTACAGCTGCAGAAGGACCTCTTTGCTCTTATACTCAATTCCCCTTGTTATGAAGGCCAGTATACCATTAGCTTTCTTCACTGCCTGCTGTACTTGCATGCTTGCTTTCAGTGACTGATGTACAAGAGCACCTAGATCTCGTTGTACTTCCCCTTTTCCTAACTTGACTCCATTTAGATAATAATCTGCCTTCCTGTTCTTACCACCAAAGTGGATAACCTCACATTTATCCACATTAAACTGCATCTGCCATGCATCTGCCCACTCACCCAGCCTGTCCAAGTGGCCCTGCATTCTCATAACATCCTCCTCAAATTTCACACGCCACCCAGCTTTGTGTCACTGGCAAATTTGCTAATGTTACTTTTAATTCCCTCATCTAAATCATTAATATATATTGTAAACAGCTGCGGTCCCAGCACTGAACCCTGTGGTACCCCACTGGTCACCGCCTGCCATTCTGAAAGGGACCCATTAATCGCTACTCTTTGTTTTCTGTCAGCCAGCCAATTTTCAATCCATGTCAGTACTCTGCCCCCAATACCATGTGCTCTAATTTTGCCCACTAATCTCTTATGTGGGACTTTATCAAAGGCTTTCAGAAAGTCCAGGTACACTACATCCACTGGCTCTCCCTTGTCCATTTTCATTGTTACATCTTCAAAAAATTCCAGAAGATTAGCAAGCACAATTTCCCCTTTGTAAATCCACGCTGACTCGGACCAATCCTGTTACTGCTATCCAGATGTGTCGTAATTTCATCTTTTATAATTGACTCCAGCATCTTTTCCACCACTGACGTCAGGCTAACCAGTCTATAATTCCCTGTTTTCTCTCTTCCTCCCTTCTTGGAGAGTGGGAACAACATTAGCCACCCTCCAATCCATAGGAACTGATCCTGAATCTATAGAACATTGGAAAATGATTACCAATGTGTCCACGATTTCTAAAGCCACCTCCTTAAGTACCCTGGGATGCAGACCATTAGGTCCCGGGGACATATCAACCTTCAGACCAAACAGTCTATCCAACACCATTTCCTGCCTAATATAAATTTCCTTCAGTTCATCCATTACCCTAGGTCCTTTGGCCACTATTATATCTGGGAGACTGTTTGTGTCTTCCCTAGTGAAGACAGATCCAAAGTACCTGTTCAACTTGTCTGCCATTTCTTTGTTCCTCATAATAAATTCACCCGCTTAAGATTTGACTCCACCCATTAGAAGACTATTAACACCACCTAACCAAAGATCCTAGACTCCATACACAGTCAAACGCTACCTTGTACAAAAGGACACATTCACTTCTTCTGGATTCTGTTCTTAAATCTATGAGGTTGAATGGTTCTGTTGAAACCAAAACTTGTCTAAGCAGATGATTGGTAAGAACCATGGAATCATAATGTTGCTGACACATTGTAGATAGGGATTTGTATCCGAGGGACTTAGGAAGTCTTCAGATTGCAGAGGCTTGCACAATTCCCAGGCGTTCGCTGCTGTAGCACATTTTAAATCTACTTGTAGTACAGATATTCAGTGCTCCTTCTGTTATATCTATTCTAGTTTGTTCCAGAGGAACTCCCAATGTCTCTGTGGATACACTGCATAAATAAATGGACATGAAGATTGTGACTCAAAAGAAAGTGACTTGAATTATAATAAAGTAGACAGCGGAGAAGAACAGTGGTGCATCTGGTCAGCCATGGCACGATAGCTCCAGTGATTCTAGTGTTAGGAACCCCGTGACAGGTTGAAAAGGATCAGCAGAAATGGAACACACCTGGAGTCTGGTTTACTATAAATTAAGACTATATTTATTACTATTACGAATTAATATCATTAAACTGGATAATACAATACAGGTTATAAACTATTATATATAAATTATATATTAAATAGTAGTCCAAGAGGTAGATATCAGTCTTACAGTGTCAGGTAAGTTCAAACAGTTCAGTTCACTTTGTATTGCGTTGAGTTGAATTGATGGAGAGAGAGAGAATTAATTGAGTTGATGTTCAAGTTGGCAGCTTTAGTTGTTCTTGCTCCCAAAGTATTCAGAGTCACGTCGTGTGGCCCCCACACAGACACAGATGGACAGAGCCCCTTCTAGGGAATGGTCTACTAACCCACGGCAGGGGTTCACCACCAGCAGACCCCCACAGGCAAGCTCTTACCCGCACTGGTAATCACGGGTCGGAATTGATTGGTCTGTCGCCTCCACCCTCATGGTGGTCTTAAACTCCACCAGGTAGCTTCGGCAGTTCTCTCACGTCGTGTCTCCTCGGCCGTTATCAGACCGAAGGATCAACTTTTTATAGTCCATCCAAAATTCCAGCGTCCGTTAGCTCAACCGCTCTGAGCTGTTACCATGGTGACTTCCCAGCTCCTGTCTCAGGTCGCGCCGTATTCCCTCTCTCTTTTAATTGCCTCCTTGTTCATTAGACTGCTGAACTTTCCAGCAGTTTCTCACCCGCGTGACATCTTCTCCCTTTTGGGAACATTTTGATCTTCGAGCAAAATTTTGCTCACTCACAGATCCTATGCACCAAGCACTACATTCTACTTCACAGAGTGTACATTAAGCATTTACACAGTCCGTCAGCACTTTTTTTAACAGCGGGATAGGCAATCCGCAATGACATTGTCTGTACCCCTTAAGTATCTTATCTCAATATAAAACTGCTGTGAACACAGGCTCCAGTTTAATAAACGCCGATTTTGATCTTTAATCTTACCTAAAAACACCAAGGGGTTGTGGTCAGTGTACACCACTAACGGCTTTTGTGCGGGACTAACGTAAACCTCGAAATGTTGTATTACAAAAATGAGGGACAGCAATTCCTTTTCTATTGTCGAGTAATTTTTCTGGTGCACATTAAACTTTTTGGAAAAGTATGCCACCGGATGTTCAATACCATCATCTCCTCTCTGTAATCGCACCGTCCCGGCAGCTTCATCGCTGGAGTCCGTCGCTAGGGAGAACGGCGTAGTGAAGTCCGGTGACTTTAGCACTGGATGGTGACACAGAATACCCTTTAACCGTTCGAACGCCTCTTGGCAATGCTCATCCCACACAAATCGTTCACTCCTTCTTGACAGTCTTGTCAGTGGAAGGGCAATATCCGCAAAGTTCTTGCAAAATTTTCGATAATAGCCCACCATACCTAAAAACCTTCTCAACGCTCTCTTACCCATTGGAATGGGTGCATCAGCGATAGCCTGAACTTTCCCTTCCACAGGAGCCAGTTGACCCTGGCCCACTACGTAACCAAGATATGTGACCCTGGCGTGACCAAACTCACTCTTGGCAAGGTTCACTGTCAGATTAGCCTTAGAGAGCAGATTTAATAATTTCTCTATTGTTACAATGTGTTCCTCCCACTTGTCGTTCCATACTACTAAATCGTCAATGTTACTAAATCGTCGATGTAGTCATCTATTCTGGGAATAGGGTAAGCATCTTTTTTAGTTATTGCGTTGACCTTTCTATAATCTGTGCAAAATCTCATTGTACCATCGGGCTTGGGAACTATTACGCATGGGGAAGCCATGATTATACCATTGGCCAACAAATACTCGATTTCCTGTTCCACTACTTTACTAAGTTCTAAGTTCATCCTGTAGGGGTGCTGTTTCACTGGATCAGGCTGTCCCACAATGACATCATGGGTAGCTATACTACACTGCCTTGGTGTATCTGGGAATAGATTGGAATATTCGCCAATTAGCTCCTTTATCTGTTGCTATTGTTTCAGTTCCAGGTGGTTAATTTTACTGTCTATGTTCTCCAAAACACTAGGATTCTTGAGTTGAGCTGAAACCAAACACTGCTCATTACACTCCCCCGTTATCTGTGGGCTAGTCTTTGCAGCTGGGTCTTGTTTGGTCATGACCCCAACTGATATGGATTTAGAATCAAAATAAGGTTTGATTAGGTTCACATGCACTAATTGAGTGGTCTTCCTTCTATCAGGTGTCCTGATAACATAGTTCAGCTCATCAATTTTCTTCATTATTTCATAAGGTCCACTAAATTGAGCCTGGAGAGGGTTATCCTCCAAGGGAAACAAAACCAAGACCTTATCTCCAACCTCATAGCTTCGCTCCCCGGCCTGTCTGTCATACCAGTGCTTCATATCAGCCTGGGAGTCTTGGGGATTGTGTTTCACAAGGTCACAAGCCCTGCTCAGCCTGTCTCGAAACTCTAAGACATAATCCAATACACCAGTTCTCATTTCCTCATCAGACCATTGCTCTCTCAGTATAGTCAAAGGTCCTCGAGGCCTATGACCGAACATGAGCTCAAATGGAGTGAACCCCAATGATTCCTGGATCGAATCTCTTATCGCAAATAGGAGTAAAGGTATACTCTCATCCCAATGTTTTTTGTTTTCCATACAGAACGTTTTAATCATGGTTTTGAAGGTAGAGTGAAACCTGTCTATCGCTCCCTGGGATTGGGGATGGTATGCCATGGACAAAATTTGTTTCGCTCCCAGTTCTGTAACTATCTGTTGGAATACACCCCATGTAAAATTACTGCCCTGATCCAATTGTATTTCCTTGGACAGACCCACTAACGTGAAGAACTTAATAAGTGCCTTCACCACTGTTTTAGCCTTTAGGTTCCTCAGGGGTATTGCTTCTGGGAACCTAGAGGCAACGCACATAATGGTTAACAAGCATTGGTGACCTCCTGCAGTCTTTGGCAGTGGGCCAACACAATCCACAATGACCCTGAAGAAAAGTTCACCAAAAGCTGGTTTGGGGTGAAGTGGCGCTTTTGGGATAGTCTGATTCGGTTTCCCTACCACTTGACATATGTGACAAGTTTTACAAAAAACTGCCACATCCTTTCTTATACCCAGCCAATGAAATTCTTTCATAATCTTGTGCCCTGTTTTTCTAACTCCAAGATGTCCTCCTAAAGGCATTGTATGAGCCATCTTTAAAATTACTGTACGGTAACCCTTCGGAACCACCACTTGGTGCACCACGGTCCAATCCTCATCAGCAGGTACTGCCGGTGGCCTCCACTTCTTCATTAATACCCCGTCCTTCAGATAGTATCCCATTGACTCCCCCTGAATTTCATCCTCAGAAAGAGCTGTCTCTTTCAAAACTGCAATCTCAGGATCCCTATCCTGCTCTTCCACAAGCTTCCGCCTGGACAATGACAAACCCCTCTTATCCGCCTCACTACCTGGGTCCTGGTCGAACACAGATGGTGGAAAAATTTCAGATAAATCGGTAGGATCTGTACCCTTGTCTTTGCTATCATGGGCACCTGACCCCTCCCGTCCAGATGGCTTCACTTCTGCAGCCTTCCTTGTCATGCTTCTTGTGACTGCGCATGCGGGATAAAGTTCACTGTCTGTGCTTGTCTCACTAACAGCAGGCTGGCTTGTTAGCTGTAACCCTGGGTATACAACTTTTCCTGCCAGGTCACTTCCCAACAAGACATCCACGTTAGCTACGGGTAACTTAGGTCGTATCCCTATCTCAACTGGTCCAGACACTAAGTCACATTTCAAAATTATTTTGTGCAAAGGCATGACCTCTGTTCCATTGCCAATACCTTCCAGAATATTCACTTGGTCTGTTTTTGTCTTGTTGCCAAATTCTAAGACATCACTTAATATCAGTGACTGAAAGGCTCCAGTATCGCGCCAGATTCTCACTGAAACTAAGGGTGACCCCTCCTTCACAGACACAAAACACTTGATGATAAACCACTCAATCCCTTCCTGAACTCAGCCAGACCCCACCTTTCTTCGTGTGGTCTCAGTCGTCGGCTTACACACGGCGGGGGTTTTCCCCTTCTCCTTTCCCATTTCTTCCTTCCGAATAAGACAGTTAAATGCCACATGGCCAGGCTTTCTGCAGTAGTAACAGGTAAAACTGGAAAACTTATTTTTGGTTGGTTTCCCCTCCTCTTTACCTCTGTCACTAGCCCCTGCCTTGTTTTCTGTTTTACTCAGCAGATTATCCTGGTAACTCTTCTGATAACCTTTGCTTGGGAAAAACTTAATCTTGTGAGTCAGGGCAAACTCATCTGCTAACCTAGCAGCCGCGGAAAGAGTCTCAATCTCTTTCTCTTCTACGTATGTCCGTATCTCACCAGGGACACACTCTTTAAATTCCTCGATCAGCATCAGCTGTCTCACTTTGTGGTAGTCCTCCTCTACCTCTTTTGAGGCACACCACCGATCAAAGTACCTCTCCTTTTCACGGGCAAACTCTATATATGTCTGGTTCCCAGACTTCCTCAAATCCCAAAACTTCTGTCGGTATGCTTCTGGCACCATTTCATAGACCTTAAGCACAGCCTCCTTCACAGTATCATAATTAGCCGACTTGGTCACGGATAAGGCAGAATATGCTTGCTGTGCCTTCCCTTTTAACACACTTTGCAGCAATACTGCCCAGTCCTCCCTCGGCCACTTCCTGTTCTGAGCCACTTTCTCAAAATGTAGGAAGTACCTATCAATGTCTTCTTCAGCAAACGGAGGTACCAACTTAATTTCCTGACTGACATTAATTGATACATCCCTCTCCCCACCACGGCCTGACACTTGACCCTCTTGACGTCGCATCTTCCTCTCAAACTCCCTCTGTTCCTTGAACTTAAGTCTCTCCATTCTTAATTCTTCTAGTCGTAACAGGGTCTCCTCATCACCTATCGGAAACTCCTGTAGCGACTCCTCCTCAAATAACTCTTTTCCCAACACAATATTCAGCTATTTTCCTCAGAGTTCCTGCCTTAGTCATACTTTTCTGTATTCCGGAAATTTTCCATTTCGTAGCAATGTCACATGGAACCTCCTTTCTGGCACTCCTCAAAAACAGAGGAGTAGGGTTCTCTATAAATTCACTAGCCTCCATTTTTGCTGTTTTCCACACACAGATTAATTACAAGGGATTTCCCCAATCAAGCCCCCCCCCGCCAGCAATTTTGAAAATTGGCTCCAACCAAATTTGTTCAGATCCCGGAGGCAGACCTTAATTTTGTCATGAACCCCATGATGGGTTGAAAATGACCAGCAGAAATGGAACACACCTGGAATCTGGTTTACTATAAATTAAGACTATATTTATTACTACTACGAATTAATATCATTAAACCGAATAATACAATACAGGTTATAAGCTATTTTATATATATATATATATATATATCCATAAATGTGTGTGTGGATACAAATAAATAATAGTACAGAAGGTAGATATCAGTCTTACGGTGTCAGGTAAGTTCAAGCAGTTCAGTTCACTTTGTGTTACGTCGAGTTGAATTGATGGAGAGAGAGAGATTTAATTGAGTTGATGTTCAAGTTGGCAGTTTTAGTTGCTCTTGTTTCCAAAGTATTCAGAGTCACTTGGTGTGACTCCCACACAGACACAGATGGACAGAGCCCCTTCTAGGGAACAGTCTACTAACCCACGGCACGGGTTCACCACCAGCAGACCCCCACAGACAAGCTCTTACCCGCACTGGTAATCACAGGTCAAAATTAATTGGTCCATCGCCCCCACCGGCGTGGTGGTCTTAAACTCCACCAGGTAGCTTCGGCAGTTCTCTCGCGTCATGTCTCCTCGGCCGTTATCAGACCGAAGGATCAACTTTTTATAGTCCATCCAAAATTCCAGCATCCGTTAGCTCAATCGCTCTGAGCTGTTACCATGGTGACTTCCCAGCTCCTGTCTCAGCTCGCGCCATATTCTCTCTCTCTTTTAATTGCCTCCTTGTTCATTAGACTGCTGAACTTTCTAGCAGTTTCTCACCTGCGCGACACTGGTGCATTCGTGACCTCCCATCCTGTCTTATCTGAAGATTGCATGGTCTTCCTGTGGCTTTCCTGGAGATGCTCCAGTTTCCTTCCACATCCCAAAGACATGCTGATTGGTAGGTTAGTTGGACGTTGCTGCTCAGGTGTGGGAGATGGTAGAATCTGGAATGAAATTCAAGGAATGTAGGGAGGGAGAATCTTACAATAAAATTACTGGGGGAATGGGATGTCTCTGTGAGCCAGCATCAACTTGACAGGCCAAGGTAGGAATAGGAAAACGAAAATAAGTTGAAGCTTCTTGTATAACATTTAAGACAAAGCATTTGCATTTGTAGAGAAGCTTTTGAGACCTTAGGGTGTTCCAACTATTTCTTCAAAGAATTCCAGCAGGTTTGTCAGGTAAAATTTTCACTTAAGGAAACCATGCTGACTTTGGCCTATTTTGTCATGTGCCTCCAAGTTCCCTGAAACCAAATCCTTAACAATCGACTCCAATATCTTCCCAACCACCAAGGTCAGGCTAACTGGCCTATAATGTCCTTTCTTCTGTCTCCCTCTCTACTTGAAGAGGGGAGTGACATTTGCAATTTTCCTTCCCTCTGGAACCATGCCAGAATCTATTGATCCTTGTTTCTTGATAGATCATTACTAAAACCTCCACAATATCTTCAGTTACCCCTTTTAGAGCTCTGGGGTGTAGCCACCAGGTCCAGGTGACCAATCTACCTTCAAACCTCTCAGTTTCCTAAGCACCGTCTCCCTAGTAATAACAACTGCACTCACTTCTTGCCTTTGACACTCTCAGACTTCGGGCATACTACTAGTCTCTTCCGCAGTGAAGGCTGGTATTAAATACTTATTCAGTTTGTCTACCATTTCCTTGTCCCTCATTACTCTCTCTCCAGCATAATTTTCCAGCTGTCCAATATCTACTCTCGCCTCTCTTTTACTCTTTACTTATCTGAAAACGTTTTGATATAATTTTTGATATTTTGGCTATCTTACCTTTGTAGGTTTTAACAAAAGATATTGGCAGAGGCATTTTATGTTTAAGTAATGCCTAACAACTCATTCATTGTACCTCAAACACTGAACACAAAGCATGGTTTAAAAAAAACTTTATGTAATTACATCATCACATCAGACCAACCTATTAAAATGAAACCCCAACTCAATGTCAGTGGTTGTGAAGTATGTACATATCCGCCAATTATATTATCCTACACCTTCATATTTCAGCTTTCCACCCCCTATGGTTTTTATAGTTGCCTTCTGTTGGTTTTTAAAAATTTCCCAGTGCTCTAACTTCCCACTAAGTTTTGCTCCATTTTGTGCCCTCTTTTTTGCTTTTATTTTGGCTTTGACTTCTCTTGTCAGCCATGGTTACGTTCTAGGCTAATATAATGTGTGGAAACATATGCATAATTCACAACCATTGACATTGAGTTGGGGTTCACTTTAAGAGGTTGGTGTAATGTTGTGATCTAATGGCATGAAGCTTTTTATTGCACTTTATGTTCTGTGTTGGGTTGACAACAAAAGATTTGTTACAATTTCCCTTAAACTTAAGATGCCTCTGCTGTTATATTTATGAAAACCTACAGTGTCATCCTTCCTTTCAAATACTTCTTCTCTTTGGGATGTATCTATCCTGAACCTACCAAATTTCTCCCAGATCCTCTATTCATTGCTGCTCTGCCATCATCCCTGCTAGTGTCCCATTCCAGTCAACGTTGCCCAGCTCCTCTCACATGCCTCTGTATTTCCCTTTACTCCACTGTAATACTGATACACCTGACTTCAGCTTCTCTTTCTCAAATTGCAGGGTGAATTCTAGCATATGATGAATTGAATTGACTTTATTACTTACATCCTTTATATACATGAGGAGTAAAAATCTTTACGTTACAACTTCATCTAAATGTGCAATGTGCAATTCATAGTGATTTATAATAAATAGAATGTACAACAGGATAGTCAATATAACATATGTAACCCTCAGGCTTGCCCAGCTCGTGTTCATCTGGGGGAATCAGCCTTTGGCCCCGCCAAACTGGGTAACACATTTGTGTGGATGCTGTGTAATGTACCCCCAGTTACAAACCCACAATGCAGAATATCAGACAGCACACCATATGCAATTAAATGATTGAAATTTATGAACCTTAATCTGAATATAGGGTTAGTAATGAAAATAAGCAAAAAAAAAGGCCCAAGTCAAGTCAAAGTCATGTTGGAGCTCACTCAGTAGTCATTCTTCCACCATTGATCTCCTCCGAACATCGCCGATCTTCGGACCCTCAGATCCCAGTCCACTCCGTCCAGTGGTCTACCAGCTCTCTCCACACGCATCTTCCCTCTTCATCTCTTCTCGATAAAGACCGCAAAAACAACATCCTACCGGACACGCAAGACAAAACAACAATCTCCGATTGGCTAACATGCATACTACAGTCCTGTTATCTCCAGCCATAACCCAAATATTGCTGCTACAGAGAAACCGTTACCTCAGCAGTGAACATTACAAAGAAGCCATTACATTAGCATTAGCAGTGAAACATTACCAAGAAGCCATTTCATTCTCCCCCACCAAATTTAGCCATGTCCTCATGACGTTGAGATAATTCGCCAATCCTTCCTGCAAAACACAAAGCCCAATCCAGGTGCAAAAGGCAGTGACATAGCTCCATAAAACAGTAGAGATCATGCCCTGTTCCCCAGGTGCTACATAGGCCAACCTAACCAGTGGTTTCCTAATTCTCTGAGACCTCTGAACCTCCTCACCTAACTCTTCAGGCTCAGACGCTACTGGGGATACTTCGGGTCTACTTGGCGAGTCCTCCCTCGATCTACCACTCATGCCCCCTGGCAACTCAGAGCCCTCTGTCCCGTGTCCAGGCCCTACTTCCGCACCTTCGTTGTCCTGCTGTAACCCAGATTGCCCAGATAGCCCCCTCCCCCAACTTCACCTGACTGAGTGGGAGAAGGGCCAGGAGTCTCTGCCTCAATCATTGGGGAGTTAGCAAACGGCAGCATGTACCACATATCCAGATCATCATCCTCCGAATCAGTATGGATCTCATGGCGGGGCCCAGCCCAGCCTCTCCCACTGTGGGCCCTGCAGTCTCCCCACATTTTCGCAGAGTCCTCTTACTAGGTGTAAGCTCCAAGTCGGGCTCTGGGTCTACCTGCACCTCTTGTCCCAGGGGCAACAGGTGGTTCCGATGGAGAATCTTGTCAAGCCCATTCCCCTTCTCTGGTTTCACCCAGAAAACTGGTAGGTTTGGCATCTGGCTCTCCACCACATAGGGTGTGGCCGCCCAGCGGTCAGCCAACTTGTGTTTTCTAGGTAGCCCCAGATTCCTTATGAGGACTCGGTCTCCCAGCAGGAGTTGGGAGAACCTCACCTTCTGATTATACCTCCTCTTATTTCCATGATTCTGCTTGGCGACCACGACCCCAGCCAATTCATAAGCCTTTTTCAGCTCTCTCCTCATATCAGACACATACTTCAGATAAGGCTTCGGTGGTAAGTCACCCTCGTCAGCCCCAAAACAAAGGTCAATGGGCAACCTCGCCTCGCACCCAAACATCAGATAACATGGCGAGTACCCAGTAGCTTCATTTCGTGTACAGTTGTAACAGTGAACCAGATGCCCAATATGTTGACTCCACCTGCTCTTCTTGCTGATCTCCATGGTCCCGAGCATGTCTAGCAAGGTCCGATTAAACCTGTCAGGCTGGGGGTCACCCTGCGGGTGATAGGGTGTGGTCCTTGACTTCTCAACTCCAAGCATGCCCAGTAACTCACAGATGAGTCTGTTGTCGAAGTTCCGTCCCTGGTCACTATGTATCTGCCTGGGAAGGCCATAATAAACTAAATACTTCTCCCATAACACTTTTGCCGCCGTAGTCGCCCTCTGGTCTTTGGTAGGAAAAGCCTGAGCATATCTGGTGTAGTGGTCCGTGATGACTAAGAGATTTGCCGTGTTGCTGGCATCGGGTTCTATGGACAGGAAATCCATACACACTAGGTCCAGCGGCCCTGCACTCTGCAAGTGGGACAAAGGAGCTGCGCGCGTAGGCAGTGTCTTCTGCCGTATGCAGTGAATGCACGACTTGCAGTATTCTTCAACCTCCGACTTCATTTGGGGCCAGTAAAACCGGTCTCTGAACAATCCATAGGACTTCTCCACCCCAAATGTCCAGAATCATCATGAAGTGACTTCAGCACAATCCTCCGATACTTCTTGGGCAGAACCAGCTGGCAACGCCAAGGTCGGTCCAGGGGTGATGTGGCCCGGTATAAGATCTGGTTCTTCAACTCCAACTGAGGCCATTCTTTCAGTAATGGAGACACCGAAGCGTGTTTCGTCTTCTCCGCCTCAGCAATGTCTCCCTTTTCGACCGCGGACCAAATAGTGCCAATGCCCGGATCATCTCGCTGAGCATCTGCCACTTCCCCAGAACTCAATTCCGGCAGCTGAATTGTCTTCAGAGCAGTCAGGTTACAGTAAACTTGGGGTATGGTGTCATCAGAGGCCCCCAATTGATCCACTGCTCGATCCAGCCTTTCCTTTTCCTCTGCCTTCACGGTGATGGCAAACTGACACATGGCCTTCACCCCAGGGGCAGGAACACTCTCCCAGTCCTCGTCCCTGACCAGTTCCTCATGCACCCGTCAGGACAAAGCACCAGCATCAATGTTCCGGCTCCCCAGCCGGTATTTCAGGCTGAAATCATAGGCAGACAACGCTGCCAACCACCGATAGCCTGTGGCATCCAGTTTCGCCGAGGTCAGGATATACGTCAGGGGGTTTTTGTCCGTCCTCCCCTATCTTCACTTGGCCCCGTAGAGACAGTCACTCAGCTTATTCACCACCGCCCATTTCAACGCCAGAAATTCCAACTTGTGTGTGGGATAGTTTCTCTCGGAGGGCAACAAACTCCAGCTGACAAATGCCATAGGCCTCAACCCGGTGTCCTGGTCCTGATACAGGGTGCCCCCTAAACCTTCTCGGCTGGCATCTGTGTGCAGTACATACGGCAATCGGGGGTCCGCAAAAGCCAGCACCAGCGCCTGGGTCAGCAACTCCTTTAGCGACTGAAAGGCCTCCTCACTTTTTACATCCCACCTCCGTCCAAAGGGCTCCAACAGGTTTAGATATTCTCCACCCTCCTGTCCTATTTTCCCCTCCCTTTACCCAAGAGAGGGTAACCACACAGAAGCTGATTCAAGGGGTGACTCACTTTGGCGTAGCCCTTTACGGATTTCCAGTAATAACCACAGAACCCAAGGAACGAGCGCAGAGCGTTCACAGTCTCTCTAAATGGGATGTCCTCGGTCACTCGGATAGTGTGACGAGTGCTCTTGGAACAACCCACATCAAACTCACCAATGGAAAAGACACCTTCCAGCTTCAACATCTTCTCTACTAGCCTCCTTTTCCAACCCGGCGGCACTGGAGAGTCCCCGAAGTTGAATGACTCAGCGGTCAACTTTCCCCCCTTTTCCAATTGTTTCTCCCCGATGTGCCTCACGGGGGCACTAGAAATTACCGTTACCGGGAACAAATGCGCCAGGGGCATCCCCTGCTTGTAGGTGACCTCCCTCTTCATAGTGTTCCTGACGATCACTGCAATCCTGCTCACCTGTACAACGGAGGACTTCTGCAATTTGGGCCTCACCAGTACCCCAGCCGGAAATCCCGACTCCCCCTCAGGTTCTTCCAGAGCGTCCACTAAGAGTGCTTCGCCCTCAAGCACTCTGGGAAATTTGGGGGGTCCTCATCACTCTCGCTACTTCCCCAGGCCGTACCACCATTGGCTTCGACTGGGTGAACCACATAGTCCCTTATTTAAATTCAGTATCCAGCCCAATGCTGCCACCAACTTCCTCAAAAGCAGCTCGAAACACTGGGTGCACAGACAATGTCCCCAGAAAGCTCTTACCTGCCTTCTCCTTGCAGGCCCCCATGAGCCTCCTCACAAGAAGGGTGTCAGTCCTCACCAGAATTGAAACGACGCCCGTCTCAAGAGGGTCCGGACAAACCAGCACTAATGTATCAAGAACCTCAGACACTCTCACTCTTCATTGGGAGACAGGGACTAATTAAACTTTCCAAATCTGACCACTCTTTCCCCTCACTCCTCATAACCGATAGAACCCTGTCTCTGAAATCTCTGCCCCTAACTGCAGGCAACTCAGCTTGTGCCCCAGCCCGCTGGGCTCCCTTCGCCTCCTCCCTGACAGTATGGACAGGCCATGGCCCCGCCTCACCTGGGGCACCGATAGACGCTGGCATTCCCACTGCCGTTACGTCAGCGCTAACCTGAACTAAAACAAGGTCTCAGCCCGCCATTTTATCAAACTTTCACGCTACAATTTCAACTTTGCCAACAGCTTTAACCATACTCAAAAATCGAATTAACAATTCATCCGGGGTATGAATATCTACCCAACTCAACACACACACATTAATTACCGGCACTGATTTTAAACAGGGCAATCACACAGCAGCCAACGGAGTCAATCCCAGACGAGCCCCCACAATTGTAACCCTCAGGCTCGCCCAGCTCATGTTCATCTGGGGGAATCAGCCTTCGGCCCCGCCAAACTGGGTAATCACATTTGTGTGGATGCTGTGTAATGTACCTCCAGTTACAAACCCACAATGCAAAGTATCAGACAGTACACCATATGCAATTAAATGATTAAACTTTATGAATCTTAATCTGAGTATAGGGTTAGTAATGAAAATAAACAAAAAAAACGTGCAAGTCAAGTCAAAGTCACGTTGGAGCTCACTCCATAAGATCATAAGACCATAAGACAAAGGAGCAGAAGTCGGCCATTTGGCCCATCAAGTCTGCTCCGCCATTTTATCATGAGCTGATCCATTCTCCCATTTAGTCCCACTCCCCCACCTTCTCACCATAACCTTTTTTACCTTTTTTTTTGGATTTGGGACTACAGAGGGGAGTGGGAGCTGAATTCTGAAGGAAGGCAGTTTTTAAAAAAACTTCTTCCAGTGCAAGAAGGACGAGACTGCGCAGGTGCATGATGTAACAGGACAGTGCGGACAGTTTAAAAAGAAGACCACCCTATACAGCGGGCAGCTGTTGGAGTGGGCAGCGGAGTGAGCGGTAGCAGAGTGTAGGGCTTTGGCTTCAACGGGCTTCGATGATAAGTGGGAAGAGGCAAGAGTGAAGCACCAACTCTTTTTTTCTTTCCCTCCCTTCACGAATTGGCCCGGACAGATAGGAACAGCAGGGCTCTCACAGCTAACGGTATGAGCTAATGGTTTAAAAAGTTCGTCTGTTTGGCGAAGTAAGTGGGTGAGTAGACTTATTTTTCCTGTTTCATTCCTGTAGAATTAGGTAGCATGCCTGCAGGGTTAGTGCTTTGTTCAGGGTGTCAGATGTGGGAATCCTGGGAGACCTCCAGCCTCCCAGATGTCCACATCTGTGCCAGGTGCACAGAGATGCAGCTCCTCAGAGACCGTGTTAGGGACCTGGAGCTGCAGCTTGATGACCTACTGCTTATCAGGGAAAGTGAAGAGGTGATAGACAGGAGCTACATGGAGATAGTCATCCCTAGGGTATGGGTCAGAAAACTGGGTCACTCTCAAGAGAGGGAAGGGAAATGCCCGAATAGTGGAGAGCACACCTGTGGCTGTCCCCCTCAGCAACAAATATCTTGTTCTGGATGTCGTTGAGGAGAATGACCTGACAGGGGCCGACCACGGTGACCGGGTCTCTGGCACTGAGCCTGGCGCTGTTGTGCAGGAGGGAAGGAGGGAGAAGAGGAATGTGGTAGTCATAGGGGATTCCATAGTCAGGGGAACGGACAGGAGATTCTGTGAGCCTGATAGAGATACCCACATGGTGTGTTGCCTCCCAGGTGCCAGGGTACGGGATGTCTCGGATCGGGTCCAGAATATTCTGAAGGGGGAGAGCGAGCAGCCAGTTCTCTTGGTACATGTTGGTACCAATGACATAGATAGGACAAGGGAGAAGGTCCTGAAGAGAGATTTCTGGGAGTTAGGAAGGAAGCCGAGAAGCAGGACCTCCAGGGTAGTAATCTCAGGATTGCTACCTGTGCCACGTGCTAGCGAGGGCAAGAACAGTAGGATCAGGCAGATGAATGCGTGGCTGAGAGACTGGTGCAGGGGGCAGGGCTTCAGATTCTTGGACAATTGGGATCTCTTCTGGGGGAAGTATGACGTGTTCAAAATGGACAGGTTACACCTGAACCCGAAGGGGACCAATATCCTGGCAGGAAGGTTTAATAGAGCTGTTAGGGAGTGTTTAAACTAATTTGGCAGGGGGATGGGAACTCCCGGAATGATAGAGCAGAAGAAGGGGAAAGCAGAAATAAATCTAAGATAGTGAGCAGTAAAGATGTCAGGAAAGACAGGCAGGTGATGGGGCAAATTAATAGCCACTGGGATGAGTTGCATTGCAATAAAGTTGCAGAGAAATCAAAGCGAAAAGTACCAAATACTGGTCTTAAGGTGTTATACTTAAATGCATGCAGCATAAGGAATAAGGTGGATGATCTTGTTGTACAGCTACAGATTGGCAGGTATGATATTGTGGCCATCACCGAGACGTGGCTAAAGGATGCATGTCTCTGGGAGCTGAACGTCCAAGGATACACGGTGTATTGGAAGGATAGGAAGGTAGGCAGAGGGGGAGGCATGGCTTTATTGATAAGAACTGATATTAAATCATTAGAAAGAGGTGATGTAGGATTGGAAGGTGCAGAGTCTTTATGGGTTAAGCTAAGAAATTGCAAGGGTAAAAGGACCCTGATGGCAGTTATATACAGGCCTCCAAACAGCTGCAGTGATGTGGACTACAAATTACAACAGGAAATAGAAAAAGCTTGTCAGAAGGGCAGTGTTATGATAATTGTGGGGGATTTTAACATGCGAATGGATTGGGAAAATCAGGTCGGCACTGGATCTCAAGAGAGAGAATTTGTAGGATGTCTGCGAGATGGCTTTTTAGAACAGCTTGTAGTTGAGCCAACTAGGGGATCTGCTGTACTGGATTGGGTATTGTGTAATGAACCGGAGGTGATTAGAGAGATTGAGGTAAAGGAACCCTTAGGAGACAGTGATCATAACATGATTGAGTTCACTGTGAAATTTGAAAAGAGAAGCCTAACTCCGATGTGTCGGTATTTCAGTGGAGTAAAGGAAATTACAGTGGCATGAGAGAGGAACTGGCCAAAGTTGACTGGAAAGGGACACTGGTGGGAAGGATGGCAGAGCAGCAGTGGCTGGAATTTATGCGAGAAGTGAGGAAGGTGCAAGACAGATATATTCCAAAATAGAAGAAATTTTCAAATGGAAAACGGATTCAACCGTGGTTGACAAGAGAAGTCAAAGCCAAAGTTAAAGCAAAGGAGAGGGCATACAAGGAAGCAAAAATTACTGGCAAGACAGAGGATCGGGAAGTTTTTAAAAGCTTACAAAAGGAAACTAAGAAAGTCATTAAGAGGGAAAAGATTAACTATGAAAGGAAGCTAGCAAATAATATCAAAGAGGATACTAAAAGCTTTTTCAAGTATATAAAGAGTAAAAGACAGGTGAGAGTAGATATAGGACCGATAGAAAATGATGCTGGAGAAATTGTATGGAAGATAAGGAGATGGCGGAGGAACTGAACGAGTGACGCAGCCAGCCAGGATGCTCTCAATTGTGCCTCTATAGAATATTCTTAGGATTTGGGGGCCCATATCAAACTTTTTCAACCGTCTGAGGTGAAAGAGGTGCTGTTGTGCTGGTATGTACAGACTACATGAGATCCTCAGTGATGTTTATGCTAAAGAACTTGAAGCTGTTCACCATTTCAACCCCAGATCCATTGATGTCAATAGGGCCAGCCTGTCTCCATTCCTCCTGTAGTCCACAATCAACTCCTTTGTTTTTGCGACATTGAGGGAGAGGTTGTTTTCTTGACACCACTGTGTCAGGGTGATGACTTCTTCTCTGTAAAATGTCTCATCAGTGTAGTGTCATCAGAAAATTTAATTAACAGATTGGAGCCGTGGGTGTTCATGAGGGTTCCTTTACCTTAAGCTCCCTAATCATATATGGTTCATTCCACAACTTCCAATCCAGAATTGCTGATCCCTTAGTGTGGTCAACCAAAAGCTGCTCCAAAAAGCCATCTTGGAGGCATTCCACATATTGTCTCTCTTGAGATCCAGCATCAATTTAGTTTTCCAAATCTACCCGCATATTGAAATCTCCCATTGCCTTTTTGACATGCGTTTTCTATCTCCCACTGTAATTTGTAGACCACATTATGGCTACTGTTTGGAGGCCTGTAAATAACTCCCATCAAAGTCTTCTTACCCTTGCAGTTTATTAACTCTACCCACAAGGACTCTACATCTTCCAATCCTATGATTTAATTTCATGCTTTTACCACTCCTCCTGATTTGCCTACCTGCCTGCCTTTTTGACAGATTGTGTGTCCTTTGCTAATAAGCTCCCAACTACAACTGTCTTTCAGACATGACTCTGTGATACCCTTAATATCATAGCTGCCAATCTCTAACCGTGCTATAAGATCTTATTCTGTAAACTGCATGCATTCAAATATAACACCTTCAGTCCTGTATTTGTCAACCTTTTTGGTTGCGTCCCCTCTTTACACTGCAGCTCATGCTAACGACTGAAATTTTGTCCTCTCACCTGTCTGTCCTTCCTGACAGTCTCAATATACACTACCTCTCCTTGTAAACCAAATTCCCTCTTCTCAGCCCTATCACTCTGGCTCCCACCCCACTACCACATTAATTTTAAACTCCCCAGCAGCTCTAGCAAACCTACCCAGAAGGATATTGGTCCCCTCTGGATTCAGGTTTAGCCCATCCTTTAGTACAGGTGATATTTTCTCCAGAGGAGATCCCAGTGATCCATTAGTCTGAAACCATGACCCAGGAACCAGTTCATCAGCCATGCATTTGTCTGCTCAAATTATCCTATTCTTGCCCTCACTGCTGTGTGGCACAGGCTGCAATCCAGATATTGTTACCCTAGACCTCTTTCTTTTCAGCTTTCTACCTAAATTCTCTCTTTAGGACCTCCTCTCTTTTCCTTCCTATGTCATTGGTATCAATATGTACCAAATGTCTGGTTGATTATCCTCCCTCTTTAGAAGGCTGTGGACATGGTCTGAGATGTCCTTGACCCTGGCACCTGGGAGGGAACATACTATCTGGGTCTGTCTAGCGCAGTGGTCTTATCTACCACTCTAATTATGGGATCTCCTTTCACCACTGCATTCCTTCTCTGGTCCTTTCCCTTCTGAGTCAAACTCAGTGTCAGACTCAGCTTACTCCAGTTGGTTGTCTCCCCCGACAGAATCCCAAATGATATTCTTGTTATTGAGGGGTGTGGCCATGGGGATACTCTGTACTGGCTGCCTGTTTCCCTTCCTACTCCTGACAGTCATCCATGCACCTGCCTCTTGCAACCTAGGGGTAACTGCCTCCCAGTAGCTCCTATCTCTTCTGTTTCATTTACGAGCTGAAGGTCATCGAGTAGCAGCTCCAATTCTTTGACATATTCTCTGAGGAGATGCAACCCAGAGCACCTGGTGCAGATGTGGTTATCCAGGAGGCTGGAAGTCTCCAAGAACTTCCACATCTCACACATAGAACAAACACAACCCCTGAAGCCATTCCTCCTGCCTTAACTATACATTTAAGTACAAGTGTCCCCTGCTTTACGAAAGTTTGCTTTACACCACTTCGCTTTTACGAAAGACCTACATTAGTACCTGTTTTCGCTAACCAAAAGAAATCCGAAGAGGATTTTCGCTTTTATGAAAAAAGGTACCCGCTTTAATCTTGTGTTTACCCCGAGAAAGAACCATGACCATGAAGCCTTACGCAGACAGGTGTGTGCACATGCGTATACGTGTGCATGCGTGTACGTGCCGATTTTTTTCTACAAATCGGTTTTGGTTAAATCTTCCTGATTCTGATAAGTGAAACTACACTGTACATACATTATTTCTACTTTATATAGGCTGTGTGTTTATCATATCATTCCTGCTTTTACTAAATATTAGTGTTATTTTAGGTTTTATGTGCTATTTGGTACGATTTGGTAGGTTAATTTTTTGAGTCTGGGAATGCTCAAAAATTTTTCCCTTGTAAATTAATGGTAAATGCTTCTTTGCTTTACGCCATTTCGGCTTACGAAAGGTTTCATGGGAATGCTCTACTTGCAGATAGAGGGGGAAACCTGCATAGTGAAGAATGAGCAAAAAATAGCTTACCCGATACTTACATCACCCACGTCTGTTACCGCCCAAGCCTGTTGAACCAAAGCCCAAAGTCTGCTCACTCTAACATTGCCCCATTGCAACAATGGCTGCTCCACATGTCCTTGCCATATTTTTATTTGACCTTGCTAATGGATCCCAAACTCTGATGGTCTCTGTTCCAGCTCCGGAAAAAGAAGGCTACAAATTGCTGATTTTTAAAGCTGTTTCCTCGAACTGAGTGAGGACACTGTTACTTTTCACCTCTGAGCTCTGATTGGTCACTTTTCAAGCAGGAAACTTGTCCAGCATCGAGTCCAATAAGGAAGAACCCAAAGTTCAAACCCTGTGCTTAGCACTTGTCTGAGGGATGAAAAATGCCCAGGGCATTTAGCATTGTTATATAAGTTGTGGCCAAATGGAGAGCCTCAGTTTACTGAGAGATAGTTCCTTTAACAGAGGACCTCACCTAGGAGGGGAGTATGAATGGTCAGAAAATTCCAACAGAAAATTACTTCTGCCTTTATTTATTTATTTTTTTATTCATTCATTCAGATACAGCGTGGGATAGGCACTACTGATCCTTTGAGTTGTGTCGCCCAACAACCCCTAATTTAACCCTAGCAAAATCACAGGACAATTTACATGACCAATTAAGCTACTAACCGGTAGTCTTTGGACTGTGGGAGGAAACAAGAGCTCCTGGCAAAAACCCACGAACACCATGGGGAGGGTGTACAGACTCTTTCCAAGTGTATTGTTACATATTTAAAAATCTTTTTTCTAATTAGAAGTTTGTTATTTTATGAAGCTTTGACAATCTACTGGGATCTTGCACGGTGAATGAAGCACAAGTACAAATTTTTAGAACAAGTGGGTTATAGAGGGTCTGCATAAAACCTTGCACACCAAATGATAGAATAAGTGAACCAATGCAAGTTCCTTTCCAGGGCTACATCACAGCATTGAGGTCCACCATTGGCTACATGGCTAGCCATGTTTTTTGGCCTGACACTAGACTCTTCGAACAGATATTCAATTATAAGCTCTGTCATACAAAACGATTTCAAGTGGAAAGGAGAGGAGATTCAATGACATTTAGATTAGATTAGATTCAACTTTATTGTCACTGTGCCAAGTACAGATACAAAGCCAATGAAATGCAGTTAGCATCTGACCAGAAATGCAAAGGATAATGTTATTTACAAAATAACTGTGAATAAAAAGTAAGTGCTACAGCACACAAATATAAAAGTACTGAGACAGTAAAATATAGGTGCAATACCGCTTAGTGCTGTGATGTGAGGCTTAGCAGGGTCACAGCCTCAGGGAAGAAGCTCTTCCTGTGCCTGCTGGTGTGGGAACGGAGGCTCCTGTAGCGCCTACCGGATGGAAGGAGGGTAAAAAGTCCATGGTTAGGGTGAGATGCATCCTTGATAATGCTTTTCACCCTGCCCAGGCAGTGTTTATGGTAGATGTTCTCAATGGCGGGCAATTGGGTGCCAATAATCTGCTGTGTCTCCTTGATAATCCTGAGTCTCCTTGAAGAAATGTCAAATCGCCAATGATTCCTGACATTCCTTGGCCCATGGCCTGTTAGATGGAGAAGGAACATTCAGAACTGTTGTTAAGATCCTTGAATCTGTGCTTTGGGAGCAGACAGGAGGCCTGGTAAATGGTGAAAGGAACATTTGACCTTAAACATCTCCCATCCCACAGGCGAAAGTGTCAATGGCTCCCACCTTGTCTTCATTAGCCAGCTCTGAATCAACATAATTAAAGTGAAAGCAAGTCATTCAGGATCCTGAGGGACTGCCTAAGATGAGAAGAGACATTCATCATTTTGTATTTAATATGCACTGTCTTCATTTTTATGCAACAGTTTGAATTTGCATTAATTAAATACAGTAGTTAATAACAAAAGCGTTATCGATTTGGAAACCACAAGGAGTTGTTTTAATGCATCTTGGGGTATTTGAATATGTCAAAGGTGCTATACAATTCCAGTCTGCTACTGCTGGTGCAGTTGAATAAAGCAGATTCCATTGAGTATAGCCCCAGCTAAAATGTACAGAGCAATGCAAGTGTAACAAAGATACAGCGATGTCATCTCAGAGATATGAACACACTTAAATAACAACATTATATAGGCATTATGGTTGAATAGAAATTAAATTTCACTTTTTCAGTGCACTAAATAGATATAATATTTGCCCTGACACTAAGTTTCATGAAAAAAATATAAAATTGGGATATTCTTGTCCTCAAATTATATTATAGATTTTTCAAGTGTTAAAATCCAGCTCACCCCAGTCACAGGTACTCCTTTTGCGATAACTGCAGCAAGAAGCACCCATGGATCAGCTAGTTGTACAGTAACGCAGTAATGTACATTTCCAGAAATTGCCCAAAATGTATAATTGCAGTATGCCTGGAGACAGCTGAGGGATCTGCAAATTTACAAGTGTGAGAAGAAAGAGATTTATTTCCTCAGGTCAGCCATTATTTTCCTTCTATGAATACTGCCCAATGTGGTTGTTAGTTATCAATAAGATAATGAAATTCATAAGACAGAAAAAAGTCACTAGGCCCCAGAAGGTCTGGTTTCAAAACCAAAAGTTCTTGAGTTAAATACCAGGGGAAGAGCACTTCAATTCATTTGTACATTAACATTTCTCAAACCATTACCATACAAATAACACACTACCTTTCTGCTTTTCCTACTGAAATGGATAGATTTACATTTATCCATCTTTTTACTGCATCTGCCAGGCATTTGTCCATTTATTTAAATTGGCATCATGGTTGGCATTTTTGGGGGTGGGGAGGGGGGAAATTGTTTGTTCCTGTACTGTATTATTCCATTGTTCATGTCTGTGTATTATCCCCCAACTTCCACATCTCATGTGTTTTGTTTGCATTCTAATTTCTAATGCAGGACTATAATCGTATTGGAACACCTCTTGAGACCACTTAAGAAACTTGACAACATCATGGCAAAGCAGCCTGCTTGACT
This sequence comes from Mobula birostris, assembly GCF_030028105.1. NCBI lineage: Eukaryota > Metazoa > Chordata > Chondrichthyes > Myliobatiformes > Myliobatidae > Mobula > Mobula birostris. The sequence goes on from NC_092393.1 coordinate 14,669,689, forward strand.
ATTACCTCATCCACCACCCGAAACAGTCATCCTTTTCACTGTTGATGGCTATAGAGTGTATGTGTTGTGGTATATTAAATTTTGTAAAAATATTAGATGAAAGTCTGAAAATTCCAAATGACACTTTAACTCTTTGTGAGCTCACAGCATGTAAAGTGTCTGAACAAGTTAAACCTGATAAGTTTGTTAAATGTTTGCTAACAGTGCATGGATTCTTACACTGTAGTTTTGTTAAATGTTTGCTAATAGCAGCTGGATTCTTTCTTGGCCTCAGGCAGCAGTGGCATGAGAACCAAAGACCAAAGAGTTTATCTGTCTCTGTGTGTCTCACTATGTTTGTGGATTGAATCCCTATTTATTGAAGGATGTTTTGCTTGGTTCTCAGGACCTCTCAATACTTGTGGAATTCCTAAAGAGACCATGCTGAGTTAGTGGCATGAGAACTAAAGGCCAAATAGTTTGTCTGTCTCGGTGTGTCTCACTATGTTTGTGGATTGAAACCCTATTTATTGAAGGACCTTTCCCTATGGTTCTCAGGACCTCACCTAGACTGAGGAATCATGATCATCTGTGCCTAAGATGGATCCAGGGTGATTTCATGAGTTGGAATTTGGAGTTCCCCTGAAAATAACAACAATTAAGTCCCTTGATGACATCAACAATCAAGTGGATACTACAAATTGCGAGCTCTGAAATCTTTGTGGAAATCTTTGTAACTGACTATGTAATACGTAGAAACCATAGGAACCATAGAAAAACTGCAGCACAGAAACAGGCCTTTTGGCCCTTCCTGGCTGTGCCAAACCATTTTCTGCCTAGTCCCACTGACCTGCACACGGACCATATCCCTCCATACACCTCCCATCCATGTATCTATCCAATTTATTCTTAAATGTTAAAAAAGAACCCCCATTTACCACCTCGTCTGGCAGCTCATTCCACACTCCCACCACTCTCTGTGTGAAGAAGCCCCACCTAATGTTCCCTTTAAACTTTTTCCCCTTCACCCTTAACCCATGTCCTCTATTTTTTTCTCCGCCTCAGTGGAAAAAGCCTGCTTGCATTCACTCTATTTATACCCATCATAATTTTATATACCTCTATCAAATCTCCCCTCATTCTTCTACGCTCCAGGGAATAAAGTCCTAACCTATTCAACCTTTCTCTGTAGCTGAGTTTCTCAAGTCCCGGCAACATCCTTGCAAACCTTCTCTGCACTCTTTCAACCTTATTTATATCCTTCCTGTAATTTGGTGACCAAAACTGAACACAATACTCCAGATTTGGCCTCACCAATGCCTTATACAACCTCATCATAACATTCCAGCTCTTATACTCAATACTTTGATTAATAAAGGCCAATGTACCAAAAGCTCTCTTTACGACCTTATCTACCTGTGACAACACTTTTAGGGAATTTTGTATCTGTATTCCCAGATACCTCTGTTCTACTGCACTCCTCAGTGCCCTACTATTTACCCTGTATGTTCTACCTTGGTTTGTCCTTCCAAAGTGCAATACCTCACACTTGTCTGTATTAAACTCCATCTGCCATTTTTCAGCCCATTTTTCCAGTTGGTCCAAGTCCCTCTGCAGGCTCTGAAAACCTTCCTCATTGTCCACTACACCTCCAATCTTTGTATCATCAGCAAATTTGCTGATCCAATTTACCACATTACTGTGGTTTATTTGAGTTTTCTGTTTTATGATAATAAATTAGGCTTAAGTTACTTCCTTGTGCTTTTATGCTTATTACCACATCTCCTGGACAATAAGATTGGTTTGTGTCTTTTGGGTCTGATCAGACCAACCCATTACAGTGTACTAAATGCAAAATACACTGCAGACACTGGCAGAGCACTTACCCAACCCTGGCCTCTACCACGGTGATGGGCAGGATCAGCAGATACATGGGAGCACCACTGCCATCAGGTGTCCCTCAAAGTTGCACACCACCTTAATTTGAAAGATTATTGCTGGTCTTTCACAGGGCTGAGTCTAAATCCCAAATCATCCAAGAGCAGTGTGGGAACACCTTTACCAAAAGGAGTGACATCATTCTAGAAGGCTGCTTACTACCAACTTCTCAAGGGCTACCAGGGCTGGGAAATAGATGCACAGATCTTGAGAACAATAAATTAAGAATAAAAAATTGAATAAATGAAAACTGAATAAATTAAGAATGGATCAGGGAATTAATTGTGTTGAGACAGAACACTCCAGTTAATCTTGTTCTTGTTTCCATGTGTGGGGATAGAGGGATAGATACACGACATAAGTGGGACTGATTATTGAACACAAATGCAATCTTTCCATTTCCCAGTCCTTGCTCTGAACAGTTAAAGCAAATGAAAAATAGACTATGAGGTAGTTTAGTGGAATTCCAAGCATAATTGAAAATAACGACCACAAGAGTTTTTTGAAATTTATTTTTATCAAGAATACTGCAGGTGCTGGAAAGACTCAGCATATCAGCTAGCATCTGTGGAAAGAGAAATGGTAACATTTCAGGATAAAGATAGAAACATAGAAACTGGGAAAAAGAGGACAAGTTTGTTTTAAGTTACAGGGAAGGATTCATTAAACCAATAGAATCTTTCTGATGCAATGAGGCCAGGGTTGCTGTGTTGTTAATGAGGACACCCTGTCAAAGGATTGATGAGGGCAGGTAGACAGTGAGAACACAAGAGATGTAAAAGTTGCAAAGTGCGGAGCTGTAAGCTGTGTCTGGCAGGTCAGACCATGCCAATGGGGAGAGAATAATTTCAGCCAATATCATAGTTGGATGACTTACAGAAGGAATGGCCAGTTTTCATACAGAGGGAGAAAGCATAGTTATGTGTTATTGTAGAATTTGAATCCAGGGGGCTGCAACTTGCCAAGATGGAAAATGAGGTGCCATTCATCAAGTGTTACATGAGACTCCATTAATACAGTGCTGGAGTCCACAGTCACTCAGTTATGTGGGAATAAAATGGAATATTAGTGTCAGACAACAGGAAACTCAGGGTCATTCCTGCTGGCCCTTAACAAAATGGTCACTGATTTGTGCTTGGTTTTCCTCACATTGTAGACACTATGTGCAATATACTAAGTAGGAGGAAGTGTATGCAGATCACTGCTCCACTTGGAAGGACTGTCTGAGTCCAGTATGGCTGGTAAGGAAGAGGCAAATAGACAAGTACTGCAGCTCCAGCAGTTGCATGGGGAAGTGCCATAAAAAGGAAATGGAATTGGCGAGGATGGAAGGGTGGCCTTGGGAGATGGTCCTGTTGAAGTACTGAATTGGAAGGAGTGGGAAGACATGCCCAATGGGGGAAATTGCAAAGGATGGTCTGCTGATAGTAAAGCAGGTGGAGTAGAGTGTGAGGACCAGAGGAACTCTAGCTTGATTTGGCTTCTTAGATTATGACAGGAAATGTACTCAAGGCACTAAATCTGTTCATGTAATGGTGCACGTAAAGCTGCCTGAACATAAAACTGACTCATTAGGATATCCCCATGAAACAGAGGTTATCTGCAACCCAGTCTATAAGGGTCCTTTGCTGTCACTGCACTATTTTACAATGTAACTGTAAGACACAAGTCTAAAGAAAACAATATTCTCTATAAACCCATCAGCATTTAAATGAATAATTTGTTGAGGAAGGTTTCCATTTTACCTCACTTTGTGTGAGCTACAAGATCAGTAAAACATTAAGAGTGCTAGAATATGACAGTCAGCTCAATACCTACTTACAGCCTGTGCTAATTTTCTTTTGGCTAACACCTGTGAGTAGATTTCATGTTGCACATTGAAACACATGCAGAATTTCATTGAAGGATTCAGTTAGCACTCACATGATTCCAGCTTTTGGTGTGATCTGAAGATGCAATCTGTTAGTATAGTCTGGGTACTGCTAGGCACTCCCATGAATCGATCATACGGATGCACACCTATCGAAGCCAAATGAAAAGATGCCAAAATACAACATGGATATGAAATGTCCAGGGCAGCTTTATGTAGCAAGGGCAGATAGTTAGTTCAAAACATTTACAGCCAATAGAGTAGTTTTGAAATGTTGTCACTGAAGTAATACAGAAAACACAACAGTAAATTTTCACAAACACAAGAGATGCTGGAAGTCTAGAGCAACACACCCAAAATGCTAGAGGAGGTCAGCAAGTCAGGCAGGATCGATGGGGGGGGGGGGGAATAAACAGTTCAAATCTGTGGCCGAGGTACTTTATCAGTAAATTTTCACAGTGTTTTATATAAAAGAGCACCTTTTAACAACTGTGCACCATATGCTATGACTTCTGAGGTATTGTTTTAGCAACTACTGTTGCTAATTTAGTGTTGACATTCTTTGATGAAGGGTGTTTCATTGGAAGCTCTATCATGTTTGCAAATCTGTTTTGACTGAACATCAGTTTCACTTTAATTTGATTTAAATCTAGTTAACAATGCCTAGCTCTTGCAGTAAGGTTTAATCTTTAACCTTGTGTTACTACCATTTGTGCTTCAGTAAAAGCCTTTCATTGTCATATTTTCCAGAGGACCTTTGCGGGACAGCTGTAGGTTGGTTTTAATTTACCATTAAAAAATGATCTAATTTGTCTTTAAAACTTATTTCATTATAGTTGCTCTTTGTCCTCTATTCTTTCCTGTTGACCTGCTGATCCCTTCTCCATCCAGAAGAGACCGTAGCACTCTCCTTGACATGATGGGTGTGAATGGAGGAGAAGTCAGATGAATTTATTGGAATGCTAATGCAGAGTGCTGTGTTCTACTGTCCAGCTGAGGTTAGGGAAGTCCCATGGATATTTGGTTTTGTCTCACAAGCTCACCTCTTTAGCAAACCATGAAAACCTAGCATGCTGCAAGGTAAGCAGAAATTTAATGGAGCATTTTATCATATTAAGTCAACACTGAGCTCACGTAGGGAAATAATCAGGGCAGGTGACCAAAAACTTGATCAACGAAGTGGGAGTTACCAAGATTTTAAGGGAAGAGACATAAACTTACATTTATGGAGGGAGTTCCTGGGCTTATTTCAATAAACAGGTGAAGCCAATGCTGCCCTTAGTGGAATAAGGGTAGTCATGTACGAGCAGAAGGCAAGCAATGAAGGAGTGCAATGTACCTGGAACTGGTTACTCTGATCATGAGTGATTCATACACAGACTGAAGAGATCAAATGCATTTGTTTTCAAAATACCAAGTCTCTGTGACATGATTACACATTTGAAATATAAATTCTATCATTTATCTTTTTTTCTGGTTGGCTTGTAGAAAGTCTTCTAAGCAGGATTTTGTACAATGGTTGGTTGGCATCTGTCTGTCTCGAAGGACAATGGGTGATGATGATGATCATCACAAGTCTGGGCGGAAGGTATGGAGATCCTGAGATGCTGAGTCGTCAAGATCCCCCTCTCGGCCTCGCCAGTGTAGTCCAAAGGAAAGCTTATGAAACGATATGCTTGGCACCAGTTTGGCTGCAGGAGCTGTCGGAAGGATGTTCAATGATGGCTAGCCACCTGAGGTACTCCACTCCGGATTTGCTGTCTGGGTTTACTTCCGTGGCCTCCCTCTCTTCTGAGGCTACCCACAAGGCAGTGGAATACTTACCCATAGCTGAGGATCTAGTTTGTGAGCACCAGTGGGCCTGCATGCTGGGTTTGCAGGGGCCAGACCTCCTCCCTGTCCTCTGTAGTTCAGCCTGAGACCAAAAGGAGTTCAGTTTCCATGTGTCGCCAGTGAGGAGGCACTACATGAAGCTTGCTGTTGGAGAAGCAATGTACTGGCAGGGGGAGACTTACACATTCAGCTCTCCTTTTCCAAAGGCTGCTAGCCAGTGGTGGAAGTTGAAAGTGAGAGCGACAAGCACTACCCAAAACATTACCACACTAGATGCTTCACAACAACTATTTTGACACCAGTTTGTACAATATTGCTTAGCATAAATGAAGTTGCCAAGTGGTAAAGTCACTGTGTTTCCTTGGGTAAAACTATATCCATGTGTATGCTTGTGGTCTTCTGCTGCTGTAGCCCACCTACTTCAAGATTCAACGAGTTGTGTGTTCAGAGATGCTCTTTTGCACACCACTTTTGTAACACATTGTTACTTGAGTCACAGTTATTTTTCTGTCAGCTTGAACCAGTTTGGTCATTCTCCGCTGACTTCTCTCATTAACAAAGTGTTTTCATCCACAGAAATGCTGCTCACAGGATGTTTTTTACACCATTCTCTGCAAGCTCTGTAGTCTCTGTTGTACATGAAAACCTCAGGAGATCAGCAGTTTCAAACTGCCCTATCTGGCATCAATGGTCAAAGTCACTTAAATCACATTCCTTCCTCATTCTGGTGTTTGGTCTGAACAACAGCCAAACCTCTTGACCATGTTTGCATGTCGTATGCAGGGAGTTGCTGCCACATGATTGTCTGGCTCGATATTTGCACTAACAAGTAGATGTACAGGCGTACCTAATAAAGTGGCCACTGTGTGTATTTTATAGGATAAGTTGTTGTACTGATGCAGTGATGCCAACAGTCGACCTGCATGCCCTTCTACCTCAGTGGACTTTGAAGGAGACAAACTCTACAATGCTTATGAATTTACCCGCACCTCTGGGGGGGGTGGGGAAGTGATCACAGTGAATGTCAAAGATAAATGGATGATATGCCATTCATACAATCTGTGTAAAATCATTTCCATCTGCAGAGAGGGAAGTTTAGGAAGTTTATGATCTTTTTAGAAAGAGCCCAAAAATCCTTTTAAGTAATGAATTTCTCCCGCACATGCATAATGACAGACAATGATATTCAATAACTTTGTAACAATGAGAGCCAAAAAATAGCCCATGAGGGCACTTACGTGCCGTGGCTGTTTTTTCCAGAATCGATAGTGTGTTGAAGCATTCAAATTCTGATGGATTCCCATAGAGTACATGTTGACCATGATTCCACTTGTTGGGGATTCCAAAAGTTATTAGATAATTAATGATAAATCTCTCAGGGAATTAAGTCATAACCATTCACAGATTGCCGAGAATATGAAGCTCTACAGCCAACAGGAAAGATACATCGAAACTGGTGCGTTCCACTGGAGGATGGTGTGGAGTGACGCTCAGGCTGCAGTTGCCACTTGTCCCCTCCAGTATTAGCCCAGCAGAAGAGAGAGGAATCGGAGGTAATGCGCTCCAGCAGGGGTGGTGTGACGAGGTGTCCCAGATGGAGCCAGTGCTGCCCCCAGTGTTCGCTCGGTAGAAGACAAGCTGTACTGTGGTCCACTGCGGATTTCTGTGGCGTTCATGGACCCAGGGCCTCAAGCTTCCAAGCTTCAGTATCACCTGTTTACAGCCACCAGGAGAGAGGTATTGGAGCTGGTGTGCTCCACCAGGGGCAGTGTGGCGAGGCATCCAGGCTGGAGTCGATACTGCCCCCAGTGTTCGCTCGGTAGAAGACAAGCTATATTGTGGTCAACTGCGGATTTCTGCGGCATTCATGGACCCAGGGTCTGGACTACTTTTTTTGCGTGGTTGCAGTTTACTGTTATCTTACATGTGCTTGCTATCTGTGCTACAGTATGTGTGCTTTGTACTGTGTGAGAGAGTTGGTTCTGTGTTTTGCACCTTGACCATGGAGTAACACTGTCTCATTTGGCTGTATTCATGCGTGTTCATGTATGCTTGATTGACAATTAAATTTAACTTGAATTGAAATGGGTAAGGTATTTAAAGGGATGCTATAAAAAGTATGAAGTGAAGAAAGAAAGGTGAAGTGAGATGGAAGTACTGTGGAGTGTACTACTTCTGAGTGTAGGAATAGCTGACCTATTCAGGAATTTTATCTGAAATATTCTGTACATTATTGTTTCTCATAAGTGTGTTTGCCAAGTGATAAAGCTCATTGTAGAACCTTGAGCAGCATCTATTTTACTGGTTAAATTGTTAAACTGATATACTGGTGTCAACAGTTGCCCAGAGGGCATCAGTAGTAATATCTTAAATGTGCCTTCCCTTGCATTTGAGGTTGACACTCATTCATCATCCACTTGAGAGACTGAAAGTATCAATGTTCAGAGGGACTTGAGTGTCTTTGTCCATGAATCATTAAAACTGAATGTGTAGCAAGAAGGCAACAAGAATGCCGGCCTTTATGTGAATTTGAGAACAACAATAAAGACTTCTTGCTGCAATTATATACAGCCAAATCAGGGAAATATTGTAGTGTTTTGGTATCCCTACTGAAAGGGTATACTAATCACATTGATTGTTAGTTGAAAGATTAAGCTGATTTGGCCAGAGCTCTTGAGTAAATATGAATGAAAAGTGACTCCAATTGAATTGGGTAGATTGTAGTTAAGATGTGCCCTTCAGCTTGGGAGCCTGAAACCAGAGGTCATGTGCACTAAGTAAGGAGTCGGCCATTTTGGCAAATGTTGGGATGAAATTTCTGCAATACTGTATCTTCAGAACTCTCGTCTCCGATGCTCAGTTACAGCATATGTTCAATATTTTTAGATGTAAGGGGAATCTCGCTGCTGCCATCAGATAGAAGGTACAATAGCCCCAGAACCAGCAACACCAGGTTGAAGAACAGGTACTACCCCTCAACCAACAGGCTCTTGCATAAAAAGGGATAACTACACTCACTTGCCCCATCATTGAGATGTCCCCTACAACCAATGATCTTTCTTTGTGGACTTTTCATCTCCTTGTCTCATGTTCTTATTACTTACTGTATTTATTTATATTTGCATTTGTAGGGGTTGTTGTCTTCTGCACTCTGGTTGATCATTCATTGATCCTGTTATAGTTACTATTCCATAGATTTGCTGAGTCTGACCACAGGAAAATGAATCTCAGGGTTGTATATGGTAACAAATATGTACTTTGATAATAGACTTAACTTTGAACTTTGAATCAAGCCTTGGGGGTTAGTGCAGCATTGAGGTAAAAGATTAATCTCAACAAAGAGTCATTGAAGTAATAGAAATAATCACCTTTTAATTTCTTATTAGTATTAAGCACTGAGAACCATCCACCATCCTCACTTTTGCTAATTTAGCTCATCATCATCATGATGTGCCATGTCTTATGACATAAACAATCATGGTCTTTCCGTGACCATGATCATTCTTGGCAAATTTTTCTGCAGAAGTGGTTTGCCATTGCCTTCTTCTGGGTAGTGTCTTTAAAAGACAGTTGACCCCAGCCATTATCAATAATCTTCAGAGACTGTCTGCCTGGTGTCAGTGGTCACATAACCAGGACTTGCGATATGCACCAACTGCTCATACAACCAGTTTCTACCACTAGCTCCCATGGTTTCATGTGACTCTGATCGATGGGGGAGGGCCAACCAGGTGGTACAACTTGTCCAAGAGTGACCTGCGGGCTAGCAGTGGGAAGAAGCACCTTACACCTCCTTTGGTAGAGGTGAATCTTCATCCCGGCCGCCCATAATTTAGCTAAAACCAGGGATTAGATTGAGATTTTTCTGGTCAATTATCTGCCTTCCTGAGTCACAGGGATGGCACCGTGGCAAAGGAGGCAAAGCTGCTGTCTCACAAGAGAAATTGCTAATCTTAGTGAGTGCTTTCACTTGAGGTCAACAGTGTGTGGTGTAACTTTTTCGTTGACTATAAACTCTCATCATTTACCATTTCACTTGGCTTGTGGTAAATAATAGTAATAACCTTGCTGTGCAGTGAAATTATAAATCTTTGTTGAACAGGTTCCCCTGCAGACTGCCATAAAATTATGACCAAGGTTACAGGGTTGTTTGTCAAGAATTTGTCTATTTGAAGCTCACAGACCTGGCACTAGGTGGCAGTCTATCCCATCAACTCAAACCAGCAACTTCTCTTCAATCCTTCTCTTGAACATCTGATTATTTTAGATAGCTCTTGATCCCTGGTTCCTTAATTAATTCTTTCAAATAAATCTTCTTTTGAGGGGATATCTTCTTTCCACTGTGACTTTCAGGTGAAATGAGATGGCATGGGAGATTCAATCGTACATGATGGAGACAATGTGATCTAGAGCTTGAAGAAGCAATTTTAAAATGAGAACAGTTTTTCAGTATTAAATTTCTGCTGTACAACGTGGTGTGACTCCTTGTTCTGTCACATTTCATTATGAATAATATTCTTTCTATAAACTAAAACAGCCTATCTTCCAATGGAGAATATGTTAAAAAAAGTTACGCCTCAAAATAACATCTATTATTGAGGAATCTTTGTGAAATTTGTGTAAGTTAACCCAAAATAGATAAAATAGTCTTAAAGGGAAGCATGATTATTCTGTTAACAAAGATGTAGTTAGAGTTTTGCAAATACTTCCTTCTTTTAACACAGTTCCAGGGGAAAAATCATTTTGCATACAATAATGAGATGTGTGGTGTAAAACATGCAGTTTTCACGAGTTCATGATAGGGTCTCTTATGCACTGGAGAAACCAAGCAGTTTGGGTGACTATTTTGGAGAGTATTACGGGTTCAGACCACAGAGGTGACCCTGAGGTTCCTATTGCTTGCAATTTTAATTCCTCCCTCCACTCCTCCTCTGTCTTATTGGTCCTGTGCTGTTGCAATGAGGCCTGAATGTAAGGTTGAGGAAGAGCACCTTGTCTTCCATCTGGACGCGTTGCAACAATCTTGATTCATTTTGATTTTTACAAGTTCAAGAAAGTTGATTTTTTTCTCTGTCTGTGATATTGGCTCAGCTTGTGTCTTGTTCTTCGTTCCTTTCTGGGAATGGAATGACCTGCTGGGCATTTCATCCTGTTCTGCATTTGCAGCTCCAACATTCACTTCCCTCTCTGTTCTGTCACTCTAACTGCTCCCATTCACTCACTGACCACAGAGTCTAGCTCGTAGCTAATCCCCATGGTCATGCTGGTTTTATCTTATCAGGGACATCCCCTCCCCCACCCTCCCTGGAGGTTAACATGCTCCTTTTGACTCCTTCCCAGTTCTGACAAGGGGTCTTTGACCTGAGACATTCAATGGTCAGGAGGATGTGAAAGAGCATTCAAAGCAACAGCGACTGGTAACATCTGATGAACTGCTCGTCCATTATGACCCATCCCTTCCCATTAGACTGGCATGTGATGCATCCGCTTATGGCACTGGAGCTGTTTTATCATATTATGAAAGATAGATTTTAATGTCTGATTGTGTTTGCTTCAAGATCACTGATGAACACAGAATGCAACTATGCACAGATCGACCAAGAGGCCCTTAGTCTTGTATGGGGAATAAAGAAGTTCCACCACTACCTCTACAGATGAAAGTTTACGCTAGTGACAGATCACTAGCTCCTTGTGTCCATTTTCAATCCCAGGAAGGGAATTCCAGTGATGACTGCTACCCAGTTATAACTTTGGACACTATTCCAAGAGGCCCACTCTGATGACATAAAGTTCAAGGGTACCAGACAACATAGCAATGCTGACGCCTTGTCACATCTTCCATTACTGACAACTGAAGAAGAAACATCTTCAAACTGTGACCCAGCAGAAGTGTTCCACGCATTGTCAAAAGTCTATGAAATCATGATGTAAAGATGCCAGCTCATGGTAACACTATGATTCCAGAGTTCTCAGTGAGACAAGACCAACTGCTGGTATGTCAAAGAGTGCTGATGTGTTCTCATGTTGTGGTTCCCTCTAAACTGTGCACCAGGTTTTAGAGAAGCTGCATGAAGGACACTTGGGTACAGTCAAGAGTGAGAGCCTCTGCCTGGAGCTATGTGTGGTGGCCTGGAATCAATAAATAAATTGAAGCCTTGGCCAAAAGCTGTTCAGAATGCCCCCCACCCCCCACAGGCACTGCTGCACCTGTGGGAGTGGCCGTTGTCACCAAGGCAAAGAGTACATATTTGACCTTGCTGGGTCATTCATGGACTCCATGTTTCTGGTTGTTGTGGATGCTCATTCGAAGTGGCTCCCCAGCACTTCAACCACCTCAGCAAAGACCTTCTCTTTTCTGAGGACTATCTTTGCCAGAAATGGCTTACCAGAACAAATTGTGAGTGACAACAGAACACAATACACGTCTGAAGAATTCCGACTGTTCGTGAAGAAAAATAGCATCAGGCATTTCAAGTCAGCTCCTCACCACCCAGCAACGAATGGGTTAGCTGAAAGGTTTATGCAAACCTTCAAGAAGTCCACTAAAACTATGGACAAGGAGGACATTTCTCTGCAGCACAAGGTGGACAACTTCCTTTTTGTGTATTGGAATTCTGTTCATGCGATGACAAATCAGACACCTACAATGCTGTTCATGAACAGGAATCTGAGGTCTCATGTAGACCTCCTGAAACCAGATCTATGAAGGGAAGTGCAGAATAAACAGTTCAGCCAGTTGCCAAGTGAAGCAGCAAGGAGCTTTGAGATTGGACAGCAAGTCCTGGCACGTGATTACTGAGAAGACAAGGGGACAGCTGGTAGGATAACTACCAGAACTGGACCACTGACGTACACAGTGGAGGTTGGAAATCAGACATGGAGACATCATGTTACTGCATGAGATACTGCATTCTCAACCGAAGAACACACCTGAGTTGATTGCATCCAACAAGACAGACACATGACAGTCACCAGACTTATCTCTCAGTGATGATCATGTCACTGACACGTGACATGGGAAACCGAGAACTTAGGCTTAGAGAAGACACCTACCAAGCCTGATGCCACACCACAGGTCCAGAGGTGCTATCCTGTAAGAAACAGAGCACCACCCAAAAGACTGAACCTTTAGAACTGTGATGTTAGTTATGGACTGTTATTGTGAAAGCATGTTTGTTTGGAATATGGGTTTATGAAAGGGTAATTGAATGTTTTTTACATATACAATTTTATGTTGCATTAATCTATAGGGGATGAATGGATCTATTTCTTTTAGAGCAATGACCTCCATTAGCCCTTTGTATTGAGCCATTGTCTGTGCATGTGCATTGTTCTCTCTCTCTCTCTCTTGCTGCAAGGAAAATACACCAGTTAAAGCATCTTCCACATGCGTGCTTTTACTAAATATATATGTAGTTGTACACTGACTCATCAAGTTCATATCTGTCACATGTACTGAGATACAGTGAAAAGCTTGTCCCGCATATTGTTCATATAGATCAGATCACTATCCAATATATTGAGATAGAACAGGGTAAGATAACAATACAGCTTACAATGAGAGAGAGAGAGAAAGGGAGAGTGAGAGAGGTTGTCCAGTGCTATGATATTTATGATACTGTGATAACAGAAACTCACTGTCGGAGTTTTATCCTCACTATTGCTGAAATGAAGGCTAACTACACTGGACAACCAAGAGTTTGCTTCCTGAATGCTGTTGGGTGTACCTTATGGATTTTGGGCTGCTGTTCATTAAAATCTCTGGGAAATTTCCCTATTACACACCATTTTTTAAAAAATCACCTGTATTTGCATTTCAGAGACTGAGTTCAGACAGTAAGCATCAACAAAACACTTCTAGCTTAGCTGAACTATTGCAAAGCATCAGTGCCGTTATCCAATTAAACACATTATATTCAATAAAAGCTAACTTCTTGTTTCTCCAAATTCCTACGTGATACAAGTAGTCTGAAATTATATTTGTGTTCTGCTTCAAGCGGTCTACCATAACCAAAAAAAAAATCCTGAGGAAGCAACACTTTTGAAAGAATTTGCTGTCCAGTGTTACCAACAGTGTCATCCAAAGTAACAAAGTTACGGTATAAAAAATTGCATCAAAGTGTTGACATAAAGATTGGTCAGCAGAGGGGAAGAGAGCTGACATGCTTCGTTCAGGCCAGAGGGGTGCAAGACTGAAACTTAAACTTTAAATTGCAATTTGCCGTGTATTGTTCATGGCAGGGAGGTTATATCTTAAATGTAAGACTTTTACGCTCACAGGGATTCCGCAGTCAGGGAAACATGGTTTGGTCAGACATTGGAAAGTGGGTTTTATTTGAATAAATAAGGATGTTGTTGACCCTGGAATGGCTGTGAGCATACCCAGAGTGCAGCTTGTAGCTCTGACAGGTCGAGGAAAGGAAAGCTCTTGTAATGTCAGCTGCAACACTACAATTACTATAATCTCTTCACTTTTACTAAATGTATCACACAACAGGATCACGAACGTTACCTTTTTTTTGTCATTTTCTACACATCCCCAGTCAGGGCTTCAGCACAGCTGGCAGTGATTCAATAGCTAGCCTGTTGTAAACATCAATAAGCAAGGGGGAGACACCAGCCTTACAAGCTCCAATCTCTTGCCCTGTATTTATTCACAACACATTTAAAAGCTAGTGATGTGTTGCAATCATATTGCTGTGAACTGGAGTTTGTTTTATGTAAGGTGACTGCTGTTTTCTGCATTACAATATTGGCTTTAAGACTTTAAGAAATGTTTCGTTTGGTGTAAAGTGCTTTGGGATGTTCCAAGGTTGTGGAAAGTAGGTTGGGCTGTGGATTGAACAACCTAACTTAGCAACATCACTTTTGAAACAGTCTTTTCTAGTCCAACTTGCTCTTCGATTAGGGAAAGCATTGAAAATATCTACTTGTCTGAAACCATTCATCACATTAGCACTGTAAAATAAGTCAGTTAGTATTCACAGTAAAAGATTTTTCACCCATCTTCTGCTGTCTGTATGGCCACATCCCCTATTTCCATCAAAACTGTTCACCTTCAATGAAAAATAGCATGCTGATTTCATGGCAGGACAATTCGTTAATAAATATTACTCTCCCTTAAAACATACAGGAGCTAGAAATTGGGATTTACTCAACTGGCACTTCACTGTGACTATTCTACTGCACTCTGAAAAATAAATGATATCACTCCCTCATGGTTTCAGTCTTGGTTCCTACTGTTGATTTGGAATTTCTTTTCCCTGTTCCACTTCTGTTGGATCGTCTCTAAAGTCAATAGCAAGTTGTTGGGCTGAAGTTGGGAGTGTTTTTGGTGATGGTGATAGTCTTAGGTATCACAATGCTGGACAGACTGATGAATAACACAGAGCAGTAACCATCAGGGGTGTTCTGGTAGGGGACTGTATTTTTTACAGACCAGAAATAGATTGCAAAATAGAACTAAAAGCTCTAGCAAAACTGACCAAACACTGCAGAGCTGTACTGAGTGAGTGCTCTAGTCTGAGATATTAAAGCAAAATCTCTTCTAATATCTGCGGGGAAATGTGACTATCTTACTGTACTTATAAAAATAAAGGGAATTATTTTAGGTATCCTTGCTAATAATTGTTCTTTGATCAAATTGATACTACAATTTAACTTTTTTATTGCTCAAGATGGGAACTTGCTGTGCAGTTCGCTAGTATGATATTTGAATTATAAAAGTGTCTTCTAAATCCTTTTATTGTCTTTGAGGAGTTGTAAGGTAGCGAGAAGTGCAAGGTAAACTGGGAAATAACCATTGGTTTGAGTGGTGATGGTTACTGGACCATGACCTTTGACAACCTGGTTTGACTGGAATAACTGACCACAGCAGGTGAATGTAGGAGATACAGTGGGTAATAATAGAGTAGGCACTGGGAAAAGAGACAACAACTAGAAGAGAAGTTAGGAGCTAATTTTTGAGTGGGAGCCAGACAATAGGACCAGTGCTTTCCCCTTGTCTGCCTAAGAACTAATATCTGCTTCAAAAGGGCAGCAATCGGATTGGTGCCCTACTGCAGATCAGGGTAAGCTGCCTCAATGCCTATCTCCCAGCAGCATTCACGTCTCTTGTGATGAAATGCTTTGGGAGGTTGGTCATGGCTGGAATTAACTCCTGTCTGAGAAAGGACCTGGACCTGGATCTGCTGCAATTTGCCTACTGCACCAGAGGCCTACAGCAGATGCAATCTCACTGGCTCTCCACTCTGCTTTAGAGCACCCCAGACAACTGCAAAACATGGTCAGGCTGCTGTTTATCAATTACAGCTCCGTGTCCCAGACCCTCATCCCTTCAGTATTAATCAACAAGCTTGAAAACCTGGGCCTCTGGAGCTCCTTTTGCAACAGGATCCTCGGCCTCCTCATCAGGAGGTTAGTCTGGATTGTCTTCTTGTTGACTATCAATGCAGGCTCTCCTCAAGGATGTTAGCTTAGGTCACTGTGCTAGTCCTTACACTCATTACTGCGTGGCTAGGCACAGCGCAAATGCTATCTATAGATTCACAGATGACACCACGGTTGCTCGTAGAATCTCAGATGGTGATGAGGAGGTGTCTAGGAATGAGATAGATTAGCTGGTTGAAAGGTACATCAACACCAATCTCACACACAAAGTCATCAAGACCAAGGAATTAATCAAGGGGAAGTTGGGAGAACATACACTGATCCTCATTAAGGGGTCATTGGTGGAAAGGGTGAGCAGCAAACCATGTCCCTTGAACAGCCAGCAGTCCTGTGTGTATGCAAAAACTCTCCTTTAATTTCAAACTGATTACTGCTTATAATTTATATTAAAAAATGAAGACTGTTTCTCATTTGAATTAATTCCTGCTGTATTTACTGTATATCGTTCCCTAAGTCTCAAAACCTGCTTCAGTGCAGAGCATAGAGGGATGAGAGAATATTATAGTATCAGCCATTGCATTAAGATTCCTTAAGACTGCATTAAGATTTCTTAACCTCAGTGCACTGTGTGATAGTTTGATATGTATGAAAGGTATGCAAGGTAAGCATTACAACTGTATTTTGAGGCCTGTGACAATAATAAACCAATTCTAATTCCAGTTGCAGTTCTAAGATATATACTCCAAGATTTCCTCCTGTTTTTGTTTGTGCAGTTGTTACCTTGTTGTGATAACCTGGGTTAACCAGTAATGATGAGAGATAATTCTGAAAACAAATTGGTCCTCACAAAGCATGGCTTGTTTGCATTTTGAAGTGCTGTTCAGTGGCTTTTAGCTCAACAACAATTTGAACGTTTAGCATTTTGAAGGGCTTTAGGGATGAATCTAGACTTTTTGGAGCCAGGGTTGTTACTGCCTTGTGAATTTCATGGATTTCATGGACAGTAAATGGCAGAGTAAAAGAGGAAAAAGGAGATGGTTAAACTTGAACAAATGCAAATTTTAGCTCCTCTCTTGTCTCATGTAGATTTACAGAGTACTGGGGTCTTATCATCCTATTCAGGGATATTGTTTTGGTTAATTTCTGGATATGTGGGCTCAACTATTTTTACTGTAGCAGTTGTCTGGGCCTGTTAACATAGGTGCAGCATGTCATATTTCTTCCTGCAACAAAAGCTGAGTTGGATATCTATTATAAGCAAACACTGAGCTTAATGGCATTTTGCCAACACCACAAACCTAGTTAGACAATCATCCCTTTGCTAAAGTGACACTTTTGGTCAATAACAAGGGGAAGGTGATTTAAGATTGGTTTGGTTTAAGGCTCTGAGGGGAACTGTGAAAGAGAGTTTTAATCCAAAATATGCAAGAATGCGTGACTCATTGTCTATGAACAAAGGTCCTCAACATTTAAAAAAATGCTTGGAAGAGTGCTTAATATAAATGCTATGAATAAAGAACTGGAGGCTTCTTTGGCTGGTAGTGTTATGGTGGACTGGTGGGTGAGTGGCTTAACGTTTGTCCCAAATGTACTAGGGAAAGTAAGAAAGGTTTCAAATGAACTTGATGTTGTGAGAAATTTGGATGAATTAAAATGTATGGAGTTCCAAAATGTAATCATCGTTGGAAAACTAGTCATGTTGCAGGTCAATGCAGAGCACGTCCATCTCCAGCATCCATGACTTACTATGTTGTTGGTTCAACATTCAGAACTCCAGGAGTTCCTCTGTGAGAACTAAATCCGTTCCCTTTGGCCTCCATCAGAATTCCTGTTTCCTAGTCATTGACTCCAAGATTCTCCCTGGGCCATAGTCCAAGACTGAATCAGACTCCTTGCAACCTTGCTGTAACATTTGACCCTGGAATGTGTTTCTGATCACATGAACTCTGTTAGTTACATCCCCTGCCTTCCTCCTTGTCTCAGCTCATCTTTTCCTGAATTCTGAAGTCTTTGCAATAAGCAAGTATGTTGGTACAGTTGGAATACTCTTGGAAGATCTTGTATCTTGCAACTCTATACATTTTAATGCATCCAAATGTCTCACTGCATCAAATCCATTAGAAACATTCATGCTTACTCTCCCGTGTCCAAATGTATCCAGGTTAACATTCAAATACTCATGTCCAAATATCTTCATGGCCGTCCCACTCCTTCTTTGTAACTTTCTTCAGCTCTACATCCCTTCAAGAACATCGGACTTCTTCAATTCTACTCTCTAGAATGCCTGATTATTTTTTAAACACTGGCGTTCACATCTTGTTGTGTATTTAACATATCAGTAAGATTCGAGTAATATTGTAAATATATTATTTACAATCCGAAGGGTTAACCCAGTCCTGCTGAAGGGTTTCGGCCTAAAACATTGACTGTACTCTTTTCCCATATGCTGCCTGGACTGCTGAGTTCCTCCAGCATTTTATGTGTGTTGCTCGGATTTCCAGCATCTGCAGATTTTCTCTTAATTGTAAATATATTGTTTGATTAAGCATTCTCTGTTGTTTACATAATTCATTATGGATTATATATAAGAAGTACGTGAATGGCATACGTCATTATGCCACCATATCATATGTGCCATCTTGGTAGAGTAAAAACGAAACTAAGACATACATTTTCCAGCTCTGTATTTTTGCTATCAATTGGTTTTATTTTTTGGAGTTATAAAACATAACAGCAGCGACGAAGAAGTTTTAAATGAACCTGAGACAACTACCGACCTGTTGAAATACAGTGAGACATTTGAGATAAAAAAAAAGAAATGGTCGAGTGAAAAATCACAAGCACATACTTCTTCAGGAAGGGACAGAGATGGTCGAGTTAAAAAAGGCAGAAATTGGATGAATTCACAGGTTCATAAACAATGAGTACTAGGTGACAATAATCATAAATATTAAAAAAGAGCAGAAATGGCTGGTTACATGATTTTCAAGGAGATAAATGAAATGTATATTGAGCAAACTGAGCAGTATTTTGAGGGCAAATGAAATAGCCAATGAAAAACAAGTGCCAGTTATGCTGAGTGCATTGAATTTAAAGACATACGATTTGTTTAGAAGATTAACTGCTTCAATCAAACCAGCTGAAATGAATTTTGCTGATATCATGAAAAGAATACTAGAATATTTATAACTGAAACCACTGTTGATTACAAAATGCTTTAGGTTTCGTAAACCTAAGGAAGGAGAGACTATTTCAGCATATGTGGCTGAATTGAAGAGATTTTCTGAGAATTATCAGTTTGGTAACTGGCTTAATGATGCACAGATTGATCATTTATTTTGTGGAATCTTACAAAAAAGAATTCAAAAATGGCTTCCAACTGAAGCACAATTCATTTTTAAAATAGTTGTATCAATGGGAACAATAGATGAAGACTCGACTGAGTTGCAGTTGGGAATGAAAGTAAGTGTGAACAAAATTGCAATGTCTAAACAGAAACCTGTGTGGCTAAACAAATTGTGTTACTGTTATGTCAGGGGCTCATATACACTGGGCCAATGCAGATTTAAAGACAAAATTTGCGGAAAATACAACAAAGATTGGCACATATGAACAGCTTGCTGGGAAAATAAAAATATAAGGACTACATAGGGAAGAGAAAAAGATAAAAATTCAAACCAGTTTCAAAAAAGAGCATTAATCTGCATGCTGTTGATGAAAAATCTGATAATAATGAGTGATGCAGAACTGTGTATCACAGAAAACATAGAAACATAGAAAACCTACAACACAATACAGACCCTTCAGCCCACAAAGCTGTGTCGAATATGTACTTACTTTAGAAATTATCTTGGGTTACCCATAGCCTTCTATTCTTCTGAGCTCCATGTACCAATCCAGGAGTCTCTTCAGAGACCCTATTGTCTCCTTAAGATTTACAATATGAAAAATAACAATAGACAAGCAACATGGCTTACACCAGAAGTGAAATGCAAATTAATTAAAGTGGGATTGGACACTGGCTTGGCTGTTTCTTCAGTCATTAAGCAAAATGAGTTTGAACAGCATATCAAGGATAATGAAGTCCATGGAGCCCATGGGCAATACCAGAGGTCCTAGTAGCTAAGAAAAATGGATCTCTCACGATCTGTGGTGACTTTAAAGTCACCAGCAACGCCGTACTAGATCAATGCCCTCTTCCCAGGATAGAGGATATCTCTGCAAACCTTTCTGGAGGAAACTATTTCAGCCTCCTTAGTGGAGGCCTACCTACAGATGGAAATGGAAGAAAAGTCCAGAGTGTTTCCCACCATAAATGCTCACAAATGGCTTTATTGCTATAATAGGCTTATTTTTGGAGTAAAATCTGCACCTAATGGTTCATGCCCCAAGGCCAAAGTATGTGTCATAGTTGCAGTCTTTTTAAGGATTTGTCAATAAATGGTTCCTGCCAAACCTGGCTTGAGTGCTCCACCCCTAGAACCCATTACTACAGATCGGGAAGAAATGGCAATGGACAAAGTAGTGTGAAGTGGCTTTCAAAAGGCAATGGAAATGGTGATGGCAGATACTGTCCTCACACATTATAATCCACATCGTCTAGTGTAGCTTGACTGTGATGCCTGGCCATCTGGTATAGCTGCAGTCATGTCACATGTTATGAGTGATGGATGTGAATGCCTTTGCATCATCTCCCTTTACTTTCCCTAACTGCTTCAGAGTGAAAGTATGCACAGAATGACAGAGAGGCCTCGAGACTGGTTTGGTGTGTAAAACTTTTCAACCAGTACTTGTAAGGGAGAGAGTTTAACCTCATTACTGGTCATCAACTACTCATGTCTGTTATCAATCCACAGAAGGGAGTCCCACTAACAGCAGCAGCACAATTACAGAGATGGGCCCCGTCTCTTAGAGGAAACAACTACACATTTGAATTCAAGAGAGCAACTAATCATGGAAACACTGGTGGATTGTCCTGTTTACCTTTGGAAAAGGAAATCCCTGAAAAAAATGCCAAAAGAGGATACTCTTCACATATTTTTCCTAGTGCAAATCAGAAGTCTCCCCATCACCGCACAGATGATCCAAAGGAAAACCAGAAAACACCCCTCATTGTCTCAGGTCTATATGGCCACCCAAAATGGCTTGAGTGTGCAGCAGAAATTCCAGTTCTTCCATATGGGATGAATTTGTCATTGATGGGGTTTCCTTATGTGGGGACTGAAAGCTGCTATACTAGCCAAGCTGAGAGTTGTTTGGAGAAGCTGTACACCATCCTCCTAAGTGAGGTCAAAATGAAAACGTTGGCTCAAAGTTAGATTTGAGCTCAGTTAGATCATCCAATTGAGCAGCTTGCCATGCAGTTTTCGGGATGCCAATATGTCCAGAAGATGCCAAGAGCAACATTACTCCATCTCTGACCTGCATTTCCATGGCAGAGGATTCATGTGGATTTTGCCAGACCATTCATGGGCACAAATTTCTTGGTAGTAGTGGAAGCAGCTACAAAGTGGCCAGAAGTGTTTCCAGTAGCCCCCACTACAGCCAGTGCACTGCTGATGTGTTGAGAAGACTCTTCTCAAGCACTGATGTTCCAGAACACTTAGTGTGTGACAATGGACCATAGTTTGTTGTGGAACAGTTTCAGTCATTCCTAAAATGAATGGAATAAGATATATTACATCTGCACTGTACCATTCAGATACAAATGACTTGGTGGAAAGGTTTGTCCAGAGTCTAAGGAATGCACTGTGAGCAATGTCTTTAGAACACACTATACTGACACTGAGTTTGAAGTTCACCAATTTCCTCCTTTCATATTGCAAAGTAGCACAGTCCACAACTAACAACTCACCAGCTATGCAGTTCCTGGGTCGTCCCTTGTGTTCATGCTTGGATATCTTCAAACCCAATCTCAGGACAAACAGCTGAGACAAATTGAGGGCTCCTCAAACAAGGAGGTTTTGATGTTTAACTCCTGGACAGGCAGTCCTGACTACAGAGGTGATCAAAAGTGGGTACTCAGGAAAATTAAGGACAGAAATGGACCACTCTCCTGTACAGTGAAGATTGCATCTTATATCATCTGAGGATGACACATTGATCAATTGAGGACAGCAGAGTCAATTGTTAGAGAAGAACAGTTGTCTAGAACTGTCAGAACCACTTTCTGCAGACCCAGAGTCAACTCCTACAACTACCACAGAGGAGGCCCCAAAACCTGAGATTGTTTCACAGCCACATGTCTCACCAGCCAAGCAGAGTGATCCCCCTTGTCAGGAAAGATATTATCCCACAACAGTGAGAAAGCTTGCACATCTATTAAACCTTTAGACTTAAATGGGACAATTTAAAATTTACTATGCTGTGGAATGTCTGTATAGTAGTTGTATTATATAGTATATATAGAGTTGAGGTACATTCTACTTTGAGTTGGAGTTTATGGCTAAACAGGGAGGAGTGTTGTGTATTTAATATATCAGTAATTTTTGAGTAATCTTGTATGGCATGAAATTTGATACTGGAATGGTGGCATTAAGTTGAATGCAGCATTCCAAAGTTCTAAAATGACTTTCATAAACTGTAACTAATGCAGGGACATTAATGGGCATCCGGCAATGAGTTTTAAGGCTGTAACTGAATTATAATGTTCTGACGATGTGCCAAATAAATCCTAATCCAAGAAAAACATTCTGTTGGCAACTCAGTTGTGTTTTGAAATTTTAGCGATATCCCTTACGTAAGTTATGTAGTTTCTTTATGTAAAGACCTGCTCGAATTTCAGCTCTTGCGGCATACTTTACAGAATTGCTTCTCAGTTACTCTGTCACGTTGGATATTGACTACTTACATGCAATTGTTTTGAATACTTTTTGCTCCATAAATATGAGGAATCAGGTTAAGCCATGAACACATTTGGAGGCATTCAGCATGGATTTTGATTGTTATTACCATTCCAAGACAATTCTGGAAAAACACTTATCCCATTGCATTCCTTCTGGCTGTCTACTGTAGGAATCCAAATTTAGACTCTTGTTATGTTTTCTATCCATCAGCATGATGTCAGTGGTCAATATATTCCATTCTTATATGATACAGTGGTATTTTTTTCCTTAACACCCTACAGCAAATTATTTTATGTTCGAACAAGTGGCTGCTTTAAACTTCATGTTTATAAATGTTTTTTTTTCTAATTATCCGTTAGGCAAGGGACCTGCACTCTTTCTTTTCAATAGAGAATTGCAAATTGGCCTTTGTAATGTAGAGTGGCCATTGGTTCTCCAGTGCACTGTAATATGACTGTACTAATCCCTGCAGTTCAATGACACAACTAAATTAGAAGCAACATTATAGCTGATGAATGCTGTAACTACTGACAAATGGTCTTTAATATAAATTTCAAAAAAATCAATGAGTAGAATTGTTAATTATTTATGCATACAAGTTCATATTTATGTCTTGAATACTAAGCCAAATAGAAATACCATTGAAATATTAATGCCTATCTGTCACATTAAAGACTCAAAATAATCCCCAGCATTTTCTCGTTGTGTTATGCTGCCTGTGTATTTAATTAATATGACCGTGTACGTGAAGCATGAGCGTTGCCAAGGCATGAATATTTAATATCATTGCATTTTACACGTCTTTTCACTGTAAGGGGAGAGGTGAAATTTTAAATTGTCCACTGTAAGGGGAGAGGTGAAATGCAATGGCTTGCCTTAAACCAAGTTGGCTTCAAGCCAATATGCATCTAATTTGCTCTAAATTAATAATCTTTTTGTTCTCTTTCTGTCTTTTCAGAAGCTACCAGTTAGTACTGAACAACATGTACAGTTAGATGCACTTACCTAGTTCCACTCTCCCCATAGAGTTGCCAAATTTACATCCTAACTATAAAGGACAGCGCTGTGGATAAGGCTTGTTGTGGTTGGGAGCTTGACAAGATGTAATACAAGGCCCTTAGAGCAGAATTAGTTCAGTGGGTTCTCTGCAACTGTGAAAATTGGGTGAAGTTACATTAAACATATAACACAGAAAAATGAGAACTTAAAACAGGGTCTATCAGTCACTGAAAACTGACCATTAAACCCTGAAGGCAACAGCAACACTTCAAGTTACTCAGAAGAAAATATATTCCAACTAAATGCTTTTCTTTCAAAGGATGGCTGCTCAATCTTCAATCTGAAGGAGTGAACAGTGCCCCCCCCCCCACCACATGCTTAATTCAGAAAAGATAGACTTTCCTCCCTCACAATCACAGATCACTTTCTGCGGACCTCTTGTGATAGTATTGGGTTTGCTGACTGCAAGGTTCTAAACTCAAACAAAGACCTTAAACCTTAACTGAAAAGGAAAGCTACAATGAACTCACTAAAACCATCTACTCTTCAAAAACTAGTTCACTTCTTTGTTTATCCTCCACTCTGAGCTTTGCTGCCAATGCCCATTATATGAGTGGAAGGTCCCCTTCCCTACCAAGGAGAAGATATTTCCAGCTAACAAAGTAGTTTAAACATAGTATATTTAAATCCAAACAACATTTTTAAACCACATTTGAACTCAAAGAAGATTCTTATCTTATAAAAGAGTTCCAAATCACAAGCCATTTTTAAAACACGAAGGATTTCCAAATTGCAGTTATGATTCCTATGAGCTAAAAGACATACCAATAAATTCCTCACAGAAATCAAAGGCAGAGCAATGGATTCTAGTTCATCCCATGTTCCTGTCATTCTTCTTGATGTTCCTGGACCAGCCCAAAAAAGCCTGGACTGCTCTTTACATTTATACTGTTTCGCTGTCATTTGGGTGACTTTATGCATAGGCGATGTTTTTTTTCAGACACCTTTTATATAATTGGTCTAAAAGCTTCTGGAAGTTAGGATCACAGGTATCCCCTATTAATGCTGTGAAGCAAACTCTCTTGAGTGTACAAATCTTCCAACTGTTACCAAATCAGCTACTTGATATGCTAAGTAATAATATCAATCTGGTCTGCAAACTTCATTGAACTAAATAAATTAGCTTATGGCGTCCAGTTTGAACCAAGCCCAATTAACTAATCCATTGTTTTATAGTGTATTTCTTGAGCAATTAGCCTTTTGCTATTGGCCACACTCTATAGATAGTGCTTGTTTGCAAAGCTGTTCTTTTAACTTCAGACTGGTTATTGCTTATTATTTACATTAAGAACTGAAACTGGGTCCCGTTTAAAACAAGAAGCTAAACAAATAATATTGGTTGGAAGTTTAACTTACTCAAAAACAACACCTTGATCTTTAGAAATGTCAGCTGCTAGTATTTAGAAAATCTGGTGATAAACTCTGTACCCTCCAAGTATCCAGACCTGCCTTTCGGTTTTTTTTTTTTGCACTACTTACTTTCCCTTTTCTATTTTCTATTTATGATGTATAATTTAAATTTTTAATATTTACTATCGATTTGTACTCCAGGGAGCGTGAAGTGCAGAATCAAATATCACTGTGATGATTGTACGCTCTAGTATCAATTGTTTGGTGACAATAAAGTTTAAAGTATAAGTAAAGGTAAGGACCCTTGGCCCAGGAAAGTATATATTCATCATATCCTCAAGTTCACATGTAAACGTCCACCTCTAACTTGACTAAAGGGTGGCTAAAGAAGACTTAGAAATTAAAACAAAAATTGCAGTCTTTATGCCTGGATTAGCTCTTTGAACCTGTTTATGTCAGCAAAAGATCTGCTAAAACTTTGGTGCCCAGAAGCTGGGCTTGATATTGGGAAGCCACCCCAAGGACTATAGATCGTAATGAAGGGGGCTTTAACAGCCAGGCAATGGGTAGACTCTGGTAATCTGTGACCAGAAGTAGGTAAGCCTTGGTCTCCAGA
The DNA here is from genome assembly GCF_030028105.1 of Mobula birostris. Lineage (NCBI taxonomy): Eukaryota > Metazoa > Chordata > Chondrichthyes > Myliobatiformes > Myliobatidae > Mobula > Mobula birostris. Next base: position 14,695,568 of record NC_092393.1, read on the forward strand.
GATTGGAGAGGATGTATGTTCTTACCTCCAGTTTTCAATGCAATTTCCACAGCTGACCCAGGGTGTGATGTCACTAATCACATTTTTTGTGGAATTATGGCTGCTCTGTGAATCACTGGCCTTTCCACCACAGCCCATGTTTGTTTTATGCGAAAGGTAATGTTTGCAAGAGATTGCAGCCACTTGACTTTCTGTAGAATACTGCCTTATTGGCTACCCTGTCCTTATGCATTTCTTGAGTTAGGTCAGTAGGCTCCTTCAAACTTTGCTGCAGCTTGATTGAATTTTAGTTGTCCTGAATCTGAATTGTTTCCAGAACATTGTCCCTGCCCACTATAATATATCAATTTAGTTTCAAAACTTGCATTTGTCTTCAACATTAGCAGATTTCTCTGGGAGGGAAATCCAGATCTGTACATCTTTGTGTGAATGAATGCTTCCTGGTTCTACTTTTCAATTTGCCTCACCTTTTGTTCTGGACTATTCTTGCAGAGGAAATAATTTCTCTCTGTCGCTTGATCAGAATCCTTTACCTCTCTCCTCATGGCCCCGTGTGACTTGATATTACCACTGTCTGACCACTGAAACGTTACTGATTTCTTCCAACTCTTGTAGCTACTGCAGTGCAAATAGGTTAACAGAATATGAACTGGGTCTGAATTGGGAATTTCTCTGAAATGATCAGTCTCTGGATTCCATGAATCTGGTACATTGGAGAGTGCCTTTCTCATTTGGATCTTATTACCAAGAAATCTGGTCATGCAGCAGTGTCTTTTTAGGTGCACTGTGCATGAAAATTATTTTTTCCCCGGAACAGAATATTATTCCCTCAAGTCCCCTGAAGCATAGTGAGACATGCATGCTACTCCATCTGTGTTTGATTGGAAAGGGAGATCTCAATGATGTTCTCATTCTGGTGAGCTGAAGGGTTGAAGTCAGCTACAACCTTCCCTGAAATCTTTAAAACTTGAAGCAACTTTGGAAAGCACCAAGAACCATGCAGAAATGTAATAACAACCAAAAATAACAGCTCCCCCCTCCAACTAATCAGTTTAGATGTAGTGGATGATGCCCTTAAATAGTACTGGAGAAATCAGATGACTTTTATGCAATTTCAATTGATACGTGCATGGGCTAAGTTAAGAGAATATGGTCTGGAGCATGTGTTCCCAAAAATATAGGGTGTGCACTATTTGATGTCTGGATTCAGCTCTTCTGCATACCTCTGTTAGAAGCTATCAGTGGCCACGTTATTCCCTTTACTCAATATGGTGTCTGGTATTCTTTACACATATCTGTACACATGATAATAGGCTGTACTATTCAATGTTCAATGTTCTATGATATAGTTGACATTTTTCATTGCTTGGGCCTATTAATGCTTAAAAAATGTATTACTGATCCTTGCCAACATTTTGTGTGCCTGACAGAAGCTCTATCCCTTCACCGCCAGTCATATTCTTCTCTCTGACAATTATGTCAAAGTTCTCATGAATGTGCGTGCCATTTAAATCTGGGCCAATATATTTCCCAACTAACTTCTTGAAGTAGAGCATGTTATTGTGGTTGTTGAAGTTTATAGTGGACATTCATATTGTTAATAATGTCCAAATTTCTCAATCCCATATGCAGTCAATAATCAGAACGACCTACTGCCTGTAACATTGTCCACGTGCCAGGCTTAGAGCTGAAAATCTTATCCATGCCTTGGTTACATCTAATGAAAATCAAAATAACTGCACATGCTGGAAATAGGAAAGAAAAACAGAGATGTCTGCTGAAGGGTCTTTGATGCGGAATGTTAACTTTCTCTTCCTACAGATGGTGAGTGTATGTCCACATGCTCTGGTCTTATTTGACAGTCCATCAAAGGCTAGTCACTTCCTTCCATCCAATCCATCTTCACAGTGCGTTGCATTAGGAAGGTTACCAATATCGTCCAGGATGCCTGCTATCTTGGTTATTCTTTTTTCTCTTTTACTCTTGAGGAGAATGTATGATGCTTGAAAGCTCAGATAACCACACTCAAGAGCAGCTTCTTCTCCACTGCCCTCAGACATTAAAGCTTCAAAGGTTCATTTTGTTTTCAAAGTATACAACTCTGAAGCTCCTCAGTTCTCTGGCTAGCCATGAAACCATGAAAGAAAAGAAAAGCAGCATGATCATCAACTCCAAAATCCCACCTCCCTGCAAAAAACAAATAAAAACGGACCAGGCACATCGACTCCCAAATCCCTCCTCCCACACAAAAAAACAAATAAAAACAGATCAGGCACGTCGACCCCCAAATCCCTCCCCACACAAAAAAAATAAAACAGATCAGTCACATCGACCCCCACATCCCTCCTCCCACACAAAAAAATGAACAAAATGGATCAGGCACATCGATCCCCAAATCCCTTCTCCCACACAAAAAAACAAATAAAAATGGATCAGGCACATTGACCCCCAAATCCCTCCTCCCACACAAAAATACAAATAAAAACCGATCAGTCACATGGACCCTCAAATCTTCCCCCCACACAAAAAAAATGGATCAGGCACATCGACCCCCAAATCCCCCCCACACAAAAAAACAAACACAAATGGATCAGGCACATCGACCCCCAAATCCCTTCTCCCACACAAAAAACAAATAAAAATGGATCAGGCACATTGACCCCCAAATCCCTCCCCCACACAAAAAAACAAATAAAAATGGATCAGGCACATTGACCCCCAAATCCCTCCCCCACACAAAAAAACAAATAAAAATGGTTCAGGCACATAGACCCCCACATCCCTCCTCCCACACAAAAAAATGAATAAAAACGGGTCTGCGTTGATCATCTCTTTTACATTTGCTTCTCAGTAATGCTGCTCTGTTTTTACGCCCCTAAATTTACTCTTTTTAATTGTGTTCAGCATTTCTTTTTGCATTACTGTGCTTTTGCACAATTCCATCGTTTTGCATGTGCCATTGTACTTTTAATTACCATGTACAGAGTTTTCTCCATGAGCTTCACATAAGCAAGAAATTGTTTACTGTATGTCAGACAGTAAACCTATCTAATTTGTTCCAGCGCTCCACTTGCAGGTCTTCAAACCTGTACTACTGTATTTCTAAATTTGCTGACATCTAAAATTGTGTTCCTGGTGACCTAACTCAAAGGAGGTTCTTCTCCCCTGTCACTCATTAATGTTTTCAAATACCCTGGCCCTTTCCAACTCTGAAATCTTATCCAGTCCTTTCACTTTCCTGAGGTCCTTAAGCTCGTTTGAATCAGCTCCCTTGCATATATCTGATTCAAACCACTGCACCATTTAGTGGACATACTGTAACTTTGGTTACCAAGATCTTAAGTTCTGGAACAAGCCCCTTTACTCCAACTTTCAATCTGCCCTTTCTTTACGATAATACCTTAAAATTTACATTGGATAAGGTTTACATCTCCTGATCCATTACTTTCCAATGTAGATTTGTGTTAAGTTCTGGTTTAAAACATTGCAGTGAAGACTCCTGCTATACCTCCTGTGAAGACACCAGTTATTACCCGTCAACATCAGGCTCTTCAACCAGGGGAATAATTTCACTAAACTTCACTCACCACATCACTGAACTGTTCCCACAATCTATGGACTCACATTCAAGGACTCTTCATCTCATATCTTCAATATTTATTGTTTGTTTATTTATTATCACTATTACTATTTCTTTTTTTTTAAATTTGCATTGGTTGTTGTCTTTTGCAAATTGGTCGTTTGTGCATCCTGTTGTGTGTGGTTTTTCAGTGATTCTATTCTGTTTCTTGTACTTAATGTGAGTACCCACAAGAAAATGAACCTCTGGACTGTATATGGTGACATATCAGAACCAGAATCGGGTTTATTATCACCGGCATGTGATGTGAAATTTGTTAACTTAGCAGCAGCAGTTCAATGCAATACATAATATAGAAGAAAAATTAATAATAATAAATAAGTAAATCAATTAGTATACATATATTGAATAGATTAAAAGTAGTGCAAAATAATATATTTTAAGAAAGTAAGGTAGTGTTCACAGGTTCAATGTGTATTATATATATATTATTATATATATACACTTTGAAAATAAATTTATACTGAACTTTGATCTTATTGTTTGAACATCACCCAAGAGGCATACAGCAGGGGCAAATTGCTCATCTTTTGCCATAGCAAATTCTAAAATAGAATTCTATATGTTGGTTGAGATCAAAGCAGATGATAGAGCTGTCAGACTGTTGTAAAACTCAATTGATTTATAAATTTTCTGTTGAAAAGTTGATCTGCCCCTTTAACTGAGGATAAGGGTCTCTGAGCAACTGAATTTGATTCTTGACAACGACAGGTCAACTGTAGACCATTGGTGCATTCTTGCTGCTGTTGCCTGCTTTGCAGGGACAGTTCATTATAAAATGAACAAGTCTTCTTTGTAGTTTCCTCAAATCTAATTCTTCACCCAAAACTTTGTCAATTATTCCCTTCCCATTCTTTTATGGAGTATCTTAATATATTACTGTCCAGTCTATTCCCTTAAGTGCTATCAGGAGTTGTACACCACCTTAGAGTTGGGGGTGGGGGTGGAAAACAGACTATAATTGTTTAATATTGGGCCAAACATTAAGAGTTCATTTAATTGCTATCTAACATTTCTTTGGTGCGACCAATTCTTGGTGTTGCTATTTGAGTGGCAGACCTTTGCTTAGAGATTCTGTGTCAGTGTGCCTATAATGTTCATCCTGGCCTAGATGTCTACATTTGATGAGCCATTGATCCCTGGACTTATGGAAACTCCAAAGATTTTTGTGGCATCTACACCTCACCAACATTACAATCCCAAGGCTAGTTACCATTTAACCAGCTGTGGAGTATTCATGACACACCAATGCTTCTACTCATACATTTTTGACCAGCAATATGACAAAAGGTGTAACTGTGAGCTCTCAGTTAGGTTTATTCTGGGTTGTTTGGGAGTCCTGGGCATCATTACTGCCAGTTCACTGTTACTATTGGGAAATCCTTGTTATTATGGAATACTTAAGGAGGTTTGCTTCCTTCTTTCACTGCAACTTGCTTGGCTCATTCTACCAGACCTTCTATGATACATTATTCAATATTGGTTGCAGCACACACAAAATGCTGGAGGAACTCAGCGGGTTAGACAGCATTTGTGGAAGTAAATAGATAGTTGACATATTGGGCTGAGACCCTTCTGCAGGACTGAAAAAGAAGGGGAGTGATGCCAGAGTGAAAAGGTGGGGAGAATGTAAGGAGGCTAACTGGAAGGTGATAGGTGAAGCCAGGTTAGTGGAAAAGGTCGAAGACTGGAGAAAAAAGGAATCTGAAAGGATAGGAGAGTGGACCATGAGCGAAAGGGAAGGAGGAGGGGACCCGGGGGAAGTAATAAGCAGGTGAGCAGAGGTAAGACATCAGGATGGGGAAGAAAAGAAGTGTGGGGGGGTAGTTTCTTTACAAGAAGGAGAAATTGAGATTAATGCCATCAGTTTGAAGGCTACCCAGATGGAATATGTGTTACTCCTCCATCCTGAGGATGGCCTCATCTTGGAAAAAGAGGAGGCCACAGACTACATGTTGGAATGGGAATGGGAATCAGAATTAAAATGTTTGGCCTCCGAGAAGTCCCACAATATTGGCTGAGAGGTTTGGCAGTAATTTTGCCACTATGTCTTCCTGTCACCAAGTTGTGATAAACCAGTGCAAACCAGAACACTGCATTGTGCTCTGCCTGCTTAACTTTGCCTTCTGCCCTCTGAGAAAGACCGTTTGTGGTCTTCTAGCCTATCTGAAATTATTTACTTTTGTTGCTGCAAGGAGTGGTAGCTCAGGGCTCTGAGACTCACTGCTGAGCATGACATGAGTTGAACTGAATTGACTTTATTTCTTACATCCTTCACATACATGAGGAGTAAAAATCTTTACATCGTGTCTCCGTTGGAATGTGCAATGTGCAAATTATAGTAATTTGGAATAAGTAGTATGTACAGTAAGACATACACAGAACAGTCAATATAGCTTAAGAATACAATTGTGTCAACGTGAGTTAATCAGTCTAATGGCCTAGTGGAAGAAACTGTCCTGGAGCCTGTTGGTCCTGGTTTTAATACCATTTCCTGGATGGTAGCAGCTGGAACAGTTTGTGGTTGGGGTGACTCGGGTCCCCAATGATCTTCTGGGCCCTTTTTATGCACCTGTTGCTGTAAATGTCCTGAATAGTGGGAAGTTCACATCCACAGATCCGCTGGGCTGTCTGAACCACCTCTGCAGAGTCCTGCAATTGAGGGAAGTACAGTTCCCATACCAGGCAGTGATGCTCTCAATTGTGCCCCATGTAGTAAGTCCTTAGGATTTGGGAACATGCTAAACTTCTTCAACCGTCTGAGGTGAAAGAGGCCCTATTGTGCTATTTTCACCACACAGCTGGTGTGTACAGACTACGTGAGATTCTTGGTGATGTTTATGCCGAGGAACTTAAAGCTGTTCATCCTCTCAACCCCAGGTCCATTGATGTCAATAGGGGCTAGCCTGTCTCCATTCCTCCTTTAGTCCACAACCAGCTCCTCTGTTTTAGCAACATTGAGGGAGAGGTTGTTTTCTTGACACCACTGTGTCAGGGTGATGACTTCTTCTTTGTAGGCTGCCTTGTTATTACAAACGTTTGTATTTGAGAAAAGGTCACTCAATGTAGTATCATATGCAAATCTAATTAGTAGATCAGAGCTGTGACACAGTCATGAGTGCATAGAGAGTAAAGGAGAGGGCTTAGAACACAGCCCTGGGGGGCTCCTGTGTTGAGGGTCAGATGATCAAGAGGGGCAGAGGTGAGGGAGCCCACTCTTATCACCTGCCAGCAAACTGACAGGAAGTCCAGGGCCTGGGTTGTGCTGCTTATCCAATATCTTCTCTCAAATGCCATGAAAATTATGAGGACACAAGAGACTGCAGATCTGGAATCTGGAGCAACAAACTATCTGTTGGAGGAATAATTCTCAGCTTGAGATCCTTCTGCAGATTGCTTGCTGTTTTCATTAAAATTATGATCTTCAATTAATTCATTATGTGTGGGAGCTTGCTGTGTGATATTGTTATGCTTCTAACATCAGATCAAGATTACTCTGTAAATAGAATCGTCAAGGTTGGCTGATGATATGATATGGTTGTAAATTTATGTGAAGAGCAAGAGGATAAGATGTGAAAGAATAGGACCTATCAGGTGTGACAGTGGGAAAGTATGTATGGAACCGGAGGTAACAGCAGAGGTACTTGATGAATACTTTACTTCAGTATTCACTATGGAAAAGGATCTTGGTGATTGTAGTGATGATTTGCAGTGGACTGAAAAGCTGGAACATGTAGATATTAAGAAAGAGGATGTGCTGGAGCTTTTGGAAAGCATCAAGTTGGATAAGTTGTCAGGACCGGATGAGATGTAACCCAGGCTACTGTGGGAAGTGAGGGAGGAGATTGCTAAGCCTCTGGCGATGATCTTTGCATCATCAATGGGGATGGGAGAGGTTCTGGAGGATTGAAGGTTTGCGGTTGTTGTTCCTTTATTCAAGAAAGGGAGTAAAGATAGCCCAGGAAATTATAGACCATTGAGTCTTACTTCAGTGGTTGGTAAGTTGACGGAGAAGATCCTGAGGGGCAGGATTGATGAACATTTGGAGAGGCATAATATGATTAGGAATAGTCAGCATGGCTTTGTCAAGGGCAGGTTGTGCCTTAGGAGCCTGACTGAATTTTTTGAGGATGTGACTAAACACATTGGTTAAGGAAGAGCAGTAGATGTAGTGTATATGGGTTTCAGCAAGTCATTTGATAAGGTACCCCATGCAAGGCTTATTGAGAAAGTAAGGAGGCATGGGATCCAAGGAGACATTGCTTTGTGGATCCAGAACTGGCTTGCCCACATAAGGCAAAGAGTGGTTGTAGACGAGTCATATTCTGCATGGAGGTCAGTGACCAGTGGTGTGCCTCAAGGATCTGTTCTGGGACCACTACCCTTTGTGATTTTTATAAATGACCTGGATGAGGAAGTGGTGGGATGTGTTAGTAAGTTTGATGATGACACAAAGGTTGGGGGTGTTGTGGATAGTGTGGAGGGCTGTCAGAGGTTACAATGAGACGTTGATAGGATGCAAAACTGAGCTGAGAAGTGGCAGATGGAGTTCAACCCAGATAAGTGTGAAGTGGTTCATTTTGGTAGGTCAGATATGATGGCAGAATGTAGTATTAATGGTCAGACTCTTGGCAGTATGGAGGATCAGAGGGATCTTGCGGTCTGAGTCCATAGGACACTCAAAGCTGCTATGCAGGTTGACTCTGTGGTTAAAAAGGCATACGGTGTATTGGCCTTCATCAATCGTGGGATTGAGTTCAAGAGCTGAGAGGTAATGTTGCAGCTATATAGGACCCTGGTCAGACCCCACTTGATGTACTGTGCTCAGTTCTGGTCACTTGACTACAAGAAGGATGTGGAAACCATAGAAAGGGTGCAGAGGAGATTTACAAGGATGTTGCCTGGATTGGGGAGAATGCCTTATGAAAACAGGTTGAGTAAACTCAGCCTTTTTTCCTTAGAATGACGGAGGATGAGAGGTGACCTGACAGAGATGATGAGAGGTATTGATCGTGTGGATAGTCAGAGGCTTTTTCCCAGGGCTGAAATGGCTGCCACAAGAGGGCACAAGTTTAAGGTGCTTAGGAGTAGGTACAGAGAAGATGTCAGGGGTAAGTTTTTTACACAGAGTGGTGAGTGCGTGGAATAGGCTGCCGGCAACAGTGGTGGAGGTGGATAGGATAGGGTCTTTTAAGAGACTTTTGGATAGGTACATGGATCTTAGAAAAATAGAGGACTATAGGTAACCCGAGTAATTTCTAAGGTAGGGGCATGTTTGGTCACCTTTGAGAGCACTCTGTACACCACATTACCTAGATGATGGACCTGGTTTCAAACCTGGAGTGCAGCCGATGTAGCCAGACAATCTCCAAATAAAAACAGAGCAATTGGAATTTATGATATTAAACAACTGCAAACTACCAAATAGCTGAGGCTTAGAAGGAAGAAGAATGTATTGTATGGCTTAGGATCACTACCATTGTGGCTAACAGATCCATGTCAGTGTTCATACTCCATAAGACCTCTTAACAGATAAGGCCCTGTGTTGTACCTACTCAGCTGGCAATCTTCATTTATATGAATGGGCCTTAAATCATAATCTGAAAGTGTAGATTTTCATGCACCCTGCTCCTGTTTGTACTGACAGCAACAGTATGGAAAATCAGCCACACCTTCTCCAGTGCCACCACTTCCCAAGTCATAATGTGTGTCGCATATACTGTATCGTATAGACAGCTAGTAAATTGTGCTTGGTCTAATTAAGTAGTACTTTTTTAAAATTGAAGACCATTCTTGAAACATGAGTTAGGGAGGTTGAAACCTACTTTCAACCAAATATAACAGGCTCCAGCAATTTTGTTGCATATCACTCTTTTAAATTGCTTTTGCTTTGACATGTGTACAACAGAAAAACTGTCAGAATTATGTATTTCCTACATTATTTTTTAAGATTTAATTCTGCATATGGCAAATAAATAATAATCATTTATTCAAATACCCAGTGAGTCTCCATGGATGTGTTCCTGCTGAGCTGGATTTAATGCTGCCTCTGTACATGTACACAGCTAAGAGGAGGCAGCATTATTGTCTATCTCTTTGGAGCAGCACTGACAAGAATTAATATTGCTGTAATGCCTGTGTAATCTCTGTGATCAAGCTATGTTTGCCAAGGGTTCCAGAAGTTTCAATGTTAAAATAACATATTTTCTGTATTTTGATTGAAACAGGGAAAATTGAAATTAAGGTGGTAGGATGGAGATATGTCTGTACCAAAGGAGGTGTAAGGTACTCCTTCCCTCTGCTTGCTTGCAGGTCACCCTTAGCCCCTGCTTAGCTCCCTCCCCACCCCAATCAGGGTTATAAGAAGCCATGGGAGTGTTTAGTTCTGTTCACTTGGACGATATAAGTATTAGTAGCTGTGCATACTTTACCTGTTATTCTTGTGTGCGCCAGAGGAAAAAGTGGAATTGTGACCCTCAGGTATTGAATGGAGGCATTGAAAGTAAAGTGTTCAAACAGAAGAAAAATGTGCCTTTGTTGTTCAGGCATTAACAGGGATGGTTGTATGAGCAGCTGGTGCATATCACAAGTCCTGGTTATGTAACCATTGACGCCAGGCAGACAACCTCTAAAGAGTATTGATAATGGCTGGGCTCACCCGTCTTGAAAAGACACTGCCCAGAAGAAGGCAATAGCAAACACTTCTGTAGAAAAATTGATGGTCAAGACCATGTTCACCCATGTCATACGATACAGCACGTAATGATGATGATGAAAATTGAAACATTGCAGGATTATTCACTGATAAATACGACTGTTGTAATATATCAACCATTGTCAAAATTCTGTACTACCTCCCTACTTGGCTCTGTTAGCACTTTGCTATAACTTGTTTTGCGAAGGGAAAGCATTTCAGGATGTATATTGTATACATTCCTCTGACATTACATTGAACCTTTGAACCTTTGAATTTATGTTAAATCTTCATTAGATCTATCCAGTCCTCTACTTCTATACCCTTCTCATTTTGATACTCTTTAAAATCTCCTTCTTCTACTCAGCTTTTGCATAGTTTTAATTCTTAGTTAAAATCACTTTATGTACTTTGTGCAGATCAGCATCAATAAGCATCTTGTGAAATATAGCGACAGTGAAGGTGATAGTAATCATTGTTGGTATTGAGTCAGTAGTAGTTACCTTCCTCTCCAAGACAGAAAGTTCTGTGGTCAAATCCTACTCCACTCAGCTGAGGTGGTGCTGACTTTTGACTGAGATATTAAATTAAACCCCCAAGTCCTCTCTTAGGATGATAGCGAAAAAAAATCCACAGCATGATTTGAAGAAAAGCAAGATGAGACTTATTGGGGACACAGGACACATTCTTGGGGATGCTCGATTCTGGAGCAACAAACAATTTGCTAGATTAAACAATACTTATTGGGAAAAGGAATTGTTGATGTTTTAGGTTGCAACTCTGCATCACTACTCGTGTTACTGCTCAATGTCCATTCTTGCATGTAACCAATGACTCTTAGGAGAAGGTATTAGAATTCCTGTCAACTGAGGTGTAGCTTTCAGGGGCACATTAATAACTTAAATTATTTTCAGATACAACAAAAATAACATGCAACTTGTGAGTGTTCTTATGTTTCCTTGTATTAAGAACAGTGCATATTGCGCAATTGGTTGAGATTGGGTTGGCTGAAATGTTATTTATCAGCAGAATCCTGTAGTTCTGTAATTCCATAGTTTATAAGGCGTGTTAGCACTAGCAATGTTTTCCTTGATAGAACAGCATTTCATTCGTGGTCCAGTATTGTAATATTAACTCTAATAATGCTTTGAGACAGACCTCACAGTAAGTGTTCCAACCTTAACCTTTGCAAGGTATCTTATTTACATACAATCCTACCTTTTAATTTTCCGTTAAAAGTGAAATACAGCAGGTACTGGAAATGTGAAGTTGCCCCACAATCATCTACTTTTGTCTTGCACCAACATCACCTGTCATTCAGTTCTTTATTTCCTGACAATGGACCTTTTCATTGCCACTCATTCCTTCTTTCTCACCTTTACCTGGACCAAATTCTTGCTTAAAAGCTGTTCAACCTTACCTACTTTCAGTTCAGATAAAATATCAAACTAATATTTCAACTTCATTTTCTTTTTCCTAACAGTGCAACCTGATCAACTGTGTTTCATTTCGTATTTCCAGCCTTCAAATTTCCCCCATTCACTTGCACCAGCCAGTCTTCCTGTAAGCCATTTCCTCAATCAAAGCTGTCAAAATATGTATTAACTGGTCATTCATCTTCCTTTTGTTTATGGGACTGTATTATGTGCAAAATAATTGCTGTGTTCATCTCTGCAATGACTGAGCTCCATAAATACTACTTTGGATCTGACAGTTTGAGAGAGATGTTATAATTCTCTAAAAGTAACTAAAATAATAACCTGTGAGATTACAGAAGGTACTGAGCTTCTTGGATAGTTAATTATTCATTGCAGAAAGTAGGAAACCTGTTCATAAGGGTTGTGATAAGGAGTGAACTGGGATTAGGAGGGACGGGGGGTTCTATGTTTAGTAGATGCTGATAATTGAATAACAGGGTGCTTTATTTTTGTTTGTTTTTTTTTCTCCACATAACAAAAGTCACTTCAGTTACCGAAAGATTAATTTGTAGTATTGAGAACCTTTTGAAAAGGGGATATAGATTATGCGAATAACTCCATCTTCCTTCTGCTCTCCAGTCCCTCCTCTCTGCTGAATGCTATCCCATAGGGTTGAATTGAGATCAGTGCTGAAGCAACCAGCAATGAGGAAAATGCTTTGTTTGGCTCCAGCTTGATTATGATCAGCCGCCTGTGGAAGCAAGTAAAACCAGTGGAGAGGAGGAAAAATTAGATGTCTTTTTGGTGACATTGTAATGTGTCCTCCTCCCGGAGAAGGAAGGAGGTTAGTAATGTTCTCTTACTTGCTAAGGAAGTCTGTATTAATTGCTGATTCCCAGGCCAATTAAGCTAAACTCAAAACTGATAAAACTGCTTTGAGACCATCAATTAACAAGAAAATGGAGACTGGATGTTTAAAGGTACACTGCATTCATCATTTCTACTGCATTAGTCCACCTTGTGACATCCATTTTCCCTAAAGACATGCCTACTGAAAATCTCATCTGGCAATAGCCTTTGTCTCATTCAACTTAGATGTTAATTTCCAGTTTGAAAATAATTACTGTATATTCTAAGGGATAAATTGAACAGAACACTTAAAATGGGTTCAGTCAATCCTTTTCGTTGGAGAGCAAGCGGCATGCCAGCTTCATGGTGTCTGTTCATCTTTGTGGTTATTGTGTGGAGATGGTCCATTAGCAGAGTCCTATTGTCATGAGTTGCAGCACTAGTTACAGTTGGCTTGCACTGCTTAACATCATCTTACACTTATCCAAGGGGATGTGCCTTGAAACTGGTACAAATTCTGCCAGGGGTTCTGGTCTAAAACTGACCAAGAAAATCCAAGTAGCACAAAATGGCTTTTTGGATACTGTGTACATTGGTAGAAGATGTGGAAAGGAGTTGTGTTCTGCACCTTCTGGAAACCAGGGGTCCCTCCAGGTATACACTTAGAGAGAAATAATTGCTCAGAAATGAGCTCCTAAAAACTCATTGAGTGTCTAGTTCGGAATAAGCTGAATGATTTTGTGTGAACAAAGAAGGTCAGAGAATGCATCGTCAGATGTTATATCCTCCAACTGCACCATTAATCTCACAACACAATCAATGTTGTGTTGCTTTTCAATTTCCAAGGCTACTTTCAGTTGCAGACTACCTGCCAGTGTTTACTCCAACCACAGGAATGCCTGCCCTTTCAGTAAGTTCATGGTAATATTAAGCTGGCTGTAAATGGAGCTGGCAGCCATAAGCCAAAGGAGCAAATTAGGCCATTAAGCCATTGAGTCTGCTCCACCATTTCATCATGGGTGATTTATTATCCCTCTCAACTCCATTTCAACTCCATTCTCCTGCTTTTTCCCTGTAATCTTTGATGGCCTGATTAATCAAGAACCTATCAACCTCCACCTTAAATATACCCAATGGCTTGGCCTGCACAGTTGTCTGTGGCAATGCATTCCACGGATTCAGTACCCTCTGGCTAAGGAAATTTTTCCTCATCTCTGTGCTAATGGACATTCCTCTGTTCTGAAGCTGTGCCCTCTGGTCCTAGACTCCCACACTACAGGAAATATTCTTTCCACATCCATTTTATCCAGATCTTTCAATGTCCGTTATGATAAAATGAGTTTCCACATCATTCGATACTCCAGTGAGTCGCGAACCTCCTTTGGACCCTCTCCAATGCCAACACATCTTTTCAGAGATTAGGGGCCCAAAACTGATCACAATATTCCAAATGTGGATTAACCATTGCCTTATAAAGCCTCAGCATTACATCCTTGCTTTGTATTCTAGTCCTTTCAACATGAATGCTAACATTGCATTTGCCTTCCTTACCACTGACTCAATCTGTAAGTTGACCTTTAGGGAATCCTGCACATGGACTCCCAAGTCCCTCTGCACCTCCAATTATTGAATTTTCTCCTCATTTAAAAAATAGTCCACACCTTTATTCCTTCTGCCAAAGTGAATGACAATGTACTTCCTTACGTTATATTCCATCTCCAAGCTCTCCATCTCCGTCTCTGAGCCTACTTCTTCTTCAAGGACTCTTCTACCCCCACCGATGACCCCTTCTCCTGTCTTCAACCTTCCTCCTCTTCATGGACACCCCGCTCTGGTCTCCTGCCTGCTCTGAATCTCTTTATTGCTAACTGCCGACGGGAAATCAACCATCTCGACTTCACCGCACCTTGTTCCCATTCCAACCTTACTCCTTCCAAACGCTCTGCTCTCCACTCCCTCGGCACTAATCCTAACCTTACTATTAAACCCGCCGATAAGGGAGGTGCTGTTGTAGTCTGGCGTACTGACCTCTACCTTGCCGAGGGACAATGACAACTCGCGGATACCTCCTCTTATTTACCCCTCGATTGTGACCCCACTAAGGAGCACCAGGCCATTGCCTCCCACACCATCACCGACTTTATCCGCTCAGGGGATCTCCCATCCACTGCTGCCAACCTTATAGTTTCCTAGTTTCCACACCCTGCACTTCCCGTTTCTACCTTCTACCCAAGATCCACAAACCTGCCTGTCCTGGCAGACCTATTGTCTCAGCTTGCTCCTGCCCCACAGAACTCATTTCTGCATACCTCGACACGGTTTTATCCCCCCTTGTTCAATCCCTTCCTACCTATGTTCATGACACTTCTCACACTCTTAAACTTTTCGATGATTTTAAGTTCCCTGGCCCCCACCGCTTTATTTTCATGGATGTCCAGTCCCTATATACTTCCATCCCCCATCAGGAAGGTCTCAAAGCTCTCCGCTTCTTTTTGGATTCCAGACCTAATCAGTTCCCCTCTACCACCACTCTGCTCTGTCCAGCGGAATGAGTCCTTACTCTTAATAATTTTTCTTTTGGCTCCTCCCACTTCCTCCAAACTAAAAGTGTAGCTATGGGCACCCGTTTGGGTCCAAGCTATGCCTGCCTTTCTCTAATCGACTTCTCTAATCGTCTGGGTAGCCTCCAACCTGATGGCATGAACATCGACTTCTCTAACTTCCGCTAGGCCCCACCTCCCCCTCGTACCCCATCTGTTACTTATTTTTATGCACACATTCTTTCTCTCACTCTCCTTTTTCTCCTTCTGTCCCTCTGAATATACCTCTTGCCCATCCTCTGGGTCTCCCCCCTTCTGTCTTTCTTCCCGGACCTCCTGTCCCATGATCCTCTCGTATCCCCTTTTGCCAATCACCTGTCCAGCTCTTGGCGCCATCCCTCCCCCTCCTGTCTTCTCCTATCATTTTGGATCTCCCCCTCCCCCTCCAACTTTCAAATCCCTTACTCACTCTTCCTTCAGTTAGTCCTGACGAAGGGTCTCGGCCTGAAACGTCGACTATACCTCTTCCTACAGATGCTGCTTGGCCTGCTGCGTTCACCAGCAACTTTGATGTGTGTTGCTTGAATTTCCAGCATCTGCAGAATTCCTGTTGTATGCCTGCCTTTCTGTTGGCTTTGTGGAACAATCTATGTTCCGAACCTATTCTGGTATCTGTCCCCCACTTCTTCTTCACTACATCGATGACTGCATTGGCGCTGCTTCCTGCACGCATGCTGAGCTTGTTGACTTTATTAACTTTGCCTCCAGCTTTCACCCTGTCTTCAAGTTTACCTGGTCCATTTCCAACACCTCCCTCCCCTTTCTAGATCTTTCTGTCTCTATCTCTGGAGACAGCTTATCCACTGATGTCTACTATAAGCCTACTGACTCTCACAGCTATCTGGACTATACCTCTTCTCACCCTGTCTCTTGCAAAAATGCCATCCCCTTCTCGCAATTCCTCCATCTCCGCCGCATCTGCTCTCAGGATGAGGCTTTTCATTCCAGGACGAGGGAGATGTCCTCCTTTATTAAAGAAAGGGGCTTCCCTTCCTCCACCATCAACTCTGCTCTCAAACGCATCTCCCCCATTTCACGCACATCTGCTCTCACTCCATCCTCCCACCACCCCACGAGGAATAGGGTTCCCCTGGTCCTCACCTACTACCCCACCAGCCTCCGAGTCCAACATATAATTCTCCGTAACTTCCGCCACCTCCAACGGGATTCCACCACTAAGCACATCTTTCCCTCCCGCCCCCCCTGCTTTCCGCAGGGATCGCTCCCTACACAACTCCCTTGTCCATTCGTCCCCCCCATCCCTCCCCACTGATCTCCCTCCTGGCACTTATCCTTGTAAGCGGAACAAGTACTACACATACCCTTACACTTCCTCCCTCACCATCATTCAGGGCCTCAGACAGTCCTTCCAGGTGAGGCGACACTTCACCTGTGAGTTGGCTGGAGTGATATACTGCATCCGGTGCTCCCGAAGTGGCCTTCCATATACTGGCGAGACCCGATGTGGACTGGGAGACCATTTTGCTGAACACCTACGCTCTGTTCTTCAGAGAAAGCAGGATCTCCCAGTGGCCACACATTTTAATTCCGCATCCTATTCCCATTCTGACATGTCTCCTCTACTGTAAAGATGAAGCCACACTCAGGTTGGAGGAACAACACCTTATATTCCGTTTGGGTAGCCTCCAACCTGATGGCATGAACATTGACTTCTCTAACTTCCGCTAATGCCCCACCTCCCCCTCGTACCCCATCCGTTATTTAATCTTATACACACATTCTTTCTCTCACTCTCCTTTTTCTCCCTCTGTCCCTCTGACTATACCCCTTGCCCATCCTCTGGGTTCCCCCTGCCCTGTCTTTCTCCCTGGGCCTCCTGTCCCATGATCCTCTCATATTTCCAGAGATGCTCGGTAAAAAGGAATTTATGGTGGGGGCTCATCCAGGATTGAATTCGTTGAATGCTGAGTGATTGCCCTAAGGATTGATTAAGTGCTTTTATGTTTAAGCCTGTGTTAAACTATTGTCTGGGAAAGTGATTAAGATACGTGGCTATGGTCGCCGTAGGAGTTAAGCATTGGTGTGATTCAAAGAGATTACCTGTAACTAATTCAAGCAACACACATCAGATTTGCTGGTGAACGCAGCAGGCCAGGCAGCATCTCTAGGAACAGGTACAGTTGACGTTTCGGGCCGAGACCCTTTGTCAGGACTAACTGAAGGAAGTCCTGATGAAGGGTCTCGGCCCAAAACGTCGACTGTACCTCTTTCTAGAGATGCTGCCTGGCCTGCTGCAATCACCAGCAAATTTGATGTGTGTTGCTTGAATTTCCAGCATCTGCAGAATTCCTCGTGTTTACCTGTAACTAATTCTTGTGTTTTGAGTGGGGTGGATATTCACAGCAAGATGAATTGTTGGTTCGGGTTTTAAGGATTTGGGAAAGTTACGGTCATGGAGCAGCAGTTTCACCAAAAGTCAGGCAAAGATGTCATTTTAGTTTAGGCTAGCAATGATGTGATGGGAGTGGATCTGACCGTTAGATTTGGGGTTGCAGGAGAGGTGGGACCATGGAACGTCCATACTTCCTGATAAGGGGGGAGTGTAGACGAGGGTCGCGAATCGGAAACCAAGTTTCCTGCAGCTGAGGGTGGAGGCTTTAAAGACAAGTTGCTCTTGTTTCTGCAGAGTGAGGGGAAGGAGTGGTCTGATGTGAGAGGTCTATTGAGTCCTCCAGCGAGGGGAGAAAATTCTGAGTTGGTATTGGCCTTTGTGTCCCTGGCAGATAAAGGCAAAGTGCACCGGTGGAGAGTCAAAGTTATCATAGGCTGAGAATGTTCTTGGGAGTGAAGCCCATCCTCAAGGGGGAGGAGGAATATGACACTTGGATGGAGCAGAGCTCTCAAGTGCTGGATGAGTGGTGACTGGTACAGAGTCTAAAAGGTCTGGCTGCTGAAGTAGTGAGGTCTTTGAAAGCAGAGAATCCATTTGCTACTTCCACCAGCTATATGCAAGTGCTAGAAAGCGTTTTTGGCATGATTGGAAGCCCATTGGAGCTTATGACAGGGTTTAGGAGCACGTTTCAGGAGAAAGGGGGGAAACTTTCTGCCAACATTGACCAGCTAGGAAACAGTTGCTTTGCTTGCAGTGTAGTCAGCTGGCTGAGGTGCATCAGACCAAGTGGTGAAGGGTGCACAGTCACGTGACATGATTGCTTTAAGCCTCCGAATGTCCGGTAAGTTGTGCCCCTCCCTCATTTGTTGAGTTGATCAGAGGAGGAAGACGCAGTGGAGGAGCGGGAGGCCTCCATCAGCAAGGTACCGTACTCGGTAGTAGCCCCTGTTGCTGGAGTGACCCCTGATGTCCCACAGGAGGGGGTTTGACAGGAGTTTGTGAAAGATTTGAGAGCTGAGGTATCCCATTGATATCGGCGCGTCCTGTTACCAAGCCTGACAATGCTGATAGGGAGCCTGATGGGATGTAATAAGCAAGAGGACTGGTCCTCAGGAACTATTCCAGAACCTAATAATTCTGGAATGATCATTACTGACATCCCGACAATCACTTCAGCTACCTCTTTCAGAACCCTGGAGAGTAGTCCATCTACTCCAGGTGATTTATCTACCTTTGGACTTTTCAGCTTCCCAAGCATCTTCACCTTATTAATTGCAATGTCACTAACTTCTGTCCCCTGATACTCTCACATTTCTGGCATTCTACTACTGTGTTCCACAGTGAAGAATGATGCAAAAAACTTGTTAATTTCACTTCTTTGTCTCCTATTACCTCCTCTCCAGTGTCCAATATCTACTGTTGTCTTTCTTTTATTAAGCGCCAGATGGGTTTTTTCCAATCTACCTGCATATTGAAATGTTGCATGTTTATCACAACAATGCCCTTTTTATATGCCATTTTTAGCTGCTGTTGTAACTTGTAGCTCACATCGTGGGCATCAAAATAACTCCCATCAGGGTCTTTTTACACTTGGGGCTTCTTAATTCTAAACACACAGATTCTACATCTTCCAATCCTATGCCATCTCTTTCCAAGGATTTGACTTCATTTTCTTCCAATAGAAGCACCCTCTGCCTACTTGTCTGTTCTTTTGATACAATGTGTTTCCTTTGATGATAAGCTGTCAACTATGATCTTCTTTCAGCCACGACTCAGAGATGCCCACAATGTCATACTTGCTGATCTCTAACTGCGCTACAAGATCATCTTCCTGATTCTGTATATTGTGTGCATTCAAGTATAACACTTTCAGTCCTGTATTCTTCACCCCTTTTGATTTTGGCCCCCGTTACAGTTTAACTCATCCTACATACTATCATTTGTCTGTCCTTCCTGACAGTCTCACTACACACTGCATCTAGTTGTACACTAACTTCCCCATCCTCAGCCCTATCACTCTGGTTCCCATCCCCCTGTCAAGTTAGTTTAAACTCTCCCCAACAGCTCTAGCAAACATCCCCACAAGGATATTGGTCCCCTTCAGGTTCAGGTCTAATCTGTCCTTTGTATACAGGCTATACCTTCCCCAGAAGAGACTCAAGTGATCCAGAAATCTGAAACCCTGCTCCCTTCACCAGTTCCTCAGCCGCACATTCATCTGACAAATCAACCTATTCTTACCCTCACTGGCACATGGCACAGGCAGCAATCCAGAGACCCCGCAGTCCAGGTCTTGCTTTTCAATCTTCTGCCTAACTTCCTATATTTTCTCTTCATGACCTCCTCTCTCCTCCTACTTATGTCGTTGGAACCAATGTGTCTCTTTCACGTCCACAGAATCTACTTTCTATAGTCATAGTCATACTTTATTAATCCCGGGGGAAATTGGCTTTCGTTACAGTTGCTCTGTAAATAATAAATAGTAATAGAACCATAAATAGTTAAATAGTATTATGTAAATTATGCCAGTAAGTTATGAAATTAAGTCCAGAACCAGCCTATTGGCTCAGGATGTGACTCTAGGGAGGAGTTGTAAAGTTTGATGGCCACAGGCAGGATTGACTTCCTATGACGCTCAGTGCTGCATCTCGGTGGAATGAGTCCTCTTTTTATGGAATCCCCTATCACTATTGCTCTCCTCTTCTCCCCCTCCCCTTCTGAGGCACAGTGTCAGACTCAGCGTCAGGGACCTAGTCACTGTGGCTTCTAAGCCAAAGTGGTATTACCATTATTATTCCTATTATTGAGGAGAAAGGTCATAGGGGTTACTCTGCACTGGTGTTCTGGCTGCCTATTCCCTTTCCTTCTCCTGATAGTCATCCAGGGACCTGTCTCGGACAACCTAGAGGAGGCTATCTCTCTGTAGCTCCTGTCTATCACTTTCTCATTTTCCTGTATGAGCCGAAGGTCATCCAGCTGCAGCTCCAGTTCCTTAACATGGTCACTAAGAAGCTGCAATAGAACAACTCTCTCCAAATGCAAGAACCTGTGCGAATAATCCTTAAAGGTTTTGGGAGGGAAATGTCCTCAATGAATAGAGACCAGGTATCATGGTCTAGGATAGGGGATAAAATTGTGAGGTGAAAATTTCTCTCAGAGAGTGATGAACCTGTAGAATTCTTCACTATAAAAAACAGTTGAAGATAAATATTCAAATATATTCTAGAAGGAAATGTTGGTAACACACACAAGATGCTGGAGGAGCTCAGCAGGCCAGACAGCACCTATGGAAAAGAGTACAGTTGACATTTCAGGTTGAGACCCTTCATCAGGACTGGAGAAAAAAAGATGAGAAGCCAGACTAAGAAGGTGGGGGGAAGGGAGGAAGAAATACAAGATAGAAGATGAAAGGTGAAACCGGGAGAGGTG
Organism: Mobula birostris; assembly: GCF_030028105.1. Classification (NCBI taxonomy): domain Eukaryota; kingdom Metazoa; phylum Chordata; class Chondrichthyes; order Myliobatiformes; family Myliobatidae; genus Mobula; species Mobula birostris. The sequence continues at coordinate 14,716,551 of NC_092393.1, forward strand.
GAGGGGTGAAGCAAGGAGCTAGGAAGTTGATTGGTGAAAGAGATAAAGGGCTGGGGAAGGGAGAGGACGGAAGGCCATGGAAGAAAGAAAAGGGGTAGACGCACCAGATGGAGGTGATGGGAAGGTAAGGAGAAATATTGGTATTTGTTAATTATTGTCACATGTACCAAGATAAAGTGAAAAGCTTATCTTGTACACTGTTCATACAGATCAGATCATTACACAGTGCATTTAGCTAGAATGATGTAGAACAGTATCAGTGCAGAATAAAGTGTAAAAGCTACTGAAAAAGTGCAGTGCATTGCAGGTAAAAGTTTAAATGCAAGATCATAACAAGGTATATTGTGAGGCTAAGAGTCCATCTTACTTCCTGAAGAAAATGGTGTCAGCGAACCATGCAGTCAAAGGTGATGTCCTCCAGATAGTTCACGAAGTTACTCCTTTCACTTCTTTTACATCTTCTTTTTCTTTCAAATATGGTTCTGCTACTGTTGGAGCCTGTGATCTGCATTTTACTGGTGAGATTTTGGGCTGATTGAGTGATCTCGTGCTGTGCTGTTTCTGAGGGGTTTCCGTGAAGTTTCATGTGAAGTGTGCAGCCTCTAGGCCAAGAATCTCCAAGGCCAAAACCCCATAATCCACTCAATTTGTTGCCAATCTCGCTGATTAAAACGTTGAGGAAGATTGAAATCAGAGAGGGGAGATTGAAAGGTGAGTGGGTGTTCAGTGGCATCTACCGTCTCTCACTCTCTGCTCTTGGAGGAAGGTTCCTGCATTCAAACAGTCTCTCTTTCCTTCTCATCTGATGCTGCCAGAGTCCTGGGTCTTGGGCAAGTTTAAATGATGCGGTTTGTGGATTGGACTTTGTAGTTCACATTAGAATATGCTTCTGGTTGCTCTTTTTTTTTGTTGCTAGTTTGAGTGCTTTTGATTTGGGTGATCTGCAGATCACAAGGGATACAGCAGTAGATTGAATTGAACTAGGTGAACTGAATATTTCTGGACTCTTTTAATTTTGTGTTTTATATTCTTTGTTTTTTACTTGTTATTTTTTGCCATTTGCGTGATTTGTTTTTTTGACACAGGGGGTGGTTGGTTCGATGTTTTTCTTTGAATGGGTTCCAAGTTTTTCTTTGTTTCATGACTGTCTGTGGGAAGATGAATCTCAGGGTTGTATACTGCATACGTACTTCGATAATAAATGTACTTTGAATCTTTGAAGAGGGCCACTCAAGAATCTGACAACAGCAGAACAGAAGTTCTCCTTGAGTCTGGTGGTAAGTGCTTTCAGGCTTTTCTATCTTTCACCTGATGGGAGAGAGGGAAGGGAGCATGTCCATGGTGGTTAGGATCTTTGATTATACTGGCTGCTTTCTTTTGGCCATGAGAAGTATAGACAGAATCAATAGAGAGGAGGCTGATTCCCCACGATGTGCTTAGCTGAGAAAAGTAGAAACATTTTTCTTGGGGATCAAGAGATATGGGGAGAAATCTGGAGCAGGGTACTGGATATGGATGATCATCCATGACCTTAGTGAAAAATGGAGCAGGTTCAAAGCATTGAAAGAATTATTTCTGCTCATGTCTTCTATAATTGTGCCTTGTGTGTGTGTGAGAGAGCAGTGGACAGATGGCCTCACTAAATGGGTTAGTTGTGTTTCTCTGTGTAAGCATTTTGAGCCAATTGGAGTAGAAAAGTTCCAGCCAGAAACCTGCCTATTGTGAACTTAAAACAAAACAGGAGATGGCAGTGCTGAACACCAACAGTGTCTTTACTTCATAAGGGAGTTAATGGAGTTTCCCGAAACTGTCCGAGAATAACTGCTGGGTCATTGTATTAGCATGTACTTTGCAAGTTATGTTTATCAGAATGGTAAAAACTTTAAAACTTTCTGCTGATGGACTGAAAGATCTATTTTTAGGGTGACAGATCTTTTATAAGCAGTTTGCCATTTTGTTTGATATTTTAAACCTCTTATCTGGCTGTTGCCATGTATCATGATTCAGCTAGCTTTTATTACTGCCAACAGACCGAAGTCAATACATTTCATCTTGTTTTTTTCCCAATTTATGAGGGAATTTGTGATGGTTAACAAGTCTAAGCTTCAGAGGGAGCATTGATTCATATCAGAAGCAAAACAAATGCTATTTCTGATGGTACTGTGTGGTCCATTAATTTGTATTTAGTAAATGGAATGATTCATCTGGAAACAAAAAGCAATTTGTTCTTGAGCTATGGACTTGACCAGTTATGTTGGGTGCATGGGCTTGTTTTCACAAGTGAGTACAGGGGTGGAACATTGGAATGGGGGACTGATAATGCAAGCTGTCTAAAGATTCCTTCCCCAATAGATATTAATAAGTCATCTGGGTTTTTTCACAGTCTGACTGATTTTACTAGTCTTTATCTCTAGACCTGGTTTTTAAATTGAATTTAGACACCTATATTATTCTAGTAGGATTTGAACTTTTGTATTATTCTTTCAGGCTTCTGGGTTCGATGCCTTAATCATTGCACTAGCATGCCCATATGCTTGTAGGTGAATTAATTTGTGTATTTCATGTGTCATTTAGAACACTGCTTGGAAGAAAGCAGTAACATACATAATGCAGATGATTGTCATAGTTGGTCACTGGGTCCTGATGCAGCAAGAACTATTAAACACAGCAGCAAGATGATTCTTTTTCCCTTCATAAAGAAAGGTGACAATGACCTTGGAAATCTAATCAATCAAATTGTATGGATAAAATCAATTTATTTACAGCAGGAACTGACAAAGGAATGATTTGATACTCTATTCTGGCCAGGACAGAAGATGTAACCATGAGGAACCTAAAAATGTCTTAATTCAGATAGAAGTTCAAAGGCAATCGAGGTAGAGTTCTTGGGAATGATATTTTGGGGTGTGGATAGGAATTCAGCTTCATTCCTGTTAGGGAAGGGGTATTACACATAGATCGGCAGCAGTCCTCATGTTTGCCAGTCATTAGTGCACTTTCACAGACTGTGTAAGCTTGGGGGCTGGGTGTGAACCAGATGGAAGCTGCATTCCACTTTCAGAGCCAAGGAATTTAATTAGACATTCACGTCCAGTCCCTCTGCTGTATAATCATATAATTTGTGTTTCATTAGTAAATAGTAATTAATTTATAATCTCAGAAGTAGAAAAATGAAAACATATGTAGATATCAACAACAATCAATGTTAATTTAAATTAAGTAAAACAAAGCAGCAACCTTTGCAACTCTTATCATACTTACCAAAATGTTTATCAATTCTGCTGAAGGGTCATCAACTTGAAACATGAGCTCTGTTTCTCTTGTTGGAGATGCAGTCTGATCTGTTGAGTATTTCTGGCATTTTATGTTAAGTTAATGGTTTTCATTTTTCCCCTCCAGATAGTTGCATGTTTGGTGGTTGGGTTATTTCTTGTGGCTACTGCAGAGGTTCAGCATCCCTCTGACATTCTTCAAAATTTCTTTTGTCTTCAGAGAATAATCTACTTGATGCCGAGATACTTCTTTAGAATAGTTGAAATCTTATGATGAAACAAAGGCACAGTTAGCCTTATAATGCAAACTATGATAACGTGGAGGAGGGGTAGAGAGAAGGTAATCTCAGGGACACAGTGTTCTCCAAGGATCTTTAGTGGAGAATTCCATTACTCCAACTTTAGTGAGGAATAATTTTGTGACATCTCACAGGTGCTTTTATTAGTATTTTTGTGGCATCTCACAGGTGTGAGATGCCACAAAAAATACTAAAAAAAGAAATAGAACACAGAAGTGACATTTGCCAACAATCCCAGGATAAAGCAAAGACAGCAGTGTCTGGTATAGTCAAGTAGTGTTTCACTTCTTTGTGCTGGCTCCGTCGAAGATGCTGCTAGACTCTAGCAGCTAGAGATATATGCAAAAATTTGAAATAAACAGTGCAATTCTGCACAAGAAAGGTCTCTGACACTCTGTACATACAGAAAAATCGTTTAGTCTCATTCTCTTTTAGCTAGTGATAGATAAACGAAGTGAGGAGACTTCTCCATGGTACAAGTTTGTCATGGACTGCAGACACTTTGGAGTGAAAGTTCGATAATCTACTCAATTATTGTTCAGTAAAGCTGACTGGTTCAGCATCTAACTCACCTGGTTCCGCTCTATCTTCACCTTCACTGCGGTTTATGACTGTTACATGCACAGAGACTTTTGCCAAAGTTGGGTTTATTGCGCATGTATATGCTCACAAGTACAAGTTCAGGGTCAAGTCTGATTGCCATTCAACCATACACTTGTGTACCCCTGAAGAGAGAGCGTGCCTCAGGGGCTCAGGTACAAAACACAGTGCATGCAGTCACACGCAGCAAACAGCACATAAGGTTATGAGAGCACATACAGACACAAAATAAGATTAGCACAAGTTGTTGGATCCGAAGAAGCCATTGTGACAAAGCATCCACTATCTTACTGGAAAAGGTACAATGAACAACTCACCCACTCGAGAACGGGTGAGTTCTTTGCCATCAAATCTTATAATAGTCCATAAATCCAGGAACATTACATAGGACATAGAACATTGAAGAGTACAGTATAAGAACAGGCCATTCAGCCCACAATGTTGCGCTGAACCGCCTAAAAGCAAATTAACAAAACCCAAACACTAATCGTTCCTACCTACACCATGTCCATATCCCTCCATCTTTCTTACATCCAAACCTCTCTTAAAAGCCTCTAATGTATGTACCTCTACCACCATACCAGGCAATGCATTCTAGGCATCCTCAACTCTTTGAGTAAAAAACTTACCCCTCACATCCCCTAAAACCTACCCCCCTCACCTTCAATGCATGCACTTTGGTATTAGACATATCAACTCTGGGAAACAGATACTCTCTGTCCATTCTGTCTATGCCTCTCATAATCTTGTAAACCTCTATCAGATCTCCAGCCTCTTGTGATAGCACATGCCCATAAAACAGCAAGCATCCTGGTAAGCCTCTTCTGCACCCTTTCCAAAGCCTTAACATCCTTCCCATAGTGGAGTGACCAGAAATGAATACAATACGCCAGATGTGGCCTAACCATAATTCTACAAAATTGCAATATAGCCTCCTGAATTTTGAATTCAATGCCTTGACTGATATAAACAAGCATCCTATAAGCATTCCTAACAAACTTATCAACTTCTGTTACTACTTTAAAGGAGCTATGAACTTGGATCCCAAGATCACTCTGCTCAACAACACTGTTAAGGACCTTGCCCCTTAACAGTGTACTGTGTCCTTGCATTTGCCCTACTGAGGTGCAACAGCTCACATTTATCTGGGTTAAGCTCTGCCTGCCTTTTCTCAGCCGAGATCTACAGCTGATCTATATTGTGTTGTATTCTTTGCCAGTCTTCTACACTGTCCACAACGCCACCAATCTTGGTATCATCCACAGAACAAATTTACTAACCCACCCATCTACATTTTCATCCAGGTCATCTGTATACATCACAAACAGCAGAAATCCCATCACAGATCCTAGTGGAACTTCACTAACTACTGACTTCTAGCTCAAATAAGTCCCTACAACCACTACCTTCGCTCTTCTATACGCAAACCAGTTTGGAATCCAGCCAATTTAGATTAGATTAGATTACAAGGACACGCAGTCCTCTTTTATTGTCATTTAGTAATGCATGCATTAAGAAATGATACAATATTCTTCCGATGTGATATCACAAAACATAGGACAGACCAAGACTGAAAAAACTAACAAAAACCACATAATTATAACATACAGGTACAACAGTGCAACAATACCATAACTTGATGAAGAACAGACCATGGCACAGTAAAAAAGTTCAAAGTCTCTTCAATGTCCCACATCTCACGCAGACGGGAGAAGGAAGAAAACTCTCCCTGCCATGCCCGACCACAGTCCGACTCTGAGTCGTCTGAGAACTTCGAGCCTCTGATCAGCCTCCGACACCGAGTACCAAGCACCATCTCTATCCAAACAATTCGACCTCAGCCTCAGTCGCCAACAGCAGGCAAAGCCGGGGATTTTGGGGCCTTCCCTCTGGAAGATTCTCGATCGCCCAGTAACAGCGGCAGCGAACTGGCGTTTCAGAAATTTCCCCAGATGTTCCTCTGTGCTTTCACGTCTGTCTCCATCAAATCAGAATTGTCCATGGCCCCTATTTAACGGATACAATATCATTTTTACCGGAGAGCTGCACACGCGCTATCTTCTCCTCGCGCCGATTTGCTGTGGATCCCATGAATTTTAATTTTCTGAAAGAGCCTTCCATGAGAGATTTGGTCAAACGCCTTTCTAAAATTCATGCAGACAATATCCAGTGCCCTACCCTCACTAATCTCTTTCATCACCTTGTCAAACCACTCAATCAAGTTGGTAAGGTATGACCTGCTAGGCTGGTGCTCCCTAATTAGGCCATTGGTTTCCAAATGCTTATATATTCTATTCCTAAGAATTTTCATTAGCAATTTCCCTACAACTGATGTGAGACTCACCGGTCTATGGTTTCCAGGAATGTCCTCTGTTCCCTTCTGAAATAGTGATACAACATTAGCCACTTGCCAGACCTCCAGGACCTCGCTTGTGGCTGCAGAGGACACAAAGATACTGGTCAAGAGCTCAGAAACCTTGTCTCTTGCCTCCTTCAATAACCTGGGATAAATCCCGTCAGGCCCTTGGGACTTATCCACCCTAATACTCATTTGGAGGTCCAGTACTTACTTCATCTTTTTTGACCTCAGAATGACCTAACATACTGGCAGGATTTTGAACTGGCTTGTGCATACACTCAGCACTGATTGCCTGGTCCTCCATACCCGTTTCCTTGGTAAATACTGAACCCAAGTACTCATTAAGTACCTCACTCACATTCAAGCAAATGTTACCCCCTTTATCCTTGAGTGGTCCCACCCTCTCCCTAGTTATCCCTTCACTTTTGATGTATGTGGAGAATGTCTTGGAATTTACTACTTCCCACAGACTTTTCATTGCTCCTTCTGGCTTTTCTAATTCCCTTCTTTATTTCTTTTCTGGCTTCACGTGCTTTGTTTGATCCTAACTTCTGAAGCTTTACATACTTCTCCTGTTCCTTCATGACTAAATTCATAATCTCTCTGGACATCTAAGAATCTCTTATCTTTCCATCCCCGTCCTTCCTTCTCACAGGAACATACCTTTCCTATACTCTGTGAAATTGATCTTTAAACACCCTCCACATGTCTGATGTGGACTTCCCAGAGAAAAGGTGTTCCCAATTAACTCTTCGTTTCTGCCTAATGCCCTTGTAATTTGTCCTCCTCCAATTTAAAACTCTCCTGCAAGGACTGTACCTATCCTTATCGATAACTATCCTGAAAGATAAGGAGTTGTGGCCAGTGTTCCCTAACTGTTCATTCACTAGAAGGTCAGTCACCTGGTCGGGTTCATTAACCAACACCAGCCCCAGCATGGCCCCACTTCTCATTGGACTGTCCACATACTGATTTAAGAAATTTTACTGGATACTCTTATTAATTCAACCCCATGTCAACCCTTTACAAATGGTCATGACAACAGTCCCGATTATTTTTACATGTTTCCTTAATCTGATGACGTATCTTTTCCTCAATGTCCCAGTGGCTATTAGGGGGTCTATAGTACACTCCCATCAGTGTGATTGTACCCTTCCTATTCCTGAATTCCACCCAAATGGACTCAGTGTCTGACCCCTCCATTATACTCCCTCTGAGTGTAGCTGTGATATTATCCCCGAGTAGTAGTGCAACTCCACCCCCTCTTCTACTCATTCTCTATCTTTTCTAAAACTTTGAAAACCTGAGACATTAATCACCCTCTCTCCACCAAGTTTCAGTAATGGTTAAAACATTGTAGTTTCATGATCTGATCCATGCTCTAACTTCATCTCATTTACCCATAGTACTTCTAGCATTCAAGTTTATGCACTTCAAACTATCCGAACCCTCATACCTGTTATTTTGAAATTTGCCATTCAGTATTTTCCCTGACATCTACCTTTCGATCCGATCCTTCTCCTACTGACCTGGTGCCCAGTTCTGAGACCCTGCAAAACTAGTTTAATCTCTCCTGAGTTGCATCAGCAAACCTCGCGGCCAGGAAATTGGTTCCTCTCCACTTCCTTGTTATTTGTCTTTTGCACTCTTTATTTTGTGATTTATGATAATTTTTAGGTCTCCAAACAAAAATAAATCATGAGTCAGTGATAATAAGCCTGATTCTGATTCAGATTCCTTGCAGATGCATTCACAGGAAAACTATAAATCAAGCACAATTTTTACAAGAAGAAAAAAATAGAAAATAATGTAAAATTTGTACGGTGCAAAGCAATCATTGCATTATTAAATGCTAGTAATTAGGGCTGTACTGGTTGGTTCAAGGGAAATAGCTGTTCTTAAACCTGACGGTGTGGGACTTTAGGCTTCTGTACCTCCTCCCTTGTGGTAGCTGTGAGAAGATAAAATGGCTCGGATGGTGGGGATCGTTGATGATGAATGTTACTTTTTTGAGGCAGTGTTTCCTGTAGATACTACTGATATTTCTGTGTCAGTTTGACAGATAAAGTCATAACTAAACACATCACTTAGTTCAATGGAAAATTTGGTATACTACCGTGTGACACTTAAAAAGAAGTTGTCAAAGCATCGATTAAAGTAAAATCCAATAGTTCATGGAATCTGCCAATCCACCAGCACCAAATTTCCAAGAGCGCTAGATTTACTATGCATATAAGAGTTTTACATAAATGCAAATAAGATGCAATAAAAAAACCTAATACATTCCCTTGGTGCTTGCCCTCCGTGTGCCTCTGTTTCTGTGTGACTCTATCCCAGTAGGGGTAAAATGGGCGATGGTACGTTGGTAACCTTGACTGACGACACTGCTGATGTTCTTTAGGTACAGTACATTGTATATCTCTGATTCAAGTATGCCTGTCTTTGAGGGCATCATTTTTGTACTGTGACTTTCTGAGAAAGGACACTGTCGTTAATTAATTTATCCTGGCATGAATTGGGAGGATTTTGAAAGAGGTAATGTTGGTCGTATCTTTCTAGTACTCTGAGGGTCTTGTTATTAGTCCTTGTCCTGGAGCACACAACACGGCACTGCTGCCTGATAGTCCATGAGTTTCGTACCAGTTTACGGTGGTGATCTTCAAACTCATTGGAAGAATTGAGGAGTTCTGGAACACTGAAAGTGATAGTGAATGTCATCAGCAATTTCTGAAGTTGTCCAGCAGTTGTAACAGTAAATACACAATCTGATGTGTTTGATCAGGAATACTGTTGTCCTGGTTGCTAAGGTATATTCTGGACTTAGGTTGTATAGCAAAATATTAACTTCAGCAACCAATCTTTAGACCTGCATGTGCACTGTAGATTAAACTTAATATGCAGCTCTGGACAATAGTTTCCTGGATCTGTGAACAACAGTTAATTGTAAAACCAGACAATGCTGAGTTTTGAGCATCCTGAGTGTGAGTGTGAAGAAGGACGCATGAAAATTATATGTAATTCAAAGGGAGCATTGTAGATATATTGTAAATACAGAATTGTCCTTTGGTCTTTAGCATATAAGATGTCACGTAATATTGGATCGAACAAGGCTCTTCCTTCAGAGAGTGTCTTATTCTGTTGAATAAAAGGCGGCTTTATATCTACCAGATGTGTCTCAAGTGACTTTGTTCGCATTACAACAGGGTTAGTAGTTGTGTGCATGCAATGTTGGTGCCAAAAGTGTGGGGAACATTTTTTGACTGCCCATACAATCCTTGCTGATTTGACACAGATGAGGCATCTTATTGTGTGTTTTGATGTTTCAATGTATAAGTGACAAATAAAGCTAATGCTTTCTCTATTTAACTTGTTTCAGATTCAGATGAGTATATTGTCACATAAATCAGGGTGCAATGAAATTCCAAGCCTGCATGAAGTCCGCAGAGTAGACAGTGTACGTGGTAACAATGAATACATCAATAAATGCAGCAAGCACAAAACAACAGAATGGTGCAAAGTATAGTCGTGCAAGAGAAGTATTGCAAAAAGAAATGTTAAGGATATCTGAGAGAGGTGGAATTAAGAGTCTGACAGTCTGGCAGCACCTCTGGGAAGGGAATGTTGGAGAGGTGATTGGTTCAGAAGTCAGATAGCAGTGGCAAAGAAGCTGTTCTCATGACTGGTCACCCAGGCATCCCAGAAAAGAGAATAGCCAGGGTGGTAGGCATCCTTGGCCATATTATCAGCCTTCCTGAAACAACTCACCGAGGGTTTAGACTATATGAAAAGTAGTGCTAAGCTTGTAATGGACTGGACAGTGATTACTTCTCTCTGCAGAGCAGTTGCAACCCATCAGTGAACTCTTGGAAGTTGCTTCTCACTGTGAAACGGAGACATCTCTTTCTCCCTTATTAGGGAGAGAGAGAGCCTGTGGTATGTCAAATACTGGGTGAATGAGTAGTCTTTGGGGTACTGCGAGTCTGTGTCTTTGCTGATGCTTTGTTGCAGGCTTGAGTGCTTGGTGGTGGGTGCCGATGCTTTTTTTTGCTGGTGGGGAGGGGGAAATTGTTGCTGTGCTGCTGCTTACACATGGGAGGGGAGAGCAAGAGGGGTGCTTTAAGGTTCTAGTATTTAACTGTCATTCATTCTTTGGGGGCACCCTTCTGTTTTTGTGGATAGTTGCGAATAAAAAGTATTTCATGATGTATATTGTATGCATTTCTCTGACATTAAATGTACCTTTGAACTTAACTCATGGCTCTTAAACTCAATCCCTTGACTAATGAGGGCCAACACACTATCCATCTTCGTAACAACCCTATCAACTTGTGCAGTAACTCAGAGATCTATGGATGTGGACCCCAAGGTCTTTGTTCCGCCACACTGCCAAGAATCCTGCCTTTAACCCTGTATTCTGCTTTCAAGTTCAACTGCCCAAAGTATATTCCTTCACATTTTTCTAGATTGAGCTCAGTCTGGCACTTCTCAGCCCAGCTCTGCGTCCTATTTTCGTCCCATTGAAACCTATGACAACCTTCTACACTATGCACAATACTACCAAACTTTGTGCCATTTATAAACTAACTAACCTACCTTCCTTTTCCTCATCTAAGTCATTTATGAAAATCACAAAGAGTTGGGTTCTCAGACCAACTTTCTATGGAGAACCACCGGTCACTGACGTCAAGACAGAATATGCTCTATCTAATATCACCCTTTGCCTTCTGATGGCAAGCCAGGTCTGAATCCATGCAGCCAGGTTGCCCTGGATCCCATACTTCCTGACTTTCTGCATGAGCCTACCATGGGGAACCTTGTCTTACTAAAATCCATAAAATCATATCCACCGCTCTGCTTTCAGTAATTTGTTTTGTCACTTCCTAGAAAAAGTCAAAAGCACCAAAGATTCAGCAGATGATGGAAATCCAGAGTAACAGACACAAAATGCTGGAGGATCTCAGTAGATCAGGCAGTATCTATGGTAGGCAATAGAGTTGATATTTTCTGCTGAGACTCTTCAACAGGACATGATGGAGGGTCTTGGCCTGAAATGTCAAATCTTTATTCCTTTCCATAAATGTTAGCTGACCGGCTGAGTCCTTTGAAAAAGTCAATCAAAGGGCATGACCTTCCCCTCACAAAGACATGTTGATTGAGTTGAATTAAATTGACTTTATTACTTAGACCATAAGACTATAAGACAGATAGCTGATCCTTTTTTCCTCCTCAACCCCAGTTCCCGGCATTCTCCCCGTAACCTTTGATGCCATGTCCAATCAAGAACCTATCAATCTCTGCCTTAAATATATACACTCAACAACCTGGCCTGCACAGATGCATGTGGTAATGAATTCCACAAGTTCATTACTCTTTGGATAAAGAAATTTCTCCACAGCTCTATTTTGAAAGGGCGCCCCTCTATCCTGAGGCTGTGCCCTCTTGTCCCAGACTCTCCAAGCCATGCAAAGCATCCTTTCCACATCTACTCTGTCATGGCCTTTCAACATTCGAAAGGTTTCAATGTGATCCCCCCTCATCCTTCTGAATTCCAGCAAGTACAGACCCAGAGCCATCAAATGTTCCTCATATGATACCCCTTTCATTCCTGGAATCATCCTTGTGAACCTCTTCTGGACCCTCTCCAATGCCAGCACATCTTTTCTAAGATGAAGAGCCCAAAATTGTTCACAATACTCAGAGTGAGGCCTCACCAGTGCCTTATAAAGCCTCAGCATCACATCCTTGTTCTTGTATTCTAGACCTCTTGAAATTAATGCTAACATTAAGAAAATAGTCTGCACATTTATTTCTACTACCAAAGTGTATGACCATGCATTTTCCAACACTGTATTTCATTTGCCATTTTCTTGCCTATTCTCCTAACCTGTCTAAGTCTTTCTACATCCTACCTGTTTCCTCAACACTACCTGCCCCTCCACCAATCTTCGTATCATCTGCAAACTTGTCCACAAAGCCATCCATTTCATTATTTAAATCATTTATATACAGCATAAAAAGAAGTGGTCCCAACACCGACCCCTAATCACTGGCAGCCAACCAGAAAAGGATCCTTTTATTCCCACTTGCTGCCTCCTACCAATCAGCCAATGCTCTAACCATGTTAGTAACTTTCCTGTAATACTATGGGATCTTAACTTGGTAAGCAGCCTCATGTGTGGCACCTTGTCAAAGGCCTTCTGAAAGTCCAAATATACAACATCTACTGCATCTCCTTTATCTATCCTACTTGTAATCTTCTCAAAGAATTCCAACAGGTTCATAAGGCAAGATTTTCCCTGAAGGAAATCATGTTGACTTTGTACTATCTTGTCCTGTGTCACCAAGTACTCCATCACATCATCCTTAACAATTGACTCTAACATCTTCCCAACTACTGACATCAGGCTAACTGGTCTATAATTTCCTTCCAGTTGCCTTCCTTCTTTCTTAAAGAGTGGAGTGACATTTGCAATTTTCCAGTCCTCTGGCACCATGCCAGAGTTCAATAATTTTTGAAAGATCATTTCTAATGCCACCACAATCTCTAACGCTGCCTCCTTCAGAACCTTAGGGTGTAGTTCCTCTGGTCTGGGTGACTTATGTAACTTTAGGTCTTTCAGCTTTTTGAGCACCTTCGCTCTTGTAATAGTAACTGCACCCACTTCTCTTCCTTCACACACTACAACATCAGGCATACTGCTAGTGTCTTCCACAGTGAAGACTGATGTAAAATACTCATTTAGTTCATCAGCCATCTCCTTGCTCCCCCGTTATTATTTCTCCTGCCTCATTTTCATGCGGTCCTGTATCTACTCTCATTTCTCTTCTATTTTACTTTTACTATCCACTTTGAGATTATTTGCTAGCTTACTTTTGTATTTCATCTTTTTCCTTCTAATGATTTTTTTAGTTGCTCTCTGTAGGTTTTTAAAAACTTTACAATCCTCTATCTTCCTACTAATTTTTGCTGTTGTATACCCTTTGTTTAGCTTTGACTTCCCTTGTCAGCCATGGTTGCACTATTTTACCATATGAGTATTTCTTAATTTTTGGAATACGTATGTCCTGCACCTTTCTCATTTTTCTCAGAGATGCACATCATTGCTGCTCTGCTGACATCCCTGCCAGCGGCTCCTTCTAATTTACTTTGGCCAACTCCTCTTTCATCCTGCTGTAATTTTCCTTACTCACTAAAATACTGCTATATCAGACTTTACTTTCTCCCTATCAAATTTCAAGTTGAACTCAATCACATTGTGATCACCGGTTCCTAAGGGTTCTTCATGTTACATCTCTGTCTAAATGTGAAATGTGCAAATTATAGTAATTTATAATAAATAGTATGTACAACAGTGTACTCAATATAACACTGAAGTACAGTTGTGTCAACATGAATTAAGCAGTCTGATGGCCTGGTGGAAGAAACTGTCCTGAAGCCTGTTGGTCCTGGTTTTTGTGCTGTTGTACCGGTTCCCAGATGGTAGCAACTGAAGCAGTCTGCGGTTGGGGTGACTCAGGTCCCCATTGATCCTTCGGGCCCGTTTTACACACCTGTCTTTGTAAATGTCTTGAATAGTGGGAAGTTCACTTCTGCAGATGTACTGGGTTGTCTGACGAATCCTGCGATTGAGGGATGTACAGTTCCTGTACCAGGTAATGACAGAGCCAGCCAGAATGCTCTCAGTTGTGCCCCTTTAGAAAGTTCTTAGGATTTGTGGGCCACACCAAACTTCTTCAATCGTCTGAAGTGAAAGAGGCCCTATTGTGCCCTTTTCACCACGCTGCTGGTGTGTACAGACCACATGAGATCCTCGGTGATGTTTATGCCAAGGAATTTAAAGCTGTTCACCCTCTCAACCCCAGATCTGTTGACGTCAATAAAGGCTAGCCTGTCTCCATTCCTCCTGTAGTCCACAACCAGCTCCTCTGTTTTTGCGACATTGAGGGAGAGGTTGTTTTCTTGACACCACTGTGTCAGGGTGATGACTTCTTCTCTGTAGGCTGCCTCATTATTATTTGAGATTAGGCCAATCAGTGTAGCGTCATCAGCAAACTTAATTAGCAGATTGGAGCTGTGGGTTTAATCCTAATCAGACTATGCTTCTGCAAATATTCAGAAATCCCCTCTCTAAGTATCCTCTCTATTAGTTTGCCCACCACTGATGTAAGACTCACTGCTCTATACTTGGCAGGTTTATTGCTATTACATTTTTTGAACAAAGGAAAAACATTTGCCTTCCTCCTATCGTCTTGTACTATATCTGTGTTCAGCAAGAATACAAAGATCATCACCAATGGCACAGCAATCTCTTCCCACTTTTCCCATAGTAACCAGGGATATACCTTGTCCGGTCCTGGGGGCTTGTATGTCTTAATGTTTTTCAGAGGTTCCAACCCATCCTCTTTGTTAACCTCGAAAGCTTTGCTGACCTCACATTCATCAAAGTCCCTGTCACTGGTGAATACTGAAGCAAAGAGTTCATTAAGGAACTCCCTTGCCTCCTCTAGCTCCAGGAATATTTTCTCTTTTATCTATTTTTGGTCCTCGTCATCCTCTTGTTCTTCACATACATATAGAATGCCTTGGAGTTTTTCTTAATCCTAATCGCTGACCGTTCTCATGTCCCCTTCCAGCTCTCCTATGCCCTTCTTAGGCTCCCTCCTGGTTATTTTATAACCCTCCAGAGCTCTGTCTAATCCTTGTTTCCTGAACCTTCTTCCTTTTGACTTGATGTTCCACCTGTCTTATCAGAAACGTAGAACGTAGAATAGTACAGCACAGTACAGGCCCTTCAGCCCACAATGTTGTGCCGACCCTCAAACCCTGCCTCCCATATAACCCCCCCACCTGAAATTCCTCCATATACCTGTCCAGTAATCTCTTAAACTTCACAAGTGTATCTGCCTCCGTCACTGACTTAGGAAGTGCATTCCACACACCAACCACTCTCTGAGTGAAAAACCTTCCTCTAATATCCTCCTTGAACTTCCCACCCTTTACCTTAAAGCCATGTCCTCTTGTATAGAGCAGTGGTGCCCTGGGGAAGAGGTGCTGGCTATCCACTCTATCTATTCCTCTTAATATCTTGTATACCTCAATCAGGTCTCCTCTCATCCTCCTTCTCTCCAAAGAGTAAAGCCCTAGTTCCCTTAATCTCTGATCATAATCCATACTCTCTAAACCAGGCAGCATCCTGGTAAATCTCCTCTGTACCATTCTGAATGCTCCCACATCCTTCTGATAGTGAGGCGACCAGAACTGGACTCAGTACTCCAAATGCGGCCTAACCAGAGCTTTATAGAGCTGCATCATTACCTTGCGACTTTTAAACTCTATCCCAAGACTTATGAAAGCTAACATCTCATAAGCTTTCTTAACTACCCTATCTACCTGTGAGGAAACTTTTGGGGATCTGTGGACATGTACTCTCAGATCCTTATGCTCCTCCACACTACCAAGTATCCTGCCATTTACTTTATACTCTGCCTTGGAGTTTGTCCTTCCAAAGTGTACCACCTCACACTTCTCCGGGTTGAACTCCATCTGCTACTTCTCAGCCCATTTCTGCATCCTATCAATGTCTCTCTGCAATCTTCAACAATCCTCTACACTATCCACAACACTACCAACCTTTCTGTCATCTGCAAACTTGCCAACCCTCCCTTCTACCCCCACATCCAGGTCGTTAATAAAAATCACAAAAGGTAGAGGTCCCAGAACCGATTCTTGTGGGACACCACTAGTCACAACCCTTCAATCCGAACATACTCCCTCCACCATGACCCTCTGCCTTCTGCAGGCAAGCCAATTCTGAATCCACCTGGCGAAACTTCCCTGGATCCCATGCCTTCTGACTTTCTGAATAAGCCTGCCGCGTGGAACCTTGTCAAATGCCTTACTAAAATCCATATAGATCACATCCACTGCACTACCCTCATCTACATGCTTGGTCACCTCCTCAAAGAACTCTATCAGGCTTGTTAGACATGATCTGCCCTTCACAAAGCCATGCTGACTGTTCCTGATCAGACCATGATTCTCTAAATGCCCATAGATCCTATCTCTAAGAATCTTTTCCAACAGCCTTCCACCACAGCTTTCCTACCATCCTTTCCCTGCCTCAGTGTGACAAACCTATCCAGAACCCTAAACATGCTCCCTAAAGAAGCTCCACATTTTTACATTTCCCTGAGAACATCTGTTCTCAATTTAAACCCCCTGGTTCCTGTCTATTGACATAATAGTTAGCCCTCTATTAAATAAATGCTTTTTCAAGGCTACACTAAAGTTCAGGGAGTGTTGAATTTCCTCTGCAATTTTCCTACAACTGACATGACATTCACCCAGGATTTTCCATTGTTCCTTTCTTAAATAGAGGTACAACATTAGCCACTCGCCAGTCCTCCAGGACTTTGTCTGATTTTAGAGATGACACATGGTTACTGGCCAAGGGCTCAGCAAACTTACCTCCTTCAATAACCTGGAGTAAATCCCATCAGGCCCTGGGAACTTAACTCATCAGGAGGCCCAACACTTCCACCTCCTTGACCTCTACATGCCCTAATGTATTTATACACTCAGCACTGACCTCCATATCCTTTTCCTTGGTAAATACCTAAGCAAAGTGCTCATTAAGTACCTCACTCACATTCTCTGCATCCACACAACTTGTCCGTCATTTATCCTTGAGTGGTTCCAACCTCTCCCTAGTTATCCTTTTATTCTTGATGTCTGTATAGAATGCCTTGGGATTCACCTTAATCCTACTCACCATGGCCTTTTCAGGGCCCCTCCTGACTTTCTTAATTCCCTTCTTTAGTTCATTTCTGGCTTCTTTATATTCCTCATGTACTTCTTTTGACCCTGACTTCTGAAGCTTTACATTATTTTCCTTTTTCTTCTTGACTAAATTCATCACCTTTCTGGACACCCAAGGTTTTCTTACCTTTCCATCCCTGTTATTCCTTCTAACAAGAACATACCTTTCCTGTACTCTGTGCAATTGATCCTTAAACACCGTCCACATGTCCGATGTGGACTTGCTAGAGAAAAGGTGTTCCCAATTAACGCTTCCTAGTTTATGCCTAATGCCTACATAATTTGCCCTACTCCCATTTAAAAGTCTCCCACAAGGACCATACCTTTCTTTACCTATAGCTATCCTGAAAGATATGGAGTTGTGCTCATTGTTCCACTACCGTTCATTCACTGAAAGTTCAGTCACCTGGCCGAACTCATTACCAAACACCAGGTCCAGTATGGCCCCTCCTCTCATCGGACTGTCCTCATATTGATTTAAAAAACTTTCCTGGATACACTGAACAAACTCAGCTCCTACACTACAAAGGTGCCAGTTTATATTAGGGAAGTTGAAATCCCCCATGACAACAACCATATTACCTGTACACATTTCCTTAATTGGATTACATATCTGTTCCTCAATGTCCCAGTGGCTACCAGGGGGTCTGTAGCACAATCCCATCAGTGTGATTGCACCCTTTCCATTCCAGATGGACTCAGTGTCTGACCCCTCCATTATGTCACCTCTGAATGCAGCTGTGATATTGTCACAGATTAGTAGTGCAAATCCACTCCCTCTTTCACCTTCTCTTCTATCTTTTCTAAAACTTTGAAAACCTGGTACATTGATCACACATTCCTGCCCCTTTCTCAACCAAATTCCAGTAATGGCTACAACATCGTAGTTCCATGTACTGATCCATGCTCTAAGTTCATCATCCTTACTCATAATACTCCTAGCATTAAAATATAAACATTTCAAACTATTCAACCCATCATACCAGTTATTTTGTCTTTCAATACTTTCCTGACATCTGTCTTCTGGTCCAATCCTTCCATTAATAATCTGGGCTTCATTTCCCAGCCATTCTCTCAAGTAGCATCAGCAAACCTCCCTTCCAGGAATTTGGTTCCTCTCCAATTCAGTTGTAACCATCGTCTCTTCTATAGGTCTCCCCTTTCCCAAAAAAAGGTTCCAACCCTCCAAGAAATCGAAGCTCTGTCCCCTGCACCATCTTCGCATCCACTACTTCATCTATGCTATCACCCCATTCCCACCTGCACTAGCCTGTGGCACAGGGAGTAATCCTGATATTACAACTTTAGAGGTCCTTCTCTTCAGCCTCTTTCCTGACTCTCAATTGCTCTCTGCTTAGAACCTCTTCCCTTTTCTGCCTATGTTATTGATAACAATATGCACCATGACCCCTGGCTTTCCCCCCTCCCCCTTGAGAATATCCTGCAGCCACTTCATTGCATCATGGACCCCAGCACCCAGGAGACATTATGTTGGAATTTTATAGAACGTTAGTTAAGCCAAAGGCGGAATATTGTTTGCAGTTCTGGGAAGATGCTGGAGAGGGTGCAGGGTGATGCACCAGTATATCACCTGGTGTGGAGCACTTCTGTTATAAAGGGATATAGGAAAGTCTGGATTTGCTTTCCATGAAGAGGAACATGCTGACTGGTGCCCTGAAAGGTATAGAAGTTTATGAGGGGAATAGATAGGGTAGATCATAAGAATATTTTCCTTTGTGGGGCATTAAAAACAAGAAGGCATAAATATAAGGTGAGAGGTAAAGTGAATCTGAGGTGCAGAGTGTTTGGAATCTAGAATGCCCTGCTTGATGAGGTGGTGAAAGTAGGGACTCTTAAAATGTTCTACAAGTAGCTAAGTAAGGACTTGAATTGCTAAGACATAGAAAATTAAGGGCCAAATGTGGGTAAGTGGGACAAGCAGGAATATCATGGGCTGAGTGGCCTATTGCTATGATATATGATTCTATGACTTCATCACATCACTTCCCTGAGAAGTTCCTTGGTGAAAATATATGATTAGATTCAATGTGATGGACCACAGAGCCATCTCTTGAGAGTCCCTTTGGAATACCCCACTAGACTCCTGGCTTTAAAATTGCGGAAAATATATGACAAAGAGAGTGCCCACTTGGCTTATCCTATCTGCACTGGTTGAAACAGCAGCACAGCATAACACTACCTACTATCACCTGGCCTACAGACTGCAACTCTTCTGCTGTTTATTAAAGAACCCTTTCAGCAAGAAAAGGGTTTGTGCACCCTCCACCTTTTCAGACAGAAATTTCAAGAAATCATTTCCTCTTAAAGCTTCTACCAATTACTTTAAAGCCACTTTCATTGGTTCCTGACCCTCAGGGGAAGTGCACCCTTTCTATTTCCTGCTTGGGGGCCCTGCACAAAATACACATTGAGTAAATCAATTAACTGTCTTTATTCCAAATAAAGTACAAACCTTATATCTCCAAAATTCCCTTCTGCCTCAAAATTTTAAGTTCAAATAACGGTCTCGTATACGTTGTGCAATCACACTTTCTCTGTAACTTGGTGACCAGAAGTGGACGTGGGTTTCAAGCTGTGTCTTAACCGGTGTTGTATACATAACCTCTCTGTGCTTATATTCTACACTTCAGTTAATAAAGCACAACATCTAATTAATCCTTTAAAGATCCCAATCCATTGCTCCTTTTCTCTTCTATGCCTATCATTTATCTAGTTTTCTCTGGTCTTTTGGCACTTTCCCCAGTGCTTAATGTCACACTTCTACAGATGGAATTCCATTTTCTATTTTACTACCCAAATGACTATTGCATTGATGTCCTCTGCAAACTAAAATATTCTCCTCTGACAAATTCCTGTCTCATCTATAAATTTCTTTATCGTTCCCTGATTTTTCTTTTGCAATTTGGCCTTTAAGGTATACAACAAAAATGAGGAGTACCGAGCCTTGTGGAAACAATCTACTGGTTGTAAAGCAAAAATCTGTCAGTTGATATTATCTACTTTTTGAGACAATTGAGACTACTGAGACAATTTTGGGTCCCATTTTCCAGTCTCCACTGAATGATATGTGCTTTTAATTTTGACCAACCTGCCACATGGGACCTCAAAAAAGCTTTGATCCTGTGGCAATTGTTATAATGGTGTTCATCTGCATTGCTGGATATGAGTCAGGAGTCTTATCCCGTCCCTCGACCCAACCCTGAATTTTAGTAGGCACTGTAGATTGTTTTGGAATAAATTTACTCTGAATTCCTGGGGAATGTTACATTGACCCAAGGAGATTTTTTTCTTGCGGGCACTTATCATTTTTTCTACATGTTGAACACCCCTTATCTGAAATGCTTGGCGCCAGAAGTGTTTCAGATTTTGGAATATTTGCATCTATATAATGAGATACCTTGGGGATGGGACATGAAGTCCATTTACATTAAATATTCACCTTATGCACATCTGGTGAGGTGCTCACAGAGTGAGGAGTCTGCAGTCGGAGCACAGTCTGACGTGATGGAGCTGGGCCCTCCACAGACTGTCAGAGTTGAATGACTGCTCCTGACTGTCTCTGTTACTGGGTTCCAGCACTCTGATTGACTTCATGTCCGCTATCGATTTCAAGCAGCTATCCATTCCACAGTAACTATGATGGGGGGGGGGTAGTTTTATGTAATATTTTTAATAATTTTGTTCATGAAACAATAATGTGTACATTGAATCATCAGAAAGGTAAACTATCACTACTTTGGCCAACCATGTGGACCGTTAATGGCTTTTTGGTGTAGTCATGATTCCCAGCTGAACTTATATGCCACCAGTAAGCTGTCATTGTATTACCACTTGTTCATCACACATATGCACTGATGTAGCCATTCAGTGTGTTAGATTTTCATCAGCGATGACCCTTGCAAACTCATCAATGAATTTCTCTGCTGCTTCATGACCAGCAAATGCTTTATCACCACAAATCTATAAAAATTTATTGCTGTAGCTTTTCTTAAACTTCTGCAACCAGCCTACTGAATATTCACAATTACCTTCAATTTTTAATTTGTCGTGATAGATCTTTGCTTGTTTCGTGATTTCGTGATCAGCTTGCTGTTAAGCGACATATATTCATTCTGGCACTGATGAATCCATTCTTTTGATACACAGTCAAGATCTTCATTTTTCACTTTATGCAGTGTTTTTTTTCTATTTTTCATTAACTTCAGTTCATTAAATACGTGAGGTCGCTTCTCAGTACTATCTGTGTGCATGAGATCTGTGCATCACCTGGGAACCTTTCTAGGGACTTGAGGAATTTCCGATTTTTGACGTCATGTCAGTGTTCAAAAAATTTCGGATTTCGGAGGTTTTCGTATTTTGGATAAGGGGTACTCAATTAGGTAGTGACATCTAATGGTCTGGTTAATGACCTTTCCAATAGAGCTACAAAATGTAATTCTGCTTTTCTCTCCAAAGGTGCTGCTTAATTAGCTGAGTATTATCAGCATTTTGTGGTTGTGTTTCATCCTAGATTGTTTTTTGTTATTAAGAATGACACCCCTCCTGCACCCCCCCTCCCAGGCACTTAGTCTGGGTGGGGCAAACACTGGACATTACCATCCGGAAGGAGCATCACCCTTCTTTCAGGCTTTCTGCCAAGGCCTAAGTTTATCTTACCAGCTTATGGATGCAATGGTGGGGTTATGGAAGGGAGTTGCAATGAGCAGTGGGAGTGGGTAATTCTCCATCATTGAGCTGAATAGGGAAAACATTAACAAGCTTGTGTCGCAGATGTTGTACTGGCCAGGATAGTTGTCTTGGGAGTGAGTACACTTGCTGATCATATGGAGGTCATGGCAATTGTCATATATAAAGCTAGCCTAAAATAACAAGAAAATTAGAGAGCTGAAGGGATTGTAAAAGTCTGGGGTAGAGATTTGAGAGGGAAGCATAAATGAAAGAGACATTCAAGAAACATGGCAACAAGAGAATGGGAGGGAGCTGAGTAAGGATAAGGAGGAAGAACAACAAGGAAAAGGATATTATACAGTATATTCATAGAAAGACAATGGAATACCTGGCATATGAGATCAATTGATATGGCACATAATGCATACCGAAGTTAATCCAATTTGACAGATGAATTTCTATCCCATTTTCAAAATACGCTTCGTGAAAAATAATCAAAGGTTCATTGCGAAAAGTAAAGACGATGCTTGTCGGGGAGAGGTATCTTATGAAGTATCTAAGGTAGATAGAACTAAACTGCATCAATTCAAGAGCAAGTAGATCTTAACCTGTGGGAAAGTGGAAATATTAGAAGAAAGACCCAAGGGTGGCAACAGATGGGTGAGGATGGAGATGCATGGTTGGCACTTCTTAGGGAGTTGACTGCCTAGAAGCCAGATTGAAAATTTTGGGCCATTTTTATCTGATAATTAGGCTTGCTACTGTACCAGATTGCTCCTCTATTTATGAAAATCCATATAAAATCTGCAGGTTTGAACAGCTTTAAAATTTCTTATGTTGGAGAATACAAAGTGAAAGATTCTTAGTGAGAGTTTTAAATATTGTTAGATGGTTTGATTTTAATCTTCTGTTACTATTAGTTTTCAATTTGATTTGCTTCTCAGAAGAACAATAGAAATACTGGCTCTGTTGGAATACCAATTCCAGTTTGAACCAAGAAAAACAGATTTATGTAAGAAAATACTAGGAACACTAAGTAGGTCAGGAAGTATCTGGAAAGAGGAACAAGAGTTCATGCTTCACATCAGTAACTCCATTTCCATGGATGCTGCCTGACCTGCTGAGTGTTTCCAGAGTTTCTATTTTTATTTTAAATGTTCAACATCTGCATTTTAAAATTTTCATTTTTAAGCACAAGAGATGTCCTGTTGTTGAATGCATTTACTTCAGATGAGATAATGAAGTTTTGAATTGTGAACATGAGACAGAAAGCTTATGCCAAACAAAGGGTTCCAGATGGCCCATCTTCCCCTGGTACTCAGTTGGTGGTTATTAATTTTTTTTTTTTGTCCAGCACAATTGCAGATGGTGAATTAGCTGTAGTTTGCTCTTTCCTGAATTAGTATTCAGTCTGCAGTTATGACCACGATACTCTTATTGCACTGTGTGATAAAATCCTCCAGAGACGTTCAGGTCCACAGACATCTGATTTGTGAATAAAACGGTTTCACTGAGAGACAGCAAAACAGATTCAATTTAAATATTTCTAGGAATTAAAAAAACATAATTATTATGCCAGCTATATTATTTAAGAGGCAAAGGGCATTTTCTCAAGCAAAAGGTGCTAAATGTGTATAGTTTCACTGAGGCAAAGCTAGTTGGAAGTGTGGACTTAGCATGCTGGTTTAGTCCTAATTGTTGATTAGCCTTAAGAATTTTTCTGAAAATATTGACCAGAATTTTGCAGTCTCAGGACCTGATCAGCTGTGGATTTTATGAATAGTTCAACTATTGCTGCAACTTATATAATTAATATTATGTATCCGGCAGTATCCTACAACATGTTGAATTGAATTGACTTTATTACTTACATCCTACATATACATGAGGAGTAAAAATCTTTACGTTATGTCTCCATCTAAATGTTCAAGATGCAATTTATAGTAATTTGTAATAAATAGTATGTACAACAGGACAGTCAATATAGCAGAGGAATACAATTGTATCAGTGTGAATTAATCAGTCTGATGGCCTGGTGGAAGAAGCTGTCCTGGAGCTGGGCTGGCCATTTTCTGGATGGTAGCAGCTGGAAAAGTTAGTGATTGGAGTGACTCGGGTCCCCAATGATCCTCTGGGCCCTTTTTGGCACCTTAGCATTGCTACTGTACTTCTGCTGAACGTGTACATTGCACAGACTGGCACAGAAGAGCACAATTTCAGATGGCTTGGGGCTGGACAGAAAGGATCTACTACAACTTGGGTAGAGCAATGGAGGTCCTGATGGATAAGGTCCTGAGAAAAAGAGGTGTCCTGTACCACAGCAGTAAAACTCATCACCTCAACTTCTTTTGCCTCTTGTCCTACTCCTTTTGAAGCAGCTAATGTGCTCGGCCTGATCATGTTTCCTCCTCTTTTTCCCAGATGGAATCCTGAAAGGACAAACCATTGCCATTTCCATTCTTCCACGCTCTTGAGTATTATCTGGTCAAGTTTAAGGTTAGCCAGTCGATTGATTTTGATGGTAAGCCATCTACCTTTGTAATATTTATCTGATATGTATCACTATAATACATTGACAAAGTCACTTTCTGTAGAACTTCTAAGGTACGTTTCTGCCTCAAATGGGTCACGCCCGATTCAAATTCAATATCAATTCAACTTAGAACCTTCCATGTCATTATATCAGGAAACTTTAATACAGTATTAGTACAGAAAGTGGACATTCATTCCAGCTGGTGGTTTCATTCCATTTTTTCTGTCCAAGTTGCTGCCTTGTGCTATCCTACAAGGGTTTGCATATTTACAAGTTTTCCAAGAGGCTGGTCCAAGAACTTCCTGAAATCTTTAAGCATAGGGTGGTCTTGATTTCATGCAGATTATCTCGATATGCACCTTTGTAGCAGCAAATGTTTAAGGGAACAATTTTGGCCAACATTGAAATATTCCAGATATCAGAGTTCTAGTGATAATACATGATGTACTTGGAATGAGTGCCTGTGACCTGCACAGGTGCACAGTGTCAGCAGTTAGTATCACAGTATCGCAGTATTCACAGTTATTTTGTAAATAACACTATTCTTTGCATTTCTGGTTAGATGCTAACTGCATTTCATTGGCTTTGTATCTGTACTTGGCAGGATGACGATAAAGTTGAATCTAATCTTACCTAAATCTAACATGACAAATGCAACAAATGATTAATCACGTTTTCAAAGGGGTAGTAATCATAGAAGTCTCAAGACCTTCTAAGGGTCCTTCATTCAGAATATTGGGCCTTAGGAAAGGGATCTGTAACTGGATGTTGATAACCTCTCTAGGGCCAAGTAGTAGCCATCTGTGGAAGATGCTGAAGACAGATTTAAGACAATGAGACCATAAGAACATTTGGCTCATCGAATCTGCTTCACCATTCCAGCATAGCTGATTAGTTATCCTTGTCAACCCCATTCTCCTGCCCTCTCTCTGTAACCTTTGATGTCCCTACTAATCATCTTTGGTTTAAATATACCCAATGGCTTGGCTTCCACAGCCATCTGTGGCAATGAATTTCACAGATTCACCACCATTCTCTGGCTAAAGAAATTCCTCTTCATCTCTTCAAAAGGCCATCCTTTTATTCTGTGGCTGTGCCCTCTGGTCTTAGATTCCCCCACTATAGAAATCATTCTCTCCATATCCATGCAATCTCGGTCTTTCAATACTTCATACCCTTCACTGATATCCCCCCATTCTTCTGAACTCCAGCAAGTACAGACCTGGAGCCATCAAACGCTCCTCATACGTTAACCCTTTCATTCCTGGAACCTCCTCTGGGCTGTCTCCAATGCCATCACATCTTTTCTTAGATAAGGTGCCCAAAACTACTCACAGTACTCCTAGTGTGGTCTGACAAATGCTTCATAAAGCATTACATCCTTGCTTTCATATTATAGTCCCCTAGAAATGAATACTAGCATTACATTTGCCTTCCTTACCACCAACTCAACCTGCAAGTTAACCAGGAAATCCTGCTTAAAAACACTCCTAAAGTCCTTCGCACTTCTGATTCATGAATCTTTCCCTATTTAGAAATATTTAGAAAATATTCCTTCTGCCAAAGTGCATGACCATACACTTCCCTACACTATATTCCATTTGCCACTTCTTTGCCAGTTCTCTTAATCTAAATCTTTCTACAGACTCCCAGCTCCCTCAACACTTCCTGCCCCTCACCTGATTTGTCAGGCAAGATTTCCCCTTAAGGAAACCATGCTGATTTTGCCCTATTTTCTCTTGTGCCTCCAAATACCCCAAAACCACTTCTTTAACTGTAGACTCTATCATCTTCCCAACCACTGAGGTTGGGCTAACTGACCTATAATACCTTTTCTTCTGCCTCCCTCCCTTCTTAAAGAGTTAAGTGACATTTGCAATGTTCTAGTCCTCCGAAATCATCGTGGAATCCAGTGAATCTTGAAGGATCACTGCTAATGCCTCCACAGTCTCTTCAGCTGCCTCTTTCAGAACCCTGGTGTGTAGTCCATCTGGTCCAGGTGACTCAATTAGTCTGCTCTAACATACCTGGCTAGAAAATGAACAGCATCCTTTCAGTTTGGGGGAGATTAAATTAAAGACTGAGCATGTGCAGTCTTGTTAATAACTGGAAATCAGGTGTTGAGCAATCTACTTTTTGCCCCCAGATGACATGGATTATCCCTTTTGCTCTGGAATTGCATTGTGTCGACATATGTTCCATCACTATTCTGTCGAAAATCATTTTGGTAAATTGGTTTATTATTGTCACATGTACTGAGGTACAGTGGAAAAACTTGGTACTACATGCCACCTATGTAAAACATTTGATCGTGACAATGCATTCAGACACTACAAGGTAAAGCAGTAATACAGAATAATGTCACAGAGAAAGTGCAGTGCAGACAGACAATGATGTGCATGTTAGACTGTGAGCTCAGAAGACAATCTTTTCATATTCGGGGATCATTCAATAGGCAGTGGGATAAAAGCTGTCCTTGAGCCTGGTGGATCATGCTTACAGGTTTTTGCAGACCTGAGGAGGACTAAGGCACCGGTGACCCCTGTTTCCATCCAGGGGGTCAGTGTGGACATGGTGGAGGATTACAAATACCTGGGGATACGAATTGACAATAAACTGGACTGGTCAAAGAACACTGAGGTTGTCTACAAGAAGGGTCAGAGCCGTCTCTATTTCCTGAGGAGACTGAGGTCCTTTAACATCTGTCGGACGATGCTGAGGATATTCTACGAGTCTGTGGCGGCCAGTGCTATCATGTTTGCTGTTGTGTGCTGGGGCAGCAGGCTGAGGGTGGCAGACACCAACAGAATCAACAAACTCATTCGTAAGGCCAGTGCTGTTGTGGGGATGGAACTGGACTCTCTGACGGCGGTGTCTGAAAAGAGAATGCTGTCCAAGTTGCATGCCATCTTGGACAATGTCTCCCATCCACTACATAATGGACTGGTTGGGCACAGGAGTACATTCAGCCAGAGACTCATTCTACTGAGATGCAACACTGAGCGTCATAGGAAGTCATTCCTGCCTGTTGCCATCAAACTTTACAACTCCTCCCTTGGAGGGTCAGACATCCTGAGCTAATAGGCTGGTCCTGGACTTATTTCCTGGCATATTTTACATATTACTATTTAATTATTTATGGTTTTATTACTATTTAATTATTTATGGTGCAACTGTAACGAAAACCAATTTCTCTTGGGATCAATAAAATATGACTATGACTATGACTATAATTATGTATCTTCTATTCACAGAAAGTGGGGAGAGGAGAGGCTATTTGGTTTAGGACATCCAGACACATTCAAATCATGTTCTTCAATAAATGGGCCAAAACTGATAACCTTGGACTTCAAATAGTCAAATGTGTTGCTGAAAATCATCCCATGGGTTTTCCATTATTCTATGTCCATTAATAAGAGCAATGGGGACAGAATCATTGCAGAAACTGGAAATGAATATAACAGTAGCTGGAATGTACTTGCCTTTATATCTAGAAAACACACTTCCAAGTGCAATGAGATGCTGGTCACAAAGACATTCCTGCCACTAACTTTTATTGATTCAAATACACTCACAACAGTGCAATCTCAGAATTTCTAAACAAGTTAATGGAAAGAATATTGTGTCATCTTTAGAATGGGAAGAACTCAATATATGGAATATGCAATGATAAAAGTCTCCTGTTACAAGTTAGAGCTTTCTGGCACACATTAATTGAAACAAAAAGCGTGTTGTTGTTAAGGGAAGTATTGATGTGTAAAAGGGAAAGGTATAGAAAGGGTCAGGGAAAGGGAAAGGATGGAAAGGAGTAGGTAAAGATGTAGTCAGCATAAACAATGACATAGACTAGCTGCTTTTTTTTTTCTTCTGTTATAAATTAAGTGTTACTCTTGACAAAAGTGAATTGATCTTCCAAGAATTCACATCAAAAATGTAAGAAACCCACTTAAGGCTCTTTAGGCCCTTTCGAAGAAGGAGTCTGAGAGTCTGAGTGGGAGTGCCGAGAAAGACATTTTTGAAATTTTCGTTATTTTTTTTCTCCAACGGCGTTCTGAGAGGCGGGACTGCGCAGGCGTGTGACGTCGGGCTGTGCAGTGCAGCAGATTTAAAAGGAACAGAGCCTCATAGAGCGGGCAGCGTAGTTTGCGGGCTGCGGAGTGAGCCGGGAGCAGAGTGAAGGCTTAAGGGCTTCGGCTCAACAGGCTTAGGCGGAAACAGGCGAGGAAGGTTTGGCATTCATTTTCTGTTGTTATTTGAGGAGAGGGCAGTATGAGTGTGAGGGCAGTTTGCTGTTCTCGGTGTCGGATGTTGGAGGCCCTGGAGTCTCCAAGCCTCCCGGACATCTACATCTGCGCCAAGTGCATCGAGATGCAGCTCCTAAGGGACCGCGTTACGGAACTGGAGCTGCAGCTCGATGACCTTCGTCTGGTCAGGGAGAGTGTGGAGGTGATAGAGAGGAGTTGCAGGCAGGTGGTCACGGCGGGGCCACGGGAGGCACAGGTGGGTCACGGTTAGGAGGGGGTAGGGGAAGAGTCAGGTAATAGGGAGTACCCCGGTGGCTGTGCCCCTTAACAACAGGTACTCCTGTTTGAGTACTGTTGGGGGGGGACAGCTTACCCGGGGGAAGCGACAGTGGCCGTGCCTCCGGCACAGAGTCTGGCCCTGTAGCTCAGAAGGGTAGGGCAAGGAAGAGGAGGGCAGTTGTGATAGGGGACTCGATAGTAAGGGGGTCAGATAGGCGATTCTGTGGACGCAGTCCAGAGATCCGGATGGTAGTTTGCCTCCCTGGTGCCAGTGTCCGGGATACTTCTGATCGTGTCCAAGGTATCCTGAAGTGGGAGGGTGAGGAGCCAGAGGTCGTGGTACATATAGATACCAATGACATAGGTAGGAAAAGGGATGAGGTCCTGAAAGGAGAATATAGGGAGCTAGGAAGGGAGTTGAGAAAAAGGACCGCAAAAGTAGTAATCTCGGGATTACTGCCTGTGCCATGCGACAGTGAGAGTAGGAATGCGATGAGGTGGAGGATAAATGCGTGGCTGAAGGATTGGAGCAGGGGGCAGGGATTCAAGTTTTTGGATCATTGGGACCTCTTTTGGCGCAGGCGTGCCCTGTACAAAACTGACGGATTACACTTGAATCCTAGGGGGACCAATATCCTGGCAGGGAGATTAGCGGGGGCTACTGAGGTGACTTTAAACTAGAATGGTTGGGGGGTGGGAGTCAAATTAAAGAGGCTAGGCATGAGGAGGTTAGTTCACAACAGGGGGATGGGAACCAGTGCAGAGAGACAGAGGGGTGTAAAGTGAGGGTAGAAGAAAAAGTACTAAGGAGAAAAGTAAAAGTGGCAGGCCGACAAATCCAGGGCAAGCATTAAAAAGGGCCACTTTTCAGCATAATTGTATAAGGGCTAAGAGAGTTGTAAAAGAGCGCCTGAAGGCTTTGTGTGTCAATGCAAGGAGCATTCGTAATAAGGTGGATGAATTGAAAGTGCAGATTGTTATTAATGATTATGATATAGTTGGGATCACAGAGACATGGCTCCAGGGTGACCAGGGATGGGAGTTCAACGTTCAGGGATATTCAATATTCAGGAGGGATAGACATGAAGGAAGGGGAGGTGGGGTGGCGTTGCTGGTTAAAGAAGAGATTAACGCAATAGAAAGGAAGGACATAAGCTGGGAAGACGTGGAATCGATATGGGTAGAGCTACGTAACACTAAGGGGCAGAAGACGCTGGTGGGAGTTGTGTACAGGCCACCTAACAGTAGTAGTGAGGTCGGAGATGGTATTAAACAGGAAATTAGAAATGTGTGCAATAAAGGAACAGCAGTTATAATGGCTGACTTCAATCTACATGTAGATTGGGTGAACCAAATTGGTAAAGGTGCTGAGGAAGAGGATTTCTTGGAATGTATGCGGGATGGTTTTTTGAACCAACATGTCGAGGAACCGACTAGAGAGCAGGCTATTCTAGACTGGGTATTGAGCAATGAGGAAGGGTTAATTAGCAATCTTGTCGTGAGAGGCCCCTTGGGTAAGAGTGACCATAATATGGTGGAATTCTTCATTAAGATGGAGAGTGACATAGTTAATTCAGAAACAAAGGTTCTGAACTTAAAGAGAGGTAACTTTGAAGGTATGAGACGTGAATTAGCTAAGATAGACTGGCAGATGACACTTAAAGGATTGACGGTGGATATGCAATGGCAAGCATTTAAAGGTTGCATGGATGAACTACAACAATTGTTCATCCCAGTTTGGCAAAAGAATAAATCAAGCAAGGTAGTGCACCCATGGCTGACAAGAGAAATTAGGGATTGTATCAATTCCAAAGAAGAAGCATACAAATTAGCCAGAGAAAGTG
The DNA here is from genome assembly GCF_030028105.1 of Mobula birostris. NCBI lineage: Eukaryota > Metazoa > Chordata > Chondrichthyes > Myliobatiformes > Myliobatidae > Mobula > Mobula birostris. Next base: position 14,747,489 of record NC_092393.1, read on the forward strand.
GCTCACCTGAGGACTGGGAGAAATTCAGAGTTCAGCAGAGGAGGACAAAGGGCTTAATTAGGAAGGGGAAAAAAGATTATGAGAGAAAACTGGCAGGGAACATAAAAACTGACTGTAAAAGCTTTTATAGATATGTTAAAAGGAAAAGACTGGTAAAGACAAATGTAGGTCCCCTGCAGACAGAAACAGGTGAATTGATTATGGGGAGCAAGGACATGGCAGACCAATTGAATAATTACTTTGGTTCTGTCTTCACTAAGGAGGACATAAATAATCTTCCAGAAATAGTAGGGGACAGAGGGTCCAGTGAGATGGAGGAACTGAGCGAAATACATGTTAGTAGGGAAGTGGTGTTAGGTAAATTGAAGGGATTGAAGGCAGATAAATCCCCAGGGCCAGATGATCTGCATCCTAGAGTGCTTAAGGAAGTAGCCCAAGAAATAGTGGATGCATTAGTGATAATTTTTCAAAACTCGTTAGATTCTGGACTAGTTCCTGAGGATTGGAGGGTGGCTAATGTAACTCCACTTTTTAAAAAAGGAGAGAGAGAGAAACCGGGGAATTATAGACCGGTTAGCCTAATGTCGGTGGTGGGGAAACTGCTAGAGTCAGTTATCAAGGATGTGATAACAGCACATTTGGAAAGTGGTGAAATGATTGGACAAAGTCAGCATGGATTTGTGAAAGGAAAATCATGTCTGACGAATCTCATAGAATTTTTTGAGGATGTAACTAGTAGAGTGGATAGGGGAGAACCAGTGGATGTGGTATATTTGGATTTTCAAAAGGCTTTTGACAAGGTCCCACACAGGAGATTAGTGTGCAAACTTAAAGCACACAGTATTGGGGGTAAGATATTGGTGTGGGTGGAGAATTGGTTAGCAGACAGGAAGCAAAGAGTGGGAATAAACGGGACCTTTTCAGAATGGCAGGCGGTGACTAGTGGGGTACCGCAAGGCTCAGTGCTGGGACCCCAGTTGTTTACAATATATATTAATGACTTGGATGAGGGAATTAAATGCAGCATCTCCAAGTTTGCGGATGACACGAAGCTGGGTGGCAGTGTTAGCTGCGAGGAGGATGCTAAGAGGATGCAGGGTGACTTGGATAGGTTGGGTGAGTGGGCAAAATCATGGCAGATGCAATTTAATGTGGATAAATGTGAAGTTGTCCACTTTGGTGGCAAAAATGGGAAAACAGATTATTATCTGAATGGTGGCCGATTAGGAAAAGAGGAGGTGCAACGAGACCTGGGTGTCATTATACACCAGTCATTGAAAGTGGGCATGCAGGTACAGCAGGCGGTGAAAAAGGCGAATGGTATGCTGGCATTTATAGCGAGAGAATTCGAGTACAGGAGCAGGGAGGTACTACTGCAGTTGTACAAGGCCTTGGTGAGACCACACCTGGAGTATTGTGTGCAGTTTTGGTCCCCTAATCTGAGGAAAGACATCCTTGCCATAGAGGGAGTACAAAGAAGGTTCACCAGATTGATTCCTGGGATGGCAGGACTTTCATATGAAGAAAGACTGGATGAACTGGGCTTGTACTCGTTGGAATTTAGAAGATTGAGGGGGGATCTGATTGAAACGTATAAGATCCTAAAGGGATTGGACAGGCTAGATGCAGGAAGATTGTTCCCGATGTTGGGGAAGTCCAGAACGAGGGGCCACAGTTTGAGGATAGAGGGGAAGCCTTTTAGGACCGAGATTAGGAAAAACTTCTTCACACAGAGAGTGGTGAATCTGTGGAATTCTCTGCCACAGGAAACAGTTGAGGCCAGTTCATTGGCTATATTTAAGAGGGAGTTAGATATGGCCCTTGTGGCTACGGGGGTCAGGGGCTATGCAGGGAAGGCTGGAGCGGTGTTCTGAGTTGGATGATCAGCCATGATCATAATAAATGGCGGTGCAGGCTCGAAGGGCCGAATGGCCTACTCCTGCACCTATTTTCTATGTTTCTATGTTTCTATGTTTCTTTACCACGGAACTTTGTTTTGTCTTTAAGAATAAATATTTAATGCAAGGGTATTATACCATTGCAGACGATTGCTCTTCCTGAGGAAATGGGGGAAATAATAAAGCTGGAGAAAATGAAAGATATGCAGAAATAAATAAATAAAAGTGATTAATATTTCATTGTTTTACTGATGTATCTGTTTATTTGAGATTTAATGTTGTGAAACAATTTCAGAGAAGCTTTCTGAAATTTTTGTGCTGAACTTTTAGAACACCTTATACAGATGTCTGTTTTATTAATTTGTAGATACTCCTTTGCTCTAACTGTTCTTTAGGGCTCTGCTTTCAACAATATCTCACTCAGCCAGGAGTACTAGTGAAAAAACCTCAGGGTTCTATCTATGTAATGAAGTTTAGGACATAAGCTATCCACTGGGAAATTGACAACAATGAATCAGTCCATTACATTCATTGCATGTTGATCATGAAAGTAGCCAAAAGCCCTGGCCTACGAATTAGTTCATTTGTTACATTTACCTCATGGGTACATTAAGTTTTAATGTGGAGGAATTTGTAGTTTGTATATGAGTGAAATGTTTGTCTGAATTTATTGCACTTCCATCAAGTTCTCCCTGTCTGGAATAAGTGTCAAGATTAGTAAATGTTCAGTTAAAATATTTATTAAATTATTAAATTTAAGCTTGTGCAAAGACCCTTTGCTTTAAGTACTGTTTTGTGCATCTGAGATACAAATTTAAAGCCTGGCGTACTCAATGGAACAATTTGGAAAGGAGCCACAGTGATTCTGAGGAGCAACCCATCTACATAAGGTTTCACTTGACCCCCTCGTGTGATATAGCCTTGAACAGAGCAGAGCACATTCCTGTCCAGTATCTATTTCTTCACAAATGTTACACAAAAACAGATGATGTAGCCATTTGTTTTATTCATCTGTGATAAACTTTTAAGAACTGCAAGGTTTCTTTAAGAGATGTTGCCAATACCTAGCCATCAATGCCCACTAGTGGTTGAACAATGTCCTGAAAATGACATTGTACCCAAAAAATATTTCGATAAGCATAATGCCGTTATGATAATTAGTGATAGTAGTTGAAAGAGGATTATCCAAGATGGTTACAAGAAAATGAACCGTGACCTTCTGTTAGATCTTGATCCTTCTTTCTCTGTGGTAGTACGATTCATTAAAATTGTATAAGATTTCAACTGATTGAGTTTCCAATACTCATTTAATTGGTGTTGTGGCACATACAGGTCAAAATGAACATGGTACTACTTTAAATTCCTTCCACAGTTCATCTAGTAAAGTATCACAGGATGATTTTGAAAGCACACGTGGTATGTAAGGAGGATTGGCAATGGAAAGGATCAGCAGCTTTAAATTCCTGGGATTAATGTATCAGGTAACCTGCCCAGAGCCCAGCTCAAAGATGCAATTACAAGGAAGGCACACCTCCATCTTTACTCTCTCGCAAGGTTAAGGAGGTTTGACTTGCCACTGAACGCTCTAACAAACTTCTACAAAAAGTATCCTGAATGTTTGCATCATGTGTCTGGTACACCAGTTCGAATATGCAGGAATGCAAGAAGCTGTAGAGAGCAGTGGACTTGGCCCAGTACGTGACTGGTACATCTCCCCACAGCACTGGAAGAATCTACATAAGGCCCGGACTCAAGAAGGCAACATCTATCATTAGAGGTCCCCACCATCAGGGCCATGCCATTTTCTTGAAGCTAATACTGTGAAGGAAGTACAGATGTTTAAAACCCCCATGCCATCAATTTTAAAAACTTCTGCTTGCATTAAGTCATCTGGTTCTTGAACCAACTGGCACAACCCAAAACACTACCTTAGTTGCTGGTGAGATGACAGTGCACTCAAATCCAGCAGCCACTCTGGGTCAAATCAAAGTTACGTTTGTTTGGCTTTTACTTCTTTTCTACAATCACAAGTCACTGCTGGATACCAAGAACATCAAGTAATGAAGACCTATCACATCAGTGAGCTGCTTGACAGCAATAGAGCTGGAAATTGCGTACCGTTGTTGCCTGTTCTTGATGCATACCGTTGTTGTGTATTGTATTGTATGTATTGTGTTGTTGTGACAGTATGTATTGTATGCGATTGTCCAGGATATTTTTATTGTGATCACAAGACCCTGTTGGACATCCAATGGCGAGGGAATGCCTTGGTTGTGGCAAGGACTAGGTCTTTGTCACAGGGTTGCCTGTTGCAGTCGCCCAAAGGAGGCGTCGCTGGAGATAGTGTGGGAGAGAGTTGTGGCATCTGTGGGATTGGGGCTAAATTTTCTTTTCTTTGTGACTGTATGTTTTTCTGCAATTGTAACTAACCTTAAACTTGAACTTGAACATGAGCATAGCAACATTATAACCACTTTGCAGTACAACGGATTCTTGTTTGTTGTTCTAATTGTGTTCTTGCGTCTTTGTGTAGAATTTGTTTTGCTCGTGAATGTTGTGTCTCTGATCTTGTGGCTGTGACATTGTTGTACGTTTTTTAATGCACCTGTGCATTATGTACTTGTGCATATGACAATAAACTTGACCTTGACTTTGAATTGAGATTCAGCTGGAAGAAGATGCTACACCACAATGTCTACATGACCTTTATGAAAGGGTCTGAAGGCAAATGCTTGTGAAGAGCTGAAGGGACAGCAGGAAGCAATATCACTGACTGCGCTGCAATGATCTGTTGTGAACATAGGAAGTACTAAACCTATGGGACTTGTGGAGATTACAAGGAAACAATCTGCAGACAAAAGGAGCTGGACAAATATCCTCTACTTTGATCTGTTTGCTCAGCTAGTCAAAGAGCTGATCTTTATAACCCTGGATACCTTATGTTTACCAGTAAATTAAAGTAGACAAAATGCTCAAAAGCATAGTCAGAAGTTAATAGTCTGGTCTTTTTCAATACAGTAGCCCTTCCTCTGTGATTCCATCAACTCGAGCCTTTAGGGAACAATGATGCCAGGTACCATTAAAAAGACATACCAGCAGCTTTATTTCTTTAGGACCTTGAGGAGATTTGGTATGTCACCAAAGACCCCTACAAATTTCTGCAGAGTTATTCACTTCTCTTATTTATGTCACTTCCATTATTTGGTGATTAAAGCGATGAGGAAGATTGAAACATTGAGACGAATGTAGACAGCAAGCACCGATGGCTTTTGGATTGCTGGTGGGATCGCTTTACTGCCAAGAAGGAGGCCTGTGTGGTCATTTGCTGTGTCCTAAATTCCTCTCTTTTGATAATACTGGTGAGTGTTACTGGGGTATCTGTGTATGGATTTTGGACTACGGACTATGGACTATGAACTTCTTTCAGTCTTATGGTTTTTATATTTTGTGTTTTCACTGTTCTTTCTTGTTGTTTTTTTGTGTGGGGGGAAGGATTTTGGGGGTGAATGTTTTTGTTGCATTTTTGTTAGTTTTGTGCAGAGAGAAGGGTGATTTGGGGGGTGGGCGATGTTCTTGTTGCCCTTTGTGTGGGGGTGGCTTTTGGGGCGGGGTGTTGATGCTCATGTTAATGGGTTTGCTGTTTCTCTCTGAACTTAACTTCTTTGGTTTTTCTTTATTTCGTGGCTATCTGGAGAAGAAGAATCTCAGAGTTTTATACTACATACATCCTTTGATAATAAACAAAACTTTGAACCTTTGAAGATGTAGAGTGAAGAACGTTCTGACTGATTGCATTACTGCTTGATATGGAAGTCCCAATGCACAGAATCGTATGAGGCTTCAGGGGTTATAGACTCAGCAATCCTTCCACCATTGAGGACAGCTTCAAGAGGCAGTGCCTCAAGAATGTGGAATCCATCTCTAGGGACTCTCACCATTTGGAACACATCCTTTGCCCTTTACTACTATAGGATGGAAGTACAAGAATTTGAGGACCCAAGCTCAATGATTTAGGAACATCTCTTCCCCACACCGATTTCTGAATGATCCATAAACATTGCCCATTATTTTTACTATTTATGTCTTTGCACTTTATTGTAAATTTCATGTCATACGTCAGTGATAATAAATTGGATTCCAATTCAATAGATGTTGTAGGCTATTTGAAAATTCAAAGCAGGAATATATCACATTAAGATGGAAAAAAAGTGGTAATCCTTAGACATAAATTTTGTTTAAAAGATGTGATTGTATTGTTATCAATTGCCCCTAGTGGTCGGATGATTGCATTCAGACAGCAATTTCAGAAGACTTGTTTTTACTTTATGTTCACTTATATTGAATCATGGTGTTTATGATATTCTATTTGTAAGATCCAATTGTCTGTAATTTATTCTGCAGCACATCAGTGACTACATTTTGGAAAGTCTTTCATTTGCCGTGAATTGATTTAGGACGTCGTAATCATTCAGCACAGAATAATGTCCATCCCAACCATCAATTATCTATGTTTACTGATCACCTTTAAGCCTTGGCTATTCGGGTGAGCATCTGACAGTTTAAATGTTGTGAGGGTACCAGCCTCCAGCAGTCATTCAGGCAATGTGTTCTATATCTCCACCATCCTCTGGCCGAAAAAGAGCTTGCTACTTACCTTTAACCTGTGCGTCCTAGTTCCTGATACTTTTGTCACGTCGAAAAGGTTCCCAATATCTACTCTATGTATTATTTGGACTGAATCCTGAGTTCCTGAAAAGTTATCTATGAATGAAAGCTCATTACCATCCTCCTTGATCTCTTGGAAGCTATTCTGATGGCTGTCTTTTGGAGAGCTTCTGCACTTAACCCTGAAGCATAATGGTTGTGTGCTTTTCCTTCTGAAATGTTTCATGAGGTTGAAGGGGTAATGTCAACAAGACAGTTTTACATCACTTGTACATTTGAGGATCTCCTCAAAGGCGAGACAACGGCACTACCATTGAACCAATGAGAAGCGTGTATATAATATACTCCTGGTAAGGAGATCAAGGTTAGGGCAGGTTTCTAATGAATATAGATAGATTGATGTGCATGGTTCACTTGATGTAATTGGAAATGGGTACAGTTTCTCTCTTATTGAAATAGCTACTCTGCTTCTGATTCTGATCCATATGTGCTGTTGTGACGGTGATCAAAATCACCACAGAAACACTGAAGTTTGTGATATAAAGGTCTTTATTCTTCACAGCAAGCAGGCGTTCTTCTGGAGACACTCTTGGTAGAGTTTCAAAGGCTCAAAAGTGCATCACACTTTTATACCCTTAAGATCAAAGGTAACAGGAGGTGATTCAATACAATTTCAATGGTTACAATGACAAACAACTTAGCCATGTTGCCTGATTTGATGCAGGTTCAATTACCGTAACCCCATTTCTTTTATATTTACATTCGAGAACCCGTCATGGTCTTCACTTTGCAAACCATATCTCTTAGTCTATGAGCCAATCTGTGCTCTGCCGACAGTACTGTTTATTTGCAAAGGTGTGCTATCTATTCTGTGTATGGTTTTGGGAATGCAGAGACTTCACTGACCTCGATTGCCATGACCTAGAATTAAATGCACAGATTCAGATCTTTCAACTAGCCATTTTCATCTGACCATCAAGTACCCATCCACGCTAATCCCATTATCCAGCACCTTCATGCTTTGGGAATTCAAGTGCTCATCCAGTGATTAAGTGTTAATCATTTGACAGAAACTGCTCCAGAGTTTGCGCCCAGTGTTTGCTGCTTCCAACACTTAGGCCACAACCTGCTCCAGGTACAGAATACAATCCAAGCTGCAATCCTTATTCAGAAAGTTAGAAGGCATGGGATCCAGGGAAGTTTGGCCAGGTGGATTCAGAATTGGCTTGCCTGCAGAAGGCAGAGGGTGGTGGTGGAGGGAGTACATTCAGATTGGAGGATTGTGACTAGTGGTGTCCCACAAGGATCTGTTCTGGGACCTCTACTTTTCGTGATTTTTATTAACGACCTGGACGTGGGGGTAGATGGGTGGATTGGCAAGTTTGCAGATGACACAAAGGTTGGTGGTGTTGTAGATAGTGTGGAGGATTGTCAAGGATTGCAGAGAGACATTGATAGGATGCAGAAGTGGGCTGAGAAGTGGCAGATGGAGTTCAACCCGGAGAAGTGTGAGGTGGTACACTTTGGAAGGACAAACTCCAAGGCAGAGTACAAAGTAAATGGCAGGATACTTGGTAGTGTGGAGGAGCAGAGGGATCTCGGGGTACATGTCCACAGATCCCTGAAAGTTGCCTCACAGGTGGATAGGGTAGTTAAGAAAGCTTATGGGGTGTTAGCTTTCATAAGTCGAGGGATAGAGTTTAAGAGTCGCAATGTAATGATGCAGCTCTATAAAACTCTGGTTAGGCCACACTTGGAGTATTGTGTCCAGTTCTGGTCACCTCACTATAGGAAGGATGTGGAAGCATTGGAAAGGGTACAGAGGAGATTTACCAGGGTGCTGCCTGGTTTAGAAAGTATGCATTATGATCAGAGATTAAGGGAGCTAGGGCTTTACTCTTTGGAGAGAAGGAGGATGAGAGGAGACATGATAGAGGTGTACAGGATAATAAGAGGAATAGATAGAGTGGATAGCCAGCGCCTCTTCCCCAGGGCACCACTGCTCAATACAAGAGGACATGGCTTTAAGGTAAGGGGTGGGAAGTTCAAGGGGGATATTAGAAGAAGGTTTTTTTCTCAGAGAGTGGTTGGTGTGTGGAATGCACTGCCTGAGTCAGTGGTGGAGGCAGATACACTAGTGAAGTTTAAGAGACTACTAGACAGGTATATGGAGGAATTTAAGGTGGGGGCTTATATGGGAGGCAGGGTTTGAGGGTCGGCACAATATTGTGGGCCAAAGGGCCTGTACTGTGCTGTACTGTTCTATGTTCTATGTAGACTGATTGCTCTAGTTTCTTTACAAAGTTGGTAACTTCCCTTGGGTCAATCTTATGGGTTGAAGTTCTGTACTTAAGACTGATGATGTTTATTATTCATATATTAGATGGGAATGCTAATTTGCATTAAATAGTATATTAGGAAAGTGATTATTTTATATTGTAGGCAAAAGCTCAGGGAACAATTATCTTGTGGCTAATGAGCCATAATAACTACAGCTGTAGCTGATTAAATGAAATATTTATAATGTATCAGTTATGTTCTCTCCAAGTGAAATTAAATTAATAAAAATGTGAAAAATGCTTCAGAGAATTCAATATCTTGTTTTATGTGGAGCGACCTCATCCAATGAAAGATGAGGGCAACAATTGCAGCTTAGAAAGAATATGTTATGGCTGTGTAAACAGACTGCACTGGGTAAATTCTGTTTCTCCCATTGTGCAAAGGACTCCAAAGTTCAATGTAAAATTATTATCAAAGTTCTTATATGTTACCACATACTATCTTGACATTCATTTTCTTGCAAGCATTTACAAGAAAATAAAGAAATACAATAGAATTCGTACAGGAAATAAAGACAAAGAGCTAATATGCAAAAGAAGACAAATTGTGCAGACAAAAATAAGAACACTCAGAACAAGAGTTATAAAGAATCCTTGGCAGAGAGTGTGTAAGTTGTACAAACAGCTCAGAGTTATGGTGAGAGAAGTTATTCATGCTGGTTCAGGAGCCTATTGGTTGTAGGGTAATAACCGTTCTTAAACCTGATTGTGTGGGACCTAAGGATTCTGCAACTCCTGCCCAATGGTATTGGTGAGAGAAGAGCATGGTCTGGATAGTGGATGCTGCTTCCTTGCGGCAGTACCTTGTGTAAATTTGCTCAGTGGGGAGGGCTTTGGCTGTGAAGGACCAAGCTGTATCCCCCACCTTCTGTTGTCTTATTGCTTCCTGGATATTGGTGTTTCCAATATGAGAAGATGGCGGCACGACGCAGCGCGCAAGGCCGTTCCAAATGAATATCGATATGTGTAACTAGGGGCCATGCATCAGTCTGGATTTGATGGGGACAGCTGTGAAACACAGAGGAACATCTGGAGAAGCTTCTGAAATGCCTGCTTTGCTGCCGCTGCTACTGTGCGATCGAGAATCTCTGGAGACGAAGGCCCCAAATCCTCGGCTATGCGTATCGCCTGTTGCCGGGGCCGGGGTCGAAACGCTCGGCAGGGATGGTGCTCGGTGCATTGGTGTCAGAGAGCTGGTCGGAAGCTCGGAGTTTCTCGGATGGATTCAGAGTCGGACTGTGGTCGGATGCTTCCGGGATGCTGCATCGGCAAGTTGGCAGCACTGGAGGTTTACTGTCTGCGTGAGATGATGGAACTTTTGAGAGACTCTGAGATTTTTACTGTGCCATGGTTTGTTCTTAACAAATTACGGTATTGCTTTGCACTGTTGTAACTATATGTTATAATCGTGTGGTTTTTGTTAGTTTTTAAGTCGGTTTGTCATGTGTTTTCGTGATATCATTCTGAAAAAACATTTTTATCATTTCTTAATGCATGCATTACTAAATGACAATAAAAGGGGACTGCGTGTCCTCATAATCATAAATAAAATCCATACCAGGTTGTAATGCAATCAGTTAACATTCTCTTCACTGCGCATCTATAGAAATTTGTCAGTTTTTGGTGACATGCCAAATCTACGCAAACCTCGAAGCAAGTAGAGGTGCTGTGCTTTTTTTGTGATGGCACTTATGTGCCAGTCCCAGGACAGATCCATTGACAATATAATGCCAAGGAATTTAAAGCTACTCCACCTGCAATCTCATAAGGAGGACTGGCTCATGGACTTGTGTATTCTTCATCCTGCAGTCAATAATTAGCTCTTTGTTATTGCTAACGTTGAATAGTTGCTGTTGTACCATCACTCAACCAGATTTTCAAAGAAGAGTGAAATTGTACAGAACAAATATAACTCAGTTTCTTTTCTACACTTCTGCAGAATGTGCTACCAGTCGCTCAAAAGCAGCTCACAACTTAGATTTCAGACAGAGAGAAATGCCTGATAGGGAGTAATGAGCTAGAATAAAAGTTTTAATTTCATTAGTACAAGCAAATACCAATCTGCAAACTACCTGCAAATGTTACTTCCAAATGTAATCAGTGTTGAAATTACAAGGACAGCTGCATAACCTCAAGAACCTGAGAAGCAAGTAGGATACCAGCTCACAGTGGAAGTCCAATTAAATGTTTTGCTTTGGAAACTGAGAAAGCTATGAGACATTCTCCTCTGCTTTGACCAAACATATAGACAATTGAGCTATAGCAATACACACACAAAGTGCTAGAGGAACTCAGCAGGCCAGGCAGCATCTATGGAAAAGAGTACACTCAATGTTTTGGGCCGAAACCCTTTGGCAGGACTGGGGAAAACAAGATGAGAAGCAGAGTTAAGTAGAGTAGTGGGGGGAGGAGAGAGAGAAACACCAGGTGAAAGGTGAAACCTGAAGGGGGAGGGATGAAGTAAAGAGCTGGGAAGTTGATTGGTGAAAGAGACAGAAGGCCATGGAAGAAAGAAAAGGCAGAAGGAGCATTAGAGGGAGGTGTTGGATGGGCAAGGAGATAAGGTGATTGAGAGGAAAGGGGACGAGAAATGGTGAGTGGGGGGTGTGGTGGGAGGCATTACTGGAAGTATGAGAAATCAATGTTCATGCCATCAGGTTGGAGGCTAGCCAAACAGAATATAAGGTGTTTTTCCTCCAACCTAAGTGTGGCCTCATCACAACAGTGGAGGAGGCCATGGATGGACATATCGGAATGGGAATGGGAAGTGGAATTAAAATGGGTGGCCACTGGGAGATCCTGCTTTCTCTGGCTGGTGGGTGCTCGGTGAAGTGGTCTCCCGATCTGCGTTTGGTCTCACCGATATACAGGAGGCCACACTGGGAGTACTGAACACATTATATCACCCCAGCAGATTCACAGGTGAAGTGTTGCCTCATCTGGAAGGACTGTTCAGGGCCCTGAATGGTAGTGAAGGAGAAGGTGTAGGGGCAGGTGTAGCACTTTTTCCGCTTGCAAGGATACGTGCTAGGTGGGAGACCAGCGTGGAGGGATGAATGGACAAAGGGGTCACGTAGGGAGTGATCCCTGCAGAAGGCAGAAAGTGGGAAGGAGGGAAAGATGTCCCTGGTGATGGGGTCCCGTGGGAGGTGGTGGATATTTCGGAGAATTACATGCTGGATACAGAGGCTGGTGTTGTAGTAGGTGAGGAAAAGAGGAACCCTATCCTTGCTAGGCTGGTGGGAGGATGGAGTAAGAGCAGACGTGTGTGAAATGTAAGAGAACTGTATCTCTTTCATTTATATTCCATTTGGGTAGCCTCCAACCTGATACCTGATAGCATGAACATTGATTTCTCAAATTTCTGCTAATGCCCCCCTTTCCCCCTACCATTTCTCATCCCCTTTCCCTCTCTCACCTTATCTCCTTGCCCGCCTATCGCCTCCCTCTGCTGCTCCTCCCCCTTTTCTTCCTTTCATAGCCTTCTGTCTCTTTTCCCAGCTCTTTACTTCATTCCTCCCCCTCCAGGATTCACCTATCACCTGGTGGTTCTCTCTCCCCTGCCCCCACCTTTTAAATCCACTTTCTTTCCTCCAGTCCTGCCGAAGGGTTTTGGCCTGAAACATCGACTGTACTCTTTTCCATAGGTGCTGCCTAGCCTGCTGTGTTCCTCCAGCATTTCGTGTGTGTTGCTCGGATTTCCAGCATCTGTAGATTTTCTCTTGTTTGACAACAGAGCTATGTTAACTGGACCACATAGAACCCAAACCATGACTTTGCTGAGAGAGGATCATGACATCCATTGATACTGAGAAATAATGGATGAAGTTCTGCACATTGGAACCAGGCATTACACATCTTGAAATATCAAGATACTTACATTATAATGACATGGATAGAAGAAGTCCTGTGTCTTCAACCCTAGAAAAATATCAAGGGAGGTTCCACACTGCCTACTTAGCAATATATTCTGTCAAACAAGGTCATAATAATATTTGTTTTGCAAATCAATGCTCATGGTATTTTCAAAGCCAGAGAGTCAGAGAATCACACCCTCAAAACTGCGGTGAAGAAGGATGTTTGGAACTTATCCTCTAAAGTTTTTTTCCATAAAGATGTGAAACAAAGGTGCATTTTTTATTCCTATTGCTTAAGTGTCTTTCATTATTAATATGTTTAAAGTTTCAACAGTTTCTCTCTTAGGGATGATCTTAAGATCCAAATGATAAATGATAATTTTATTTTCTAGCTTTGATGCTACTTTACTATTAAAAACAGTTTTATTAACTGGCGCCAAGAAAAGTCGGACATAAGTGTGAAGGCTGTCTTCCTGGCTAAACAGGGGCAATGGATATGGTGGGAAAGCATTGGGAGGAGGAAAATCAGCTGGGAGGACATGTGGGAGATGGAAGTAAACAGATTTAGCTTTCTCATCAGAGCTACTATGATGTGCTTCCCTCACAAAAAACTCCTCCACCAGTGGTTTGGTGAAGACCTAACTTGTTCCCTGTGCCTGATTCTGGCAACCCTCAAACATATCCTGGCAAGCTGTAAAAGCAGCCTCACACAAGGCAGATACACATGGCAACACAACCAGGTCTTGAAGAGTCTGGCAGTGGCAATCAAAACCAAGAGGATAGCGATTGACTCCTTGACCCCTTGAAAGACTAACACTCTGACACCAGCAACATTTGTTCAGGAGGGAGAGAAAAGACCAACTAATCTCCTTCTTAAGCCAGAAACAGAACAGATAAATATTGCCCATAGCTGAAAAATGCTAGTGGATGTCAATAAACAACTCACTTTTTTGCTGGAAATTGCTACCACCAACCACAGGTCAGACTTGGTTCTCTGGTCCAATTCATTACAGATCGTCTACATCATGGAACTCATAGTACCGTGGGAAGATTTAGTGGCTGAAGCATGTGAGTGCAACAGATTATGCCATGCAGATCTAGCAGCTGAACCTCAGAGACGGGGCTGGAAAAACAAAAGTTGCCCTGTGAAAGTGGGTTGTAGGGGATTTATAGTTACATCCACCATCAAATTGCTGAAGACACTGGGGACTCCACAGCAAGCCATCAGAGGTGGCAGAAAAAGCAGTCACTGACTTTGGATCAAGTGAAAAGAGCTCTCCTGCTCTCCTGGGCCGCAAGATAGCATCAAGAGAGTGGAGAACACAATGGGGGTGGGGGGGGGGGTGACTTTGGGATGTCAGAAGTCATCGCTGTGCCGTTTGCAGATGTAATTGATGAAACATCGAGGAAGGAGGGTTCCCACTTCAAAACTCTTGCATGTTAACCCTGTATCACTCCCAATATCAAGGCAGTCTCGAGTAAGTGCTCACAACCCACTGGATCAAGGGATATCAACACCTTATCCTGAGTTTTTTTGATTTTTTTTCCTTATTTGATAACTTTGTGTTCAGAGAATATGAAAATGTACACCTCAGACGAAACTGTTGAGGGCTGATTATGGACTGCAAATGTACAGATTAAGAGGAGTAATAGAAGACTGATTCACTCACCCCTGCTTTGCCATTCAACAGAATTGTGGTCAAACTGACTGCAACCTCAACTCTGCCTTCCTGTCCACCTCTGGTAACTTTGTAACCCCTCCTTTACATATCTCGAACCTATCTGTTCTGACTTACAATATAAAAATACTTTACTTCCACTGCCCTATTTGGAAAAGTTTCAAAGACTTGTTAATCAGGCCCTTAAAAGGCCTAACAGAAAAACCAGGAAACCTAACAATGAGAAGGAACCTATGGTTACTGCCTGTCTTCCCTATATTTCCGTGGCTTCTGGAAAGATCGCCAGGATCCTGAAGAAATACTGGATTTACAAAACCATAAGGAAGCTCAACTCTCAGCTTGTGTGTCTGTTGTTTTAAGGTTTCCCTGTGAATGCAGAGCAGTGTACATTGGCCAGATGGGACGCACGTTGGAAATCCACATCAAGGAGCACAGGAGGGGTACCCGTTTGGGCTACCTGGAGAAATCAGCGGCTGTAGAACATTGCATTCGCAATGGCTATAGGATTGACTTCAATGGCACAAAACTATTGTGCTGCACCAATGGCTTTTGGGTCTGCCTGTTGAAGGAAGCCATTGAAATAAAACTAGAGGAAAATAATTTTAACAAAGATGAAGGTCTCGCTCTAAGTAAGGACTGGAATTTGATGATAAACAAGGTGGGAGAGTGGAAACCTGACTGGATGAGGACTAACCAATCAGGAGGGATGGACGATGGGGGTATAAATACCACCAAACTGAACATTCCCTGGCATCATCCCTGATGAAGATGGCAGAGGTTTTCATCGAAACATTGGTTAAAATAGATACCTGTACCTGAGTGGAAGCCTGAGAAGAGCTTATTCGTCATACATGCCAGGAAAGCACTAGATTCTTTTTTATACTAAAAGAGACAAAAAAAGTCACCTCAATAGTGTCCTAAATATAGATTTTCCCTTTAGATGTTGATCCTATCAAAAGATCTCAGGTTCAAACATGCTTCAATCAATTTCCCTCTAACTTTCCTACAATTTATTTGAGATGGATAGGATAAGATTACAAGAACTGGAATCTATTTCTAGTATTTGGATGTGACTGCTTGATATGTAGGCTTAGCTGAGAAAGCCAGTAACTAGTCTCTGGTTGCCCTAAGTGTATAGCCTTTAATTCCTATAGTGCTGCTATCTTGGTTATGGTTTAATATAACAGAATGGATTGCAATGCCACTTCAGAGTTAAAGGTCAATCATATTGCTGTGTGATTTTGTGGGATGGTGGGTGTATTTATCAGGTATGGCAAGGGCTACAGTTTTCCTTCTCTAAAAGAGAAATATTTTCAAAGACAACCGTTTGCTTTATGGACACTTTTATTTTCAGATTTGTTTGAAATTTAATGCAAATTCTCAAAGTACATTAATTACCAATTGCTTGTAATTAATAACCTTTATGTTATAAATACATAGAGTTATAGCAATGTACCGCCCACCTCATCCTTGCTAATTATGAACCTTATTTACACTAATTCCATTTTCCCACATTAGATCTGTATCTCTCTACATCTTTCTATCTGTGTACTCGTTCAAATGTCTTTTAAAATTTGTGATTGTATCTATCACCACTGTCTCTCGCAGCTCATTCCAGACATTCACCATACTCTGTATGAAAAACCTGCAGCCAGATTTCCTTTAAATTTCTTTCCATTCACATTATAACCTGTGCCCTGTAGTTCTTAGAGTTTGTTCTAGATTCTCATGCCCTGGAAAAAAGATTCTATTTATCCTATTTATGCTCCTAATAATTTTATTAGGGGATGGGCAGAACTAAAGATGTTGCCGGAGATTTTTGCAGACCCAGGGGACTTCTTCCAGTAGTGCACAAAACAGTTTCTTCTTTTATTTTCATGTCTTTCTTTTCTTTTCAATGTGGCTGTGGTCCTGTCAGGTTCTGTGATCTGCAGCTGGTAGCTCAGGCTACGGTTCTCCATGGGCAGTGGGTTCTTGTTTTTGGACTCACCTTGTGGCCTGGAGTTTTGGTATCTCCAGCTACAGCCTGGAAGAAGTGCACCTTCAGGGTGTGGCCCTGTGGACGACCCGGCTCCTCACCGACAGTGCCGATTGAAGTTTCTCGGGCGATCAAAATATTGGGATAGCAGGCTGTTGGTTGGACTGTTGTTGGAAGTCCCTTGTACTTGAGCAATCTCTTTCTCTCTCTCCCTTTCTTGATGGTGAGTAAGAGTCTATTAATCTTCAAGTCAGAGAACGTGGATAAGCGACGCAGCAGATTTTGGCATTGAAATAGCAAGCTGTTGGTCTGCCCTTTCATTGTTGCAGGAGCGATAACTCTTTCTCCCTTGCTAGTGAGAGAAAGAGCATGTCTGAGGTAGCGAAGTGTTGCAATGGACAGTAGATTTGATGAATCATGTTCTCTTTGGGGGTGTTTGCTATTGCTTGCATGGTGGGTGTTGGTGCTGTAGCTGAAGAAAGTTGTGTGGGGGGGGGGGTGTTGATGCCTTTCCTGCTGCCTGTGCATTGGAGAGGAGGGCTTAGGGTTTCTAACATTTTCTGTCATTCATTATTTGTTTTTTTTTGTTTTGTGGATGTGTGCAAAGAGTAAGGATTTCGGGTCATATCTTGTATTCCCTGATATTAAACTGAACCAATGTCACTTGTTCTTTTATTACAACCATAGATATACACTCTGCCCCGCCACACAACATTCAGGGGTGGAGAATTCCAGAGATCAGTCGCAATAAATTCCTGCAGGTAGTTTTACTTGATAACCCCTAATCCTGTAACTATGCCCCTTTGTTCAAGATTATCCTGCTGGTGAAGAGATCTTGATGTTTCATAAAATAACTTCTCATTTTTCTAAACTCCAAAGAGTGTAGGTCTAATTTCTTTAGCTACTTGCAATGGAACTTACCTCTGATCCCAAAAATTAAGCAGGTGACAGATGTGTATTGTGAACCATCTTCTCTTTGTGTAGCTCACAGTACGATTCTCATTTTATTTATTGATCACTATTAGTGCCAGATAAATGAAACGTGTAAGGATGATCATGTGTTTCACTAATCATGGTTGATTGCTGATTGACTGTTTAATAAAACAGAGGAAATCGTCACTTCACTTTCAGTTTTACTCAATAAGCGTTTGACCTGAATTGAAATCTGTTCATCTTCAATATTGATTTGATGAGTGTTTTGAGATTTTTAGTCCAGAGAAGGCCCAACAGTCTCTGCTTCTTGAAATTACTTCTTGACTTGAGACTAGCTGAGTACTTTTCAAGATGGATTTTAATCCTGAAACTAATTCTATCCTGTGATGACCACATGAAAACATGGTAGTGAATTACAAAGAGGTAGAATTTAGTGGTTTATGACGAAAGCTGCTTGCTTCCTTTGACATTGAAGTTACTACTCATAAGGGAATTAGCAGAAGGGGATTATGTGCTAAGATTGTCACTGTATAGCTGGTGACTGCTTGTCTATAATGGCAAATCAATTCTCTTCAGTTTTGGGTAAAAGAAATATGATATTGAAAAGTTTGAACTTTAAATGAGTTTGCATGACAGTCAAGTTCCTCTGGGAAATAAAAGTAATGATAAAATTATTTTAAATGCATACAAGTTGTATTATGAAGATACACATTAGAGCAAGTGGAAAATCTTACTGTGTGGAGATCCCTTTAAAATGTCATGGAAGGAATTAAGGTTCGCCTGCTGATTACTTTTTCTGATGTTAAGGGATTGACTGGTAATCTCCATCTGTTGAGCAAAGTGCATTTGGCTAAGCCGTGGTCACTGTCAGTTGCCTTACATTACTGGAAATGTCTGGGGCTTTCAATGGTTTAATGGTGTTCTATATTGGTATGTATGCCAGATCCTTTTCATTGATAGAAAGGGCATTGGTAGGTCAGTGGACATTAGCTATAATATCCTGTGTGGGATTGTTAAACTAAATCTATCATAGTGTGATTGTAAATGAACCAAAGTGAGAGATAGTGAGGATTTCTTGCTACTTTGCATAGGATGTGAGATTGCTGAAATGGCCAGGCCATTTCCACTTCCACATGGGAAAGTGCAAGTGAGCCAATGTTGAAGTTATTTCCCAGGTTTTTTTTAATTGGCTTGAGAAGAGCAATATATTCTTATACAACAGATTTATTTACTTTGGAGAAGAATCCCAAAGCCTTCCACAGAAAGATTTGTGTTATTATGTAGCTCCTTATAAAAGTTAGAGTATTCCTAAAATATTTATGCCCAGTACAATATCTTTGAAGTGTACTCAGTGCTGCAGTGTAGGAAATGTAGAAAAGTATGGTTAATCATTCCAAGCAGTAATTGATTTTCTTTGGAAGCTCTTTTACATTTAAATGTAAAGGATTAAGTTAAGGAAACTTGCCAAGATAGAGAACAGCAACTAAAGATTTTCTGTCATGACCATAAGATCATAAGATATAGGGAGCAGAACTGGGCCACTTGGTCCATGAACCTGTGGCCTAGTGGGCCTATCTATGCTTTATATAGTTGCAGTTTTGAGTAGCATGCAATAAGGTATTACAGTACATTTCTGCTAACCTACGTGATTCGTGGCACTGGAGTGGTCCATTATACATTTTGGGAAATAATTTGCATAAAATGTGATCCAAAATTGAGGCATGTGGTTGACCTGTGATCATTAGACTCTGTGCAGAATCTGTGCTCCTGATTCCTATCATCAGATATTTGATTGTGATGGGTTCTCAATGCTGATCTCTCAATATATTTCCTTTGTTCATATCTGAGTGGTGTCTATTTATGACGAACTCCTGTTGAAGCAGACTACTGCTATTTGAAGCCCTTTGTACAATGTATCTGAACTCTAGTAGATGTCATTCACCACTTTTATGAAGACATTTAACAGAAGTGATGGAACACAGGTGAAAATGAGACTCCTGATCTTCTATGTGGCCTGAGGTGGAAGGAGGAGTGGAAACCTCTGGAAGTGGTCTATGTCATCCCCCCTTCTTTCTCAATATCAGTGCCACTGGACTTACAAACTGCTCCATGCACTACACCCTTATCATTCACCCAGCAACAATCTTTTCCTCACATTCACATACCCCACACTCTCTCACACTTTGGAGCCTCCAGGTGTTACACCGTCAGCACGTATATCATCTACAACAACGTAAGCATTATCCAAACATCTTTGAAGTGCCTCTTTTGGCAACATTATGACTTCTGTCTCAGGTTAACATTGATTGTAAATTACCCTCTTGAAGGATAGGCAAAAGGATGCAAACAAATTATCATTAGTTGATCAAAGTCAGGCCATTAATGTGCTGACTGAAAAAGAGAAGCACCAGAGGCAATCCATGAAGGAGACCACTAGTATGATATCCCCAAGATACAGACTGGTTGTCAGGCAAACTCTAAATATGTCAACTTTAAAGTAACAGATTGACTAGATGAATTGACCATTGTTGAATAGTTCCTGATATTTTCACCAGAAGACATGTATACAGGACAGCGGCATATGCTACTATTCAACTGATAAATGCAACACGAGTCTTCAGGTTTCATTGAAAATTATTTTCAATAACAGTGGTTCTGGTTCGAACTCGATTTAAACCTAGACTGTATCAATTACTGGTGAAATATACTGCAGAACGAATCTTTCAAGCGTTGTGTAGTAAATGTTCAGAGAGATTGTTTAGTAGCTTGCTACTGATGGTTGACCTTTGATGGACCTGTATCGAATAATCTTCACTCAGTGTTGTGCTGATGGAATTTCCCCTTCATGCATAATGTATTTGAAACTAACCAAACTTGAGAGATCAGATCCCTTAGGAAGTCTCATTGCCTGTTGTAATAGTCATTACAAGTGGTGGTTTTAGACTTTCACAGTGCTATTAAGAATTTTGACCCAGCAACATTAGAGATGTAGAGATGGATTTCCAAGTCACGATGGTATGTGACATGAAGACCCACTTATTCATTTGTTCAAAGTTCAAAGTAAACTTATTATCAAAGTACATATTTCCCTGGATTCATTTTCTTGCAGGCATTCACAGCAGAATAAAGAAATACAATAGGATCAAACTACATACATACAAATTACACTCAAAGACTGACAAATAACCAATGTGCAAAAGAAGACAGATGATGCAAATTAAATATATAAATAATACTAAGAACATAAGTTGCGGAGTCCTTGAAAGTTATTCCATAGATTGTGTTCAGGTGAGTGAAGTTACCCACGCTGGCTCAGGAGCCTGATGGTTGAAAGTTAATAACTGTCTCTGAACCTGGTAGTGTGGGGCCTAAGGCTCTTGTACCCCCTTCCCAATGGCAGAAGTGAGAAGAAAGCATGGCCTGGATGATGGGGGTCCTTGATGATGGATGCTGCTTTCTTCTGGCAGTGCTCCTTATAGATGTGCTCAATGGTGCATGGGTGGCTTTTCCTGTGATGGACTGGGCTGTATTCACCACTTTTTGAAGGCTTTTTCATTCTTGGGCACTGTTTTAATAACAGGCCATGATGCAACCAGTCAGAATTATTCACTGTGTATTTATAGAAGTTTATCAAAGGTTTAGATGACATGTCAAATCTCTGTAAGTTTCTAAGGAACTACAGGCACTGCTGTGCCTTCTTTGAAATGGCACTTACGTGCTAGTCCCAGGCCAGATCCTCTGTTATGACAGTGCAAAGTACATAGAACATAGAACATGGAACATAGAATAGTACAGCACAGTACAGGCCCTTCAGCCCACAATGTTGTGCCGACCCTCAAACCCTGCCTCCCATATAAGCCCCCACCTTAAATTCCTCCTTATACCTGTCTAGTCATCTCTTAAACTTCACTAGCGTATCTGCCTCCACCACTGACTCAGGCAGTGCATTCCACGCACCAACCACTCTCTGAGTAAAAAACCTTCCTCTAATATCCCCCTTGAACTTCCCACCCCTTACCTTAAAGCCATGTCATCTTGTATTGAGCAGTGGTGCCCTGGGGAAGAAGCGCTGGCTATCCACTCTATCTATTCCGCTTATTATCTTGTACACCTCTATCATGTCTCCTCTCATCCTCCTTCTCTCCAAAGAGTAAAGCCCTAGCTCCCTTAATCTCTGATCAGAATGCATACTCTCTAACCAGGCAGCATCCTGGTAAATCTCCTCTGTACCCTTTCCAATGCTTCCACATCCTTCCTATAGTGAGGTGACCAGAACTGGACGGAGTACTCCAAGTGTGGCCTAACCAGAGTTTTATAGAGCTGCATCATTACATCGCGACTCTTAAACTCTATCCCTCGACTTATGAAAGCTAACACCCCATAAGCTTTCTTAACTACCCTATCCACCTGTGAGGCAACTTTCAGGGATCTGTGGACATGTACTCCGAGATCCCTCTGCTCCTCCACACTACCAAGTATTCTGCCATTTACTTTGTACTCTGCCTTGGAGTTTGTCCTTCCAAAGTGTACCACCTCATACTTCTCCGGGTTGAACTCCATCTGCCACTTCTCAGCCCACTTCTGCATCCTTTCAATGTCTCTCTGCAATCCTTGACAATCCTCTACACTATCTACAACACCACCAACCTTTGTGTCGTCTGCAAACTTGCCAACCCACCCATCTACCCCCACGTCCAGGTCGTTAATAAAAAACACGAAAAGTAGAGGTCCCAGAACAGATCCTTGTGGGACACCACTAGTCACAATCCTCCAATCTGAATGTACTCCCTCCACCACCAACCTCTGCCTTCTGCAGGCAAGCCAATTCTGAATCCACCTAGCCAAACTTCCCTGGATCCCATGCCTTCTAACTTTCTGAATAAGCCTACCATGTGGAACCTTGTCAAATGCCTTACTAAAATTCATATAGATCACACCCACTGCACTACCCTCATCTATATGCCTGATCAGGCTTGTTAGACACGATTTGCCCTTCACAAAGCCATGCTGACTGTCCCTGATTAGACCATGATTCTCACTATCCCTACTACCTTTTTTGAACAAGGGGCAACATTCGCCTCCCTCCAATCCTCTGGTACCATTCCCGTGGACAACGAGGACATAAAGATCCTAGCCAGAGGCTCAGCAATCTCTTCTCTCACCTCGTGGAGCAGCCTGGGGAATATTCCATCAGGCCCCGGGGACTTATCTGTCCTAATGTATTTTAGCAACTCCAACACCTTCTCTCCCTTAATATCAACGTGCTCCAGAACATCAACCTCACTCATATTGTCCTCACCATCATCAAGTTCCCTCTCATTGGTGAATACCGAAGAGAAGTATTCATTGAGGACCTCGTTCACTTCCACAGCCTCCAGGCACATCTTCCCACCTTTATCTCTAATCGGTCCTACCTTCACTCCTGTCATCCTTTTTTTCTTCACATAATTGAAGAATGCCTTGGGCTTTTCCTTTACCCTACTCACCAAGGCCTTCTCATGCCCCCTTCTTGCTCTTCTCAGCCCCTTTTTAAGCTCCTTTCTTGCTTCCCTATATTCCTCAATAGATACATCTGATCCTTGCTTCCTAAACCTCATGTATGCTGCCTTCTTCCACCTGACTAGATTTTCCACCTCACTTGCCACCCATGGTTCCTTCACCCGACCATTCTTTATCTTCCTCACCGGGATAAATTTATCCCTAACATCCCGCAAGAGATCTCTAAACATCCACCACATGTCCATAGTACATTTCCCTGCAAAAACTTCATCCCAATTCACACCCGCATATTCTAGCCTTATAGCCTCATAATTTGCCTTTCCCCAATTAAAAATTTTCCTGTCCTTTCTGATTCTATCCTTTTCCATGATAATGCTAAAGGCCAGGGTGCGGTGGTCACTGTCCCCCAGATGCTCACCCACTGAGAGATCTGTGACCTGACCCGGTTCATTACTTAGTACTAGATCTAGTATGGCATTCCCCCTGGTTGGCCTGTCCACATACTGTGACAGGAATCCGTCCTGGGCCTGGACACACTTAACAAACTCTGCCCCATCTAAACCCTTGGAACTAATCAGGTGCCAATCAATATTAGGGAAGTTAAAGTCACCCATGATAACAACCCTGTTATTTTTGCACCTTTCCAAAATCTGCCTCCTGATCTGCTCCTCCGTATCTCTGCTGCTACCAGGGGGCCTATAGAATACCACCAGTAGAGTAACTGCTCCCTTCCTGTTCCTGACTTCCACCCATATTGACTCAAAAGAGGATCCTGCTACATCACCCACCCTTTCTGTAGCTGTAATAGTATCCCTGACCAGTAATGCCAGCCCTCCTCCCCTTTTTCCGTCCTTTCTATCCCTTTTTTGAACAAGGGGACAACATTCGCCTCCCTCCTTTCCTCCGGTACCATTCCCGTGGACAATGAGCACATAAAGATCCTAGCCAGAGGCTCAGCAATCTCTTCTCTCGCCTCGTGGAGCAGCCTGGGGAATATTCCATCAGGCCCCGGGGACTTATCTGTCCTAATTTATTTTAACAAATCCAACACCTCCTCTCCCTTAATATCAATATCCAGGAATATTGAGAATCCATTCCTGCCCTGGTGCCAACCAAGTCTCTGTAATGGCCACTACATCATAATTCCATGTATGTATCCAAGCTCTCAGTTCATCACCTTTGTTCCTGAGGCTTCTTGCATTGAGGTACATACATTTCAGCCCTTCTACCTTACTGTCCTTACACCATTTATTCTGTTTCTCTTTCCTCAAAGCCTCTCTGTATGTTAGATCTGGCTTTATTCCATGCACTTCTTTCACTGCTCTATCGCTCTGGGTCCTATCCTCCTCGTAAATTAGTTTAAACCCTCCCGAACCATGCTAGCAAACCTACCTGCAAGGATATTGCTCCCCCTCGAGTTCAGGTGCAACCCATCCAATCTGTACAGGTCTCACCTTCCCCAGAAGAGATCCCAATGATCTAAAAATCTAAAACCCTGCTCCCTGCACCAACTCCTCAGCCATGCATTCAACTGCCATCTCCTCCAATTCTTACCATCACTGTCATGTAGCACTGGCAGCAATCCTGAGAACGCCACCCTTGAGGTCCTGTTCTTCAGCCTTCTGCCTAGTTCCCGAAACTCACACTTCAGGACCTCATCCCTCTTCCTGCCTATGTCGTTGTTCCCAACATGTATCACGACCTCTGGTTGCTTTCCCTCTCGTACCAGGATGTCGTGCACCCGGTCAGAGACATCCCGGACCCTGGCACCCGGGAGGCAACAAACCATGTGGGTGTCCTTCTCATGTCCACAAAATCTCCTGTCTGCTCCCCTGACTATAGAGTCTCCAATGACGACAGCTCTCCTCTTCTCCATCCCACTCTTCTGCACCACCGGGTCAGACTCAGTGCCGGAGGCCCTGCCACCGTGGCTCACACCTGGCTGGTCATCCCCGCCAACAGTATCCAGGACGGTAAACTTATTATTCAGGGGAATGGCTACAGGGGTGCTCTGCACTACCTGTCTGCTCACCTTCGCTTTCCCCCCCTGACTGTCACCCAACGACCTGCTTCCGACAGCCTAGGTTTGACTACTTCCCTGTAGCTCTCATCTATGACTGCCTCATTCTCCCTTATGAGTCGAAGGTCATCCAGCTGCTGCTCCAGATTCCTTACATGGTCTTCCAGATTTCCCAGCCGTATGCACTTCTGGCAGATGTGACTCTGCAGGAGAGGAGAGTTCCCCCAAGACTGCCACATCTCACATGAGAGGCACAGCACCGTCTCAGGAGGCACTGTAAAAACTAACTGCGAGCAAGCTTGTCCTTCGCTTCTTCTCTTCGAAGCCTCTCGAGTCAAAGCCTCAAACCTCCACTCCTTCACTGGCCCACTCACGCACTCAAAGTAATTTAAAGTTAATGACCTTATTCACCTCCTATCCCCTAATGAGGACTGGCTCATGATGGGGAGAGCTTCACTCATGATGGACTGGGCTATATCCAACACTTTCTGTCGGGTTTTCTATTCACCAGGGCAGAGGGTGAGGCCAGAAAAGTTAAAAAAAAACTGCAGATGCCCAAAACTGGGAATAAAAACAATATTCTGGAAACAGTCCTCAGACCAGGCAGCAACTGAAGAGACAGAAACTAATAATGTTTCAGGTTGAAGACCCTTCGTTTGAACTACTGGGGTGACATGGTAGTGCAGCGGTTAGCATAGTTTTACAGCGCCAACGACCCAGGCTCAGTTCCTGCTGCTGTCTGTATGGAGTTTGTCTGTACTCCCCATAACTACGCAAGGAATACCAGAAGCAAAGATGGAAATGCAGCTGTATTGAAATTTTTGGTTTGAGACACGATAATAACATAAATAGGGGCAGAACTTGGCCAAGTGGGTTCTTGATCCAGCTCTTCTCTTCAATATCATCATTATTGATCTGATCCTTGGCTTTGGCCCTTCTTTTCTGTCTGAAGTGACTTAAACTTTGATTCCCTATAAACTGGCAGCCTTCTCCTTTCGGTTTTGAATATACATTATCAATCAATGAATGGTAGCTTGCTGCTTATTCTGGGTCTCTGCCAGGTTTAATTAGGCCAGTGAGCTTCTGTTTGGTGGTATGTTGATCACAACTCTAAGTTTTAACATATTTATGAATAAGGAGATGTCTGGATCTCAGGGGAAAGTGCTAAATTAGGGAAAGGCAGACTATCACAATATTAGGCAGGAGCTGGGGAGATTGGATTGGGAGCAGCTGTTATTGGGTAAATTCACATCTGACATATGTGAGTCATTTAATAAACAGCCGGTCAGAATTCAATTGAGGAAGAAAGAAAAGCGTGGCAAGGCTCAGGAACTTTGGGCGAAGAGAGAGTCATCAATCTAAGCAAAAAGATAAAGGAAGCATATTTGAGATCCAAGAAGCTGAAACTGGGTGCTCAAAGAATATAAAGGGAGCATGAAAAACTCCATCAGGGAGTCATGAGGCCAATAGGAACCATGAAATATCCACCATGAGGAGGATTAAGGAAAATCCCGAAGATTTATATGCACGCGTTAAAACAAACAGATAGCTAGTGAAGCACAGGGGCTACTCAAGGATAAAGAGGGGACTTTATGCAGGACGTGGGCACGGCACTAAGTGTGTACTTTGCACCACTATTTACCAAGGAGAAAGACACCAAGAAGGTCAGTGTTGAGATGCAGGTATTCCAGGGCATGATGTCATCACAAAGAAGGAGGTGAATAAGTCTTCAGTGCCTGCTGGGATCTATCCCCGGCAATTGGGAGTGGCAAGGGAGAAGATTTCTGGGGTTTTGACAGAGATCTTTGTATCCTCTCTGATCACTGGTGTGGTCCCTGAGAACTGGAGAGGAGCCAATGCCATTCCATTGTCCCTTAATCTTAGGATTTATTCACATTTGGAAGAGCATAAGCTTATTAGGGACAGTTAAGATAGCCTTGTGTAGGACAGGTTATGTCCTCTATAGCACATAGAGTGTAGAATATAGAATAGCACAAAATGAGTTCTTCAACCCAATATGTTGTGCTGACCTATATAAATCTACTCCACAAACAATCTAACGCTTCCATCCTACATATACCCACAATGCTCTATTTGTTATACATCCATGTGCCTATCTATGATTCCCTTAAATGTCCCTGCCATATCTGTCTCTGCCACTACCCCTGACAGTGTGTTCCAGGCATCTACCGCTTTGTGTTTAAAAACAAAACTACTTCTGACATCTCTCTTACACTTTCCTCCACTCACTTGAAACGGATGTCATATGGTATTGTTC
Organism: Mobula birostris; assembly: GCF_030028105.1. NCBI lineage: Eukaryota > Metazoa > Chordata > Chondrichthyes > Myliobatiformes > Myliobatidae > Mobula > Mobula birostris. The sequence goes on from NC_092393.1 coordinate 14,774,635, forward strand.
ACTGTTGCCCTTGGAAAAAGGTTCTGCCTGTCCATTCTATCTGTACCTCTTATAATCTTATACAGCTCGATCAAGTTGCCCCTCATTCCCCTTGGCTTCAAAGAGAAAGACATGCACAAACTTTCCTCATAAGACATGCTCTCTAATCTAGACAGTGTCCTGGTAAATTTCTACAGTTTTCACACATCCTTCCTGTCCCATGTGTCTATTTCTCACCATTGAAGCTGCATGACCTGTTGAGCTTTCTGTGCATTGCTTACAATGAATATTACAGAGCAAATGAGCAGAGGGAGGAGCAACAATGAATGACGATAGGGAGATGCAGAATCATGGTTTTAATGATAGCATAGAGATTTGGCCCAAAGTTAATCCTGGACCTGTGAGACTTTATCCTGCTACTAATTCATATGTTGATAGAATGTTGTAAATAAAGTAACATGTTGACCAATATTAGTGACTAATCACAAGATTTTACCCTCCAGTACAAAATAAAGAATTTATCTCAGTGAGATGCTGAAATATGCAATGTAATTGCAAAATAAAATGGTTAGATTCACAGCCTTGTCACCAGCTATTATTGAGTTGAATTGACTTTATTGCTTACATCCTTCATATACACGAGGAGTAAAAATCTTTATATTACGTCTCCATCTAAATGTGCAATGTGCAATATGTAATTTATAATAAATAGTATGTACAACAGGATAGTCAATATAACATAGAAATACAGTTGTGTCAGCATGAGTTAAGCAGTCTGATGGCCTGGTGGGAGAAGCTGTCCCAGAGCCTGTTGGTCCTGGCTTTTATGCTGTGGTACTGTTTTCCAGATGGTAGCAGCTGGAACAGTTTGTGGTTGGGGTGACTTAGGTCTCCAATGATACTTTGGGCCCCGTTTTACACTCCTGTCTTTGTAAGTGTCCTGAATAGTGGGAAGTTCACATCTACAGATTTTCTGGGCTGTCCGCACCACTCTCTGCAGAGTTCTGCGACTGGGGCAAGTACAGTTCTCATATCACACAGTGATGCAGCCAGTCAGGATACTCTCAGTTGTGCCCTATAGAACATGTAATTTCAATCTTAAAAGTAAATTTATTATCAAAGAACATATATGTCACCATATACTACCTTGAGATTCATTTTCTTGGAGGTATTCACAATAGAACAAAGAAATACAATCACCCAATGAGCAAAATAAGTCAAACAGTGGAAACTACAATAATAATAAGAAATAAATGAGTAAATAAGTTGTAGAGTCCTAGAAAGTGGAATCCACAACCTATGATAACACTCTTTATCATTTATAAATTAGTGGTGGGCAAAGGACCCTTGGCATCTCAAGCCTGGTCCACCCAATTGTCCAGTTTCAAATTCATACTAAGGAGGAACCCATGGACTGCAGTTTTTGAGGAACAAAGGATGGTGGCTTTAGGCTTTCCAATATTTCTTTGGAAGGAATTTCTGTCCCCTCTAGAACTGCTGATAAGTTAGAGGCAGTGGACGGGTCAAACTGGTTCTCATGGTTATTTTCATTAATATTGTTGAAGGCTAGGAAGAAAAATTTTGAAGAAAAGTTTTTCTTTAGTTTCCACCACTGTCTTTAATTTCTTAGATAAATACACAGTGTGTAAATTCAAAACAGATTCCACTTTCAAAGGTTCAAGGATCATTTATTATGAATGTAATGGCTTCTTTGTAATGTTTCACTGCTAATGCTAATCTAATGGCTTCTCTGTAAGGTAATGGCTTCTTTGTTAATGTTCACTGATGAGGTAACGGTTTCTCTGTAGCAGAAATATTTGGGTTATTGCTGGAGATAACAGGACAGTTAGCCAATCAGGGATTGTTGTTTTGTCTTGTGTATCTGGAAGGATATTGTTTTCATGGTCTTTTGTTGAGGAGAGGTGAAGAGGGAAGACGCGTGTGGAGAGAGCTGGTAGACCACCGGACGGAGTGGACTGGGATCTGAGGGTCCGAATGTCGGTGATGTTCAGAGGAGATCGATGGTGGAAGAATGACTACTGAGTGTGCTCCAAAGAGACAAAGACTTTGACTTGGGTCCTTTTTTTGTTGTTTATTTTCATTACTAACCCTATATTCAGATTAAGATTCATAAAGTTCTATCATTTAATTGCATATGGTGTACTGTCTGATATTTTGCATTGTGGGTTTGTAACTGGGGGTACATTACACAGCATCCACACAAGCGTGATTACCCAGTTTGGTGGAGCCGAAGGCTGATTCCCCCAGACGGACATGAGCTGGCCGAGCCTGAGGGTTACAATTGTGGGGGCTCGTCCGGGATTGACTCCGTTGGATGCTGTGTGATTGCCCATTTAAATCTGTAAATCTCTGCTGGTGTGGAACGCTGGTGTGCCTCTGTGGGATTGCCAGTAATTAATGCATGGGTGTTGAGTGGGGTGGGTATTCGTACCATGGATGAATTGTTAATTTGATTTTTGAGTATGGTTAAAGCTGTTGGCAAAGTTGAAATCGTAGCACGAAAGTTTAATAAAATGGCAGGCTCAGACCTTGTTTTAGTTCAGACTAGCGCTGACGTAACGGCAGTGGGAATGCCAGTGTCTATCGGTGCCCCAGGTGAGGCAGGGCCATGGCCTGTCCATACTGTCAGGGAGGAGGAGAAGGGAGCCCAGCAGGCTGGGACACAAGCTGATTTGCCTGCGGTTGGGGGCAGAGGTTTCTATCGTTTCTGAGGAGTGAGGGGAAAGAGTGGTCGGATTTGGAAAGTTTAATTAGTCCCCGTCCCCCAGTGGAGAGTGAGGGTTCTGAGTTGGCATCAGCCCTTAGCTTCCTGCCGAATAAGTGGCCCAGCGCACTGGAAGCTAAGAATTTTCGCTGGAATAACGCCCACCCCCGAGGGGGAAGAGGAGTATGAGACGTGGGTGGAGCAGACCTCTCAGTTGTTGGGTGAGTGGCAGTGTTCTGATGACGAAAAGCCACAGAGATTGGTTGAAGGTTTGAGGGGGTTGGTGGCTGATGCCGTAAGAGGTGTGGCAGTTAACCAACCCTCTGCTCCCCTTGTTGAGTATCTAGATGCATTAGAGAGCACCTTTGGTATGACAGGGAGCCCAATGGAGCTCCTGGGGGGGTGGTTTCAAAACATGTGTCAGGAGAAGGGGGAGAAGCTTTCCGCATACCTTTCTCGGCTAGAGAGACTGCTAAATTGTTTGCGGCGCCAGGGGAGGTCATTCAGGCTGCTGAGGTGGATAAGTTAAGGATGGACCAGGTAGCCAAGGGCGCCCAGCCCCAGGACATGTTTGCTCATGATCTCCGACAGTCCCGTAAAACGGGCCCCACTCCCTCATTTGTTCAGATGATCAGAGAGGTGCGGGAGGAGGAGAATGTGTTGGGGGTGCGAGAGGACTCCATCATCAGGGTACAGTCCTCGGTAGTAGCCCCTTGTGGTGAAGTGACCGGGGCCAGCCCAACCTGGGAAATGGTAAAGGAGATGATCCGGGCATTGGCAATATTTCGTCCGCAGTTGACAAGGGAGACATGGCTTAGGCAGAGTAGATGAAACATGCTTTGGTGCCTCTGTTACTGAAAGAATGGCCTCAGTTGGAGTTGAAGAACCAGATTTTATACCCCAGACTGACCTTGGTGTTGCCAGCTGGTTCTGCCCGAGAAGTATCGGAGGATTGCTCTGAAGTCACTTCACGATGATTCTGGACATTTGGGGGTGGAAAAGACCTATGGATTGCTCGGAGACCGGTTTTACTGGCCCCAAATGAAGTCGGAGGTTGAAGAATACTTCAAGTCGTGAATTCACAGCATACGGCGGAAGACACTGCCTATGCGCACAGCTCCTTTGTCCCACTTGCAGAGTGCAGGGCCCCTGGACCTGGTGTATATGGATTTCCTGTCCATAGAACCTGATGCTAGCAATGTGGCGACTGTCTTAGTCATCACGGACCACTACACCAGATATGCTCAGGCTTTTCCTACCAAAGACCAGAGGGCGACTACGGTGGTAAAAGTGTTATGGGAGAAGTATTTAGTTTATTATGGCCTTCCCAGGCAGATACATAGTGACCAGGGACGGGACTTCGAGAGCAGACTCATCTGTGAGTTACTGGGCATGCTTGGAGTTGAGAAGTCGAGGACCACACCCTATCACCCGCAGGGTGACCCCCAGCCTGAGAGGTTTAATCGGACCTTGCCAGATATGCTTGGGACCATGGAGATCAGCAAGGAGAGCAGGTGGAGTGAACATATTGGGCATCTGGTTCACTGTTACAACTGTACACGAAATGAAGCTACTGGATACTCGCCATGTTATCTGAGGTTTGGGCGCGAGGCGAGGTTGCCCATTGACCTTTGTTTTGGGACTGACGAGGGTGACTTACCACCGAAGCCTTATCTGAAGTATGTGTCTGATATGAGGAGAGAGCTGAAGAGGGCTTATGAATTGGCTGAGGTCGTGGTCGCCAAGCAGAATTGTGGAAATAAGAGGAGGTATGATCAGAAGGTGAGGTTCTCCCAACTCCTGCTGGGAGACCAAGTCCTCATAAGGAACTTGGGGCTACCTGGAAAACACAAGTTGGCTGACTGCTGGGCGGCCACACCCTTTGTGGTGGAGAGTCAGATGCCAAACCTACCAGTTTTCTGGGTGAAACCAGAGGAGGGGAATGGGCCTGTCAAGATTCTCCATCAGAACCAACTGTTGCCCCTGGGACAAGAGGTGCAGGTAGACCCAGAGCCCGACTTGGAGACTACACCTAGTAAAAGGACTCTGCGAAAACGTGGGGAGACTGCAGGGCCCACAGTGGGAGAGGCTGGGCTGGCCCCGCCCATGAGGCATACTGATTCAGAGGTTGATGATCTGGATGTGTGGTACATACTGACTTTCACTAATTCCCCACTGATTGAGGAAGAGCCTCCTGGCCTTTCTCCCTCTGAGTCAGGTGAAGTTGGGGGGGTGGCTATCTGTGGGCAGTCTGGGTTACAGCAGGACTCTGAAGGAGAGGAAGCGGGGCCTGGACACAGGACAGAGGGCTCTGAGTTGCAGGGGGGCATGAGTGGTATGAAGGGAGGATTCGCCAAGTGACCCGGAGTATCCCCAGTAGCGTCTGAGCCTGAAGAGTTAGGTGAGGAGGTACAGAGGTCTCGGAGAATTAGGAGACCACTGGATAGGTTGGCCTTTTGTAGCACCTGGGGAACAGGGCATGATCTCTACTGTTTTATGGAGCTATGTCACTGCCTTTTGCACCTGGATTGGGCTTTGTGTTTTGCAGGAAGGGTTGGCGAATTATCTCAACGTCATGAGGACATGGCTAAATTTAGTGGGGGGGTGAATGAAATGGCTTCTTTGTAACGTTTCGCTGCCGAGGTAACGGTTTCTCTGTAGCAGCAATGTTTGGATTATTGCTGGAGATAACGGGACTGTTAGCCAATTGGAGATTGTTGTTTTATCTTGTGTATCTGGAAAGATTTTGCTTTCACGGTCTTTTGTCGAGGAGAGATGAAGAGGGAAGACGCGTGTGGAGAGAGCTGGTAGAATGCCAGACGGAGTGGACTGGGACCTGAGGGTCCAAAGGTCGGCGAAGTTCAGAGGAGATCGATGGTGGAAGAATAACTACTGAGTGAGCTCCAAAGAGACAGAGACTTTGACTTGGGCCCTTTTTGTTGTTGTTTATTTTCATTACTAACCCTATATTCAGATTAAGATTCATAAAGTTCTATCATTTAATTGCATATGATGTACTGTCTGATATTTTGCGTTGTGCATTTGTAACTGGGGGTACATCACACATCATCCATACAAACATGATTACCCAGTTTGGCGGGGCTGAAGGCTAATTCCCCGAGATGAACACGAGTTGGGCGAGCCTGAGGGTTACATCAAAGTATACAGCTCTGAAATTCTCCTTCTCCAGATAGCCATGAGAGCAAGAAAGAAAAGAATGGCATCGTGATTATCAACCCCCAAATTCCCCTCCCCCACACAAGATGAGGTGAAAAACACAGAACGCAAAAAATCCATAAGACTGAAACAAAGTCGACAGTCCAAGTCCACACACAAAATGGAGAAAACTTGAACAGCGTTCTCCCTCTCCGTAGTAGAGCGATCTCACCAGCGATAAAAAGGCAGTCTCCCCCTCTCTGTAGCAGAGCGATCTCATCAACAATAAAAAGGCACTCTCCCCAGTACAAATGAGAAATTTAACACTGAGATGCTAAAATATGTAATATCATTTTCTATAATGTATTGCATGTTCACAACCTTGTAGCTAACTATCATCTGTAAACATGGATAACATGTTCTTATATTATAACACTCTTTATCAAGTAGTAGCAGGAGATGGAATTGCGGCACCTCAAGCTTGCTCCAACATCCAATAAAATCATGACTGACCTAGCTGTAGTTTCATCTACATGCTTCCATCTACTAGGAGTAATTTTTCACTCCATTGATCATCAAGCATTTATCTACCTTAGCCCTAAAAATATTCAAAGCCTCTCTTACCACTGATATTTCAAGAGAGTTTTGAAGATTTATAACCCTCTCAGAAAAAATGCTTTGTCTCTGATGATGACGTCGCAAGAAAGTGACAATCATGATTAAAGATCTTCATCTGGGAAATGTCCTTTTTGGATAACTACCAGGACAGAGAAGGTGAAGGAGCTTGAAGACCCACACTAAATATTTTAAGGACAGCTTCTTCCCTTCTCCCATCAGATTACTGAATGCTCCAGGAACCCATGAAAACTATTTTCTGATCCATCTTTTGCACTACTTATTTATCTTTCAACCGAGTCACTTCTCACTCTTCTAAACTCTAATGGATACAGTTCTACTTTGTCCAACTTTTCATCGTAAACCAATTTACCCATTCCAGGAATTAGTCTAGTAAATGTTCTCTGAACTACTTCTAATCCTTATATAAGGAGGCCAACATTATGCACAGTACTCCAACTGTGGTCTCACCACTGCCCTGCATCACAGAAGAATGCATTAAATTTCCCCAGCAAGAAACAATAACATTCTGATATCTTTCTGAGTTACTGGTTGTACTGACATTCTGGTCTTTTGTGCTTTACTTTATATTAATTCTAGAGTATTATCAATAAGTATACAAGAGTATAAAAGGCAGCAAAGAATAAACTTTTTATGCTCTTCACTGTTGCAGCCCTTTAAAACATTGAACTTTGTCTTCAATCTTTCAGTCTCTTGTTGCTCATTTATTAGGGTTGAAAATGAAATAGGTGACAGGAACAACCATACACATTACTTTGATATTCTGCTGTGCATTGCCTGTGACCTAGAAACATACCTTATGATAAATAGGTCACTTTAACTCTTATAAGTTAACTTTGAGAGTTGAACTGTTCTTCAACACTGAAATGCATTGAAAAATTTAAATAACATTGAACTGTGAGAGTGAATTGTAAATGTCACCTGAAACATACTCTATACTTGAAATGAGCATATCACCGTGTGTAATGTGTAACAAATCCTGAGCTGCTAGACTAATTAAAGCAACAACGCAGAGTTCCGTGCTGTGCTGTAGTTTTAATATTCTTAGTTGACAACAATCAGCTGATGGCTGTAAATAGTGAATTTGGATTGAAAATATACTGAAAGCTAGTTGATCTGAAGCAAAAAACAAACATCATTCCAACTCAGGGTCTCAATGATTCCTTTGCCTCCACAGGTGCTTTTTGACCCATTGAGTACCCACCCCAACCCACAGTATATTCTGTTTTGCAGAAGCCAGTATCTCAAGTCTCTTGTGCCTCCACTTGATCTGAAGTATGGAAAAATGGACCTCATTTCAATGAACATTATGGATTTCTACCCCTATTTAATTTAGCAAATTTATCAACATTGTGTAAGCAAACTTGAAGATGAATCTTGACCCATCTTTCTTTGCTGACTCTTTTGAAAACCATTTAATTAATCTCACACTCTTGCTATTTCTCCATAGACTCATAGAATCATAGAAAAGTTCAACACAGAAACAGGCCTTCATCCCATCTAGTCCATGCCAAAGCACTTAAAATGTCTACTCCCATCGAGCTGCACAAGGATCATAGACCTCAGTACCCTACTATCTATGTATCTATCCAAACTAGTGTTAAACATTGAAATTGAGCTCACATATACCACTTGTGATGGCATCTCATTCCACATCCTGATGGCCCTCTGAGTGAAAAAGTTTATCCTCATATTCCCCTTAAACTTTTCACCTTTCACACTTAGCACATAACCTTTGGTTGTAGTCCCACCCAACCTCAGTGGAAAAAGCCTGCTTGCATTTACCCTATTTATACCCCCATAATTTTGTACACCTCTATCAAATCTCCTCTCAGTCTTCTACCTTCTAAGGAATGAAGTCCTATCCTATTTACCTTTTCCTTATAACTAAGGTCCTCCACAGCCGGCAACATCCTTGTAAATTTTCTCTGTACTCTTTGAAACTTATTTAGATTTTTCCTGTAGGTAGACGACCAAAACTGCACACAATACTCTAGATTAGGCTTCACCAACATCTTATACAATGTTAACATAACATCCCATCTCTTGTACTCAAAATATTGATTTATGAAGGCCCATGTGCCGAAAGCTTTCTTTATGACCCTATCTGCCTGTGATGCCACTTTCAATGAATTATGGATCTGTATTTCCAGATCCCTTTGTTCTATCACACTCCACAGTGCCCTATCATTCACTATATAAGCCCTACCCTAGTTGGTCCTACCAAACAGCAACACCTCACTTTAAATTCCATCTGCCATTTTTCACCCCATTTTTTCCAACTCTTGCAGATCCTCCTGCAAGCCATGATAATATTCCTCGCTGTTCACTACATCCCAATCTTGGTGTCATTTGCAAATTTGTTGATCTAGTTAATCACATTATCATCCAGTTCATTGATATACATAGATGACAAACGACAATGGAGCCAGCACCGATACCTACGGCACACCACTGATCACAGACTTCCAGTCAGAGAGGCAACCATCTACTACTACTCTCTGTCTTTTCCTACAGATCCAAAAACTAATCCAATTTACTGCCTCATCTTGAATGCCAAACAACTGAACCTTCTTGACCAAATTTCCAATTGGGACCTTCCACTGTCTTACTACAGTCCACGTAAACAACATCCACTGTCCTTCATCCACTTTCCAGATAACTTCCTCGAAAAACGCTATAAGATTGCTTAGACATGTCCTACCACACACAAAGCCATGCTGACTATCCTTAATCAGTCTATGTCCATCCAATTACTTATATATCCCCTAGAATAATTTCCAATAACTTTTGCACAGCTGACGTCAGACTCACCGGCCTATAATTTCCTGGACTATGTTTAGAGCCTTTCTTAAACAGTGGAACAGCATTGGTTATCCTCCAGTGTTCTGGAACATCTCCTTTCACTGAAGATGTTTTAAATATCTCTACTAAGGCCCTGACAATTTCTGCACTTGCTTCCCGCAGGGTCTGAAGGAAAACCGTTTCAGGCCCTGAGGATTTATCCACCCTGATTTGCCTCAGGAGAGCAAACACCTCCTCCTCTGTCATCTGTACAAGGTCCATGAAGTTGATGCCACTTCCATCTCCTGAGTAAATACAGATGCAAAAATTTTATTTAAGATCTCCCCCATCTGTTTTGGCTCCAGACGTGGATTACCATTCTGATCTTCCAGAGAGCCAAGTTTGTCCCTTGCAATCCTTTTGCTCTTAACATATCTGTAGAATCCCTTAGGATAAGGTTAGGAATCCCTTAGGATTCTTCTTGAAGTTGTCTGCTAGAGCAATCTTATGCTTTCTTTCAGCCCTCCTGATTTCTTTCTGAAGGGTTCTCTTGCGTTTCTTATTCTCCATAAGCACCTCATTTGTTCCTACCTGCCTATACCTGAATATGCATCTCCTTTTTTCTCTTAACTGGAGCCTCAGTATCTTTTGAAAACCAAGGTTCGCTACACTTGGTATCTTTACCTTTTAGTCAGACAGGCACATGCAGGCTTTGTACTCTCAAAATTTCACTTTTGAAGGCCTCCCACTTACCAACTACACCTTTGTTCGTCCCAATCCACACTTGTCAGATAATTTCCGATACCATCATAAATTGGCCTTTCTCCAGCTTAGTATCTCAACCCGCAGAACAGACCTAACTTTTGCATATTTACTTTGACACTGATGGCTTTGTGGTTATTAGCTGCAAAGTGTACTCCTACACAAACTTCTACCACCTTTCCTGTCTCATTCCCTAATAGCAGATCCAGCATCACATACACTCTCGCTGGAACTTCTGTGTACTGATTAAGGAACATATTTGACAAGCTCTATCACATCTAGTTCTTTTACAGTATGGGAGTCTCTGTCAGTATGTGGAAAGTTATAATCACCTACTATAACAACCCTATGTATTTTGCAGCAGTCTGCAATCTCTCTGCCAATTTGTTACTCTCAATCCCTCAGAGTGATTGGTTGGTCTGTAGTATAGCCCCATAAATGTGGTCATACCTTTCTTATTTCTCAGTCCCTCCCATAACAGCTCACTAGATGAGTTCTCCAGTCTGTCCTGATGGAGCTCATTTTCCCTGACTTGTAATCCCACCCCTCCTCCTTTAATCCCCCTGTCCTTTCACCTCTAAAACAACTGAACCCTGGGATATTGAGCTGCTGGTCCTGCCCCTTCTGCAACCAAGTCTCACTAATGGCTACAATATCATAATTCCAGGTGTTGAGCTCATCCACCTTTTCTACGATACTTCTTGCATTGAAATGTAAGCAGCTCTGAACACTAGTCGCACCATGCTCAACCTTTTGATTCCTGACTCTGTCTGAGATCCTACCAATATCTGTCTCCACAACCTCTCCACTAACTGTTCCGGTTTCCCTGGTTCACATCTCCCTGCAACTCTAGTTTAAACCCCACCATGCAGTATTAGTAAACCTTCCTGCTAGGATATTAGTCCCCTTCAGTTCAGGTGCAAACCATCCGTCTGTACGGGTCCTACCTTCCCTGGAAGAGAGCACAATGATCCAAAAATCTTATGCCCTCCTTCCCACACTAACTCCTTAACCGCATATTAAACTGTATAATCTTCCTATTTCTGGCCTCACTAGCACATGACATGGGTAGCACAGCCATGGAGGTTCTACCAGTTAACTTAGCACCTAATTCCCTAAACTCCTTTTCAGAACCTCGTCACTCATCCTACCGATGTCATTGACACCTAGTTGGACCACGATCTCTGGCTGTTCACCCTGCCACTTAAAGAATGCTAAGGACTCGATCCAAGATTTCACTGACCCTGGCAGTTGGAAGGTACTATACCATCCGAGAATCTTGTTCTCGCCCAGAGAATCTCTTTTCTGTTACTCTAACTGATGAACCTCCTATCACCACAGTTCTCCTCTTCTCACTTTCTCCCTTCTGAGTCACAAAGCCGGGCTCAGTGCCAGAGACCCGACTGCTGTGACTTTCCTCTGCTAGTCATCCCCCCAACAGTATCCAAAATGATATACCAAAGGTATATACAAACCTCAGGGTTGTTGAGGAGGGTGGCCACAGGGCTAATTTGCACTAGGTCTTTAACCCCTTTTTTCCTTCCTGACTGCCACCCAGTTTCCTGTGTCCTGCACCTTGAGTGTAACTATCTCTCTGTATATTCTATCTATCACGCCCTCAGCCTCGGAGTTCATCCAGTTCCAGCTCCAGCTCCTTAACACGGAGTGTTAGAAGCTGCAGTTGGATGCACGTCCTGCAGGTATAGTCGTCAGGGACCCTGGAGGCCTTTTCTCATCCCACAAGAGGAGCGTCCCAGTATCGTATCTGGAATCTCTACTGTTCTAACCAAGCAAATGTAAAGAAGTGGAGAAATTTTTGCCCTCTCTGAGTGAAACCTCAAAATTTCCACTCTATCTCTGTCCACTCCAATGATGGCTGGTGCAACGGCAGCCATTCTGCTTGCTCCTGCCTATTTTAATTTGTTTTTGCTAATCAATCCCAAATGCCGATTGGCCATTGCTCAGTGCTCCAGAAAAAAAACTGCTGCAAGTCGCTGCCTTTAATACTTGATTAGTGAACCTGAGTCAATTCCACCTTCTCAGGCTTCTGATCTCTCCAATTGGTTGCTGCTCATAGCTTTACAGATGTTGAAATATTCAATTAAAAACCTGAGGCAAAGCGTTTATGTGTTGGCAGCTACTTTGAGATCTCTGACCCCCTGATCAGAGACATTCATTGTGGCACATGTCTAATCTATGCATTGTTTGCCCTATAGTTCTAGCATTCCATTTCAACACAATACTTACTGCTTGCCTTGTGGCAGGAGAAGATCTGAGAGTGTGAAGCAAATGAAGACCACGGGCCAACACTTGTTCTTGAGAATGCAAACAAGGAATTGTCACCACCTACATGGTGGAGACCTCAAGAAGACCACAACCTTGTAGAGTTTGGAGGCTTGCATGCCTCAATGACCCAGAGAGCTATGTTGGCTGGAGTCAGGGCCTTGTGCTTTGGCTTTTGGTAGGGTCAGCCATGTCAAACAGGTCAAAGATAGAGGTCAGACTAAGATCTGGCCCTCCAGGTTCATGGTTCAGCTCTGGCTGGTCAAAGAACAACCCTGGCTGGTCAAAAAACAACCCTGACTGGTCAAAAAACAATTGCTACAGAAGCAGCAATGAAGAATCCGTCTATACAGACACAGATGGAGGAACTTCATTGCTGTCCTAAACGCCAGCGGCTTTAACAGGCAGTAGCTAAGTACATAAGGGGGAGTACTACAAAGCAATATTTTCAGTTAGGGCATGTTTGCACATTTTAAACAAGATACAAAGCCTTAAAGTGGAATCTTTCTTTAATGGCAACAAAAGAATTTGGTGAATTTATGGGTTCTATATAACAAAATTTTTTGGCCAAAGAGGGAAGATCAGTGCAATGTGAAAGAGCTCAAGTTTCAGATGTGCTAATTTATGTAGAAGCACAAAATCTTGGAAATGGAGAAGTAACGGAAGTGGAGTGGGTGGAGTGGGGTTTAACCCAGAATGAGGAAAAGAGAAGGTCTGTGATAGGTGGGACTGGGTATAAAGAAGATACAGCTGGAAAGATTTATAGGGAGAAAGTTTTGCTTCTCCAGATTGTGATTGTGCAACATTTCCCATGTCATGGTGGAATGCCAATGACTCACAGCATGGATGGACCTTGTATACCAGGAATGCAAAAGCAGAAAATTGACATTTCAGTACCAAGAGAGAGCTTTGAATTGAACATCATGGATAGTCATAAATAAAAGAAAAAAGAAATGCATAGAACTGGAGGTAAACTAACATCTGGTAGATAAAGAAAGATTAAAAGGCCAGAAATTACCTTGTCATAAGTTCCTTTTATTATCCATTGTATATTTATAAAACAATGGTCTAAGTTAAATATGGTAAAGTTGGCAAGTCTCCCAAGAGGGAAAAACACTGTCAAACAGCTTGTCTGGAATTCAATGTTGTTATCACAATTGGGTAAACCAGGCTGAATGAAATGAAGTTCTGAGACTTTAAACATTAGCCCTTGTAATATTGAAGATGGCGGCCCAGTACTTGAACTGCCTGTTAGCAATTAAATTCCATTCTCTCTTATGTCTACACTGCATGTATTATGTTGCTTGCTCAAATAGCAGGCAGAGCAGGGAGATATAAGTGGCAATATTGTGATCTGAGGGGGAAAAAACTGATTAGTATGATGCAAGATATGGGGTTAGAGAAAAGAAATGGAGAATTAGGTGAAAGATACAGATAGACAGCACTTGAAATCAATACTGTCTATGAATGCTTTCTCATCTGTCATACTCATTGCCCATTCAAAAGTAGCGAAGCTTATTGAGCTAAAGGGTCAATGATCTATATTCGAAATACTGAAGTGCGTTGTAGCTGTTCAAATGTCACATCCGCGTTGTCAGCCAGCGCATCACTATCAAGATTCAGTGCTGCAGGCAGCAAATGCCCTGTTAACATTAAGATGAATTTGCCTTTAATTTGTGGTTTCTGGCTGAGTTATTTTAGATAACATTTAAATGCATTTAATGTTTAAAAAGATGCGAATGGATAAATTTTGAAGTAGTAAATTTTACTCAAATTATTCCAAAAATGCATGATATGGGTGAATTGGTGGTGGTTGATTTGGGAGGCGAAGGCAGTATTTTTTTACATTAAACTTCCTTTGCTGATTTATAAACAGTCAATCCATAAAGTATTTTGGACATCTGGTGTAGAAGCTGTTGCATCTTCTTGTGTCTTAAGTACACTTTAAGACTCAAATTACTGTATATTATGGCTATGTACTGTACTACTGAGCAATGCAATGAGCGTTAGCCACCGACACTAGTGAATGGGTATCATAAGAACCATGTTATTATAGATGTATTAATGGCCTTATAAATACAAGTATTTATTTATTCTTGCAATAATATAAAGTGTGTTTTTTTTAAAAAAAAGGCAGTTTTGTTAAAACTTTTAACAAATAACCTATTTTTAAAAATTAAGTTAATTGTCATGCTTTGTACATAATATCTTAAGTGAATAGAGTTGTAGGTGGTAATGTGTCTCCATTTTATTGGCTTGAAGCTGGTTCTCTCTGTCCTTGATGAGTTGATGTCTTGTGTTGGTGATAAGGTTACTGCCATGTCTGTTGGAGAAACCCAGAAGAAGGATCTCAACCTGAAATAGCAACTGCGCTTTTCCCTCCTCAAATGCTGTCTGACCTGCTGATTTCCTCATTCTTTGCTCAGGATTCCAGCATCGACAGTCCTTGTATCTCCTTTACACTTGGGCTGTTGGGTTTGTTGCTAATACCCTGTTTTGCCGGTTATGGTGAAAGTTGCTGATGCTGGCCAGTCACATTCTTGATGACATACTAGCTTCAGGTATCAACTTTATCAATAACTTCAGTAGGCTTCCACATTTTCAAATGCAATCCCTGCACAACTTCCCACTCTCAATGGTTCAGGCAATAATTGAATATATTTGCATATCCTCTCTCAATTACTCATTTTATTACATCATCTGCCAATTTGATCCATATAAAAACTAAAAACAGGAGCAGGCCAATTGGTTCCAGAAGTTCCACGATTCAATAAGACCTTTTACGATACAATTCAGGTCTCAATGTCACTTTCCTGTTCTCTCCAATATTCCATTACTCTCTTGTTGTTTAAATATCTGTCACTTTGTCCTTGGTACTGTATATTCAATGACTCTACCCCTGCAGAATTTTAAAGGTTCTGACAGAAGAAATTCTTCCTCATCTTCAATAGGTGACCCCTTATTCCGAATCTATGCCTGCCTAACTCTAGCTAACTCTACCTGCTTTTAGCACTCACCCTGTCATTCCCCCTCAGAAGGTCATAAGCTTTAATAAGATCTCCTGCTATCCTTCTAAACTCTAGTAGTCCTGCTCAATGTCCCTTCATATGCCAAATCCTTCACCCCAGAAATCAACCTAGTAAATCTTCTCTGCATTACTTCCAAGAGAGAGACCGAAACTATATGCAATGATCCAGGTATTGCCCTCTCATGTTGCATCAAATCTTCCCTTGCTCCTTGCAATAAAGTTCAACATTCTTTATATTATAGGCAAGGTATTTTTCCATGATCTTTCACAGATCCCTTTCAATCTGAGTTTTCACTCCTTTGTTTCTGTAGTTCGGCTGCATCGATCCTGTTCCGTTCTCAAGACTGATCTAGAGGTTGGGTGTTTGCTAGAATCTTCAAAGTTCAGAGTAAATTTTATTATCAAAGTACAACTCTGAGATTCATTGTCCTGTGGACAAACTCAACAAATCTATAGTTCAATAGTTTCATTTAATAAAATTCTTGCTCTTCGTAAACATCCATGAAAACAGAAGAGTGCCCCAAATAATGAGTGACAGTAAAAACACTAGGACACAAAGACCTCTCCACAACCCGCCCCCCCCGCCTACGCATAAGCAGCAACAAAGCATCAACTCTCCCCCAACACTTCCCCTACTTACTTCAGCAAAAAGGATCAGCAACAACTACCCACCATCCTAGCAATGGCAAAGTCTCCAAGAGAGAGCACGATCTACAGTACCACAAAAGGAGATCATTCTCCCAATAGTTTGACATGTCATTCTCCCCCTAATAAAGGGGCAGAGAAGTGTCACACAGCGAAAGGGGAGACAAAAATGAAACAACTCACTAATTATGGTGTTAAAGTGGGCTGTTTGCACCACTCTCTGCAGAGTCCTGCGATTGAGGGAATTACAGTTCTCATACCAGGCAGTGATGCAGCCAGCCAGAACGCTGTCAATTGTGCCTCTGTAGAAAGTCCTTAGGATTTGGGGACTCATGCCAAACTTCTTTAGCCGTCTGAGGTGAAAGAGGTGTTGTGGTGTTTTTCTTTCCACATAGCCAGTATGTTCAGACCATGTGAGATCCTTGGTGATCCTCAGTTGAAAAGATCCTGTCTTTGCTCTCATATCTGACTTCCTCATTCACTTATGCCTTTTAATGAAACAATGGAGTATCAGCTAATAATTTTGCTTAAATGTTCGGATTGCCCCCTCACCATTATTAGATGATCAGGGGCTAGTAATTGCTTGCTTAATCACTGGCATGTTGAGGCTGGGGTTAGGTGATGCTCACAAGTTCTGTTTTTGTGACTTTTAATACAATCAGAACCCCTTTATGTGTCACTGCTAGTTGTTTATTTTGCAGTATATAGAGAAGTGTCCAACACAGTCAGTCCATTGATTGAGTATTGATTGTTGAGACAGATACTGCACAGAATAGCGATGCAGCATTTGCACATTGTGCGAGACACTGCCAATAGACAGTGCTTGTCAAATGATCATGTATTCATTAATTTCATTCATGTGTAAAATAAGCAGAGTGAACATTTCTAGAAGCATTTGCTGAGGAAACAGTGAACAGAAGATTACTTCATTAGTTTTTTATTGTTGTAATCCACTGTACCATCTCCCTCTGTTCTTTTATCAGTTTAGTGTTGGTTATTAGCTTCTCCTACTTCTTGACTGAAATGTTTCATGCAAAATGATTTAAACTTTACATCAAACGTCTGAAAATCTCAGCTATCAGGGAATCATAGAATTGTTGTGGCTCAGTGGGAGACCATTTGGCTCAGCAAGTCCACACTTGCAGCTTCAGACATCAGTCTTACTGAGACTTGTTTCTCCATAATTACAGCATAGCCCGTGACCAAGTCAAGTTCAAAATAATCCACTAGGTCTTTGGTAGTGAGGTGAATCTAGATTACATTGCATTATGTTTGGAATACTTAGACCATCATTTGCCTATATTATTAAGAAATCAAGGATCCCTTTATTCTTCTTTCCGTATCTTCCTAAATCCTGAGTGAAGTTTAAACTTCTTATCAAAATTATTTTTTCTGGGTTTGTCTTTCAGATTTCTAAACCATTATCTGCAGAATAGTGGTACCTGTCAAAACATCTGCATCAGCTTAGTGACATTTTTATCACTCTTAGATCTTCCTCAGTTCCTTAAGCCCAATTGTCTGCATTGCTATTCCTTTTCTGTGTCAGACGCACATGAGACCATTATCTTTTCCATCTGGTAATAACTACTCCTCTCTTCTAATCCCTCAGGAAGTTTACTCAGACTCTCTTTGTCTCAGCCTTGGTTTGTTGTACATCTTTTACTCTTTGTGGTGTACTTCGTTTCCATTTACGAATTGAAATTGATGATATCTCTCTGTTTAGTTCACTGTTCTTCTCATGCTGAACATCACTGAGTGAGTGTCCAGTTTGGAGAATCAATCTCAACGATACCTCAATGGCTTGGCACAGCAACTGCACTGCACATGATCACAAAAAACTGCAGAGAGCTGTGGACACAGCTCAGCACATCATGGAAACCAACCTCCCCTCTACGGGCTCTATCTACACTGCTTGCAACCTCAGTAAATGAGCTAGCATAAGACTCCACTCACACCAGGTGTTCTCTCCTCTCCCTGTTTCCATTGGGCAGACGATACCACCAAGGACAGCTTCTACCCTGCTGTAAGCAGAAGGGAAATTATGGACTAGTTAGCCTGACCTCTGTGGTTGGGAAGATGTTGGATTCAATAGTTAAGGATGAGGTTATAGAGTACTTGGTGACACAAGTCAAGATAGGGCAAAGTCAGCACTGGGGCTCCACAGGGAACTGTCTTGTCTCCCCTTCTCTTCACCATTTACACCTCGGACTTCAACTACTGCACAGAGTCTTGTCACCTTCAGAAGTTTTCGGATGACACTGCCATAGTTGGATGCATCAGCAAGGGAGATGAGGCTGAGTACAGGGCTACGGTAGGAAACTTTGTCACATGGTGTGAGCAGAATTATCTGCAGCTTAATGTGAAAAAGACTAAGGAGGTGATGGTAGACCTGAGGAGAGCTAAGGTACCGGTGACCCCTGATTCCATCCAGGGGGTCAGTGTAGACATGGTGGAGGATTACAAATACCTGGGGATACGATTGACAATAAACTGGACTGGTCAAAGAACACTGAGGCTGTCTACAAGAAGGGTCAGAGCCGTTTCTATTTCCTGAGGAGACTGAGGTCCTTTAACATCTGCCGGACGATGCTGAGGATGTTCTACAAGTCTGTGGTGGCCAGTGCTATCATGTTTGCTGTTGTGTGCTAGGGTAGCAGACATCAACAGAATCAACAAACTCATTCGTAAGGCCAGTGATGTTGTGGGGATGGAACTGGACTCTCTCACGATGGTGTCTGAAAAGAGGATGCTGTCTAAGTTGCATGTCATCTTGGTCAATGTCTCCCATCCACTACATAATGTACTGGGTGGGCACAGGAGTACATTCAGCCAGAGACTCATTCCACCGAGATGCAGCACAGAGCGTCATAGGAAGTCATTCCTGCCTGTGGCCATCAAACTTTACAACTCCTCCCTTGGAGGGTCAGACACCCTGAGCCAATAGGCTGGTCCTGGAATAATTTCATAATTTACTGGCATAATTTACATATTACTATTTAACTATTTATTGTTTTATTACTATTTATTATTTATGGTGCAACTGTAATGAAAACCAATTTCCCTCGGGATCAATAAAGTATGACTATGACTATGACTATGTCAGCATGCTTTCCTTAAGGAAAAGTCTTGCCTGACAAAACTATTTGAATTCTTTGGGGAGGTTTCAAGTCAGATAGATAAAGAGGATGCAGTGGATATTGTATATTTGGACTTTCAGAGGATACTTACCAAGTTAACAACCCATGGTATTACAGGAAAGTTACTAACATGGTTACAGCATTGGCTGATTGGTAGAAGGCAAGGAATGGGAATAAAAGATTCCTTTTCTGTTAGGCTGCCAGTGACTAGTGGAGTTCTGCAGGTGTCGGTGTTCGGACTGCTTCTTTTTATGCTGTGTATCAATGATTTACATGATGGTATAGACAGCTTTGTTGCCAAGCTTGCAGACAATATGAAGATTGGTGGAGGGGCATGTAGTGTTGAGGAAGGCTGCAGAAGGATTTAGACAGATTAAGAAAATGGGCAAGAACGTGGCAAATAAAATACAGTGTTGAAAAATGTATGGTCATACACATTGGTAGAAACAATAAATGTGCAGGTTCTTTTCTAAACAGGAGAAAATCTAAAAATATGGGATACAAAGGGACTTGGGAGTCCTTGTGCAAAACACCTTAAAGGTTAACTTATAGGTAGAGTTAGTGGTGAGGAAGGAAAATGCAACGCTATCATTCACTTCAAGAGGTCTAGAAAACAAGAGCAGAGATGTGATGCTGAGGCTTTATCGGGCACTAGTGAGACCTAACCTTGAGTATTGTGAGCAGCTTTGGGCTCCTCATCTGAGAAAAGATCTGTTGGCACTGGAGAAGGTTCAGAGGAGGTTCACAATGATGATTCTGGGAATGAAAGGGTTATCCTATGAGGAATGATTGATGGCTCTGGCTTTGTACTCACTGGAATTTAGAAGGATGAGGGGGGATCTCAGTGAAGCTTTTCGAATGTTGAAAAGCTTAGACAGAGTAAATATGGAAAGGATGTTTCCCATGATGGGGGGGGGGTGGTCTAGGACAAAAGGGCACAACCCCAGCATAGAGGGGGCTCCATTTAAAGCAGAGATGCGGAGAAATTTCTTTAGCCAAAGGGTGGTGAGTTCGTGAAATTTGTCACCACAGGCAGCTGTGCAGGTCAGGTCATTGGGTGCATTTAAGGTGGAGATTGATAGCTTCATGATTGGCCATGACATCAAAGGTTACGGGGAGAAGGCCAAGAGTGGGGCTGACGATGGGAAATAAAGGATTAGCCATGAATGGTGGAGCAGTCTCAATGGGTCAAATAGCCCAGTTCTTCTAGTACGTCTTATGGTCTTATGGTTATTAGACAAGTGAATGTTTCCTTAGTATTATAAGATAAACTCTTGACATCACAATCTTCCTTATATGATCTTGCACCATATTATTTACCTTCACTGCACTTTCTCCATAGCTGATACGCTTAATATGGATTGTTATGTTTTACCTTATTCTATCTGAATGCTCTGTGTAATGATCTGATCTGTATGAACCGTATGTAAGATGTCTCACTGTAGTTCAGTACATGTGTGTCATGGTCCGGTCCGTGAAGTCCGTATTCTGGTTCATGGTCCGGTCCATCGACCCTTGCTCCAGGTTTTCCTATCTACACTGTTTCTGTTCTTGTTGAGCTAATTGAGGCAGCTGATGCTCGTTGGGGCTGGCTGCATAAATACCTTCACAGACCCAGGCGTGGCTGCTGGATTGTTCTTGTCCTTACTCCTTGTATTCCTTGCTCTGCCTTCTGTCTCCTCGCCTGAAGTCTTGCCTTGCCTTGCCGGTAACTCTTGCTTCGCTTGAAGTTCTCGTCTCGCTTTGCTTTTCCAGAAGCCTTGCCTTGTCTTGCAGGTAACTCATGCCTCGTCTTACCTGCAGACTTGTCCTGGAGCCACCCTGTACCTAGCTCCCTTCCTGTCCCTTGCCTCCGCCCAGGTAAGCCAGGCTGTCTTGCCATTACCTGTGGTTGGTTCTGTCCCTTCCTGTCCCTTGCTTCTGTTGGGTGGTGAGCTGCGCCCTGCTCCCGAGTACTGCGCCCTGCCCAGGTTAACTGCACCCTGCCCAGGAGGAGCCTGCCTAGCCTCTAGCCTCTAGCCTAGCCTCAAGTCTCCAGCCTCCTGCCAAGCCTCGCTTCAAGTCTCCTGCCTCCAGGCTCCAGCCTCACCTCATCTCAAGTCTCCTACCTCCAGCCTCGCCTCGCCTCAAGTCTCCTGCTTCCAGCCTCCAGCCTTGCCTCACCTCAAGCCTCCAGCCTCCAACCTCGCCTCACCTCAAATCTCCTGCCTCCAGCCTCCTGCCTCGCCTCACCTCAAGTCTCCTGCCTCCAGCGTCCTGCCTCACCTCACCTCAAGTCTCCTGCCTCCAGCCTCCTGCCTCGCCTCACCTCAAATCTCCAGCCTCCAGCCTCCTGCCTTGCCTCACCTCAAGTCTCCTGCCTCCAGCGTCCTGCCTCACCTCACCTCAAGTCTCCTGCCTCCAGCATCCTGCCTCGCCTCAAGTCTCCTGCCTCCAGCCTCGCCTCGTCTCTGCCTCCAGCCTCACCTCGCCTCAAGTCTCTAGCCTCTAGCCTCAAGCCTGAAAACTCCAGCCTCGTCCTGCCTGCCTGCCAAGCCTTGTCCTTGCCTAGTTCTGGGGTCCGAGCCAGAGGCAAGACCCAGGTATTGGGTCCTTGTCCAGTCTCTGGCTCGGAGTCCAAGCCCAGGCTCCTAGCTGTTTTGTCGAGTCCTGTTCCAGGTTCCTGGTTTTCCTGTCCATGTCCTTGCCCTCGCCCTGTATCCTTGTCCTGTCCCTAGTACTTCAGTGTCTGTGTCTTGCACTTGGGTCCGTTCCCAGTCACCCCCTTATGACAACGTGACAATAATAAACCAATTCTAGTTTTAAATTCCATATCTTTTGACATTTTTCTAGACAAAGACTGATCTACCAGAACAGTTTTGTTGCCAATCCCCAGGTGAATTGACTGTATCTTCAAAATCTTCATGAAATCAGCTAATTCTCGAGATTCTTGAACCACCAGGTTCAAGGACTGCTACTACCCTTCAACCATCAGGCTCTTGAGCAAAAGGGGTAACTATACTCACTTGCACATCCACTGAAATCTTGTTATTTCATGTTCCCCTTGTTCATTGCTATTTATTTATATTTACATTTACACAGATTGTTGTCTTCTATGCTCTATCTGAGCTTTCATTGATCCTGTTATAGTTACTATTCTATAGATTTGCTGAGTCTGCCCACAGGAAAATGTATCTCAGAATTCTTTGTGGTGACATTTATGCACTCTGATAATAAAATGTACATGAACTTTGAACTTTTGCTCTTATTGTATTCCACCGTTATATCAAAGAATTGACGGATTTACAATACATGGGCTCACCTGAAAAACTTAGCATTTGTATGACCCCTTAACTCCAGCTGGTCAAGTATGTATGCAGTGGGAGAATATTTGGATTCCACAGATATGTGTCTATTTTGAAAATTCAGAGTTCCAAGGGCTATCATTTGTTTCAAATTAGCGGTGAAGAGAATTTTGGTATGAACACACTTGGCGTTAAAATAAAATAATATCATTTAGAAAATATGGCTTACTTTTTTGAACTGCAGATATTTGAATAATAGTGTCATATTAAAATGCATCATAACAAAGCACATAATTGCAGAAGTGTTTAATTAATGGTGTGTTAAGTTTGGCCATCTGTTGTCAAGTCATTTTTATAAATGCAGGTGAAAAGGGTGTCTGTAAAAATGATTTTCATAAACCGTCACTCCCCTAACCACCATAATGCACTTATTGAAACTGAAAGCTATAAATAAAAGATGGAAAATGTTTGAACCAATTAGGTCAGACAACACCTATGCATGGAGAAACAGATTCATTTATTTATTTATTGAGATACAGTGTAGAACAGGCCCCTTTTGGCCCTTCAACTGGCGCTACCCAGAAATCCTCAGATTTAATCTCAGCCTCATCATGGGATAATTTACAATGGCTAATGAACCTACCAACTGACACGTCCTTGGACTGTGAGTAGAAACCAGAGCATCTGAATGAGAAAATTGAGAAAGTAAATGTATTTTAAGTTGAAGGGAGGGAGGGAGAAAGTGTGGTGAAGTCAAAAGGAATGACTGGGAGAAGGTGGAAGCCAGGATCGTCAGGAGACACAAATGCTGTGGATGTCCTCTGGACAGAATGATGGAAGCTTGTTAATCAGAGGTGGTCTGTTCAGAGGAATGTAACTACTAGAATCTGAATGACAGTAGGAAAGAGGATGAAAATGTGATGCTGGAACTGTGAGTGTAGAACACAACAGTTGTTGAAAATCTAAACTAACAGAAACTGCTGGAAGTAGTCGGCAGAACTAGTAGCACCTGTGAAGAGAGAAATACTGAGGTAGTGACATAGCTGGTTGATCTTGCTTCAGAATTGTCCAGGAGCAGTGTTGGAGATCAAGGACAGAGAGGGCAAAGTGAGAGAGGGATGGACTAATAAAGTGACAGGTTGCTGGAAACTTGGAATGATCCAACAGACTTATCAGAGGTGGCCACCAATATATACACAAGAAATAGAAGCAGGAGAAGGCCATCTCTGCTCTGCCATCCAACAAGATTTTGTCTGATCTTCTATCTCTGTGACATTTTCTAGCAGTATCCTCACATCTCTTGATTTCCTTAATGCTAGGAAATACATAATCTTTTTAAAGAACATAGTGCTTGAGTTTCCACAGCTCTAAGTGAAGACATATCACCTCATTTCAGTCTTAACAGGTCTACCTGTTACTCTCAAATAGTGATTCTTACTCCTGGACTCCTCTGTCAGGACAAACATCTTTGCTGCAACTCTCCTCTCAAACCCTTTAAGGATTATTTTTAGCTTCAGTTAGGTCTTCTCCCATCTAAGCTCTAGAATAAAGGATTAGTCTATTTAATTTTTCCTTGTGGGGAAAACCACCATCACTGAAGCAGTTCAGTGAATCTTTGCATCACTCCCTCTGTGGTAGTTGCATCCTTTCTTTCATTTGGAGACTGAAATTATACAAAATATTCCAGATGCAGTCTTATTAAGGCACGTTATAGTAGTAATCCCTTATTCCTGTAATTCTTCTTTAGTAAAAGACTAAAATACAATTTATCCTCCTGATTGCTTACTGCAGTGCTCATTGGCATTCAGTGACTTGTGTACAAGCATACCCTGGTCTCTATGACCACTAGCATGACCCAATCTCTCACTATTTAGCAAGTACTCTTCTGTTATGCGCAGAAGACCTCACATATTTTTACATCCGCAATATCCTTGCCCACATGCTCAGTTTGCCCAGTGTCCCCTTGAAGCATCTTTATGTCCTCCTCCCTACACACAATGCTGCCCATTTTACATCATCAGCAAATCTTGAAACATGACACCTAGTCCCCACAGCTAAGTCATTGGTATGGACCATGACTAGCTAGTGCCAAAGCACCCTACTAGTTACAGCATGCTAATCTGAGAAGGGTTTGTTTATTCCAACTCTTTACCTTCTGTTCAATAACTAATTCACAATATATACATGTATCAGTATATTGCCCTCAGCTCCATGTGCTCTAATTGCCTTAGCCTATCTCCCATGTCGGATCATGTCACTGGAAGTCAAATGCACTTCATCCAGTGATTCCCCCTTATTCATTCAGGAAATCAAATATATTCCATCCACTCCTTCCCCATTATTCATTATACTAGTCATACCCTGAACAAACTTAAAGGGAATTGGCAACCGTGACTTTCCTTTCATAAACCCATGCTTAGTCTTGTTATTTTTTTTGAAAAATTGTTCTATTATTTCACTTTTCATAATAGATGTCAGCATTCCCCTGCCATCCTTTCCTGTGTTAAGTTCTCCAGTTAGAGGAGATCACATCATGATCACCAGCTGCCATATACTAAATAAGAGGGAGTACAAATGATTTGCTGCTTTAGTTGGATGGACTGCTTGGATCTCTGGTTGGTGGGAAGGGAACACTTTAGGTGTTAATTGGTTGATATTACAGATTTGTACAGGAGGAAAGGAGGCCTTTTGGCTCAGTATTGAAGCACAAAAATATAGGAACAGAAGGAGTCTTTTTAGTTATTGGAACATATTCAGCTATTCATTGAGGCTAAGGCTAATCCATGACTTCCATATCTTTTTTCATTTTTTTGGTTAATGGAAGTTTACCAAACTCAGATTAAACATAACATTTGACAGCAATAATTACTATCAATGAAAGGGATTCATCTGCATCAGATTTTTAGTCCTTATAAAGTCACAAAGATTACTCAATAATGATTGCTTTTGCTTTACTATAATTAAAACAAGTAACCTGCAACCCGTATTATAACAAAGCCATGGAGGTACTGGAATGGGTGCAGATAAAATTTACAGAGATGACACTAAAAATGTGAGAGTATAGATTTCAGGGAAGGGTCAAAAAGATTGGGTCTCCTTTTTTCTAGGGCATACAGTCTGAGGGAGAGCTTTTTAAAATTATGAAAGACTGATAAACTGGGTAAAAGTAGAATGTGTTCACTTGTGGGGAAGATCGTTACTAGACTACTGTATGGAGTAGTTGATATGAATAAGGATGATGCACTCTATTTTAAGTTCAGGCTTGACAGAAGAGAATTAAAGGTTAAACTCATCAATTTAGATGAGGAAAGATGGAAGGCGGGTCGAGTGAAGCATAAATGGTCTGCTCTGTATATCCTTTTGCAGATGCTGCCTTGTTATCATGGGCAGTGTTACTATCTGAACTTTGGCTCTTTTGTCCATGTTTTGAGCAAAGCTTTGATGAAACCTGGAGCTGTGTTGCCTGGTGATCCAAGGAAAGTTTTATGAATGTGGAACATTTACCTATTGTGTTCAAAAAAATGTATATTCACTGTTTCTAAAAACTACTAAATAGTTAAAGAGTAGTTTGTGTGTATAAGGTTGTAAAGGAGCATTAAAACTAGTTAAAGCAGTTTGTGGAATATCAGTTTCCACTTATTTCAACTGATTTAGTCTAGATAATTACAATGATTGTTATGGATATGGTGGGCCAGAAGGTCTACTTCTGAGTTTTATGACCTTGTGAAATGATGAAAGGTAACTCCTCCCAGACTCCTTGTATTGTCCTTTTTCTCTTCTGGTACTGAGGCACAATAAGTAGTTCTGCTGTTTCAAAGTTCCAGCAACCCAAGTTCAATGCTGTCTGTGTGGAATTTGCACGTTCTATCTGTGACCATGTGGATTTCATTTGAGAGCTCCAGTTTAATCCCAAATCTAAAAGATGTGCAGGTTATTATGTTAATTGGTCACTGTAATTATACTCCTATTGCATGGATGAGATTTAGAATCTGGGGGAAATTGATCGGCATGTGGGGAGGATAGGTTACAGAGAAAATTAGTGGAGAAGTGGAATTACATTATGAGCAGCATAGATTAGATTGTGTGAAATGGACATTTTCTATATTGTAATGAAATATAGTAGAATACTTTTTCTGGAATTTTATATTCCAAGGAAGAGTAAATGAGGTATTTGCTTTACATTGTTCCTTTGCTGGTGAATCATCAATTGAAAAAACATTTCTTCAGAAAGATTGACTATGGTTCAGAAACCACAATCTATCATTGAGATGGTAATATACAGTACCGTGCAAAAGTATGAGACACATATAGCTAGGATGCCTAAGATGTTTGCGCAGTACTGTATTTGCCAAAGCGCAATAGAGAACAAGTTTGTAAACTAGGTGGGAGCAAAAGATGTTGGGAATGGTGAGGGTGGAATTCCATGGGAAGGATGTGGGACAAGTAGCAGAAAAGAAGTACCAGGGAGTGCCAGGGCAGGGAATGGCGTGGGTACAGACACACCCAGCCCTGAGACACTAGCAAGGTCACTTGATTCCAAAGAAATGGTGTATTGATAATTACAGAATGTCTGTCTGGTGCTTCCCACTCCTTTCCATCTCCCTTTTGTTCCCAACCATGATTCCTCTCTCCCTGCCCCCTTCCCACTCTCAGTCTACAATAGAGACCCATATCAAAATCAGGTTTATCATCACTCACTTATGACATGAAAATTGTTTTTTTTTGTGTTAGCAGTACAGTGCAATACATAAAATTGCTACAGTACTATGCAAATGTCTTGGGCATCCTAGCTAATATATTTGCTTAAGACTTTTGCACGGTACTGTAATTGGATACTAGACAGATCTACGGATGCTTATGGAATGTCCAGAATATCTATAGAACATTACATGAAAAAGTATGCAGCTAAGGTCAGTTTTAGGTGTCCTCTGGTGACTGGAAATCAGGGATAAAATTTCAGTCCTTGAACTCAGATTTTGGAAATAGAATAGCAAAGTGCTGCCACAATACTAATACATATTTACCGCAATCTACTGGGGTGTGAAATTCTACCCTCAACACTTCTAACTGAAACTCATTGAATGAAGTTTTCTAGCAGCATTGGACATTCAAAAACCTCTCACTTGGATCAAACCAACTGAATATGTTGCTCAAATATCAGCATTCTCTGTTGTAACAAGCGTATGGATTGGGCATGGCAATCTCATTGTTAGGAGTAGACTTCCGAGGGTTAAAAACTAACATCAAAGGCCTGAGCACAACACCTGGCTTGGTATTACAGTATGTTGTTGAAGAATATGTTCCGTTCTTGGTGATGTTGTCATTTGGATGCCTTTCTGATGTCTCAGGTGGACCCGAATGATCTCCCATCACCATTTTGAAGCAGAGAGGATTCTTTTCTTCACTGCCCTGACCATTATCCATTTTTCAATCAGCATCACTATAACAAATTTGGCGAGAATGATTGAAAAAGAGCTTCACTGTTTGTAGAATGCTTTTAGATTGCAGAATTGCAATAAAAGTGCAAGTTTTTCCTTTCTTTTCTAATCAGTCTCTTAATTTGTTGCATGCAAACATTGGATCGATCAATGAACTGTGATCCCGTGCCCCTACATCTGTCACGGCACTAGATGACTTTGTCTGAGCTTCATTTATCCATCAGGAATTTCAAATTCCCATCTGAATTTATGCACTTGTGAGAGGGTTAAAAGCAGCACTAATTTGGTTGCACAACATAAGGGTCCACGATTCTTAGTCACATGCCTGTGCAATATAATTGATATATAATCAATAAACATCTGTGGTCTTCCCTGTGCTTCAATCTCCTACAGCAATAAGCTTCTTCCACAGGGCACACTGGTCATTTTCTCAATTAGGACTCCTGTCATGATGGACGATAATGAGCATCTCAGGGTCAATAATAATTCTAATAACTAAACAAAATAATTTTATTTTGGTTAATGGTTTTCAATCACAACTTGTCAATGTTATAACAGCTCTGTTTTTTTGTGTTCATATTACTGAGAGAGTTCTCTGTGAGAATATGGATCAGGCACTCATTTCTCTTGGTAATTCATTGGCAAGAATAATTTAAGAATGTTTAATGTTCTTCATAAAAACCTTCAAGTTACTGCCATGTATCTAATATCTTTTTAATCCTGCATTATATAACTGATACTGCTTTATGTTTATATGTATGGCATCTTCAAAGAGCCCAAAATGAAACCATATTAGAAAGATGATGAATATTTACTTCCACTTTGCTTCACATCTTTACTTACACCACGGCAGGTACATACCTGTAGAATTATTGTTCAACCAGTACTGGTGGTGTTTGTGTGAGGTTCCTGGTCTTATAAAGTGAAAACCACTTCCACATAATAAGTAAATAGGTATGTGATGGGTGAAGGTAACAGGAAATCTCAGTGGATATTCTTCATTTATATAATGCCTTGTGCAAATTTTTACAGGCAACTCTGTTGTATTGATTTAAATACTTTGGTCTGTTAGTAGACATGTTAGACCAGCATACAATGTGTTAAAGTGCTACTTGTGCAGATTTCTGACATTTGAATTAGGTAATAAAAGAAATTAATTGTTTAGCCCAACATTAGTGGGTTACAAAGCCTGGTTTGTTGATGACAGCGCTTTTGCTGAAACTTGCCTGAAGACTGCAGAGAATTTACATTGAAATTATAGTTCTATTCTTTTTTTATTTTTCAGGGTTCTTTTGAAGACACTGATCTGGAGTTACATTCTGGCTTTGGTTCTTTGTGGAAATGGTACCCGTTCTCAGAGCCTCACGACCAGCTGCTTTTCGATATGTCAAGGATGTGGCCTGGAAGACTAGCACGCCTTCAGGGTGCCAGATTTCCGTGGCTCTGGAGGTGGGTGGATTCGAGGTCAGTGCCGCTGCCTGATGCATCGTGGGAGTACACAGAAGATCGAAAGCAGCAAGCTGACTGCTGGCTGTGTGACCAGAGACCCGAGTTCTTTGGGCACACAGCTCAGAAAAAGTGACACAACAAACTTTTAACACCATAAATCAGTGAGCTGTTTTTGTTATGTCTCCCCACTCGCTGTGAGACGGGAACACCTCTTTTTCCCTTATTAGGGAGAAAGAGCCTGTGATATGTCAAATTACCGGGTGAACGAGTAGTCTTTGGGGTACTGCAAGTCTGTGTCTTTATTGATGCTTTGCCGTATGCTTGAGTGCTCGTCGGGAGAGCTGATGGTTTTTTGCTGGTGGGGGGGGTGGGTCATCGCTTAGCAGCTGCTTATGTGTAGGGGGGGTTTTGGCGTTCTAACATTTAACTATCATTCATTCTTTGGGGCACTACTCTGTTTTTGTGGCTGTTTGCGAAGAAAAAGAATTTCAGAATGTATATGATATTCGTTTCTCTGACATTAAATGTACCTATTGAATACACAGTTAACAACGATAAAACAGGCCAATTATCTTACTCAGAATGCTCCCCGGATTGGATTGCGTAAGATTTGTCCTTTCATCATCTCATAGCTCACATTTTCATATAGAACACAAGGAAGTAGGAGCAGGGATAGCGCAGCAGGCCCCTGAAGCCTGCCTCACCATTGAATATGATCTTAGCTGCCCTGTGCTGGCCTCAACTCACTTTTGGTGCCAGTTCCCCATACCCTTTCAAATATTAATCTGTCTCCACTTTAATTACCTCTAATGATCTGGCCTCCACTACCCTTAGGGCAGAGTGAAGAAATTTCAATGTGCTTCAGTTCTAAATGACTGATCTCTTATAGAAGAAAGCCATTTGCCTTCATGTCTATGCTGGCTCTCAGAATACCCATGGTATTTTTCCCAGTGCTTCCCTATAACCTATTCTCCTGCTGGTGCCCATCAACTACCCCCATCCTGCATGAGATTTTCTTGCCACTCACTTACCCTAGCAGCATTTACATTAGTCTATTAACCTACCAATACGTCTTGTTTTTGGTGGACGTAGGAAACCCAAGCAGTTGTATGGAGACCATACAAACTCCACCACACAGCAGCTGAAGTCAGGATCAAACTCAGGTCACTGGAGCCGAGCAACACTAGATTTACCTGCTGCACCACACTGCCCATTAACCCTACCCTTCTATTACTTGTTCCTGAAGTGCTTATTGAACTTTCCCTTAGATATTAGTTTTCTCAACCGCTCCATGCTAGAGATTTCAGCGATTGCTTTATGTAAAGAAGTTAGTTGTAAGTTCATTATTGTTTTTATGACAGTATCTATCTGATATCTATGAACTCCAGTTTAGATTCCCATGTGAAAACCTTTCTATTTCATTCTTCCAATCAAATTCATAACTTTAATCTTTTTATCTAGTCACTTCATTGTTAGGAAACATCATACCAGGCTGCTTTGTATTACCTGATAGATCTAACCTCTTAGTTTCAGTATTAATCTTTTAAATGAGTTTACTATATCCTTCTGTATGTAACAAGGTTATGAGAATGAGCACAATATTTTGTGAGAGATAACTTGGATACTATTTCGAAAATGGGTACAGGGAACCCAATGTACGATTAACCAGAAGCAGAAAGATTGCAAAGTTCATACTGCTGCTCTCTGACATACTGCAGTAATCATGTCCAGTCATGGTTAATTGCACTGTGAAGTTTATCAACATTTCAGTGAGGTTTAGTCAAATTTTAGGAATGGTAATCTTACCCTCATGTAATGAAGGTAAGATGCACTTCCTTGAAGGACAGGTCATAGATGCCTAAGAGCTGAAAATCAAAAGACAGACAGCATCTTTGTAGAGGGAAATCATTCATATTTAAGACCACTTGTTAGAATTTCTTTTGTATTGGTATTGTTTTGGTATTTTATATACCAAAAACATTGTACTCTCACTAGCCACAGGTGTGATGCTGGAGGATTAGTGGGTAGCTAATGTTCCTTTGATCAAAAAGAAAAGCAGGAATAATCCTGGAAATTATACACCAATGAGTTTCACGTCACTGGTAAGAAACAAATGGAGAGGACTGTTAGGGATAATATTTATGAGCATTTTGAAAAGCAAGGTCTAATTATGAACAGGAAACAAAGGCCATCAGAATTTCATTCAATTCAGATTTGTTTTGTACAGGGGAGCTCATGCCTGATTAATCTGACTGAGTTTTTCAAGGAGGTGATCAAGATGATCGATGAATGAAGAGCAGTGAGTATTGTGTACATAGATTTTAGTGAGGTATTCACCAAGGTCCCACATAGTTGGGTCATCCAGGAGATTAGAATGCATGCGATTCATGCTGACTTGGCTGATTGGATCTAGAATTAGCTTGTGCATAGAAGATAGAGGGTAGTGGTTAATGGGTTTTATTTTGAATGGAAGTCTGTGACCACTGGTATTCTGGGACCTCTAGGATTTGGAGGATTTGGAGAGGGTGCATATAATGTTTACCAAGAAGCTACCTTGTTTGGAAGACACATGCTATGAAGAGAGGTTGGACAAGCTGGTGGGGTGGCAGGGGGAAAATTTCTCTACAGAATTGGAGACTCAGGGGATATTTGACAGATGTTTATAAAATTATGTGTGGAATAGATAGAGCACCTTTCTCCCAGGATTGAAATGTCTAATATTTTTGAGTTCAATAGACGTGAGGAAATGTTAAAGCTCTATAAGACCCCACTTGGAGTTCAGTTCTGGTCACCTCTCTACAGGAAGGATGTGGATACTATAGAGAGAGTGCAGAGGAGATTTACAAGGAGGTTGCCTGGATGGGAGAGTATGCTTTATCAGAACAGTTTGAATGAACTTGGCCTTTTCTCCTTGGAACGACGGAAGATGAGAGGTGACCTGATAGAGGTGTACAAGATGATGAGAGACATTGATTGTGTGGATAGCCAGAAGTTTTTTCCCGGGGCTGAAATGGCTAACACAAGGGAGCATAGTTTTAAGGTGTTTGGAAGCAGGTACTAGGGGGATGTCAGAGGTAAGTTTTTCATACAGAGAGTGGTGCGTGTGTGGAATGTACTGCCAGCGACAGTAGTCGAGGCAGATACAATAGGATCTTTAAAGAGACTCATAGATAGATGCATGGAGCTTAGAAAAATAGAGGGCTATGTGGTAGGGTAATTCTAGGCAATTTCTAGAGTAGGTTACATGGTTGGCACAACATTGTGGGCCGAAGGTCCTGTAATGTGCTGTAGATTTCTATAATTCTGTGATACTAGAAGACGTGCACTTAAGGTGAGAAGGGAACATACAAATGAGGTGGGCGAAGCAAGTTTCGGAATGCTGTCCTGGAATGCACTGCCAAGCATGGTAAAAGAGGTTGGTAGCATAGGAACAGTTAAGAGGGTCTTAGGTTGGCATGTGCAGAGAAGGGAGGGATATGGTCAATGTGCGGGGAATGTGCGGGGTTGGTTTAATTAGTTTGGCACAATGTTGTGGGCTAAAGGGTCTGTCCTGTCTCATCCTGAGTTCTACATTATATGTAATTGTGAAAGGTAGGAAGCACAAGTGGGGCGGGAGGGATTAGATGAATGAAGGGGTGGATGTGAGCATTTGAAGCAGGCATGGGGTTAGTGCAGGAGCAACAGGCACACAGTGCACAGCAGACCAGGGTGACATCTCTGGGAATGACTATCAGCAGCAAGGCACTCTGAAATGCTCAATTATCTCTCACAAGTGGTCAAGGTCAATGAATGCTAATTTCAAATGCTGGGGTTCTGTCCATGAGGAAAACTTAATAAATGACACAGTCAGTTGCACTGAAACACGCCATGTAGTCCAGTAGACACACACCTCTTACCGTTGCCTCCATCTTGTTTCATCAGCATATCCTTCTGCTCCTTTCTCCATTTTTCTGTCCTTATGTGCATGTTAATGAACTCATGCCAATGAATATATTATAAAACAGTTACGCAGGTAACTGACATTTTCATTCAGTAATGGTTTGCTGGGTTACAGCTATTGATGTAGGACTCCAACTGAAAACTGAAAGAAAAATTTACATAACATCATGCAGGCGAGGCACAGAAACAGACTTACCTCATCAGTCACTTAACAACAATGTCAAGGCTACTGTTTATATGTTACTCCTCATCTTCAGTCATTTATTCTGCTGCAAGATCCATATCTTCACCTTACAGTTTGCACATATTGCCAGCTTCTCAGGAGTGATTAGCCCTTCCACCCAAGTGCATCACTTAATACTATGGAACATGAATCTGCTGTCCTCCCACAGTTATCAGCAGAGGTCTGATGTCTGTTGACAAGTGTGGCTTGCCTGGCAAGTTGAGGTTGTGGTGTTTGCAGTACGGACTGATGCCACAGATAATGTGGCTACTAACTGTCTATGAAGTGGCAATGTCCCATGTTGAGGTAATGGAATGGAAGATCAACAAGTATGTGAAAAAGTGGCTTCGAGTACCAAGCAGCCTCACCAACGTTGTAATCCACAGTAGCCAGACAAAGTTTACCATCCCAGTGCAATCCCTTGTTGAGGAGGTCAAGGTAGCCAAGGTAAGATCATTCTTGATGCTTTGAGACTCAAAAGACCCTGTCATCAAGAACACCCAGCCGGACGTGAGATCAGGCAGAAAGTGGTCAGCCTGTGTAGCAGTTGATGAGGCAGAGTCTAGATTGAAGCACAAGGAGACGGTTGGGGCTATCCAGCTGGGCCGCCAGGGACTTGGATGGGCAACCCACAAGTGGTGGTCATCTTCTACAGGTAAGGAGTGCCGTGAGCTTGTAACACAAGAAATATGAGAGGTAGAAGAGGAGAAGGGGTTAGCTAAAATAGCTGGCCTGGCTAAACAAGGGGCTTGGACCTGGTGGGAAAGTGTTGAACAATGACATCTATCTTGGAATGTTCTGTGGCAGATGGAACCGCTCTTCATTTCTTTTCAATGCAGAGCAGCGTACGATCTGCTCCCCACACCTGTCAACTTCAGCACCTGGTATGAAGATAAGACAGACAGGTGTGCTGCTTGTGGTGAGGAGGGAACACTTCAACACATTTTGAGTGCATGCAGAGTCAATCTTTCCAGCGGCATGCACACTTGGAGACATAACAACGTTCTCAAAGTTGTAACAGAAGCGGTTGAGCAGAGAGTACTGCAGCACAACTTATCTCATGCCCCATGCTGCACAGAACATCGCATATTGTTTGTGAAAGAAGGCTCCAAGTCAAGGGTGTACAGCATAGGCTCACGATCAAGCACACTTTCTTCAGCCAATGACTGGTGTGTCAAGGCCGACCTGGATGGGAAAGGCGGTTTCCCGGAGCAAATTGCTTTCACCACATTGCGTCCAGATATGTATGGTCTGACACCAGTAGAGAAGTGGTTATTGGTGAACTCACAGCCCCCTGGGAAGACAACATCGATGAAGCCCATGAGCGCAAGTTAACCAAATATGCAGAATTAAGATCAGAGTGCAGAGACAGAGGGTGGAAGGTCTCATGCTATCCATTCGAAGTGGGCTGCCGTGGGTTTATTACGTTCACTTTCCAGAAGTGGCTGCGTGACCTTGGCTTCACTAGAAGAGAGGTCAAGTCAACCAGCAGGGCTGCAGCTGAGGCAGCAGAGAAAGGATCAGCATGGGTGTGGACCAAGTATGTCCAGAGGGGCAGATAGTCAGACAGTGTACACATATCTTTCAACCCCTTCAGTAGTTGCATAGACACCTGAACAGCAGACTATCTGTTGGATGGAAGTGACCAACAACTCTGATAGAGGCAGATGCCAAGTTTTTAAGCTCACCAGTGGGAGGTGGTGCTTTAGCACTGCTGACCCACCACCTCGAGGGAATCTTGATCATAAGCGGGCCGAAACTCCTGAAGACAGGTGGCAGATCAACTGATGATCTCACTGGTGATAGCACAGGACAGTTAACATCTTAGTCCATGTGTATTTTTTAACACTCCTGTTCCTTACCCTGACATCTATTGGTGCCTCTTCCCTTCCTGGTGCTACTATTTCTGTCCAAGAGGTGCAGGATTGCTCATGGTCACCTTGCAAGGCCACCCTCCGATTTCTTCACCCAGTCACCCAGCCACTGAGGTAGAACTTCACAGTGCCACTGGGACCGACAATGGTATTTGAATGACATGCACTATTGAAATGCCCAAAGATGGTCAATTAATCTATGTATGATATTTGTCAAGGTTTGACTTAAAAAGTTACCTTTAATTTTGAAAGTTCATTTCAAAGTCCTGTTCACTTTGTTTTGCTGTCAGGAAGGTGGAACAAATACAAAGCATATGGAATATGGAATTCGGGGAAGCTGTGTTGTTTGAGTCTATTCCCCCATTCAATGAGATTTGGTTAATTTGTGATCTAACCCCAAGTACCTGCCTTATAATCTGCTTTATAATCTTTGGCTAACAAAATTTTATCTTGGATTCAAATAAGTCACTTGTATTAGATTTCTAGGTTTCTATCATTCTCCGTTGTAGTATCAGGCCTTATGATTATATTCATTGGTTTCATAGTCATCATCTATCATAGGGGCTATCTATGTGCCTGTTTCTCCTTCTCCTGCTGTGAACCCATCTGTAAGGCAATGGTTAAGATAATATGCAAGGAAGGATTATTTACAGATTGTACACAGTTAACCCAGGTGAGAAAGGTCTTTGACAAGTGTAGTTTCCTTTTGCACAGCATGGGACAGAAGCCATTTGGAATACCAAGACAAGATAAAGATGCAAACAAAGGGTTCTCAGGTGACAATTACTATTGGACAGTTATTTTAATAATTCTGAAGTAATATTGGCTGTTAATGTGCTGATTCTATTGGATATTATCACAGTATGATAGGTGATTGATTACACAAATAAGGAATCTGAACATTCACAAGGTTATCAATTGGTCAATATCTGTATCCAAATAGTCAATTATAATATAAAAATATAATTTCTTTGTTCAACCATTAGAACAGTTTATTGACAGAGGTCAGGCTATTTGCCTTGTGCTCAAGTAAATAAAATATAATTGAAGAATGATTGCAAGTTTTCACAGTCCAGTTAATCAGTGACAACACTACTCACTGGGTGGTAAGGGTGAAGTCCTCAAAATAGTGAGATTGTGGATATTACTGAAGACCTGTGACTTCCTCTAAAATTACTGTATGTACATGCATTTCTGGCGGATACCCACTTGTTGGATTTTTGCTAAGCTTGCTTTCTAAATAGCAGCTGCCATTTAAAACAGTTGTAAGTAAGCTTCCAATGAACAGTTTGCTTAAACTCTGGTCGCAAAAGAAAGTAATCTTAAAAATGTAAATTGCAAGCAGTAATCAGCTTGAAGTAGAAACAATGTATTATCTACAGATCAACTTTTCAAACAAGCTTTGTATTTTAAAGAAACTATTTCTGTGAGAAAGCAGCTGTTATTCACTGCACCTGTTTTATTATTGCTTACGGGTAAAGTATAAGATGATGGGTTGTTTAATCTGGGTTATTTCAAACAGATAAGCTGACTCCTAAGTTGCTTAGTTCAAGGAAGCTTGAAGAACAGATGGATAATATCATTTAGCATATCAATAACTAATGTGTTTAAAATTGGAAGGATTTTATCTGCTCAAGGAAGTTAGCTTGAATATATCTAACTGAGGTCTATATTCCAAAAAAATGCTATTAGACTGAAGTCCAATTGGATCAAGATTTCCTCACCTGTACACCCCAGTCAGTTAGGAGTGAAACAACACCTCCATGATTTCCATCAGCACAGGTGCACCACAGGGCTGTGTGCTTAGCCCCCTGCTTTACTCACTTTATACCTATGACTGTGTGGCTAAGCGCAGCTCCAATGCAATATTCAAGTTTGCTGATAACTCCAATGTCATGGGCTGAATCAAAGGCAGTCGTGGATCAGCATATAAGAGGGTGATTGAAAATCTGGCTGAGTGGTGTCATAAATAACAACCTCTCACTCAGTGTCAACAAGACAAGGGTCCTGATTATAGACTTCAGGAGAGGGAAACCAGAGGTCCATTAGCCAGTCCTCATCAGAGGATCAGAAGCGGAGAGGGTTAGCAGCTTTGAATTCCTGAGTATTATTATTTCAGAGGACCTGACTTGGACCCAGAACATAAAGTGCAATTGCAAAGGAAACACAGTAGCTCCTCTACTTCCTTAGCAGTTTTTGGATACTTGATATGACATTTAAAACTTTGACAAGCTCCTTTGAATGTGTAATGGAGGATATATTGACGGGCTGCATCATAGCCTGGTATGGAAACACCAACACTTTTGAATGGAAAATCCTACAAAAGGTAGTGAATTTGGCTCAGTGCATGATGGGTCCCAACCATTGAACACATCTACATTAAGCACTGTCATAGGAAAGCAGCATCCGTATTCATAGATCCCTGCTGCCAAGATCATGTTGCCTTCTCACTGATGCCATCAGGTCGAAGGTACAAGAACATCAGCACTTATACCACCAAGTTCAAAACAGTGACTACCCTTAACCATCAGTCTCTTGAATAAAAGGCGATAATTACACCCAACTTCACTTGGCCTTCATTGAAATGCTCCCACAACTAATGATCTCACTTTCAAAGACTCATTATCTCATTTTCTGATGTCCTCATTATTTATCGTTATTTATTCACATATGCATTTGCACAGTTTGTTGTCTGCTGCATTCTGGTTGATTGCTCATTGATACTGTTGTAGATACTATTATATAGATTTGCTGAGTAAGCCCACAAGAAAATTAATCTCAGGGTTGTATATAGTGACGTAAATGTACTTGGATAATAAAAAGTTAATTGTACTTTGAATTTTGTGTTAAAAAGACATCTGAGGAAATATATGCACATGAAGTCACTCAGGTGGGAGAAAAGGAGTATTCATGTAGAAAGCAGTTCAGGCTTATGAGGAATGGGGCAAGAAACATTGAGAAGCTGTGAAAGAAACAGTGGGTGAACTAGAATCAATTCCTCCAGCTTCAGTTTCTGTGATGGAAGAGTTGTTCATCTGCAACTTGAGGGTATGTCTTTTTACTTTATAGGAATTGTAGTTGTATTTTGGAAATGATTTGAGATTAAAAATGCTTTGTGTTTTATGTTTAAGGAATGTTTAGGAAGTGGTTTGTGCTTCAGAGATGTTTAAGGTAAAAGTCCTCTGTGAGTTTTAAATGTGTTTTAGATTAGATTAGATGAGATTAGATTAGATTATGAGGACACTCAGTCCTCGTTTATTGTCATTCAGAAATGCATGCATGCATTAAGAAATGATACAATGTTCCTCCAGAGCAATATCACAAAAAAAAGGACAAACCAAAGACTAACACTGACAAGACCACATAATTATAACATATAGTTACAGCAGTGCAAAGTAATACCATAATTTGATAAAGAGCAGACCATGGGCACGGTAAAAAAATATTCTCAAAGTTCCCATCGACTCCCGATAGCAGGTGGGAAAAGAGAGAAACTCTCCCTGCCATGAACCTACAGGCACTGACAACTGTCAATGCATTGGAAGCACCCGACCACAGCCGACTCTGAGTCCGTCTGAAAAATTCAAGCCTCCGACCAGCCCTCCGACACTGAGCACCGAGCACCATCTCTGCCGAGCACTTCGACCCCGTCCCGGCCGCCGAGCAACAAGCAAAGCCGAGGACTCGGGGCCTTCCTCTCCGGAGATTCTGGATCACACAGTACCAGCAGCAGCAAAAAAGGCATTTCAGAAGTTTCTCCAGATGTTCCTCCGTTCCCTCACGTCTGTCTCCATCAAATCAGGATTGTGCACAGCACCCAACTTGACAGATTACAGCTATCATTCACCGGAGTGGCCACGCAAGCTGTGTTGCACCACCATCTTCTCTTCCTTTTGAGGGCAATGTTTGAATTTAAATGTGTGCCACTTGAAATAAATGAACTATGTTTTAGACTACTTTATTCGTAGGATGTATTTTCTCATTGGTAGAAAGAAGGGACCCACTGCTTGCATAGTGGGTATTGGCAGCTAAACTCTCTGTGGAAAATTAACAGGGAAGTACATTAGTCTTTGGAGATTGGGTAGTGAGAGTTCTCATGGCTATTGATATTGGATAGAGTTTAAAGCCTTTCTTTGATTTTAGAACTTGGCAGTCAATAAGCCAAGTACCATCACACATTCAGTATATCTGCACCATTGGACTCATGGCAAAATCTCTTGCTCAGCTTGCTTCTGTCTTGGAAACCAAGAGTGCTATGCATTCATCTCCTTTCGAACAGAAAAGCACAAGTGAATTTCCTCATGCGATACTGGTTTAAGCTGGTGATACCTCTTGCTGCAATCTGGGAGGAGTGTGAGGTCAGGACAATCATAAACACATGGCCTTAACAACCAGCAGCAAAGCACTCCTCCAATTGATCTGCAATGAAGTCATGGCTGTAGCCAGTGTAATGTATCTACAAGACCCACTCAGGGAAACACAGATGCCTGTTTTATTTGTCTTCATTGAGGTAGATGTAGACCAAAGGAACCCTTGTGGGAGTGGCTTCCAATTGATAGCCATTCTTATACTCTTTTCTTCTCTTTCTTTTCACCCCACCATTCTAGTAAGCGATTCTACACTCTGGCCATTCTCTTTGTTATTCTGTAATCTAAGAGGAATTGCCACTCAGGGAGGAAACATTATTGCTGAAAATATGACATTAAGATGGCTTCCTTTGCTCCTGATTCATAATGAATGTCTAAAAGTATTAAACACAGCTGTACCTGACATATCACTGTGAGAAAATCAATCGACAAATTTGGGCATATTCATCTGCAAATGATGATGAATACTGCGGTTTTCTATTGATTGATGCTGTATTTTCTCTTACATTTGCAATTCTAGCATTAGACTTGCAGATCCTATTGCTTACTGGTGAACATGGTATCAGAGTTCGCTATGGTCACAGGATGTTTCTTTTGTTTTTTTTTGCTACAATTAGAGTAACACTTTCTTAATGCTGTTGGATGAGAAAAGAGGTCAGATTTGTGTTGACTTTAAAAAGTTTGTTGTTGATTTATAAAGCCTTCATGTCCCCTTGCAGATATTTCTGAACTGCTTTTTCAGATGTATGTTCTTTTGGCCTTAATTGTTTTCACATTATGTCCTTTGGCATATGGCCATATTCTATCCTGGGGAGAGGGTTAAAAGAGCACAGGAACTCTTATCTGAGGAGCACTGTGAATACCAACAAAGTGGTTTTGGTGATGATATCTGTGCTGGTTAATAATCTCTTGTCACAATGTTAGGGCAGCTTTGTATGAATAATGAAGATAGTATTTACAATTTCCTCCATACTTTGAGACTAAATTAGTTCTGTCATAATTCAGCCAACACATTTTCAAACTTACACTCCGTGGCCACTTTATTAGGTACACCTGCACACCTGCTTGTTGATGCAAATATCTCATCAGCCAATCCTGTGGCATCAACTCAATGCATAAAAATATGCAGACATGGTCAAGAGGTTCAGTTCTTGTTCAGACCAAACATCAGAATGGGGAAGAAATGTGATCTGAGTGATTTTGACTGCAAAATGATTATTGATGCTAAATGGGGTGGTTTGATTATCTCAGAAACTGCTGATCCCCTGGAATTTTTACACACAACAGTTTCTAGAGTTTACAGAGTATGACATGAAAAACCACAAAAAAAAACCTAGTGATAGGCACAAACACAAGAAAATCTGCAGATGCTGGAAACCCAAAGCAACACACACAAAATGCTGGAGAAACTCAGCAGGTCAGGCCGCATCAATAGAAAATAGTAAACAGTCGACATTTTGGGCCAAGACCCTTCATCAAGAGCAGCAGTTCTGTGGGCATAAACACCTTGCTAATGAGAGAGGTCGGAGGAGATTGGTCAGACTTGTTTAAGCTGACAGGAAGGCAACTGTAACTCAAATAATACAAGTTTCAAAGGTAGTGTACTGAAGAGCATCTCTGAATGTACAATATGTCAAACCTTGAAGTGGCTGGCCTACAATAGCAGAAAACCATGAATATACATACCCTCAGTGGCCATTTTATTAGGTACAAAAGTGGCCACAAAGTGTATGTTCAACAAAGGATGACCATATAGAATAGACTATGTTGACAATTTTTGACAACGCCTTTGGTGGAGAGCCTTATTTTTCCAGAATTGCATCTTGAAAACCTTGGTTTGCAATGCCAATAGTTCTCTGATCATGGAAAGGTAGATACTTCACACATGCGTGCCGGGATTCTCCACATGAAGTCGTGTAGCATGTGAAAAGTTGTACAGTAAACCCCTTGAGCATGTTCCACAAGATATGACATATCATTTTAAAAAAGAAACAGTGACAGGATGACACATTTATATACTGTTAGATTATTATTTAAATCTGCTTAATATCTCTCTGACTACACTATAATCTCATCTGAAAGGATTTTTTTGCATTGAATAAGAATGGTTTCAACATTTAAATACTTATGGCTTC
Organism: Mobula birostris; assembly: GCF_030028105.1. Lineage (NCBI taxonomy): Eukaryota > Metazoa > Chordata > Chondrichthyes > Myliobatiformes > Myliobatidae > Mobula > Mobula birostris. The sequence goes on from NC_092393.1 coordinate 14,816,479, forward strand.
TGACTTAAATTAATATCTCTTGATTTACTGCAAGCTCAGGATTTAATACATGAGCTCTACTAATCCCAATCTGTTGGATCAGAATTTCATCTTGAGAGTCATGTGCCTCTGCTTAAATGTCAATGAGATAAAAACACAAGACTGACGCATCAATAGTGGGATACATCTTGGTTCTACAGGCTCAGGAAGAAGAGGTTGATAATAGAATCACAGAATTGTCATAGCACAAGAAAGTGGTATTTGACTCAACATTACATGAATTAATCCAGCCAATCATATCCCTTGTCTCTTTCTCCATAGCCCCTGCGACTTTGTTTACCATTAAATACTTATTCAAATGTCTTTCAAACTAAATCTACAGCAAATTAATGTTCAACCTGATCAGTCTTCTGTTGAATTACATTTACACAGAATTCAATGTTTCTCATATGAGTTTGCAAACTGATGTCTTAGTGGTTCAAGTAGAAATACATAAGTATGATCTGAAACTCAATCTGGTGCATTGACCAAGGTGGGAAATTGAATATCCCAGGGTCCTGATCATTTGGAAAGATATGCAGAATGGTTTTGGGGTAATTTGATAATAATGTTGGCATGAGAAATTATCTCGGGTCAGAAAATCGGGAATAGACAAATTTTGAGTGGGGATAAGAAATAATGAAAGGAGGGAATCATTGGGGGGAGTATTCTGTAACACACACCTCCTGCTTAGGGATGTATTAGTGGACAAAGTACTGAGCATGAACTGAAGGGTGCTAATAACAAGGTCCAATGTTAGGAGGCTGCTTTCATTTTCAAAACATTTGACAAAAGTTGTCTTTTGGAGTAATAGATGGATGCTATCAAGACAGATTCCCAGCACACACTCCCTATGAGCGTTTGTTGTTTATGGGAGTTCCTGAGAGTGTGCTTCTGTTTGAAGCGGTACTGGGAAGTGAGCCAATACTTGGAGATTACCTTCACAGAGATTTATAAGATGGGTGCTATGAGACCTAATTTCAACTATCTAGTGAAGGTCATGCAGGGGATTATTTTCTCATTATTCCCAAATCTTATATTTCCTAACAACACAGGAAACAGCATTCACTGAGCCAGCCTGCTTTCATCTATCACCCATCAATCCCTTTCTCCCATTTGTATCACAAACCCATGAACTACCCTCTTCTCTCTCACAAACCCATCACCTACCCTCTTCTCTCTCACAAATCATGAACTACCCTCTTCTCTCTCACAAACCCATGAACTACCCTCTTCTCTCTCACAAACCCATGAACTACCCTCTTCTCTCTCACAAATCATGAACTACCCTCTTCTCTCTCACAAACCCATGAACTACCCTCTTCTCTCTCACAAATCATGAACTACCCTCTTCTCTCTCACAAACCCATCACCTTCTCCTTCCACTCACTAAAATCGGCATCAATTTATAGTCGCCCGAAGACCTACTGTCATGTCTTTGCGATGTGGGAGGAAATTCGAGCACTCCAAGCACTCGGGGGAGAATGGGCAAACTGCACAGATCCCGGAAGCTGACAAGCAGCAGAACTACCCACTGCACCACTCTTTGAAGCCGGATTAAATTGTGCTTCATGAGCAGTGGATTATACACTCTTGTGTACTATTCGGTTCGGTGTGTCAGATGATTTGACAGACTGGGTTGTCCACTTACCTGTAATTACATTCATATTCATGCAATACCCACAGACACAAGTTGGAGGAGAAAACTTGACACTGCCACTGTTGAAGAAAAGAAGAGGAATCATGCTAGCTAGCATTGTTGCTTTTTCTGTTATATAAGTTAAGTGAGACCTGGTTGAGTAGACTGCAAATACTTTGAAAGATATGCAAGCAGCTGCACAGTATACATGATGTGCTAAAACTAACAGAGTTTACTCCAGCATTTAGCTACTGGGGACATTCTTTCAATATCTGTTGCAATGATGGTGTCCCTGGCAGCTCTTCATTATTGCAGATATACAGCAGGGTTGAGGACCTATTTCATGCTCAAAAATCATCGATTACATTGGCCGCACGTTGTGCCTGGCCTACTCTCTTCATGGAGGATAAAGTTTCATTGATGCTCAACTTCCTTATCACAAGGTATTTCCAAGTGGATTCTACAAATTACTGCTGTATCTCACACTCTGTTGCCCACCAGATCAGGGAGTCCACTGGGAGTTTCAACTGGTTTGATCTCAGTGAGGAGCAGGCGGCATTTGGGACACTGGGATATGGCAGCAAAACTGGCTTCCCATGAGTTCAGGCAAACTTGACTTCCTTCATGAGTCCATGAGAATTTTCCTCAGTAAACACAGACTATGTGTGAGCAGGGAAGGTTTCATCTTCCTACTTTGATAATAAACTTGACTTCGATTTTGACTTTTGGACTTCCTCAATGTGCTGATGACTGAGAATTACATAAAAGATTTGCCCATGATTAAAGAGTGGAGAGATGAATTCTGAACAACAAGGACTACTCTGCACTGTGCTTTCCCATCACAGCAGTTAAGCACAGATATAATGAGAGACAAACAAATAGCAAAATATCATTGATCTCCTCAAGTTGAAACCTCTCTGTCCACATCAGATCAGGGATAAGTATCCCAGGCAGATGTAGAGGCATTACTGTTGTGTGCTGCCTGCTGTGGAAAAGTAGCAAGGAGACCAGAAGCAACACACACAAAATGCTGGAGTAACTCAGCAGGTCAGGTAACATCTAGAGAAAAGCAAAGAGCAGTCAACAGTTTAGGCCGAGACCCTTGTTCAGGAGACTTGAATCCTGATGGTTATGTGGCAGGGCTTGGAGAACAAGAGCAGCAGGAGCAGGATGTGGAGCTGGGAACTTTGTCATTGGTCACATGGGATATACAGAACTCCCTATTAGGGAAGAGATTCAAATCAGGTGACTACAACAATCTCCAGCAAAAACCATATGACCCTGTCCTTATTATATCCTTAACATCAACAACCTGCTGGGAGATCCCAATGAAGCATAAAATCCACAAATCATTGATGAATCTCTATTCCAGTTATTCTATTGACTTATGGCTACACCTCTGTCTTTCCTCATTTAAAGAACTCAAATAAAAAAAAATCTTAGCGTCTCCTCTCTGTAATATAAAGAGTGATTTCAACTGTTTCTTATGAGGGTATAACATTTCTTTCAGCATTACTTCAGTGTGTCAGGACTTTAACTCCTTGCCAAGTTACTGAAGTCACTTCTAGCCAGGTTACTTGCACAAGCCAGGCTCTCTCAAAGCTCACAGAATTTTCACCATCTCCAATATAAGTCACATTGAACAGGACCTATACTCTAACAATTATGGGGACTGTCTCCTCATCTCGTACAGTCTGTCAGCTCCATGGCAGCTATAGTGTGTGCTGTTGCCATGTGAACATACAGGTCAGCATAGGAACAGGCCTTTTGGACCACAATGCCTTGCCAAGCTCATTAGCTAATGACACCTTACCCTTCTGCTCGCACATGATCCATATCTTTCCATCCTTTGCATGTCTTTGTGTCTAATCAAGAGCCTTTTAAAATTCCTCTATGTATCTGCCCCCACTACCATCTTGGCAATACGTTCCAGGCACTCACCACTATTTGTTTAAACAAAAACCTGCCCACAAATTTCTTCTGAACTTTCCCCTCTCACCAGGTCTTCTAGTACTAGACATTCCAACTGTGGCAAAAGATATTGGTTGTCTAACTATGCCCCTCATAATCCTATAATATTCTATCTGGTCTCCTCTCAGCCTCCACCACTCCAGAGAAAACAGCTCTAGTTTGTACAATTTCTCCTTACAGTTTATACCCACTAATCCAGGCAACAACTTGGTAAATATCTTCTGAGCCTTAAAACATAGTCTCCACATCCTTCTTATATGGGGTAACCCGAACTGATGTGGATTATGCCTTTGCAGGCTGACTCCCTTTCTTAACAAAACCTGCATTGTATGGTGCGGGTAGGTGCATGAAAATGGAAGAGATCCTGCTGGGATTCACATATGTTCTGTTTAAGTACTTGGTTCTGAGTGATACATGACTTTTTTTTTGCTTGAATCCCAACTGGGTGTCAACACCAAACACTAAGGTTTAGTTCTTCTAATTTCTCTACCACAGAGTAGGATGAGGATTAAAATCCCAAGGATGCCTCTGTTTAATTCTCAGTCTATTGATGTGATCAGATACTGGACGGAGGCTACCTATGTCAGGATAGTCTATTGCTATCGTGTTTTGAAACCTAGCTATTAATGTATATTGGAGAGGTTGTGCATTACTTGAACCTCAAGATATAAAGTGTTACTTCTTGGTAGATTTCATGACATTCAATCCCCAGGATGATAGACTGCTTCTTCCATCTCTTCCCCAATATAAAAAGGACACAAAGTTAATTCAGAATTATGAGAAGTTTTGTAAAGTGATAGTACAATCTACTTTTTTTTTCCAATTGGCGGTTTATAAAATACCCAGGGAAAAATGCCAGAAAGCTGTGGGGAATAAAGTGAAGAGTTCTCACTCAGTGATGTGTTTCAATCTACAAAGTACCTATGGAAGAGCAGTAGCATCTGCTTCAATGGAAATCTTTAAAGAGGATTTGATTCTGTACTTAAGAGGATAAACATTTAGAGAACTGTGCAGAAATAGCAGTTGCAGAGGACAAATTGGATAACCCTTTCAAAAATCCAACTTAAGCATGAGTGAGTGCCCTCTCAATGTGACACATGATTTTCTTCCTTAAATCTACTAATAGCATGCATCATGTGAAATTATACACTGTTTAATCTATCATGATATTCTTTTTTAAAAATAATATTCCTCTTTTCCAGTCAAGGTGGCACTGAGTGGTGGTCGCAGCTCAGAATTAGGTTTGTAAGGATGGTTTTGGGGACAGATAGGAGAGTTAGGGATCAGGTTAAGGTTTAGGGGCAGGATTGTGGGGGAATTAGAGCCTAAGCCTCTGCTCCACATTTGAAGGTCAGTAATGTGGATGTGATCAGATGTCAGGCCAGCAGAAACGAGGGGTGGTGACCCCCTAGATACACAAATTGTGAAACTGAAGCACAAGGCCTAGTGTTCAGGATCCCAACACTAGAGAGGCTGGAGCTCAGGGACTGGAGTTTAGGGTCCTCATCCAGGTTCCTCATTTGTTGTCGTCAGCTGGTGCCCAGTTGATACGGAAGGTCGAAGCCTGAAGATTGATCAGAAGTCCAGACTGAACCCCAATGGTCTATCGGATGTCCAGACCAAAGCCCAAAGTTTGATCAGAGGTTGAAGCCTGATATTCAGAGCTCTGAGTCTGTGAATCTCTGTGAGTCCATTGGGGAAGTCAAAGGCTCAATGTCTACAAATCCACAAGTCCACTGAAGGCTGGAGGCTGAAGAAGGCAGCCTGTCCTGGGGTTAGATGAGTGTGTTTGTGCATGGGTGTGTAGATGAGAATGAGGAATGGGGCTTGTTTTGCTGTTTGTACTTTGCTGATTGGTAGGTTCTGTTTCGTGTCGTGCGTTGCTCTGCCAAGCATGGTGAGATGATATGTTGGCGCCAGAATATGTTGTGACTCTTGCGGGCTGCTCCCAACACATCCTTGGGTGTGTTGGTTGTTAACAAACAAACTCGCTGTGTGTTTCAAAATAAATGTGATAAATAAATCTGAATCTGAAATCTGAAGAACTCTCAAGTTCCCAACTTACCTTGTCATGGCCCATGCACTTTATTTGTTGGTCTATGGCTCACTTCTTCATAACTGCAACACTATATTATGCATTCTGTTTTTCTTTTTATTACCTTAATGTACATACAAATGGCATGATCTATCTGATTGCACACAAACAATAGATTTTCACTGTATTTCGATATTGCCACAACCACGGACTCTGCTGTAGGGTCTACACGCCTCCGTGGGCGGGCTGCACAACAGGTTCAACAATTGTGCTTGTGAGTATGTATGTTAAAGCTAATTATTGTTTGATTATGGCGGTATTTAACTCCCTTCTTCTTGTTGTAGTCTTGTCAAGACATGAGCAAAGCACAGCAAATTACACTCCCTGCTTACTTTTGTCCTTGTCTGAGAGAGAGTACTACTGTTTCGACTGATGCTAGAAAGGAGTGGTACTCATTTCGTATTTGTATTTAGATATTGCTTTCAGCCATAGCGTTGGCATTTTACTTTCAGTTTCATCTCTCTCTCTCTCTCTCTCTCTCTCTCTATAACAGTTGTTCTTGATCCTGGTGGTATGTGCTTTCAGGCTTTTGTATTTTCTGCCCAATGAGAGGGGAGAGTAGAGAGAGTCTGGGATAAGGGGGGTGGGGGGGGGCTATGCATATGTTGTATGATTTATTGAGGCTGCAGGAAGACAGAGAGATGAGACTCATTTTTACGACCTGCTGAGTTGAAGAGTCCTAGCAAAGGACAATACAGGAACAAGACCTTTGGCCCATCTAATCCATGGTGAACCATTTAAATTGCCTACTCCCATCATCCTGCACGAGAACCATAAACCTCCATACCCCTAACATCCAAACATCCTATCCAAACTTCCCTTCAACATTGAAATTGAACTCACAGGCCCCACTTGTGCTGTTAGCTTGTTTCACACACTCACGACCCTCTGTGTGAAGTTACCCCTCATGTTCCCCTTAAACTTTTCACGTTTATCTTTAACCAATGACATCTGGTTGTAGTCTCACTCAACCTCAATGGAAGAAAGCCTGCTTACATTTACCCTATCTATACCTCTCATAATTTTGAATACCTCTATCAAATCTCCTCTCAGTCTTCTTATGCTCATAACTCTCTGCAGTTTCTTGCACCCTCAGGTAGAGCAGATACCAAACCATGGCATGATTCACCAGAATTGTATCCTTTTCATGGTGCACCAATAAAAATTGTTGTGTTTCAAAGGGGACATGCCAAATTTCTTTAGCCTCCTGAGGAAGCAGAGGCACTTGTGCTCTCTTGGCTGCGGCATCTACGTGGTACCCCCGACTCTCAGACTGCTTGGTATGGCTTTCTCTTCCTCAACAAACAACCTGCTGGAGGAACTCAGCAGTTACTCCCAGAGCACTGTTTTGAACCAGAACATTGACAATTCCCTTCCTCCCACAGATGTTGCTCAGCCCAAAGAAATGTGCCAGCAGATTGTTGGTCCAGTTCCAGCACTTGTTAGTGAAGGCCAGATCACATCATGATATAATGCATGCCTTCTGATTGGCTTCAAACAATGTCATTGATGTTAAATTACTTCTGCATTTATCAGTCACACTCACCATGCACCAAGTGAGCTGAGATCTATACAAAAATTTATTCAGTAAAAATGCCTTGCCCACTGCAGCTGTGAGGAACAATAATTCTTCATTGGAGCGTCATTCCAGTGCTGCGCACTTTTCCTTCATGAAATTTTCTGGTTAAATCTCGAATACTAACTCCATTGGATGCACTGGTACAATCGTCTTTCCGTGTCAGAGCACGTGCAAAGTTTAGTACAAGTTCTGATTGTGACAGTACCAAATTAATAAATGTGAGCTCATAAACAGCTCTGAGTGAATATGTTATTCACGTATCACAGAACCACCCACCTCTCAATTCCTGTCTTAGAGATTCTTTAATGAACAGGATTCTGCCAGATATACTGCACTGGAATGTTAAAGAAGACTTGTGGAGAGGCCATAAATATCCTTAAACACTCCAGTCAGCCATGGGTCACTGGTGGTACACTTACTTCATAATTAGAAGCTTGAACTTTTCTCTACGGGGAAGTACTGAAGGAGTGCTACACTATTGCATTACCTGAAGGTTGAAGTATCTGACAAGGCCCCACTTTCCCTTGACCTCAGGCGTAAAGCAGTGGTGCACCTGCTTCATAACTAGAAGTTTGAAGTTACTTGCCGGGATGGTGAGATTTACAATCCAAAGCTCTTCATCTTCTGATGAGAAATCCTCCATATATGAACAGTAGAGAAACAGTTACAGATAATTTTATTCATGTTTAAAACATAAATATCATTGTTCTCACTCACTGTCAGTGTCTTTTCTGTTTTACTCCCTGCCACTCCTCTACACTCTGACTACCGTCTCTAGGTTTTACTATTTCAGAGGATCCCTCCCGGACCCTGCACATAAATGTAATTATGAAGAAAGCATGGCAGGTCCTCTGCTTTGTTAGGTGTCTGCAGAGGTCTGGCATGACATCTAAAACTTTAACAAACTTCTGAAGATGTGTAGTGGAGAGGGTATTGTCTGGCTGCAATGCAGCCTGACATGGAGATATCAATGCTTTTGGATGGAAAATCCTACAAAGATAGTGGATTCAGTCCAGAATATCATGGGTAAAGTACTCCCAAACATTGAGTACATCTACATGAAATGCTGTTGTTTGAAACTTACATCCATCATCAGAGATCACCACCAGCCAAGTCATGCTCTCTTCTCGCAGCTGTCATCAGGTAGAAGGTACAAGAGCCTCAGAAACCACATCACCAGGTTCAAGAGCAGTTACTACCCCTCAACCATCAGGCTCTTGAATAAAAGGGGATGACCACACTCACTTGCCCATCATTGAGATGTTTCCCACAAACAATGATCTCATTTTAAGGAAGCTTTATCTCATTATCTCATGCTATTTATTGCTGTTTATTGATTTCGTATGTTACTATTCTATTGATTTACTGAATATACCCACAGCAAATTGAACCTCAGGGTTGTATGTGGTGACAAATATATACTTTGATAATAAAGTTTTCTTTGAACTTTGAGCTGTCATCGTGCTGCTTTACTCTGGCTCTCTGCTGCTGCAGTCGTTACCTGATTGCTTCCCCAATCCCAGCCTCTCTCACTGTTCTGACATTACATAGTGACGTTTCCACATCCAATGGGTCTATTGCGGGATATGGGTCCGGGGCCAGGAGCTTGGATCTGGGTAGGTCTCTGGTGCTAGTCTAGCTTCGGATTCCCTACTGGTAAATGGTTTATTATAAGCTGATGAGAGGCATTGATCGTGTGGATAGCCAGAGGCATTTTCCCAGGGTTAAAATGGCTAACATGAGGGGACATAGTTTTAAGGTGCTTGGAAATGTGTACAGAGGGGATGTCAGGGGTAAGTTTTTCACACAGAGAGTGGTAGGTGCATGGAACGCACTGCCGGTGACGGTGGTGGAGGCGGATACAATAGGGTCTTTTAAGAGACTCTTAGATAGGTACATGGAGCTTAGAAAAATAAAGGGCTATGCGGTAGGGGAACTCTAGACAGCTTCTAGAGTAGGTTACTTGGTTGGCACAACTGTGGGCTGAAGCACCTGTAACGCGCTGTAGACTTCTATGTTCTATGTTCTACTGTCCCATGTACTGAGATGCAGTGAAAAGCTTTGTTTTGCATGACATCCATGCAGATCATTTGAAGACATAAGTACATTAAGGTAGTACAAAGAGAAAAGCAGGGCCGGCTGGTGGCACAATGACATTGGCGCTGGACCCGGGAGTGGAGGTTCCCGGGTTCAAAACCAGTCGGGTCCGCTCCCGAGTATGCTTTCCATCCATGCCGGGTTGAGTGTCGAGATCACAACTCGACCTCGTAAAATAAAAAAGGAAAAATACTGCGAGAAGGTCTGTGTGAGGAGTGGTGCGCCGCACAGTCTCTCTCTCGCTCCGTGCCTTGTAAAAGCCACGAAAAGGACATCATCACGGATGCACGCACGGACGCACGCACACACAGACGCACATGCACAGACTCGCACGCACGCAGGCACATGCCAAAAAGAAAAATACAAAGAGAAAAGCAGTAACAGAATGCAGAATATAGTGTTAGAGTTAACGAGCAGCACAAGTAGACAAAGTGCAAGGACCAAGAAGTGATAGACTGACAGATGAAGAGTTCATCCTGATTGCAGTGATGGATCTTTCCTGCAGTATTTTAGCAGCAGATGATAAACATTAGCCATACCAAATGTAATGGTAGGATGCATTCCCACATGGGAGGCTGGTCTAAAGGGTTAAATTGCTTGGCATTCAGGATTCAGTCAATTAGGTTCAGCATTGGCTTAGCTAAAGAAGACAAAGTATGGTAGTAGATGGTTGTCTCTCTGAATGGAGGCCTGTGACTAGTGAAGTGTCCCAAGAATCGCTGCTGGGTCTGTTGCTGTTTATCATCTATATTGATGATTTAGATGATAATGTGGCAAACCAAGACTGAGAGTGTATTTTATAGTGAGGAAGGCTATCAAAATTTGCTGTTGGAAAAATAGGCTGAAAAATGGCAGATGGAATTTAATGCAGAGAAAGTGTGAGGTGTTGAACTTCGACAGAACAAACTAGGGAAGGGTTTACAGAATTAATGGTAGGGCACTGAGGTGTGTAATAGAACAAAGAGAACTAGGAATTCAGATGCATAATTCCTTGCAAGTGGAATCACCACTCTGTAGAGTTATAAAGAGAGCTTTTGGCACATTGACCTTCATAAATCAGAGATTGAGTACAGGATTCAGCATGTTATGTGAAAGTGATATAAGATATTGGTGGGGCTGAATTTGCAGTTCTTGTCAAATACCTACAGGAAAGATATCAATAAGCTGGAAAGAGTACCGAGAAAATTTACAAGGATATTGCTAGGACTTGAGGACATGAGTTATAGGGAAAGATTGAGTAGGTTAGGACTTTATTCCTGGAGTGTAGGAGAATGAAAAGGGATAACATAGAGGTACACAAAATTATGAATGGTATAGATAGGGGGTAAGTGCATGTAGGCTTCTTCCCCTGAAATTAGACGTGCCTACAAGTAGAGGTCATAGAATTAAGATGAAAGGTGAAATACTTAAGGGAAACTTGAAGGGAAACTTTTTCACTCACAGAATAATGTGAGTGCAGAGCAAGCTGCGAGTGTCAGTGGTGGATATGGGTTGAATTGCAACATTTATGGGAAGTTTGGATTCAGATTCAGGTTTATTTATGACATGTATATCAAAACATACAGCGTTACCAAACAACACAACCTCAGGATAGACCACAGATATTGCCAAATATTCTGGTGCCAACATAACATGCCCATAATGCTTGGCGGAAGAATACACAACAAAATGGAAGAAAACAAACAACAAAACAACGACAGCAGAACAAGCACCTTTCCTTCCTTCCACCCGCACACATGGATAGTCCTCCAACTCCAGAGCAGGCCTCCAAATCTCTAGTCTCCAGGCTTCGACCTCTGGACTTCTGATTGACCTTCATGCTTCGATTATTGGTATCAATCCCCAGACTACCTGATGATGGGACCCCAAGTTCCAGGCTCAAGCTCCAGGTGCTCTGATTCATTGGGCCACTTGCCTCCTGCTCACAAAGACATCTGATCCCAGAGCACACCGACCTAGGGCACCTGACATCCATGGATGTCTCTCGTCACCTGGCCTGTGAGCACTGAGCAGCGGAGTGGAGATCTGGACTCAGGATGTCCTTCGTTACTTGTCCACGTCACTTGCCTTCGAGCATGCAGTGGAGGCCTGACCTCTAACTCCTCCATATCCATGTCCCTAAACCCTATTCTGATGTCTAACTCCCCCCACATCACTGTCCTGAATCCCTAATCTGACCCCTAACTCCTTGATCTGTCCCGAAAACCATCCTTAAAAACTGAGAAGACAACAAAGACCACAGCTTGGCACCATCTTGACTGGAGAGGTATATGGATAACAGGGGTAACGAGGTTACGATCTGGGTCCAGGTACTTGACAAAATAACAGTCTGGCACAGACTAGATGTGCCAAAAGGCCAGTGTCTGTGTTGTAGTCTCTGATTTTAAGCTGCAGTTATGTTTAATTAAGCTTTATCATTATTTTTCCGAGCTATTACTATGAAGTATAATCTAAATGGACAGAGCAGAGATTAATATAAATCTATCAGTTGGATGTTTCATAGATTAGCAGACAGTAAATCCTGACAACGCTGATGTCAGGTTATTGTCAGAGAAGCCATTGAGTTCTGGTTTATATATTTCAGAATGTTAAGAGAAAGAATGATGACTGTATGTAAACATCGCTTTATCTAAAACCTTTCCATCTCATTACTGCTTTATTTTTGAAATCTTGGCATATCACAAGAATAAATATCTAGATGGCTCATCTAACAGATCAATTAATGTCTAAACAGGAAGGAAGAATAACTTAAATATTTAATTGGTCTTTCTCTGAGTTATATTTACACAGCAGTGTTTAAAAGACATTCAGATGTTTAATGGATAGAAAAGATTTAGTGGAATATGGGCCAAATATAGACAAACGAGACGAGACTGGATTATTTAAACACCTGCCCGGATGGACCGATAAGGCACGATATTGGGACCGGAGGTGATGATCATGGCAATTCCGCTCGCTCTGACTACTATGCACTTTGTGGCAATTTGCACCACTGTGTGATAAACTGAGAATGAGACTCTGGGCCTATTCCGGTTGTTCCGAGCTCTGGGTCTGTGGACTCAATTTGGTCCTGAATTCTGTTGCTTGCTTTTATTGTTTGCATGATTTGTGTTTTTTTTTCCCTTTCTCTCTGCACATTGGGTGTTGGTCTTTTTTATGAATTGAGTTCTTGCAGGTTTCAATAGGTACATGTAATGTCAGAGGAATGTATACAATATACAGTACATCCTGAAATTCTTTTTCTTCGCAAACATCCATGAAAACAGAGGAGCGCCCCACAGAATGAATGACAGTGGAACTTTAGAAACTCAAAGTGTATCCGCAGCTCCCTCCTCCCACACACAAGCAAGGCAACGATCCCCCCCCCATCACCCTATCAGCACAAAAGCATCAGTGCCCACCACTGAGCACTCAAGTGTGCAGCAAAGCATCAATAAAGACCCCAAAGACTACTTATTCACCCGGTAATTTGACACACCACAGGCTCTCTCTCTCTCCCTAATAAGGGAAAAAGAGGTGACCCCATTTCACAACGAGAGGGGAGACATTACAAATAATTCACTGATTTATAGTGTTAAAAGTGTGTTTGTGTCGCTTTTTCCGAGCTCTGTACCCAAAGATCTCAGGTCTCTGGACACACAGCCCACGGCAGCTAGCCCGCTACTTCTGATCTTTTGTGTTTCCCAGCAACGCCTCGGGAGTGGCACTTGCCTTGAATCAGCCCATCTCTAGTCATGAAAATCCGGCACCCTGAAGGTGCGCTTGTCTTCCAGCCTGTGTCCTTGTGATACCAAAAAAGCAGCCGCTCTAAGGCCCTGAGAGTGGGTCCCATTCCCGCAAAGAACCGAAGTCAGAGTGTAACTCCAAGTCAGGGAATCTTGAAAAGGAAAAAAAGAGATATCAAAGATAGAAATAGAGCTGTTTCCGAAGAAGCATGCAAAGGAGTTGCTGTTTAGTGCCATCATGACTATGCTCTGCTCCCTGTCCTTTCTTGCTTTGTGGCTGCCTGTAAGCAGATGAATCAAGTTTGTGTAATTTATACATACTTTGACAATAAATGTACTTTGAACTTTGAACTTTGAGATATCTTAGTTGGCATGGACAAGTTAGGCCAGAGGCCTTGTTCCATTCTGTATAATTCCACCTGAAAATCAGGTTTAGATCAAAGTGGAAAATAGCTTCAAACACTTTAGCAAAGGTCCCTTCCCTAACACAGGGCTCTATACCTTAAAATCTCAGTGGGTACATCCTTGCCTTTGGCTTGGGACACTGTCCACTCAACACTTAGCTTCCTAATAGGAAGACCATGAGCTGGAAATTACATTAAGCTTCTAAGCTAGTGATGTAGTCAAATGGAAGAAATCTTATCGAATAGAAGAAGTCTTATGGAAAATGGAAAATTGATTATTTGAAACTTCTGTTATAGACCAGCATTCATTTGCTAATACTCAACCCCAGGCAAGTTACCAAGGTCAAAAAACACCCTTCAGAAGTATGATCTAGGATCAACAGTACCTCATATTGTTGATCCTTGATCATGCACACCAAATGCAAAACTATGTTTGCACCAAAGAGTTTTTCTTCAATTCTTCTCTTCTTTATCTAAGTTAAATATATTTAGGTTTCCTCATGCATACAGTGTGTTTGAGATTATCACTGAGACATGGATTGATTCTGTTGGATGGATTCTCAGCCAGAGAACTGACTTGAACTGGCATTCCAAGCCGGCCTGTCATCCAGTAACTAATCAGGACTGTGTCTACTTACCCAGGCATTCATAGGGAATGCAACAAGAACATTGATCCATCGCTCCACTTTAATTGACAAAATACAACTTTGGATGATAACTGAACAAGGAATCAAAATATCACATTATAGGAATGACAATGAAATTGTCAGAAATAAAAACTGTCCTATGATAACCTAATGTTATAAAGTAGATTAACAGTAAAAGATGGAATAATGTTCACCCCTGAATACCACATTTGCTTTCCACCAATCACTATCATTGCATGAATGATCATCGGTGAAGAAGATTTATAAATAATATTTCAAAACTTTTTGTGCTTATGTTGTCAGTTTTTCAGTCACACTAAACAATACCTGGCTACAAAACAGCCAATCATTGTTTCTTTAGTCCGGATGTCTTAGTTCATCTTCACATAACATCTGGATGCTTAGATCTATGAATGGTTTTGCAAAATTAATCAGCTCAAGAATTTTTTTCCCACTTACCTTTTATTGATTTGAATATCAGACCATATCTTAATAAATTATTGAGCATTGTCCATAGATTACTGGTTGTGGAATTAGTGTTTGAAGATTAGCACAAGTCTGATGAAGCAGCTCAGTGGTTCCACTGAAATACAAACGTGAGAATATCACCTGCGTCATAACTGCTTGTGAATTAACAATCGTTAATAATTTTTCATCTTAGCTAAGTAGCCCAGTAGCCAGATTTGGCAGGAACCTGTTATAGTAATTGACAAATCCTAAAAAGGGCTGCAGCTATAACACATCCTTTGGTCTTGGGGCAGCCAGCACTGCTTGAATTTTTTCAGCACACTTGTGTGTCAATGGTGTGAACACAGTAAGTGATGCTTATTGAGTCATGGTCTGAGCCCAACATCTTCTAATCTTTTTAACTCTGTTTTGAGATATTTGAGACATTCCTTGTTATTCTTACCTGTAACAATAATGTCTCGCAGGTAACGCTGAGTGCCTGGGCAGCCTTGCAGCACCTGGTCCATAGTTTTCTGCCAGAGTGAAGGTGCATGTGTTGCTACAAAAATAAGCATATTGCAGTGATAAGGCACTTTGGGAGTGTTTAGGATAAGAAACACTTTGAACTCTTCGTCCATTCCATCTGTAGGTAGGCCTCAGCTAAGTCCACTTTGCTGAACTGTTTCCCTTTAGATAAAGGAATTACTTTAGATAAATATTATGCTTTAAATCATTGCAAAGGAGCATAATAAATGTCCAATGATCCATGTACCCTTATTGATCCATAAACTATACTTCTAATTGAATTATGAGCGACGATTATATTTTGCATAAGTTTACGAGCTATTTCCCTAGCAGTGTCGGATAGCTGAAGTATTTGAAGAAAGGCAGAGTATTTCAGTTTCTCTACTCTGCATCAAAAAAAAATCTTCAGTTAAATTAAGTGAATAGTGAGACAGATTGTGTGGAGTAAAAGGGACTGGCATGAAGCAATTGGGCTGAATGGTTTTCTTTGTTATACTTTAGTAATACTTCTTCATGTATCTCTGTGTCAGTGAAGCCTAGGTTAATCATACAAAACTTCCCATGAACCCCTGGAAGTTTGACATTGTTGCCGTAAATGTGAATTAAGAGAACGAAAAACTAGTGCCATTGTAGAAGCTATGGTTACTTGAGAATGAATTGAAATGAATTTATCAATCTTTTTGACTAAGTGTTCAAATGGGCACAGTTACAAGATACACAACATTAAGTATAATTTTCTTGCAAAAAGTACCACTTTTCATTTAAAATGTTTATATATACTTCCCAATAAAAATATACTCACTTGTAGTTTATTCTGTTCAGGTCCATCAGTTGTATATGGATGAGATTTATCCAAATGTGGACTATTAAACTACGGTGACCTTTTGGTTCCCTGGCAACATGAAAAGAACATTAGCATTGGAGCAGCACAGAACAGACAATCAATTGATGCTAAAGGGCTGTACAGAGTGCCCTCACTCTGCTTGTTTTGGCCAATTGTAAAGTTAAGATTGATCTTCACATAATTTGATGGATGTTTTTAACTAGTTGAATGGGAGGAGTTTAGTTTAACATAAGTGATAGCCCCAGAACCTCATCAGAAACTTCAATGTCAATTATACTTCATTGAATATTATCCTCCCTTGAAAGAACTCTCCTTTCCTCAAATATGTACTTGTAGTAAAGAAAATAGATGTTTTATTTCTTTCATTCTACTGCCCAGTAATACATTTCACCTTTTTTTTCTAGTGAAACAAGCCATAAGCTTCCTTCTGCGTAAGCTAATAAAGATTCTATAGTAATTGATAATGGCTTCCTCTGGAAGGCAATGTCAATGGGAGTCCATTTTGTTTGACTGCTCACATTAGTGATTCAGTCAGGCGGAAAGAACTCTTGTCAGTCTCTCTCTTTAGCACATGTGTCTTGCTTTCTGACAGGCTGTCATTGCTAATAGATCACCTCCAGCTCTATTTGCCTAATTGGAGCAGTCCATGCATGCCTCTACTTATTAGGTGGTATTGATCTCCCACACCATTGGCTGTCAATGTAAGGCTATCACATCTCAATGTCATTTGGCCAACAATTCATTGGAAGTTAATGTCAGAAAAGAGTACTGAAAATTTTAACTGAAATAAGTATTGTGTGGAAATTACTGGACTGAGTCAGCGTATGTTTATTATCCAACAGGGTCACAACAGGCAGGACTTGTGTTGTCTATTCCATTACAGAATTGTTTAAACTTCGATATTTACTTGTGGATTTCCAGGGCCAATACACATTGCGAACGTGGGTTTATTGAAAGCATGATTATCAAACCATTTAATGCAGTGGACAGGAAATTTACTTTGCCCTTATGTCCTCGGCAGAAAAAAAGCAACTAGCGTAAAGATTTAGTGAACTTTAGCATAAGTTTTCATAAGTTTCCTCCCAAAAAATTGCATATATTTAGGAGGTTGTACAGAAATCCTTTCTCACCTGGTAATGCAAAACACCTGGGATGCATTTCTAGGCAGAGGCATTTTGCATAAAGTAATTGAATAAACCAGGGGTTCTATCTTGTGTTCTGTAGATTGTAGAGGTTGTAGCATTATGTTGTATTAGATGTAGCGTAAGTGATCTATCACAGAAGAATGCTTCATACAGTTAGCCTTCTCAAATATAACAATAGACATCTATTCCAAAGGAATGATATACCTTGATTTCTAGCTGTTCATAATTTCAAAAATGCATTAAGGCTATTGAAGTGCAGCATACTTGAAGTGGAATCACTACTGTGTGAAAGAAATGTGATGACCATTTTCCAAAGCCCCACAAACAGCCATATGCTAATTCATGACAAGTCAATTTAGTGATATTAGTTGAGGTTAAATACTCGCCAGAGCACAGCGTGAATTCCCTTATGCTTCTTTGAAAAGGTGCATTGCACACACCTGAGATAATTAAACTGGGTTTAGACTTAAACAAAAGAGACAAAGGACTGTCGCATATTTACTTTGGGTCAGAATTGCCAGTGGGTGAGTCCATCTCCTGTGTCTGTTTCAGTGGTGTACAGAGGCCACTGAGGATCGAGTCTCAGGAAGGCTCAGCTATTCAAACTCACTTTTATTCTATCTTCACTTACTATTGTTACTTTAAAAAAATGTTTAATCTTATTCTTTCAGTGAAGCCAATTTGAAGTGTTTATGCAAGAGCTTATTGATCAGCAGAATCATTTAAGAAGAATTCAGAGACTTTTGACAGCAGCCATCTGCCACAAAAACAAATAATCAAATGATAAATTGTTCTGAGGGTCACTCCCTGAGGTGGACCTTGGGCCACGTGGGGCGGCTGCGGTGACCAGGGTTTGAGTTTGCCTGGAGCCACAGAACTGTAAATAGTAAGTGCAGCAGTGGAGGTCACTTCCATCTGCCCCGTCACCTCCAACAGCACAGCACTCCAACTATCTGCTTTGATTTTGTGCTCCATCTATCCAGAGAGATTCAATCTCATGATCTAACACTTAGAGTTATATTGAGCAGAACTGAGCTCTAAAAACGACAAAGAAAAAAGTTATTGGTTAACTTGTGTTGGAGTAACATTGGTTAAAAACCCACAGACAGCTGTTTGCTCCCCTTTGTATAATCCCATGGGTCCTATATCATCCATCTGAGAAGACAGACAGAACTATCCATTTACATTCATCCATTGCATTAACCCCTGACCCTGTGCAGTGCTGGCCTTTTTAACTTATATTAGACCTCAAAAAAATCCAGTGCACAGATTGAATCGGTCCAGAGGCAAACAAGCCATTGGTCAAGTCAAGCTGATAATGATACACAATATATAGCTGCTGTTTGAAAAGTGAGGAGGAGCCTGAGGCAGGACAGTAGACGCAATTTATAAATTGATTATTTCCACTTTCAGAGTACATTACTGCTCTGTAGATAGCTTGAAATCTTCCAGTTCACTACACTTATTAATGCCAAGCATGACCTGCTGCTCAAAGTTTCCTTGCTCTTTCAAACCCTGATATCCTGTAGTGTTTGACATGATTGGCCTTTAATCGCAGGTTTAACAAACCTCTGTGTTGTATAAGCTGTTTCTAATTTATTTTTCATAAACAACAAACCTCATGGTAGTTATGAAAACAGAATGAATAGGCAGTTATCATTTCCCAATGCTTTTCTGCCCTTTTGATGTGCGTACTACAAAATACACTTTTCTTTAAAGGTTTAAAGAGGTGCTAAAAGTGTATTGGTCAGGTCCAGTTACTGAATTGGATAAAAATACTCAGCTTTGAGATATCTATTCATACATACGATAGGGATTGATCAATACTAGGGATGGGGTTTAATTCCTTAATTCTTTAATGTCAGTGACATCACCAGATTTATTTCTAGCACAGACTGATATTTTTTACTGACTCATTGAGATTAACTTTACAAAAAAGCTGAAATCTTCAAATCTGTCCTTTTGTTATTAGGAGAGGGAGATAGCAGTATTAAATAGACCTCACCATTAAATGCAGTCTATGAAAATAGAAGTAAATCTATTCTTTTTTTTTTTGAATTACAATGCATTTATATTGTGAATAGCATGCATGATGAAATCGTCCAGCAGCTGAAAACTGGGCAGTGAGACTTCCTGTAGATAGGATATAGTGGTGGTCAAACTGGGCGGCTAGTAAAAGACTATTAGATGGGTTGGAAGAGGGGTGTTAGGAGGTGGGGTGGAAGGAACTGTAATTGAGGGTTAGATTTGAACATTCTATTATCATCAAAGACCTCTGTGCTACAACAACCTCTGTGCAGAAAAGCATTAGGAAAAGATAATTGCCTATCTATCCTGTTTTCATACCCACCATGAGGATTGTTGTATATGAAAAATAAATTCCAGCAAGTTAGGAACAGTTTATAAAACACACAGATTTGTTAAACCTGGAATTAAAGACCAATCCTGTCAAACATTTACAGAATATCGAAGTTTGAATGAGCAGGAGAGCTTTGAGCACCAGGTCAGGCTCTTGGTGGCCATTTCTGTAATGACCAGCACTCCTTGTTCGAGGCCATTTCATGTATGTAGTATTTATGTTGAGAATCTGTTACGACCTTGAAGAGCAAGAGAGGAAATTGTGTTGATTGGTGCCCTGTAGGGTGCTGGATAATGTATCAACTGTTATTGAACAGCTGGCAGTGAAATTTGGAAGTGGTGATGTGTGTACGGATTGCAGAAGTTGTCATTGATAGAGGTTATTGTTAGACAGGTTGTTTAACATGAAGCAGTTATTGAATGCAGAAATGCCATTGTTTACAGATGAAATTTTGACAATTTGTTTACTAATTTTGACCTTACAGATAAGGTCAATATTGTTATCTTTGGCATAAAATTCAGCTCCAAGGTGTCATCCTTCTGTTGTCAACTTCTTTAGCTACCTGTTGCCAAATGACATTTTCAACACACCTGCAGTGCTTTCTTGCTATCTGTGCACAAATGACTTCTCTCCACTTTTTTGTTTGGCCAAAAAAGTCTGAAATAGCGTGAACTTTGGGATTTTTGTTCTTGTCCTTCCTCTGCCTTTCCAAAGGAGTGGATGATCTCTAACAGTAGTTGCTGGAAATGAGCACTGTCGATTAAACAGTGCAGACTTGTTTCAATCAATAGCTATTGGGTACAGCTGGGACTGCAAATTCCCAAAATTCTACTCTGACCTTTACACCACTGTGTTAAACTGAGCAGTTGAAGATGGCTGTTGCTATCATTCTCTATAAATATGTTAGGACTCAAATTTGGTGTGAATTTAGCACAGGTTATTCACACAAAGTGATTCAAATACATTTTTCAAAGCAATCAAACCTCTTCCTTTTCTTCTCAGGTCAGTAATGCTTACATTATAAACTATTTTAACATGCTTAAAACTAATGCCTCTATTTTATGTTTCTCAATATAAATTCAATGGGATGATCCCTATGAAGACTGGATTTGTGCTTATATAATCGCAATGATGAAGACCCCAAAGGAGCAATAGCTTTTCAAAGCTTTAGACTCAAATCTATATCCCCTTTATTTATAGCTGTAATCAAAATCTGTCTTCTGAAGTTTAAGGTGCTTTATTAGGTCTTACTGGTGTTGTAATGAGGCTCGGTTGCCAGGAGAATGCCATTATTTATTCCCAATCCATTGCATTGTGAAGGAAGGGAAATATAGGGGACTGCCGAGATTTGGTAGTTAGGCAAATGCAAACTGTCTTACCTTGGTCCACCGAGTAAATGCCATAAGTTATAATACCAGGGGAATGCTAGAATGAGGCCATTTGGCCCATTGTGCTGATACTGGCTCTTTAATGGAGCAGTCATATTTGATATTGCATCACTGTTAGTTTGTAAAGAACACAGATTGGTAGCATTGTGGATTGTGTAGAAGAGTGACAAAGGGTATGGTGGGGTATAGATCAGTTACGAATATTGGAAGAGAAATCGCAGGTGGAACTTAAACTGGACAAGTAAGAGGTGCGCATTTTGGGAGATCAGATATAAGGGAGAAAGTACACAGTTAGTCGAGACACTAAGTTTGAGTCAGGATGTCATGTTGCAGCTTTGTAAAACACTGGTTAGGCTGCACCTGAAGGATTGCATTCAATTCTAGTCACCTCATTATAGCAAGGATGTGGAGTCCTTGCAGAGATTTCAGAAGAGGTTTACTAGTGTGCTGTTTGAATTAGAGAGCACATGCTATAAGTAGAGGTTGTACAAATTAGTGCTGTCAGCTCTAGAACAGTGGAGGCAGAGAGGAGACCGAGTAGAAGTTTATAAGATCATGAGAGGTATAGATAGAGTAGATAGCCAGTATATTTTTCCAGGGTGGAAATGGCCTATACTAAAGGGCATACTTTTAAACTGAGAAGAGGAAGATCTAAAGGAAATGTGCAGGGCAAGTTTTTTTTACACAAGAATACGCTGGAGGCAGTTGTGAAAGAGACATTTAAGACATTCTGAATGTACAGTGGACGGAGGGTTATAGACCATGTGCAGGCAGAAAGGAAGAGTTTAGTTAGGTGTATTTGGGTTAGGTATCTTGGCACAACACTGAGCTGTACTGTTCGATGTTCTATGCATGTGTAAGCCAACAGAGTTCATGGATTCTTGATTACTTGACTGGCAGACCACAGCACGTGTGCTTGCAACACTGTGTCTGACAGAGTGATCAGCAGCACTGGGGCTCTACAGGGGACTGTCTTGTCTCCCTTTCTCTTCACCATTTACACCTCGGACTTCAACTACTGCACAGAGTCTTGTCACTTTCAGAAGTTTTCAGATGACTCTGCCATAGTTGGATGCATCAGCAAGGGAGATGAGGTTGAGTACAGGGCTACAGTAGGAAACTTCGTCACATGGTGTGAGCAGAATTATCTGCAGCTTAATGTGAAAAAGACGAAGTTGCTGGTGGTAGACCTGAGGAGAGCTAAGGTACTGGCGACCCCTGTTTCCATCCAGGGGGTCAGTGTGGACATGGTAGAGGATTACAAATACCTGGGGATACGAATTGACAATAAACTGGACTGGTCAAAGAACACTGAGGCTGTCTACAAGAAGGGTCAGAGCCGTCTCTACTTCCTGAGGAGACTGAGGTCCTTTAACATCTGCCGGACGATGCTGAGGATGTTCTACGAGTCTGTGGTGGCCAGTGCTATCATGTTTGCTGTTGTGTGCTGGGGCAGCAGGCTGAGGGTAGCAGACACCAACTGAATCAACAAACTCATTCATAAGGCCAATGATGTTGTGGGGATGGAATTGGACTCTCTGACGGGTGGTGTCTGAAAAGAGGATGCTGTCCAAGTTGCATGCCATCTTGGACAATGTCTCCCATCCACTACATAATGTATTGGTTGGGCACAGGAGTACATTCAGCCAGAGACTCATTCCACTGAGATGCAACACAAAGCGTCATAGGAAGTCATTCCTCCCTGTGGCCATCAAACTTTACAACTCCTCCCTTGGAGGGTCAGACACCCTGAGCCAATAGGCTGGTCCTGGACTTATTTCCTGGCATAATTTACATATTACTATTTAACTATTTATGGTTTTATTACTATTTAATTATTTATGGTGCAACTGTAATGAAAACCAATTTTCCCCCAGGATCAATAAACTATGACTATGACTAAGAGCCAGTAGTATAAAGAGCTTGGGTTTTAAATTTGACGGATAAAAGAACCAATTGTGGAATGAAGAGAAAATTGCCACGCTCTGATTAGTAATGGCCTTAAAGCAAACGTAGAAGCAGATATGGCCATGGTTTTCAAAGAACTGGACAAATAGAATGGGATATGAAAGCTTTAGAGTGGGTACAGAGGAGATTTACCAGAATGTTGCTGGAGTAGAGACCATAGAGAGCGGCCTGGATAATACGAATACTTACATCAGGCTGCTGTTCATTGACTGCAGCTCAGCTTTTAACACAATCATTACTACAGATCTGATTAAAAAGCTCCAAAACCAGTGTCTCCCTCTGCATCTGGATCCTCTACTGCCTCACTGGAAAACCACAGTCTGTGCAGATCAGACATAACATTGCCACATTGCTGATAATTAACACGGACGCACCTTAGTGTGCTTAGCCCACCGTTCTACTCTCTCTACATCCATGACTGTGTGGCTAGGCACAGCTCAAATGCCATCTATAAATCTGGTGATGACACAACTATTATTGGCAAAACTTCAGGTGGTGACGAGAGGACGTATAGGATCTGCTGGTTGAGTGGGGTCACAGCAACAATCTTACACTCAACATCAGTAAGACCAAAGAATTGATTGTGGACGAGTAAAGGTAAGGAAAAGGCACACACACCAGTTCTCATCAAGGGATCAGAAGTGGAAAGTGTGAACAATCTCAAGTTCCTGGGTGTCAACATTTCTGAGGATCTACTCTGGGCCTAGCATATCAATGCTGTTACAAAGAAGGCATGGCAGCAGCAATATTTCATCAGGAGTTTGAGGAGGTTTGCTATGTCACCAAAGGCACTCACAGATTTCTACAGAGGTACGTGGAGAGCATGCTGAGGGTGGCAGACACCAACAGAATCAACAAACTCATCCGTAAGGCCAGTGATGTTGTGGGAATGGAACTGGACTCTCTCACGGTGATGTCTGAAAAGAGGATGCTGTCTACGTTGCACGCCATCTTGGTCAATCTCTCCCATGCACTACACAATGTACCGGGTGGGCACAGGAGTACATTCAGCCAGAGACTCATTCCACTGAGATGCAACCCAGAGCGTCATAGGAGGTCATTCCTGCCTGTGGCCATCAAACTTTACAACTCCTCCCTTGGAGGGTCAGACATCCTGAGCCGATTGGCTGGTCCTGGACTTATTTCATAATTTACTGGTATAATTTACATATTACTATTTAACTATTTATGGTTCTATTACTATTTATTATTTATGGAGCAACTGTAATGAAAACCAATTTCCCCCGGGATTAATAAAGTATGACTATGACTATGACTATGTTAATTTGGCAGGGGCATGGGAGCTGGAGTAGTAGCCTGAGGATGGAGCAGTTGGTATAAGACCATAAGACTATCAACTTCGTCTTTAAATACACCCACAAACTTGGCCTCCATCATAGTATGTAGCAGAGCATTCCACAGATACTCTACACTCAGGCTAAAAAAATAATCCTCTTTACCTCTGTTCTAAAAGGTCACTCCTCAGTTTTGAGGCTGCACCCTCTAGTTCTGGATACCCCCACCATACCCCCACCCTCTTCACAGCTACCTTATCTAGTCCTTTCAACATTCAGTAAGTTTCAATAAGATCCACTCACATTCTTCTAAATTCTAGTGAGTACAGGCCCAAAACTGCCAAGGAATACTCATTTGTTAACCCCTTCATTCCTCTGGACCTCCTCTGGACTCTCTCCAATGGCAACACATCCTTTCTGAGATATGGGGCCCAAAACTGTTGACAATACCCTGAGTGTGGACTGACTACTGTCTTATAAAGTCTCAGCATTATCTCCTTGCTTTTATATTCTATTACCCTTGAAATAAATGCCAACATTGCATTTGCCTTCTTTACCACAGACTCAATCTGTAAACTAACCTTCTGGGAGTGTTGCATGAGAACTCCTAAGTCCCTTTTCACCTCTGATGTTTGCGTTTTTTCCCCATTTAGACAATAGTCTGCACTACTGTTCCTTTTACCAAAATGCAATATCATAATTTCTCAACAGTGTATTCCGTCTGCCACTTTTTTGCCCAGTCTTCCAATTTGTCTAAGTCCTGCTACAATTGCACTGCTTCCACAGTTCTACCTACCCTCCACTTATCTTTGTATCATCTGCAAATTTGCCACAAAACCATCAATTCCATTATCCAAATAATTGACAAACAATGTGAAAAGTAACAGGCCCAATATTGACCCCTGAAGAAAACTACTAATCACTGGCATCCAACCAGAAAAGGCTCCTTATATTCCCACTTGCTGCCTCCTGCCTGTCAGCCATTCTGCTATCCACGCCAGTATCTTTTCTGTGACGCCATAGGATTTTATCTTGCTAAGCAGCCTCATGTGTGGCACCTTATCAAATGTCTTTTTAATGTCAGAATCAAGTGACTCTTGAAAGATCATGACTAATGCATCCATTATCTCTTCAGCAACCTTCCTCAGGACTCTGGGATGTAGTCCATCTGGTCCAGGTGACTTATCCACCTTAAGACCTTTGAGTTTGCCTACCACTTTTTCCTTTGTAATAGCAATAGCACTCACTCCTGCTCCCTGACACTCATGGATCTCTGACACACTGCTAGTGTCTTCCACACAGTGAAGGAGGAATGGAGACAGACTAACCCCTATTGACATCAATAGCTCTGGAGTTGAGAGGGTGAACAGCTTTAAGTTGACCGTGGATTGCATGTGGTCTGTACCTACCAGCTGTGCGCTGAAAAAGGCATAACAGCGCCTCTTTCACTTTAGTTGGTTGAAGAAGTTTGATATGGGCCCCCATATCCTAAGAACTTTTTACAGGGGCACAGTTGAGAGCATCTTGACTGGCTGCATCACCGCCTGGTATGGGAACTTCCCTCAATCACAGGACTCTGCAGAGAGTGGTGCGGACAATCCAGGTCCGCATCTGTAGATGTGAATTTCTCACTATTCAGGTCATTTACAAAGACAGGTGTGTAAAAAGGGCCCGTAGGATCAATGGGAACCTGAGTCACCCCAACCACAAACTGTTCCAGCTGCTACCATCTGGGAAAATGGTACTGCAGGACCAACAAATTCCAGGACAATTTCTTGCACCAGGCCATCATGTTGATACAATTGTATTTCTATGTTATATTGACTGTCCTGTTGTACTACTATTTATTATAACTTACTATAAATTGCACATTACACATTTGGACAGAAACATAATGTAAAGATTTTTACTCCTCATGTATATGAGAGATGTAAGAAATAAATCCATTTCAAGAGTGATGCAAAGTACTTATTAAGTTCATCTGCCACTTATTGTCCCCCATTACAACCTCACCAGCATCATTTTCTAGTGGTCGAATATCAACTCTCACTTCCCTATTACTCTTTACATAACTGGAAAAACTTTTGGTATCCTACTTTATATTATTGGCTAGTTTGCCTTAATATTTCATCTTTTCCCTTCTTATAACTTTTTTAGTTGCCATTTGTTGGATTTTAAAAGCTTTCCAATCATCCAACTTTCCACGCACTTTTGCTGCCTTTTCTGCCCATTCCTTGGTTTTTATGCAGTCCTTAACTTCCTTCGTCAGTCACGGTTGCCTAACCCTACCACTTGAAAACTTCTTCTTCTGTGGGACATATCTATTCTGCGCCTTGTGAACTGTTCCAAGAATCTTCAGCCACCTCTGCTCTGCCACCACCAGTATCCTCTCCAATCCACCTGGGCAAGCTCCTCTCTCATGCCTCTGTAATTCCCTTTATTCCATTGTGTTACTGATACATGTGACTTATGCTTCTCCCTCTCAAATTGCAGTATGAATTAAATCATGTTATGATCACTGTACCCTATGTGTTCCTTTACTTTAAGCTCCCTAATAAGATATGGGTTATTACACACAACACCTACTCTATCCGTGTAAGCGGAACAAGTGCTACACATGCCCTTACACTTCCTCCCTTACCACCATTCAGGGCCCCAAACAGTCCTTCCAGGTGAGGCAACACTTCACCTGTGAGTCGGCTGGGGTGATATACTGCTCCCGATGTGGCCTTTTATATATTGGCGAGACCCGACGCAGACTGGGAGACCGCTTTGCTGAACACCTACGCTCTGTCCGCCAGAGAAAGCAGGATCTCCCAGTGGCCACACATTTTAATTCCACATCCCATTCCCATTCTGACATGTCTATCCACGGCCTCCTCTACTGTAAAGATGAAGCCACACTCGGGTTGGAGGAACAACACCTTATATTCCGTTTGGGTAGCCTCCAACCTGATGGCATGAACATCGACTTCTCTAACTTTTGCTAATGCCCCACCTTCCCCTTGTACTCCATCTGCTACTTATTTTTATACACACATTCTTTCTCTCACTCTCCTTTTTCTCCCTCTGTCCCTCTGAATATACCCCTTTGCCCATCCTCTAGTCCCCCCCCCCCACCCCCATCTTTCTTCCCGGACCTCCTGTCCCATGATCCTCTTGTATCCCTTTTGCCAATCACCTGTCCAGCTCTTGCCTTCATCCCTTCCCCTCCTGTCTTCTCCTGTCATTTTGGATCTCCCCCTCTCCCTCCAACTTTCAAATCCCTTACTCACTCTTCCTTCAGTTAGTCCTGACGAAGGGTCTCGGCCTGAAACGTCGACTGCACCTCTTCCTCGAGATGCTGCTTGGCCTGCTGTGTTCATCAGCAACCTTTCCCCTAGGTGACTTAAGCACAAGCTGCTCTAAAAAGTCATCTCGTAGGCCTTCAAGAAATACCTTCTCTTGCGAACCAACATCAACCTTATTTTCCCAATCCCCTTGCATATTGAACTCTCCCATTACAATTATGTCATTACCCTTATTGCATGCTTTTTCTAGCTCCCTTTGCTATCTCAGCCCCACATCTTTGCTACTATTTAGAGTCTGATACATGGTTCCCACAATATTTCTTTTTTAACCTTGTAGTTTCTTAACTCCATTTTCTGACCCTATGTCACCTCTTTCTAAAGAAGTAATTCCATCCCTTACCCACATAGCTACACCACTGCCTATGCCTTCTTGCCTATCCTTTCAATACAAGGTATATCCTTTGACATTAAGCCCACAACTATGACCTCCTTTGAGCCACAACTCAGTGATGCTCACAATGTCATACCGATCAATCTCTAATTGCACTACAAGTTCGTCCATCATATTATGAATGCTACGCACATTTAAATGCAGCACCTTCAGCCCTGTACAAGTTGATGCATTGTGCAGTGAGACTGTGAAGAAGGACAGGCAGATGATTGGGCAAAATTGGAGTCAGGGGGATGAGTTGAAGTGTAACATAGGGGCAAAATCAAAAACAGTGACTAAGGGAGCTTTATTTTAATACAGAATAAGGTAGATGATTTTGTAGCACAGTTAGAGATTGGCGGGCATGACGTTGTGGGCAGTACTGGGTGATGGCTGAAAGACCATCATAGTTGGAGCTTAACACCCAAGGATACCCATTGTATCAGAAGGACAGGCAGGGAGGGCAGATGGGGTGGAGTGGCTCTATTGATTAAAAATGAAATCAAATCCTTAGGAAGAGGTGACATTAGATTGGAAGGTGTAGAATCTTTGTGGGTAGATTTAAGAAACTGCAAGAATAAAAGACCCTGATGAGAGTTATATACAGGCCTCTGAAAAGTAGCCAGGATGTGGTATGTAATAATGGGAATGTCATGATTGCCATGGGGAATTTCAATATGTAGGTAAATTGGTGTTGGATCCCAAGAAAAGGAATTTATGGAATGCCTATGAGATTGTTTTTTAGAGCAGCATGCGGTCGAGCTCACTAGGGAGAAAGCAATTCTGGATTGGGTGTTGTGTAATGATTCAGATTTTATTTGGGAGCTTAAGTTAAAGGAACCCTTAGGAGACAATGATCGTAATACGATATAATTCACTCTGCACTTAGAGAGGGAGAGGATAATCAGAATTGCAGTGGAGTAAAGGGAATTACAGAGGCATGAGAAAGGAGCAGGCCAAAGTTGATTGGAAAGGGACACTATCAGGGTTGATGACAGAACAGCAATGATTGGAGTTTCTGGGGGTAATTAGAAAGGCACAGATAGATACATCTCAAGGATGAAGTATTCTAAAGGGAGGATGAGGTAACCATGGCTGACAAAGGAAGTCAAGGTCAGCATAAAAGCAAAAGAGTGTTTTTATGGTGCAGGTTGATGGTGCATGTTGTTGAACCTGATAGCGTGGGACTTCAGGCTTCTCACCCTCTTGCATGATGGTAGCTGGAAGACGATGGCGTGGCCAGAATGGTGGGGATCTTTGAAGGCAGATGTTGTGTTCTTGAGGCAGCTCCTCATGTAGATACTTCCAATGGTGAGGAGGGATGTGTCCGTATGTATTGGGCTGAGTCTACACTTCTCTGCTGATTCTTACATTGCACATTGCAGTTGTCATACCAGACCATGATGCAACAGCTAGGATACTTTCAACAGTACAATTTTCAAAGTTAGTTAGCGTGTTTGGCCTAGGACAGGTCATCTGATATGCTAACACCTAGAAATCTAAAGGGGCTGACCCTCTCTACTGCTGATCCACTGATGTAGACTGCTGCTACCCTCTGTCCAACTTATTCTTCATTTTTCCATTGGCTTTTGGACACAACAATTACTTTTGACTGAAGAAGTTAATGCAGTCTGGTTGGAAGGTTGGTTTATTGTCACAGGTATTAAAATGTTCTTACCTGAGGGCTTTTATTATTTAGCTGATCCTAAAATTTTAAGGATCTGGCCACTACAACAACTTCCATTCATACAGCACCTTTAATATGACAGACATATTGAGAGAATCCCCTGGTGTGTCTGTTGTGAGCAACACCACATGGAGAGCTCAACAGAGTTAACTAACATTATAAACATCGTCAATTCATCGTTGGTAATTTCTTCAAAACACTTATATACTAATGGCTCCATGTCATACTCTTTTGTTCATTTCGGTTCCACAGACTTCAAAGGAAGAAGCAAAAAGTCAGGAATTGGCTGGATTTCAATCAAACCAGTTTTAGAAACAAGAATGTAATGCAAAGTCATGGAATCTATGCATGCTTAGGGCAAGCGGCCAGGGGCCAAGTTTCAACAGGAAAGTTGTGAGTTCATTATTTTGTATAAAGTATGATAATTGCTTCATTAAGAACTCTGCAATCCATTGGAAATGTTGCAGCCATGAGCCACGGGTGTTTAATTCCAGTGAGAAAATTGGCCACTGGTTGTACTCTAGCATGTTTGAGTACATTGAAGTTGATGTATTATCATTTCAAGTACTTCTAATTATTCCTGAAATTATAAGGATAAGTCCAACTCATTTTTATTGCAAGATTTTTGTTTTTTAAGAATATGACTGTTTATATATTAAAACAATTATTATTATTATTATATAACTATAGAGTTAACATGACTGTTTAGGTTTATGCAGCACAGAGACAAAAGATAAAAATTCATGAACTGTTACACAAAACTTTCTGTGCACTGTAGGTCAGAGGTATCCTTCCCTTCTGTTTCCCATATGCTCTGGTCTTCCTTGTAAGCCTACCGATTCCCTCTCCACAGGAACCACATCAGCTACTACTCACTACCTCAGGGATCTTTCTTCTTGTGAAACCCAAAATGTTCCCCAGACCTGGATTTCATCCAGAGGCCCTGGAGCCCTCATAACTTACTGGAGATTCTCAGTCAAACTTGGAGGGTTTCTTGACGTGTAAATCAACTAACACACTCAATTACAACTGCAACTCTTAGAAGTATGAAACAGATGGTGATAATTGCTGTAGGGGATCAGCTGCTTCTGATTCAGCACCATGTCCCACAACCTCTTAACTTTAGTGGAAGAACCAAGGAGATTCTGGGGATTCTGCATGATGCCATCTCCAAACAAGAAACAGTCCATCCTGACACATTTCAAATCATAGTGGGAGACCTGAACTAGACTTGTTTGAAGAAAACCCTGCCCAATTACCATCAGTATATAATCTGTATCATCAGAGTTCCAACACACTAGACCACTGTTATACTAAGATAAGGAATACCTGCCATTCCACGCACAGACTGTACTTTAGTAAATCAGATTACTTGGCTGTCCTTTCTTTACCTGCGTACAGGCAGAAGCTAAAGAGAAAAGCTTCAGAGATTAGGACAACAAATAGATGGTACAGGGAGGCAGAGGGGCAGCTATGGGATTGCTTTGAGTCAGTGGAATCATCTGTGAATCTGAATGGATGGTTACCACTGATTTTATTAGAGCAGTTATAGATGACAGTTTTCCCAACCACAAGCCTAGGATGAACCATGAGATCCAGAAAGCCAAGTCCCCTCTGATCTGGCCCACAACCTGCTGAAGTATTCAGGTCTGGTGACCAAGAAAGTTACATAGGCAACAACAGGGCTTTGCTTCCAGATGAGATCAATGCCTCCTATGCTCACTTTGACCATCAAAACGTAGAGGAGCCATCACGAACTCTGACAGCCCTAGGTGATCCTGCGATTTCAGTCTCTGAAGCCGACGTGTGAGCAGCCTTCAGGAGGTTGAACCCATGAAAAGCATCTTGCACAGATGAGGTACCTGGCCAAGCACTAAAGATCTGAGTTGACCTTTAACGTCTTGCTTCAGCAGTCTGATGTATCCATCTGCTTTAAGAACACTTTGCTTATACCGGTGCCTTAGGAGACTAGGGTAACCTGCCTCAATGACTATCATCCAGTAGCACTTACATCCACAGTGATGAACTGTTTTGAGAGGTTGCTGATGAAGCACATCAACTCTCGCCTGAGAAGTGACTTGGATCCACTATTTTATTTGGATATTTATTTGGTCCAAAAAATTATCCATTACAGTATTGTCTTTAAGAAGATCAGAACTATAAAGTTTAGAATAAAATTCTCTAAAAGTATCATTTATTTCTAAATGATCTGTTGTCCTAATACTGCTAACTTTATAAATTTCTTCAATCTGCCGTTTAGCTGAAGTTTTAATTTGGTTAGCCAATAACTTACCTGTTTTATATCCATGAATATAAAATTGACTTTTATACTTTAGGAGTTGAGTTTCAATAGGGTATGTTAATAAAAAATCATATTTAGTTTTAATTTCAACCCGTCTTTTATATAAAACAGGATCTGAAGTCAAAGTACATTCTTCATCTAATTGTTTCAGCTGATTGGCTAAATTAATTCTCTCTTTATTAGCTTTTTGCTTAACACTTGCAGTATAAGACATGACTTGTCCTCCAATGTATGCTTTAAAGGCGTCCCATATGACAAGGCAAGAAGTCTCCTCCACCATGTTCTCTTCAAAAAAGAGAGTAATTTGCCTCTCCCATAACTTTAAGAAATCCTTGTCAGATAACAAAGTTAAATTAAAATGCCAGAATCTGTTTTGTGAGGAAAACCAGGAAGATTTATGGATAAAAGCAGAGGAACATGGTCAGAAATAGCAATCTTTTTATATTCACAAGATCGAACTAATGGTTATCAATTAAAAAAACAGTCAATTCTGGAATACATATGATGAACATGAGAGAAAAACGAGTATTCTCCATCTGCTGGATATAAGAAACGCCATATATCAGCAATAACACATTTTATTAGAAACGAATGGATAAACGGAGTTGATTTATTAAGTGTCACTGGTTTAGAAGAAGACTGATCTAAAACTGGATCTAACTAGCAATTAAAGTCTCTTGCCATCACCAATGAGTGCAAACTCAGATCAGGCAAAAACGAAAAAAAAAACGCTCAAAGAATCCTGGATCATCCATATTTGGGGCATAAACATTAGCAAATACCAAAAATTTATTCTCTAATTTCCCTGATACTATAACAAATCATCCATTAGTATCAGAAACAACCTTGTGTTGAACAAAGGGAACTGTATTTTTTTATAAAAATCGAAACTCCTCGCTTTGGTCTGAAAACTTGAATGAAAGTTTAATCCTCTCCATCAGCTAAAAAGATGTGAGTTATCAGAATTGCATATGTGGGTTTCTTGTAAAAAAATAATTGGGACCTAAAATCTTTTAATATAGGCAAAAGTCTTATTTCGTTTCAAAGGATGATTTAATCCTTTCATGTTAAGACTAAGTAACTTAATATTATAATCCATTTTATTACTATTTAAAAGAAAAGTTAAAAGGATAATCCTTAAGAAGATTAATAAAACTAAACAATAACCTATAAGATAGGGAAACCAAACAACAGGCTTTACTAAGAATCCCAAACAGCTTCCAAAAAAAAACCCAAACACCCTCCCCCCCCCAAAGAGAGAAAGTCAACCAAAGAAAGTCGACGCTTACAACTAATAATGATATCCTGCCAAAAATCCTGCTGGTTTAGCTCCAAGTGACTTGGACAGGCTGTGTGAATGGGCAGATGCATGGCAGATGCAGTTTAATGTGGATAAATGTGAGGTTATCCACTTTGGTGGTAAGAACAGGAAGGTAGATTATTAATCTAAATGGAGTCAAGTTAGGAAAAGAGGAAGTACAACGAGATCTAGGTGTTCTTGTACATCAGTCACTGAAAGCAAGCATGCAAGTACAGCAGGCTGTGAAGAAAGCTAATGGCATGCTGGCCTTCATAACAAGGGGAATTGAGTATAAGAGCAAAGAGGTCCTTCTGCAGCTGTACAGAGACCATACCTGGAGTACTGAGTGCAGTTTTGGTCTCCAAATTTGAGGAAGGACATTCTTGCTATTGAGGGAGTGCAGCGTTAGTTCACAAGGTTAATTCCCGGGATGGCAGGACTGTCATATGTCGAAAGGTTGGAGCGAATGGGCTTGTATACTCTGAAATTTAGAAGGCTGAGAGGGGATCTTATTGAAAAATGTAAGATTATTAAGGGATTGGACATGCTGGAGGCAGGAAGCATGTTCCCGCTGATGGGTGAGTCCAGAACCAGAGGCCACAGTTTAAGAATAAGGGGTAGGCCATTTAGAATGGAGTTGAGGAAAAACTTTTTCACCCAGAGAGTGGTGAATGTATGGAATGCTCTGCCCCAGAAGGCTGTGGAGGCCAAGTCTCTGGATGCTTTCAAGAAAGAGGTGGATAGAGCTCTTAAAGATAGTGGAATCAAAGGTTATGGGGATAAGGCAGGAACTGGATACTGATTGTGGATGATCAGCCATGATCACAGTGAATGGCAGTGCTGGCTCGAAGGGCCGAATGGCCTACTCCTGCACCTTTGTCTATTGTCAAATAAATTACAAAGTTAGAAATATTCCAACCTAGTCAGAACAACAGATAATAAAGAAACGGTTAATTCTGATAGCAGTCATAGAGTCCATTCTCATGTACAGATGCGAGACATGGACACTCACCAAGACCATGCGAAAGTCTCTAGATGGTTGCTATACACGAATGCTCCGGATGGCTCTTGACGTGAGTTGGCAACAGCACATGACGAAAGTCGAGCTCTATAATGACCTACCGATGCTCACCACTAAAATCGAGGCAAGAAGACTGCAACTAGCAGGGCACTGTCTACACCACCCTGAGCTACCTGCCGGCCTAGTCATCATATGGGAGTCCAAGCACAGGAGGATGAACCCTGGGCGCCCTCCCAAGACTATGGTCAACACGCTCCTAGAAGACAGCGGCGCGGCTAATGTAGATGAACTGAACACACTGATGAGGGAGGGGGAGAAGTGGAGAGTCCGTCATTGTGTCCGACACCGGTCCCCTAGACCTGAGTTCACGTAGTAGTAATTCTGATATAGAAAAGTAAGTATAATATAAAGTAATATGGACACGCAGAATATTGGCTCATTGGAGTCTTATTCTCAAAGTAAAACCTTAAGAGATTCTAAAAGAAAATTGACTACAAGATTCACTAGAGGCAAAATACACAATTATTCATGTAAGTTTTTGTTAAGCAGCTCTAGCATGACACTTTTAAACTTAGCAGACAAAGTAATAGCAAATTAAAGTCTTATTCTCAAAATAAATCCTTAAAAAGTTCAAGAAGAGTTAAGTACAAAGTTTAGCAACAGTAAAATGAACAGTTATTCATGTAACAAATAATAAGCAATCACTTTACTGACCCTAAATATTCCTGGGCCTGGAGACTCGAACGGAACCATTTTTGCGATCCATCCTGCAGTGTAATTCTGAGCTTCGCCGGATACTGTAGAGAAGATTTAAAATCCTTGTTGTAGAACTCTGTCATGACGCTTTTAAACTTAGCATGCTCCCTCATAGTCTCTGCTGAGAAATCTTCAATGATTCTAATCTTTTTTCCATTAAAGTAAATCATACCTTTCCGACCAGATTCACGAATTATACGGTCCTTTGCTTGAAATTCATGAAAAGTGATTACCACTGAATGAGGTTTGCTTGCAAACTTTCTATTCCCAGGTACTCTGTGCGTTCGGTCCATCATTGGTGTCGATTTTAAAATCAGGAAATAACTAAACCAGAAAGTTTGCAAAAAAGTTCCGTAGGACAATCACCTTCAGTTAACTCT
Organism: Mobula birostris; assembly: GCF_030028105.1. Taxonomy (NCBI): domain Eukaryota; kingdom Metazoa; phylum Chordata; class Chondrichthyes; order Myliobatiformes; family Myliobatidae; genus Mobula; species Mobula birostris. The sequence continues at coordinate 14,851,791 of NC_092393.1, forward strand.
TCGAGACCAAGAATTCGTATGTTATTCCTTCTATTGTTATTTTCTACATCAGTAATCTTCTGTCTTAGTTCGTCATTAACCTTGGATTGTTTTTCATAACGCTTTTGCAGGTCGTCCATTTTCTCATCCAGAATCGACAGGATTTCTTCATTCTCTTTTATTTGTTTATCGTGCTCAGTTAAGGTTTTTTGAATCGAATCCAGTTTTGTACTTAATAGTTTAATTTCAGAGCCCAGTTGTTGAAATTCTTCGGAGGATTCCTTTCTGAATTCCTGAAATTCCTCAGACGCTTTATTTCTGTGCATTTGCATCAATTCGATAATAGCATCCAAAGATGTGGAAGAATCTTCTTCTTTTTTACCTTTAGCAGTTCTTGTAGTCATAGCGTCAAATCAGGTTGGAAAGTAAGAAATGTAAAGTAAACTAGGAGCGGCTATAAAATGTTGCTATTCCATCCACAGCCAGCAGGAAGTCCCCGTATGTACTTTGATAATATATTTACTTTGAATTTTAAATGTTCAGTTATATGACATCTCTCGCATTGCCAATAGTGACCTCAGCAGGAGAACCTCAGAGAGCAATCATACCTGTCATGAGGGGTAAAGTATTTCAATGAGGGAATGAAGTGAGATGATCTATATATCAAGCTGTCAGAGCAAGAAAAGGATTTTCTTTAAATCCTCACCCTTTATGTCTCCAGCACAGCTGAGGACATTGTGCACCAGGAAAATGCTTTTGAAGTTTCTTGTAATACAGGTAGAATGGAAGTCAGTTTGGACCTAGCAAAGCCATGCTATCAGTTACATGAGTGACCAAACACTCCATGTTATTTTAGTGATCTCATTTGAGGGATATCTATTAAGGATAATAGCTGCACATCTGCTCTGCGAGGAAGCAATGTGAGAACGTACCAGAAATTATGAGAGTGGGACTAGTTTGGATTGGTGCACCCGGGGATTTAGAATTCAATTTTTGTTCTCTTATTGCATACTGAGAATACATAAAATGAAATTACGCACTCCCAGCCACTAATTCCCTGTCATTTATCCAGGCTTGGGGCAGTAGAATTTGTTATGGGGCTCCAAAGCGTGCCAAGAAAACAGAATGGAATTCTTATCCTTAAGTAGTCCTAATCCCATATGACCTCTTCCAATATTCTCATCCCCTTTCTTTTAACCAGCCCTCTAATTGAACCTTAAATGTTGATTTGAGCCCAGCAATGTCTTCTGCAGCCCTGTGGTACTCTGCTGCTTTTAAAGAGAGATTTCAGCCTGCTCCCTCTTTCTAAATTTACTGTACATATAGTATATCATAGATTACCCCCTTGTGCTCAACTCACCACTCACTGGATTCAAACTGTTACAATTAATATCATAGTATTTTATATTTCTATAATTTAAATTTGGGATTAAAATATGACAACATTCATTGAGAGTCCTAATCTTTTCTGTTGTAGTGAAGGTCTCTCTATCAGGTCCCCCGCTATGTTTGTGACACGATTATTTGGTCAGGCAGGGAATGTGGTGGGAGAATCAACAGTTAGCAATTCATTTCAGTGGTCTTTATAAGTCATGAATTTCAGCTTGTTCATACCTGACCTACCTTCTTACTTCCCTTGTAAACACTTACCTCCTTTCTGATTTACAATCCCCAGCTGGTATAGCATTGAATAAAATTTTTATCGAATTAAAAATAAGAAAACAAACTTCAGATTCTGGGTATCAGAAATAAAAGCAGAAAATGCAGGAAACACTCATTAGCTCAGGCAGCATCTGTGAAGAGAGAAACAGAATTAACATTTCCGGTCAATAATCATACACCTGAGCTGATCAACTTTTTGATTGACTAGTATTGACTTTTGAATACTTGAACTTAAGAGTCAATCAAAAGTACAAAATTTGTGAAATAACACAGACATTGTTCAAAATATTGATGGATTATGGTTCATATACAGGCAGAAGAGAATTAGTTTAATTTAGCATTAAGTCTGTCACAGGCATCGTGGGCTGAAGGGTCAATTCTTGCACCGTCCTGTTCTTCATTTTATATTCAGCATCTGTAGAGAGAGAACAATTGTTGAGTGTTTCAGTTTGAAGATACTTTATCAGAACTGGTGTCACAATGTGCTGGTTTCTTCCCTTACTATGGCCCTATCTTTGTGTACTATATCTTTCAGGCATATGGCAAGGCTCAGGCTGCTGAACAGTTATAACCAAAACCTCAGACCTGTCCCACCCACCAATATCTTATTATCCCAGGCCCACTCTGTGGACTGCTGACAGTTTAGGTATGGCATCTGCAAGCAGTGAGTCTCTGAGCCTGCTTTACAGACAAGGGAAAATCTGCAGATGCTGGAAATCCAACCAACTCACTCATTTTAAAAAAGGAGGGAGAGAGAAACCGGGGAATTATAGACCGGTTAGCCTAACGTCGGTGGTGGGGAAACTGCTGGAGTCAGTTATCAAGAATGTGATAACAGCACATTTGGAAAGCGGTGAAATGATTGGACAAAGTCAGCACGGATTTGTGAAAGGAAAATCATGTCTGATGAATCTCATAGAATTTTTTGAGGATGTAACTAGTAGAGCAGATAGGGGAGAACCAGTGGATGTGGTATATTTGGATTTTCAGAAGGCTTTTGACAAGGTCCCACACAGGAGATTAGTGTGCAAACTTAAAGCACACGGTATTGCGGGTAAGGTATTGGTGTGAGTGGAGAGTTGGTTAGCAGACAGGAAGCAAAGAGTGGGAATAAATGGGACCTTTTCAGAATGGCAGGCGGTGACTAGTGGGGTACCGCAAGGCTCAGTGCTGGGACCCCAGTTGTTTACAATATATATTAATGACTTGGATGAGGGAATTAAATGCAGCATCTCCAAGTTTGCGGATGACACGAAGCTGGGTGGCAGTGTTAGCTGTGAGGAGGATGCTAAGAGGATGCAGGGTGACTTGGATAGGTTGGGTGAGTGGGCAAATTCATGGCAGATGCAATTTAATGTGGATAAATGTGAAGTTATCCACTTTGGTGGCAAAAATAGGAAAACAGATTATTATCTGAATGGTGGCCGATTAGGAAAAGGGGAGGTGCAACGAGACCTGGGTGTCATTATACACCAGTCATTGAAAGTGGGCATGTAGGTACAGCAGGTGGTGAAAAAGGCGAATGGTATGCTGGCATTTATAGCGAGAGGATTCGAGTACAGGAGCAGGGAGGTACTACTGCAGTTGTACAAGGCCTTGGTGAGACCACACCTGGAGTATTGTGTGCAGTTTTGGTCCCCTAATCTGAGGAAAGACATCCTTGCCATAGAGGGAGTACAAAGAAGGTTCACCAGATTGATTCCTGGGATGGCAGGACTTTCATATGGAGAAAGATTGGATGAACTGGGCTTGTACTCGTTGGAATTTAGAAGCTTGAGGGGGGATCTGATTGAAACGTATAAGATTCTAAAGGGATTGGACAGGCTAGATGCAGGAAGATTGTTCCCGATGTTGGAGAAGTCCAGAACGAGGGGCCACAGTTTGAGGATAGAGGGGAAGCCTTTTAGGACTGAGATTAGGAAAAACTTCTTCACACAGAGAGTGGTGAATCTGTGGAATTCTCTGCCACAGGAAACAGTTGAGGCCAGTTGATTGGCTATATTTAAGAGGGAGTTAGATATGGCCCTTGTGGCTACGGGGGTCAGGGGGTATGGAGGGAAGGCTGGGGCGGTGTTCTGAGTTGGATGATCAGCCATGATCATAATAAATGGCGGTGCAGGCTCGAAGGGCCGAATGGCCTACTCCTGCACCTATTTTCTATGTATGTTTCTATGTATTTTAATTTCATGTCCCATTCCCATTCTGATACGTCTATCCACGGCCCCTCTACTGTAAAGATGAAGCCACACCCAGGTTGGAGGAACAACACCTCATATTCTGTCTGGGTAGCCTCCAACCTGATGGCATAAACATTGACTTCTCTAATTTCCATTAATGCCCCACATCTCCCTTGTACCCCATCCGTTATTTATTGATATACACACATTCTTCTTCTCTCTCTCCCTCCGTCCCTCTCACTATACCCCTTGCCCATCCTCTGAGTTTTCTCCCCCTCCCCCTTTTCTTTCTCCCGAGGCCTCCCATCCCATGATCCTCTCATATCCCTTTTGCCAATCAACTGTCCAGCTCTTGGCTCCATCCCTCCCTCTTCTGTCTTCTCCTATCATTTTGGATCTCCCCCTCCCCCTCCCACTTTCAAATCTCTTACTAACTCTTGCTTCAGTTAGTCCTGATGAAGGGTCTCGGCCCGAAACGTCGACTGTACCTCTTCCAATAGATGCTGCCTGGCCTGCTGCGTACACCAGCACCTTTTATGTGTGTAACTCACTCAAAATGCTGGAAGAAGTCAGTAGGCCAGGTAGCATCTATGGAAAAAAGTTACAGATGATGTTTCGGGTTGAGACTCTTCAGCAGGACGTCCCAACAGGACCGAAGGGTCTTGGCCCAAAACGTCAATGTTACTTTTTTTCCATAGGTGCTTCCTGGTCGCTTGAATTCCTCCAGCATTTTCTGTGTGTCACTGAGTCTGCTAATCTTGCAGACCAGGCGGTTGGGGAAGCCTAGCTGAAGTTGCACCTCAGTTCAGTCCAGTTGAGAATTGGGGCAACCTATACTTTGCAGCCATAAAACTGTGGTGCTTGGTCGTTAACAGTGTTTCAAAATCTGTGTCAAATGTCAGGAAGCAGGAGTTGTCCAGTTCCAATCTCCATGGGAGCTTGGAACGCAACTCAAGTCCAGTACTTATAGTCCTATCCAGTACTTGATTGCCACTGGCTTAAGTTTCATCAACAGCCAGACTGAAGGTACACAACCATATGTCCATTATAATGAGCCATGCAGCTATTATGGCTCAGGATACTGGTGTCCAAAAGCCTTTATCTGTACTCCAGTATTAGTCCTACCGGAAGCTGATAGTAATGAAAAGGCACTGAAATGGGAGATGACTAGTGGATTTGTGGAGTTTGCCTTGATTGTCCTCTCTCAGAATGATATCATTGTCAATTCTTCTATTACCACTCTGCCAAAGTCTTTGCTGTTGCCTGTCAGTCTGCAACCCCAAACCTTTGTTTCTCACAGTGAGATGGTGCAGTCCAAACTGAAGGCTTCTGGAACAACTGCCTGGAACATAGAACAGTACAGCACAGGAACAGAGCCTTCATGTGTCTATCTCACAGCCTCTTTCAAGCCACTCTTGTATCTACTTCTAGGTAGCCCATTCTTAGCCCCTAAACTCTCTGTGTAAAATTGCTTGCCACACACATCTCCTTTAAACTTTCCTTCTCTTACCTTAAATACATATCCTCTAGTACTTAATATTTTTGTTTCTACCCTGGAAAAATGTTTCTTTTCAGTAGTGGAAAGAACAAAAAGAGTTGTGAGAGAGGGTGTGTAGGGATGCAGGAACATTCTTGCTATACGTACAAGGGAGTGATTTCTGTAGGCTATATTTCCAGACCAACAAGGGAAAAGGACATACCAGGGCTACTCCTGGGAGATGGAGCTGGATAATGAAGCATATTACATTGGAAATAGTTAGAGAAATGTGATCATGATATTATTAGATTTAGAAGAATTATGAAATCAGACAAGGTAAAATCAAATGGGCTGCCTAGCTCAATCCTCACTAATTTGATTTGACACAAATGACGCTTCACTGTCCACTTCAATGTACATGTGACAACTAAAGCTAATCTTTAATCTTTTTTCTTTAAAAAGCAGAAAAATACTTAACTGAAGGACAGCTCACTTCAGTGAATTGCGGCGAATTGGTATGGGTTGAAGAAAATTAAAAATTCCAAAGCTAAACAGATACAGAGCAGTTTGGATTTTAAAAAAGCAGATGTGTAGTTTGAGTATAGAGTAGATACATTATTCTCAGGATTGGAAATTGAAATATATCTAATATCCAAGCCCTGCAAATAACACATAGATATAAGTCTTCAAGAGGGTTAGACGGGAGGATGTACTTGAAATTTTGGATAAGCTAATATCTTACAATACAATAAAGTAGTGCTGAGAGTCCAGGAGGCTTGCTCTTGCTTCTTTTCCTCAGTTAATATGCAACATTGGCTCCGGGGATGAATTATGTAGAAAACCCAGGAAAATTGATGTTAGCATCTGTATTGCAAGAAAGGTTAAGTAAACCGTTACCTATGCTGGAAAACTATTGTAAAAAAACATAAAATGTTGTAAGTTTTCATCCATGGGGAGAGAAGGAAAGTTAATAGAACAGTTGGATGAAATCCAATATTTTAATTCTATTTTCTTCACCACGTATATTTCCTGATATGCTGAGTATCTCCAGCATTTTCCATCCTAAAATGAAAGTTAGTAGAGTTGTACAAACATTAGTTCTGTTACGTTTTGTAACCTCAGAACATTAAACTAATTCAAAGAAAGGTGCGAGTGTCCCAAATGCGGGTTTAACTTTGAGTTTACTTTAAGTGAGGTGCGCACATATCATGTGGTAGTGTGATAACACATGCAATCCACATATTTATTTATATAAATAAATAAATAAATATGTATATATAAAATCTGTAATGAGTTATTTAAACAAACAAGAATGCTTACTCAACCTATATATATATATCCAAGATTACTCAAATATTATTAAAATAGTATTGGAACTGATCACTTTAGATCAAAATGTTCATATTTTTATTCTAATTGGTTTCTTTCTTGTAAAAACTGTGCATGCTTTGTGTTTATATTTTTCTTGTGAATTCTACTTACATATATGATGCTATGTGCAACATACAAAATACCAGAGAAATACAGCAGGTCAGGCAGCATCTATGGAGAAGAATAAGCAGTCAGTGTTTTGGGTCAAGGCCTTACATCAGGATTGGAAAGAAAGGGGAAAGAAGCCAGAGTAAGAAGGTGGGGGGGTAGGTGGGAGGGGAAGGGTACAAGTTAGCAGATGATAGGTGAAGCCAGGTGAGGGGAAAGGTGCGTGGGTGGGGGAGGGGGATGAAATGAGAAATTGGGAGGTGATAGGTGGAAAAGGTAAAGGGTTGAAGGAGAAGGTGTATGGTAGGAAAAGACTGATGAAGGAATCTGATCTAAAAAGCACAGTGGACCATAGGGAGAAAGAGAAAAAGATGGGACACCAGAGGGAGGTGATGGGCAGGAGAGGAAAAGGCAGGGGTAAGAAGAGATCTAGAATTGGAAACTGAAAAAGGGAAAATGGGAGGGGGGGCGCGGAAATTGCAGGAATTTAGAAGAATGAATATTCATGACATCAGGTTGGAGGCTACCCAGATGGAATATGAGGCAAACATGAGGAAATCTGCAGATGCTGGAATTTCAAGCAACACACATAAAAATTGCTGGTGAACGCAGTAGGCCAGGCAGCATCTATAGGGAGAGGTACAGTGGACATTTCGGGCCAAGACCCTTTGTCAGGACTAACTGAAAGAAGAGATAGTAAGAGATTTGAAAGTGGGAGGGGGAGGGGGAGATCAAAAATGATAGGAGAAGACAGGAGGGGGAAGGATGAAGCTAAGTGCTGGGAAGTTGATTGGTAAAAGGGATATGAGAGGATCATGGGACGGGAGGCCTAGGGAGAAAGAAAGAGGAGGGGAGCCCAGAGGATGGGCAAAGAGTTATAGTGAGAGGGACAGAGGGAGAAAAAAAAATGGGAGAAAAGAAACAAATAAATAAATAAATAAATAAATAAGGGATTGAGTATGAAGGGGAGGTGGGGCATTAACGGAAGTTAGAGAAGTCAATGTTCATGGCATCAGGTTGGAGGCTACCCAGACGGAATATAAGGTGTTGTTCCTCCAACCTGAGTGTGGCTTCATCTTTACAGTAGAGGAGGCCGTGGATAGACATATCAGAATGGGAATGGGATGTGGAATTAAAATGTGTGGCCACTGGGAGATCCTGCTTTCTCTGGTGGACAGAGCGTAGGTGTTCAGCGAAACGGTCTCCCAGCCTGCGTCAGCTCTCACCAATATATAGAAGGCCGCATCGGGAGCACTGAACGCAGTATATCACCCCAGCCGACTCACAGGTGAAGTGTTATCTCACCTGGAAGGACTGTCTGGGGCCCTTAGTGGTGGTGAGGGAGGAAGTGTATGGGCATGTGTAGCACTTGTTCCGTTTACAAGGATAAGAGCCGGGAGGGAGATTGGTGGGAAGGGATGGGGGGGGGGTGAATGGACAAGGGAGTCGCGTAGGGAGTGATCCCTGCGGAAAGCGGGAGGGGGGGAAAGATGTGCTTATTGGTGGGATCCTGTTGGAGGTGGCGGAAGTTACGGAGAACTGTATGTTGGACCCGGAGGCTGGTGGAGTGGTAGATGAGGACAAGGGAAACCCTATTCCTAGTGGGGTGGCAGGAGGATGGGGTGAGAACGGATGTGCGTGAAATGGGAGAGATGCGTTTGAGAGCGGAGATGATGGTGGAGGAAGGGAAGCCCCTTTCTTTAAAAAAGGAGGACATCTCCTTCATCCTGGAATGAAAAGCCTCATCCTCAGAGCAGATGCAGTGGAGACAGAGGAATTGCAAGAAGGGGATAGCGTTTTTGCAAGAGACAGGGTGAGAAAAGGAATAGTCCAGGTTGCTTTGAGAGTTCGTAGGCTTATAGTAGACATCAGTAGATAAGTTGTCTCCAGAGATAGAGACAGAAAGATCAAGAATGGGGAGGGAGGTGTCGGAAATGGACCAGGTAAACTTGACGGCAGGGTGAAAGTTGGGGGCAAAGTTAATGAGGTCAATGAGCTCAGCATGCGTGCAGGAAGCAGCGCCAATGTAGTCGTCGATGTAGCAAAGAAAAGTGGGGGACAGATACCAGTATAGGCTTGGAACATGGATTGTTCCACAAAGCTAACAAAAAAGCAGGCATAGCTGCAACCCATACAGGTGCCCATGGCTACACCTTCAGTTTGAAGAAAGTGGGAGGAGCCAAATGAGAAATTATTAAGAGTAAGGACTAATTCCGCTAGACGGAGCAGAGTGGTGATAGAAGGGAACTGATTAGGTCTGGAATCCAAAAAGAAGTGGAGAGCTTTGAGACCTTCCTGGTGGGGGATGGAAGTATATAGGGTCTGGACATCCATGGTGAAAATAAAACAGTGAGGGCCAGGGAAGTTAAAATCATTGAAAAATTTCAGAGCGTGAGAAGTGTCACAAACATAGGTAGGAAGGGATTGAAGAAGGGGGGATAAAACCGTGTCGAGGTATGCAGAAATGAGTTCGGTGGGGCAGGAGCAAGCTGAGACAATGGGTCTGCCAGGACAGGCAGGTTTGTGGATCTTAAGTAGGAGGTAGAAACGGGAAGTGTGGGGTGTGGGAACTATAAGGTTGGTAGCAGTGGATGAGAGATCCCCTGAGCAGATAAAGTTGGTGATGGTGTAGGAGACAACGGCCTGGTGCTCCTTAGTGGGGTCATGATCGAGGGGTAAATAATAGGAGGTATCCGTGAGTTGTCACTGTCCCTCAGCAAGGTAGAGGTCGATACACCAGACTACAACAGCAACCCCCCTTATCGGCGGGTTTTATAGTAAGGTTAGGATTAGTGCGGAGGGAGTGGAGAGCAGAGCGTTTGGAAGGAGTGAGGTTGGAATGGGAACAAGGTGCAGTGGAACAAGGTGGAATATAAGGTGCTATTCCTCCAACCTGAGCGTAGCCTCAATTTGGCAATAGAGGAGATAGTAAGCTCTGAGACCACAACCTATGGACTCACTGGCAAGGACTTTACAACTCATATTCTTCGTTTAATGAATGAATGAATGAATGAATGAATGAATCTGTTGACCTTGTATTTGCATGGATTGCCTTCTTTTGCACATAATTTGTTTGTCAGTCTTTGTGTGTGCATAGTTTTTCATTAATTCTATTGTATTTTTTTGCTCTACTGTGATTGCCTGTAAGAGGATGAATCTCAGGGTAGTATATGGTGACATACACATACTTTCATAATAAATAAATCTACTTCACTCTGATTTTTTTGCTTTGGCATTCCGGAATAAGGCCCGCATTGGCCATTTTGTGCTCCTTGTTGCATGTTATTTCAATTCTTCTTCCCATTCCCACACTAATTTGTCCATCCTTGGCCTTTTTCACTTGCAATGTACCAACAAGAACAACTCCTTGTATTTCTTCTTAGTAGTCCACAACCCAATGGTAGGAACTTTGAACTTTGCAACTTCACGTAAGGCTTATTTCTGGTGTTTCCCCCTCTTTCTCTCATTTAGGCCTGCCCAGCATCTATTTTCACTACTCTCTGCCACTCCCTCATCATCCAGTTTTGGGCACCTCTACCACTCCATCTACCACACCCCTTTTCAAAAGTTCTTCTTTTATCTGGTTACACTTATCAGCTTTCAGAATGATAAAGTCCAGCACTTGCACCTCTTGAGCCTCCTGTCTCTTCTTTCACTCGGCAACTTTAATCTATTTTTGTCATTCTCTGTTTCCACCTATCACTCCAGTCTCCCAACTCCATTCCCCCCCCCCCCGGAACCTTCTGCCCACCATCCCACATTCTACCTCAGTCTACCTATCCCCTACTGGATACTACCTCACGCCCACCTCTTTATACTGGCTATCAATCCTCTATGTTTCAGTCCTGATGCTTGCCCAAATTACTGACCATTCTTGTCCCTCTTCAGATGCTACCTGATCCTCTGAGTTCTTCCAGCAGTTTTTTATGATGCTGGCTGACTAATAGCTGAGGCTCAGAGATGAAGCTGTTGTCTCTGACACTGGAAGGTTGTAAGGTTGTTGCGCCAGATGCCATTCCAGCAGGCTTTCTCAGATGAGACGTTAACCGAGAATATACAAAAGATCTCTCAGCACTTGTCCAAAGTGTGTTGTCCCTGATATTCTGCCCAATCCTGATCCTTCACAATCAGCATGAAAATGCCTTATCTAGTCATTATCGCACACCTTGAAATCTTGTGGGACAGACATTTATTGTAATGTTTCCTCAAGTACCGTGGCATTCTTCAGAAAAAAAAACTTCATTTGTTGTGATGTACTTTGAGGTGTTCCAAGTTGAAGAAAGTTGCTAAGGAATAGTGTTCTTTAATATAATATCTATTTTATCCAGTTTTCATTGTTCTTGACTCATGGTGGCAGTGGGAGTTTCTAAGGGGGTGATAAAGATAGAAGATAAAAGAGTAGGGGAGAACTCAGAGGTGGGGGGCAGCTGAGGGATTACAGGCTTAATTTAAGAAATGAATTTCTTATTATAAGCATTTGCTACACAGTGCCACAGTATCTCATAATTAATTACAACGATCACACAATCACCTCATTTCTTGCTCACCCATTGTTCTCTAGAACTTTGCTTGAAGCACATTATAGTTGCTGTAAAGCAATGTGAGACTTCTACATTTGGCACATCATGAGAAACCTGGACTGATTAAATCATGTTATTTCCGGACTTGGCTCACACATTATTGCAGTTCACTATGTTGTACAATATTAGCAAGTACGATTTCTATATTCTAATCATGAAGTGATGTAATTCCTGTGAATTAGAGTGTGCCATTCAATGGGATAAAAGTCAGAATCTGCCCTTTTTAATGGCCTTGACTGCATTTCTCTAGCCCATGGCCAAACTGAGATATCGCTGCCGCACTTTACGTACCTTCAGGCAGAGAGTCAGGTTTTGCCTGAGCTATGATGACATCATAACTTTCCCCTTTATTAATCACAGCGTTTGAGGTTGAACTTAAACAATAGGCAATTCAACATGGTGGTTAATCTATATCGAAAATGGCCAAGGCAAACTAAATGAAAAAGAATTGTAGATGGTATAGTGTGGAGCATCCAAAATATAGATTTATACCAGCACCAAGCAACAAATAGCAGCCAATGTGACTGTTGTGTGAAAAAGACTTTTTCAAATAAGACTCCTTGAGCATTTGAAGAGAATACATTCTGATAAAACAAACAAAAACGTTTAGAAACAGAAACACTTCAAAACAAAAGGTTTGCCAGTACTTCACAACAGTGATATTTTAAATGTTTCATACAACATTTCATTGCTCATTGCTAAGTCTGGAAAACGCCATACAATTGGAGAAGAACTGATTCTGCCAGCAGTAAGGGAGGTTCTGAGTATGGTTTTGTGTGGGTCACTAGACCAAATAATTAAAGCAGCATCTCTGTTCAAAGACAAATACACAAAATGTCTGTGAATGTGGAAGAAGCATTGTGCTACATATTTGGGAGAACCGAATTTATTTTTCAGTTGGATGCATCAACTTTGCCAGGCAAAGAACCTTTACTTCTTAGTTATGTTGACTTCATAAAAGGTGAAAACATGGTTCAAGAGTCAAGATTTGCAAAGGGACTAGAAACATATACAAAGGGGAAGTCAGTATTTTGGGTTGTTTTACAATTTTCTAAAGAAAAGGACATTCCACTCACCAACATTCATGCTCGTGCGACAGATGTGGCACTATCAATGTCAGGATGCCACACTGGGGATACTGCTTTCTTTAGTAAAGCTGTACCTAACACATTTACCATTCACTGTGTAATTCACAGACAACATTTTGTTGCAGAAATTCCTAAGTGATCAGCTACACAAATCATTAAATACTGCTATCACAGTGGTAGATAAAAGCAAGTTCTATGCTCTCAATTCTCAACTTACTTCGAGAGCTTTATAATGAGAATGAACAGTTTGAACACATTTGATACTGCGTGTTTGCCAAGCCTGGCAATTAGCTTGCAGACGTTACATCACCAGTCAAGGTGACATCCTCAGTGCATGGTTGTTGGTGTTTAACTCTATGAATGCTTGTGTTTATATAGCACCCCGCCCCCCCTCCCCCCGTTAGCTTGCCTCAGTCCTGATTAGCGCTTCAGTTCACCTTTGTTCACCTATTGGTTCATGTTTCTTGGCTCTTAGGGGTTCGTAGATGGCAATTATTTCAATATGTTTGAACGCTTGTTGTTGCACACAGAGATGAGATGACTCTTAAAAGGAAACTGCCCGAGACACGTTTATATGCTTTATGAAATTCCCAAAATTCCTTGAAGACTTGAATGTTTCATTCAGCAATCAACTCAAGAATATTAGGCATGACATGACTTATTTGTCAGAATTATTTGCAAAGTTTAATTAAATAAATCTTCATGTGAATGTAATGAAAATCACATTAGTCATCTCCATTCTTATGTCCAAGTTAACCCCATTTAAGTGCAATATTGGCCATCACAACCTTTTCCAATTTCCAAGCCACTCTGAGTTCAAAAAGAAAGAAAGAATGCCAGATTATGAACTTCAAGTATACCGCGCCCACCTGGGTGACCTGCATAACGACATGCAAGAGGATTCCAATTCCAGATTGGTTAATAAATCCATTCCTGAACACATGTAATGAGAAATTAACAGGAAGGATGGAGGGTGAACTGAACTTGCTACAAAATGACTTTGAGCTGAAGACAAGGTTAAAAAAATCACATCAAGACTTTTGTCTGCAGAAAGGAATCTTCTTTTTATGCTGTAAATCAATGATTTAGATGATGGAATAGATGGCTTTGTTGCCAAGTTTGCAGATGATATGAAGATTGGTGGAGGGATAGGTATTATTGAGGAAACAAGAAAGCTGCAGAAGGACTTAGACAGATTAGGAGAATGGGTAAAATAGTGGCAAAGTAAATACACTGTTGAAAATGCGTTGTCATCCACTTTGGTAGAAGAAATAAATGTGCAAACTATTTTCTAAACAGGAAGAAAATCCAAAAAAACTTCAGTGTCCTTGTGCAGAACATCCTAAAGATTAACTTGCAGGTTGAGTAGGAATGAAAGGGTCCTTATATGATGGCTCTGAGCCTGTACTTGCTGGAACTTAGAAGGACGGAGGCTGTCTCCTTGAAATCTTTTGAATGTTGCAAAGCCAAGATAGAGTAGATGTGGAGAGGATGATTCCAATGGTGGAGGAGTTTAGGACAAGAGGGCACAGCCTTAGCATAGAGGGATGTCCATTTAAAACTGAGATGCAGGGAAATTTCTTTAGTCAGAGTGTGGTGAATTTGTGGAATTTGTTACCATAGGCAGCTGTGGAGGCCAGGTCATTGGGTGTCTTTAAGGTGGAGATTGATAGGTTCTTGATTAGCCAAGGCTAAACTGATGACTGTCTTGATTATGGGGAGAAACATAGAAACATAGAAACATAGAAAATAGGTGCAGGAGTAGGCCATTCGGCCCTTCGAGCCCGCACCACCATTTATTATGATCATGGCTGATCATCCAACTCAGAACCCCGCCCCAGCCTTCCCTCCATACCCCCTGATCCCCATAGCCACAAGGGCCATATCTAACTCCCTCTTAAATATAGCCAATGAACTGGCCTCAACTGTTTCCTGTGGCAGAGAATTCCACAGATTCACCACTCTCTGTGTGAAGAAGTTTTTCCTAATCCCGGTCCTAAAAGGCTTCCCCTTTATCCTCAAACTGTGACCCCTCGTTCTGGACTTCCCAACATCGGGAACAATCTTCCTGCATCTAGCCTGTCCAATCCCTTTAGGATCTTATACGTTTCAATCAGGTCCCCCCTCAATCTTCTAAATTCCAACGAGTACAAGCCCAGTTCATCCAGTCTTTCTTCATATGAAAGTCCTGCCATCCCAGGAATCAATCTGGTGAACCTTCTTTGTACTCCCTCTATGGCAAGGATGTCTTTCCTCAGATTGGGGGACCAAAACTGCACACAATACTCCAGGTGTGGTCTCACCAAGGCCTTGTACAACTGCAGTAGTACCTCCCTGCTCCTGTACTCGAATCCTCTCGCTATAAATGCCAGCATACCATTCGCCTTTTTCACCACCTGCTGTACCTACATGCCCACTTTCAATGACTGGTGTATAATGACACCCAGGTCTCGTTGCACCTCCCCTTTTCCTAATCGGCCACCATTCAGATAATAATCTGTTTTCCTATTTTTGCCACCAAAGTGGATAACTTCACATTTATCCACATTAAATTGCATCTGCCATGAATTTGCCCACTCACCCAACCTATCCAAGTCACCCTGCATCCTCTTAGCATCCTCCTCACAGCTAACACTGCCACCCAGCTTCGTGTCATCCGCAAACTTGGAGATGCTGCATTTAATTCCCTCATCCAAGTAATTAATATATATTGTAAACAACTGGGGTCCCAGCACTGAGCCTTGCGGTACCCCACTAGTCACCGCCTGCCATTCTGAAAAGGTCCCGTTTATTCCCACTCTTTGCTTCCTGTCTGCTAACCAACTCTCCACCCACACCAATACCTTACCCCCAATACCATGTGCTTTAAGTTTGCACACTAATCTCCTGTGTGGGACCTTGTCAAAAGCCTTCTGAAAATCCAAATATACCACATCCACTGGTTCTCCCCTATCCACTCTACTAGTTACATCCTCAAAAAATTCTTTGAGATTCGTCAGACATGATTTTCCTTTCAGAAATCCATGCTGACTTTGTCCGATGATTTCACCGCTTTCCAAATGTGCTATTATCACATCTTTGATAACTGACTCCAGCAGTTTCCCCACCACCGACGTTAGGCTAACCGGTCTATAATTCCCCGGTTTCTCTCTCCTTCCTTTTTTAAAAAGTGGGGTTACATTAGCCACCCTCCAATCCTCAGGAACTAGTCCAGAATCTAACGAGTTTTGAAAAATTATCACTAATGCATCCACTATTTCTTGGGCTACTTCCTTAAGCACTCTAGGATGCAGACCATCTAGCCCTGGGGATTTATCTGCCTTCAATCCCATCAATTTACCTAACACCACTTCCCTACTAACATATATTTCGCTCAGTTCCTCCATCTCACTGGACCCTCTGTCCCCTACTATTTCTGGAAGATTATTTATGTCCTCCTTAGTGAAGACAGAACCAAAGTAATTATTCAATTGGTCTGCCATGTCCTTGCTCCCCATAATCAATTCACCTGTTTCTGTCTGCAGGGGACCTACATTTGTCTTTACCAGTCTTTTCCTTTTTACATATCTATAAAAGCTTTTACAGTCAGTTTTTATGTTCCCTGCCAGTTTTCTCTCATAATGTTTTTTCCCCTTCCTAATTAAGCCCTTTATCCTCCTCTGCTGAACTCTGAATTTCTCCCAGTCCTCAGGTGAGCCACTTTCTCTGGCTAATTTGTATGCTTCTTCTTTGGAATTGATACTATCCCTAATTTCTCTTGTCAGCCACGGGTGCACTACCTTCCTTGATTTATTCTTTTGCCAAAATGGGATGAACAATTGTTGTAGTTCATCCATGCAACCTTTAAATGCTTGCCATTGCATATCCACCGTCAATCCTTTAAGTGTCATTTGCCAGTCTATCTTAGCTAATTCACGTCTCATACCTTCAAAGTTACCCCTCTTTAAGTTCAGAACCTTTGTTTCTGAACTGACTATGTCCCTCTCCATCTTAATGAAGAATTCCACCATATTATGGTCACTCTTACCCAGAAGACTGGGGAGTGTTGCTGAAAAGGGGAGAAAAAGGGATTAGCCAAGAATGAATGGCGGAGAAGACTTGATGGGCCAAAGGCCTAATTCTGCTCCTATATCTTATGGTCTAAATCTCTGAACACTAACCTGCACTTTGGAAAAATGTCAAGATGTTCTTTATTGTCTTTCTAATATCATATTTAATGGAGCGGGGTTTCAGTGCAGTTTCCCAACTTTTTTCAAAGCAACAAAACAAATTGCAACTTATTGAATGTGGAGATCTGACACTCCTAAGTGACATTCAGCCTGATATTGAGAAGCTGATATCACTGCACCAAACCCATCCATCTCATTGATAGGTAGAAAGCAATAAAGTAGTGAATAGTTGTTATTAAGGTATGCTCTAAAATTGCTGAAGGAAATTGTTTTTGTTGTAATTAAAGAAAGAAGTAATTTTCTTTGTGGCTTTAAATAGATTTGAATAATTCTTGCAATTATTTATCACTTCTTTGAAATTGCAGTTCCTATTTTCTTTTGCTGCGCATTATAAATCAAAAATTTTTATACTTTTTAAGTAATGGCCAAAAAGGGCCATGGGGACGTGATCTGGGAGCCAAGGGGGCCATAACCCAAAAAAGTTTGGGAACCACTGTTCTGGACTATTCTGTTTCTCTGGTGCTAAGCATTTTTTGTACTATTCTCTGCTTCAATACTGAATTCTGCAATTGATTCTCATGATACTCATTTCTGTAGATGGGGCCCTAATACAGATGGAAACAATTTTCTGAGAGAGGCTAAGGAGACATTAAGTGGACCAAGCCCACAAGCTCCACATCAGTGTTGCTGAACTGCAGAGTGCTATTTCAGCAAAAGGCCAGAGAAATTATACTTGTCCTTCCCAGATGAAATTGCAGAGGCAGATTACCAATGTACCAGGTGTTTTAGTTACCCTACATAGAAATAATTGGGAAAACCTATTAAACTATTTTTCTACAAAGAAATACAAATTTGAATTGATCTACATTAAACCTTTTCATCATTGGCCAATTAGATTCAATGGGCTTGATGGTAGTAATCTGGACCAGATCTGTTTCAGTTCAAACTTTACTGCTTGCCATCTTTCAAACTTTACAGGAGACTAATCTTTGGTGGAATCACTGTATTTCTGGTTTATAAAATATATTCAAATAAAACGATTGTTATATAGTACTGTTGATACTGGATGAATTTTATTTTAAAAAATAAGCTTTATTCATTTTATATAGGATATGTCTCTACCAAAGGAGGAGTAAGGTGTCCTTTCCTCCATTAGCCTGCGGGTCACCCTTGGGCAAGGTGTGGCATCTGCTTAGCCCCCAACCATGGTCATGTGAAGCCATGGGAGCAGATGGCGGATGGTCATATGGGCAGCTGGTGCATATCACAAGTCCTGGTTATGTGACCACTGACGCCAGGTGGACAATCTCTCAAGAGTATTAAAAATGGCTGGGGTCACCTGTCTTGTAAAGACATTGCCCAGAAGGAGGCAATGGCAAACTATTTCTGTAGAAAAAATTGCTGAGAACAATTATGGTCATGGAAAGACCATGATCAGCCATCTATGACAAATTGAAGGGTATATTTTTCAAAGAGGCCTCATGAGTGATACTGGTCCTTTGCACACAAAATATATTAATGACCCTGTGAGTGCATAGACCAGACAATTCTATGAATGTAAAGAAATCCATGTATTGTTTTGTTTTTTTAATGTTTGTTTTGTTACGTACATAGCTTTCATGATGCCTCTTTGAAAACTACACCCTTCAAGTTGTTATAGAACTGTAACACAGAACCCAAGACTTCAACATCCAGTGGCAGAAGGACCTTAAAATGCAGACCATATCCACAGAGCCTAAAATATGCTAGTCAGTAGTATTCCCTTATGGAATCTCATTGTCCTGAAAGACCAAGAGTTTGGGGCAGATCAAAATGTGTCTTTCACCAAGATGAACTTCCAGCAGCATTTAATGTTGGGAACTGGAGTGTTTCCGAGAACAGCCTTTAGATCAGAGATTTACAGAGATCTATAAATCAGACTGTTATTCAGTTGCTTTTGATGAAACTCAACAAGAGTACTTGCATGCTTTTCCAGACTTTATTGGCAAACACATAGTCCATAACAAAGTGGATGACTGTCTGATCTTCATTGAAGTTGTTTTGTGAGCAGTGTGAGTTCTGACATCTGATCAGAAGGACATCCTCCAGCACCAGCCAAACAAGGTCTTGGTGCTTACTGGTGAATCCTGCTGATGAGGCATTCTGCAAATGGTTTCGACAGTCTGCTTGTCTTCTATGACTATGGCTATTGGGTTAAGTGGCTTAAAGTGAAGTTTGAACATGTATGTGGTCCAGGATTCAACTGTTTGTGCTTTCCACTGAGAAAAAAAAACTAGCTGAGTAAATATTAACATATTATTAAAAATCTTACAGAATGGAGGTAATTTTGCCTGTCGTTTACTCAAAACTTTGGATATGGGGCATTAAATTTTGAATAATACACTTGCTTTTTTTTGTTTTATCTTTTCATTTATATAGTGCCTGGGTGTGTCCAGTTTAGCATTTCTAATGTCTGGTGTGACACCCAGATCTTGTCTCATTTGTAAGCAAGTACATGTGACCCAATGTATCCTCCAGGGACTCAATGAGATGCACTCAACTAAGCTTTGGATTTCCAACACTGGTTGGATCTCTTCCTGGAGGTTTTATCATATGGCATCCTGCCCTGCGATCTCAGTAATCATGCACCAAACACATCCATCAACACAGCTCCCACTCCAAGAAAATCTGTACCAGCCTCTGACCTTTGACCATCTGTCAACTGTCCCTTTCTTTCTGACTATATCGTTTTTACAATTGTCAAATGAGTATTCAAACAGAATGGAAAAAAGAATTCCCTTATGTATTTTTCTTATGAGTTCTAAATACTAATTTTCATATGCTGGAGATTAATCCTAAAGCCTCGACGATACCCAGAAAATTTGGGAAGATTTGCAACTTTATATGAGAGATCATGATGTCGTTTTCCTTGTATTTGCCTTAAAGTAATTTAGTGCCTAATCAGAAACATCCAATGGGTACATAGGACCAGCATGGTCTTGTGAACAACTTTGGACATCCTGTATGTCTCAGTGTTGCAAAATGACTAGACATACTTTATTAATCAGATTTGATGCATTAATTTTGAATTAAACAATATTATGACGTATCATAAGCTATGCAAATAGAAATACTAGTTAGTGATAGGGATTCTTTGTGAACCGAAGAGTTGGTGTAAGGGTTAATGACAAAACCATTTTGTTGCACTGCATTTATCCACAGAATGGTTACATAAGGGAAAGAAACATTTGCTGAGAAGTAATTTAAGTTTGTGAAGTATATTCCTGTGAAAAAGTAATTTAAGGGCCTGAAACATACAGTTTAAAAGGTAATTTCAGGCTAACAAATGTTCTGCCTTTCCTCCTGGATCAGTTTATATGTAAACCACAGAATAACAGAATGCAAATCCATTATATTCTAGTCCATAGTGACAGCTGGAGTTCTCCCCGAGGAACGCTGTTGTCATCCTTCAAAACACCAGTGGGAATTTAATCCCATCAACCTGCAATGGAATGCTAAAACAATCATTTCAACAAAGAAGATCAGTTTATCAAACACCCAAAGCTCTGGTGAAGTTCTTTAAGGTCATCGACTAATGCATGTAATCCACATTTACCCAACCCTACTTAATCCTGATATTCAATAAGTGACTCTCTTATCATTCAATGTTATGTTCAATGTTCCTTTTCTTGTTCTGCTGTACAGCCAACCATTAACATTAAAGTGCTGTCTCTGTTTGGGCTATATATTTTCACTAGATTTCATTAACTGACTGTTGAATTACAATTCAGCTGTCTCCCTGCCTTTATAAATTTACAGTCTGTGATTTCCAACGAATATTTATTTCCAGTTAATCTGCTACTGAGATTAAAATGACGTGACTTCAGTAGCAGCTTTCTAATGCCATAAAATGTCAACACCTACTTTATCAATACTTCTTCTGTTTCTTAGTTTTATCAAAGTTACTTGGTGATGTTTTATTGTGTGGCTACCGTCTCTAAGCCTGAAAACAGACATGTATTTAGAATCAGATATTCTGACAGCACAGGTGAGAGGTCATGTGGCTGCCATGACCTGCGAGTCATTATTATTGATCTATGAGACGTGACCTTTACTCCAATCAGTGTGATAACTTGAAGTGAAAAAATGCAATGGATGTTGTAAGTGTGAAATAAATTCAGAAATGCTGGAAATAGACAACATCCAGGGAGATAAAAGAAACAGTTACATCTTCAGGTCAATAACCTTTCAAGGGAAGTTGGATGGGGTACTAATCAAGGTCTTGAGTTTCATTGACACACATGTGCAGAAGGCAGGGATGCCGGGTTTCTCTGGCTGCTTGGAACACAAATATAATTTGGCATCAAATACAAATTGCTAAAAGTGAAAGAAGAGAACCCCATGTCTTGTTCTTGGACCTAGCCAATGCCTTTGGGTTGGTCTCACATAACCTCCTTTGGTCTTTATTTGAGTTCTTCTGTGTATCAGAATGTGTTATAATCCTAGTCAAAGCCTACTTTCAAGATCTCCAGTTCTCATTGATAACCACAGAGTACAACACAGCCTGGCAGCCCGTGGAAATAGACATGATGGCAGGTTGCACCATCTCTCCGCTGAGCCTTTACGATGGCCATCATTAGAGCTTCTAAATGGGTAGTAGGAAGAGAACAATTGAAGCTAGGACTTCGCCTACCACCAATCCGGGCATTTATAGATGATTTAATCATCCTGACAACTACGATGCCACCTACCAAACCGTTGCTTGAGAAGCTCCATTTAAACATCAAATGGGCCCGAGTGATGAGTAAAACAAAGTCATCTAGGAGCATTTCTGTGGTCAAGGGAAGGCTGGTTGACTATAAATTCCATGTGGATGGGAAACTAATCCCTACTGTGTCAGAAATGCCAGTTAAAAGCTTGAGGCATTGGTACGATGTAACCCTCAGTGATACAAATCAAATGAAACTGCTGAGAGAAGAAACCATCAAAGGGCTTAAAGCCATCGATAAGACCTTTAAGACCTTGTTGCCAGGAAACCTCAAGATCTGGTGCATTCATTTTGGTCTGCTCCCTTGGGTGCTGTGGCCGCTGACTCTGTATGAAGTCCCGATCACTCATGTTGAAAAGCTAAAGAGGACAATTAGGTCCTTCATTACCAAGTGGATAGGCCTACCAAGATCGCTAAGTAACTTTTACCTGTATGGCAAAGGAGCTCCGGAGTTGCCTGTCACAGGGCTGACTGAAGAGTTCATGTGTTCCAAGGTGAGGCTTGAGATGGCTCTCTCAGCATCCCGTGACCGTGTTGTTCAGAATACTGCACCCAGAACCTTAACAGGGAGAAATTGGTGTCCGGCAGAGTCAGTAAAACAGGCAAAAGCAGCACAGGTTTGCAGACATGGTGGGCCAGGTGCAATCTGGAAGACAGGGCCTTGGTACAGGCTCAAATAGGCCCATTTGGCAAAAGGTGATAATACAAAAGCAAAGGTGAACTGTGAGGCATTGATCGTGTGGATAGTCAGAGGCTTTTTCCCAGGGCTGAAATGGCTAGCACGAGAGGGCATAGTTTTAAGGTGCTTGGAAGCAGGTACAGAGGAGATGTCAGGGGTAAGTTTTTTACGCAGAGAGTGGTGAGTACGTGGAATGGGCTGCTGGGAAGATGGTGGAAGCGGATACAATAGGGTCTTTTAAGAGACTCCTGGAGAGGTACATGGAGCTTAGAAAAATAGAGAGCTATGGGTAACCCTAGGTAATTTCTAAGGTAAGGACATGTTCAGCACAGCTTTGTGGGCTAAAGAGTCTGCACTGTGCTGTAGGTTTTCTATGTTTCGATGTTTCTATGGTGGTGGAGGAAGTGCAGTGACAGGAGGAGCAGATGAGGTATGCAAGAGCAGTGTCTCAGGCAAAACAGGGATGGTGGACAAGGTGGAAAAACATAGAGAAAAGAAAATTCGGCTGGAAAGACTATGTTTTCCCATAGCCTGCTTATGACTGGAACACGGCTGTTGACCTTGACAAAGGGCTAATATTTCCCCCCGTGATAGCCACTACCACCTTCAGACCAGACTTGATGTTGTGGTAAGCCGTCTGAAAGCTGTAGTAATCTCAGAGCACACAGGGCCCTGGGAAGATGCAGTCTGCAAGTCGTATGAATGGAAACATGTAGGACTCACTGTGCTGGCCACAGATGCCAAGCAGTGTGGATGGAAAATGCAGATTTTCCCTGTAGTGGTTGGCTGCAGAGGATTTGTGGCTACTTCCATGGTCAGATTGCTGAAGGGATTGGGCTTCCGAGGCCAGGGCCAGTGGCAAACTAGAACAGAACTCTCGGAGGTAGCTGAGAGAAGCAGCCACTAGTTACAGATGAAAAGGAGTGACGGCAGCTGGGCCCTAAAATGACCCATGGGTGGCCAGATGTGAAGGGGGTGCACCTGGGATGACGGGTTGCACTGTTGAGCCCTCTGGAGATGTAGTGGCCTTAAAGTGACGAAACATCTAAGAAAAGGGGTGCCCACCTGATGACCTCTGGGAAGTATCTGCCACCCACCAAGCCCCACCTCAAGATCTCTATGCTATGACCTGAGTTAGGATCTGCTTATCAAAGGGATTGAAACATCAGGTCCTATGAACTTGAATATCTTGAGATGAAGACTATTGCATCAGACTTCCGATTTTTTGGCTTGGTAGATGTTGGAAAGACTTAGAGATATCAGATGAGTCACTTTTCAAAGGATACCTAGCCTTTAAACTGCTCTTCTAGCCACGGCATTTAACTGGTTGGTCAAAGGCAGCCCATGCCATTTAATGACAATGATAGTTGGTTTCTTGTTTCAGGTAGCTATTGCCTGCCATTTTTGGGGTCCAGTATTGTTTAGGTCCTGGTTTTTTCACTCAGAGCTGCAAATGCAATTGTATGTTGTGTAGTCACTATTAAATAGCCCCATTTGCGAGATTTTAAAATGTACAGACATTGGAAATCTGAAATGAAAGCAGAATGTGCTGGAAATAGTCTCCAAGTCAGGCAGAATCATTGTAAAGACAAACAGAAGGTCTTTGTCTGATATCGAACAGTCACTACCATTTTCCTTTGTGCGAGATATGACTCACCCACTGGAGTGTGTTTAACCCTCAGTGCTCATTACCTTTAGCTAAGTTGCAAGATAAGAGGGCAGTCATTTCAGACTGAGGTACACAGGAGTTTCCTTTTATAGAATATGATGATTTGTTTGTCCAGGAGGATTGTAGAGGGTACATAATTGGGAATGCTTAAAAAGTTGTTAAATATACTGTATATTTGAAATATTGAGGACTTGAATACTACAGGGACTACAATAAAAGATGATATGAAATTTGGTGCCGGCAACCATAAACATATTGAATGCTAGGGCAAGCTTGAGACGGTGAGTGGCCTTTTCCTGCTGTAATCTTGTGCTCAGGAGCTCGGAAGGATCACTCCTGGCTGAATATTGCTGTGAATGCTGGGTCTTAGCATCTCTGAGGTTGGAGATAAATCAGAATCAGATATATCATCACTGACATATGTAATGAAGTTGTTTTGTGACAGTAGTTCAGTGCAATACATAAAAGTTACTCTAAGTTACGAAAAGAAATATAAACAAGTAAGTTGTGCACAAAAAGAGCAAAAAGACGAGGTAGTGTTCATGGGTTCATGGTCCGTTCAGAAATCTGATGGTGGAGGTGTAGAAGCTGTTCCTAAACCATGAAGTCTATGTCTTCAGGCCCCTATATCTCCTTTTTGATGGTAATGATAAGAAGAGGGCATAGCTTTAATGATGAGGGTCCTTCACATTGGATGCTGCCTTCTTGAGGAATCGCTTTTAGAAGATGTCATTGATAGTGGAGAGGCTAGTGCCCATAATGGAGCTAGCTGGGTTTACAACAGTCTGCAGCTTTTTCTGATCCTGTGCATTGGTGCCTGTGTAGGATGTCAGAATGCTCTGCAAGGCACATCTGTAGAAACTTGTTAGTCTTTGGTGACAAGCCAAACCTGCTCCAATTCCTAATGAAACATATTTGTTAGTATGCCTTTTTCGTAATTGCATCAGCATGTTTGGCCCAAGATAGATCTTCTGAGATGTTAACACTCAGGAAGTTGAAGATGCTCCCCTTTCTACTGCTGATCTCTTGATAAGGACTGATGTGTTTTCTCCTGACTTCGTTTTCCTGAAGTCCACAATCAATTCCTTGTTCATACTGACATTGCTTGCAAAGTTGTTTTTGTGAAACCACTCAGCCAGTTGGTCTACCTCAGTCCTGTACATCTTCTTGTCACTATCAACAACAGTTAAGTCATTGGCAAGTTTATAATAGATGCCATTTGGCTTGTACCTAGCTAACAGTCATGAGTGTAGTGAGAGTAGAACAGCACGCTAAGCACACATCCTTGAGGTGTGCCTGTGTTGATAGTTAATGAGGAGGAGATATTATTTCCGATCCATACTGATTTTGCTTTTCTTCTGAGAAAGTCAAGGATCCAGTT
This sequence comes from Mobula birostris, assembly GCF_030028105.1. NCBI lineage: Eukaryota > Metazoa > Chordata > Chondrichthyes > Myliobatiformes > Myliobatidae > Mobula > Mobula birostris. The sequence goes on from NC_092393.1 coordinate 14,876,878, forward strand.
GCAGAGAGAGGTACAGAGGCCCAGGTTCTTCTCTTCCTTCATTGTCACTTATCTCCTTGAGCCTATTCTGCCTTTCAGTATGATTAGGTCCGATCCATTTTCAATACCACTTTCCCATTAGTCTTCTATATCCCTTGACTCTTGTAGTTTAAACGTCTGTCTATCTCCACCATGAATATGTCGTTTAAATGTCTGTCTATCTCCACCATGAGAATTTCACACAAAACTTAGAGCGAAAAACTTCCTTGTTACCTTCATCTGAAATTGGCAACCCTTAAACTGAGCTATGCTTCCAAGTTCTGGATAATTCCATTAGAGAAACATCCTGTCAGCATCTGCCATGTTAATCCTCCTCTACCCCTTCTATGTTTCAGGAAGATCATCTCACATTTCTCTCATCTCCAATGAAGGTGAGACCAATCCGCTTATCCTTGCTTCACCTGTCAATTCCTTCATCCATGGAATCAACCTAATGAACCTTTCCAATACCATATCAAATGCAAACATCTCTCTTTAAATATGGACACCAATACTGAATACAGTTTTCAGCATTCAGAATGCGGGAGGAAAAGATGGCGGTGCGCCGCGCGTGTGCAGCTCTCCGGTGAAAATGATATTGTATCCATTAAATAGGGGCCGTGGACAATTCTGATTTGATGGAGAATGGACGTGAAAGCACAGAGGAACATCTGGAGAAATTTCTGAAAAGCCCGTTCACTGCTGTCGTTACTGTGTGGTCGTGAATCTTTCGGAGTGTAGACCTCAAAATCCCTAGCCTTGCCTGCTTTTGGCGACCGAGAAGGAGATCAAATCGCTCGGACAGAGATGGCGCTCAGTACTCAGTGTCGGAGAGCTGATCAGAGCTTGAAGTTTTCGGATGACTCAGAGTCGGATTGTGGTCGACATGGCAGGGAGAGTTTTTCTTCCTTCTCCTGTCTGCGTGAGATATGGGACATTTGAGAAACTTTGAACTTTACTGTGCTCATGGACTGCTTCAACAAGTTATGGTATTGTGCACTGTTGTAACTATATGTTATAATTATGTGGTTTTGTCAGTTTTTTCAGTCTCAGTCTGTCTTGGTTTTGTGATATCACACCGGAGGAAATAATGTATCATTTCTTAATGCATGCATTACTAAATGACAATAAAAGAGGACTACATGTCTTCATAATCATAATTTCACAACATTTATACTTCATATCCCTTGCAATAAAGATATACATTATTAATTGCAGTATCTACACGCTACCTCTTGTGTTTTTATCCTTGGACACTCAGGTCTCTTTGTACTGTAACATTCTTGGTCCCTTTATCCAATCTGAATAAGTAATTGGTTGCTTTCTCACGTTCCTTCTGAAGAGATTGAACCCAGATTTTCCAATATCGCACTGCACCTGCCAACTTCTGGCCCAAACACATAACCCATCTACACAAACACGAGGAAATCTGCAGATGCTGGAAATTCAAGCAACACACATAAAAAATGCTGGTGAACGCAGCAGGCCAGGCAGCATCTATAGGAAGAGGTACAGTCGATGTTTCGGGCCAAGACCCTTCGTCAGGACTAACTGAAAGAAGAGATAGAAAGAGATTTGAAAGTGGGAGGGAGAGGGGGAGATCTGAAATGATAGGAGAAGACAGGTGGGGGAGGGATGAAGCTAAGAGCTGGAAAATTGATTGACAAAAGGGATACGAGGCTGGAGAAGGGAGAGGGTCATGGGACGGGAAGCCTAAGGAGAAAGAAGGGGGAGGGGAATCCAGAGGATGGGCAAGGAGTTATAGTGAGAGGGACAGAGGGAGAAAAATGAGAGACAGAAAAATAATAATAAATAAATAAATAAGGGATGGGGTACCAAGGGGAGGTGGGGTATTAATGGAAGTTAGAGAAGTCAATGTTCATGCCACTCGGCATGGTCTTCTTAAAATTGTCAACCAATCATTTTGTATCATCAGTAAATTTAGCTAAACTATCCTTATTTGGAAATGCACGGAGGACTGTGCGTCTCGCAAGATGATCCGGGTATTCCCTAACCGGAAACTTTGGATGAATTATGAGGTCAAGTCCCTTTTAGAGACTAGAGCTGTGGCTTTTAGGTCCGGGGATACCAGTCGCTACACAGAATCCAAGTGTGAACTCCGGAAAGCCATTAAGGGCGCCAAGAGGCAATATTGAGCCAAGTTGGAAGCCCAGGCTAACCAAAAGGATGCCAGTAGACTATGGCAGGGTCTAAATGAGACCACTGGGCACAGAGAAAAGTCTGGGAATATCAATAACTGTGGCACTTTTCTTCCTGACGAACTTAACGTATTCTACACAAGATTCGAACAGAAGAGGAGCGTCCCGCTCCCTCCGGATGAACTGGACCTGGTGGCATCGAGATTCATCGTCACCGAGGAGGACGTTAGAAGGGCCTTCCTGAAGATAAATCCAAGGAAGGCGACGGGCCCAGATGGCGCTCCAGGACAGTTCTCCGGGCCTGTGCAAGCGAGCTAGCTGGAGTGTTTGCTGACATCTTCAACTGCTCCTTGCTTCAGGCTAAGATCCCCTCGTGTTTTAAGAAGGCAACGATAATCCCAATGCCGAAGAAGAGCAAGGTGGCATGCCTGAATGACTATCAACCTGTGGCTCTGACATCAATTGCTATGAATTGCTTCGAGAGATTGGTTATGGCACACATCAACCACAGCCTACCGGCCAACCTCGATGCTTCGCAATTCAAAGATTCAAGATTCAAAAAACTTTATTGTCATTCTAACCGTACATCAGCTCTGCAGGGCAGAATGAGACAACGTTTCTCAGGAGCAGTGCAATCATAACATAACAAACACAACACTAAATAATAAACATAACAATAAATAGTAAAACACACCAGCCACATGTCAGTTAAAATCAAGTTATAAGTGTCCAGTGCAAGTTGAAAGTGTCCAAAGCAGAGTCACCTACCGGAGCAACAGGTCAATGGCGGATGCCATCTCTCTGGCCACACATTCCTCCTTAGAACACCTGGAGAATAAAGGCGCATACAAAAGGCTCCTTTTCATTGACTACACCTCTGCCTTTAATACAATCATTCCAAATAAACTGATTCCTAAGCTCCGGAACCTGGGCCTTAGCACTCAGATCTGCAGCTGGTTCTTCAACTTCCTCACAGACAGGACCCAGGCTGTAAAAATAGGGGACAAGCTCTCCTCTACAATCACTCTGAGCACCGGTGCCCCACAAGGCTGTGTACTCAGCCTCCTGCTGTGCTCACTGTACACCCATGATTGTGTAGCCAAGTTTCCATCAAACTTAATATATAAGCTTGCTGATGACACAACAATTGTAGGCCGTATCTCGGGTAATGATGAGTTTGAGTACAGAGAGGAAATAAAGAACCTGGTGGCATGGTGTGAAGACAATAACCTATCCCTCAACGTCAGCAAGATGAAGGAATTGGTTGTTGACTTCAGAAGAAGTAGCGGACTGCACGACCCAACTTACATCAGTGGTGTGCAAGTGGAACAGGTCAAAAGCTTTAAGTTCCTCGGGGTCAATATCACAAATGACCTGACTTGGTCCAGCCAAACAGAGTTCACTGCCAACAAAGCCCACCAGTGCCTTTACTTCCTGAGAAAACTAAAGAAATTTGGCCTGTCCCCTAAAACAGGGTGCATCACAACCTGGTATGGAAGTTGTCCTGTCCAAGACCGAAAAAAGCTGCAGAAGATCGTGAACACGGTGCAGCACAGCACACAAACCAATCTTCTGTCCGTGGACTCACTTCACACCGCATGCTGTCGGAGCAGTGCTGCCAGGATAATCAAGGACATGACCCACCCAGCCAACACACTTTTCGTCCCTCTTCCCTCTGGGAGAAGGTTCAGGAGCTTGAAGACTCATACGGCCAGATTTGGCAACAGCTTCTTTCCAACTGTGATAAGACTGCTGAATGGATCCTGACCCGGATCTGGGCTGTACCCTTCAAATATCCGGACCTGCACCTCGGTTTTTTTTTGCACTACCTTACTTCCCATTTTTCTATTTTCTATTTATGATTTATAATTTAAATTTTTAATATTTACTAATTTTAACTGTTTTTAATATTTAATATTTGTAATCCAGGGAGTGTGAAGCGCAGAATCAAGTATCTCTGTGATGATTGTACGTTCTAGTACCAATAGTTTGGCGACAATAAATTATTAAGTATAAGTATTTCTTTCATCCATGTCATTAATATAGGTTATGACTAATTGAGGTTCTAGTACTGATCACTGTGTACTCAACTAATTATTGATTTCTAACCTAAAGATAAATCATTTATCTCTACTCTCTTTTTGGTTAGTAGTCATTTTCCTGTCCAGCCCTATAACTTATCCTCATGAGCACTAATGTTGTGGATTTTTAAAAATGTAATCTCCTAAGAAATACCTTCTGGAGCTGCAGAAATACTGCATTGATTGGTTTCCCATTATCCACCCTGTCTATCACATCCTCAAAGATCTGAAGAAAACTTGTCAGCAAGTTTTCCTTTCACAAAAACATGTTGATTACCTGATTGGCTTACACTGTACTGAATATTGTGCCAGATATTGAAATAGATGGTCTGTCATACCCTTCTTTAGGTCTCCGTTCTTTCTTGAACCTTGGCATCACACCTGCAGTTTTCCAATTCCTGGTATCACTCCAGAATCCATGGAAATTTGATAGATTACAACCAAAGCTGCAATAGGTAAACTTTAGGGGAAACATAGCTTAAGAGGAGTGCGCAAGATCAGACTGTCCATGACCTTAATAACTGCAGAGCAGACTTCAGGGATTTTTTAATTTGTTCTGACTATTTAATACGTTTTTAGTGTCCATTGGATAGCCACTAGAGTTGATTATCAGATACCTAACAGATTAGCCTTTGGAAGGCGATCAGCATTGACTATTGAGGAGAGATGGTTATAGGCGATGGATAAACATTAGCATTGGTCATTTAATAGCCACAGTACAAGCCATCTGATAGATTCCAGCACTAGGTATTGAAAAGTCATCAACACAAGCCATGGGTAATTTCTAGCACTGACCTTTTGATCGCCACCAATACTGCCAATTTGACAGCTATTAACACTGGTCTTTTCACAGTCACGGCACTAGTTATTTGCTAGTTACTGGCAGTGACAATATGGCAGATATCAAAACTGGTCATTTGATAGTCTCTGGTCTATTGAAAGCCACTAGCATTGGCTTTTGAAATCTATCAGAAATTTAGCAACCACATTTTCCTGACTTGACATTTGATAGCCACCGCCTCAGACAACTAATGACGTGTACCACCAGGGTATTTGTGAATCTAACATTGTTCATGAGAGACCCACTAATGCTTACCAGTTTATAACTACCCAATAGCTACCAAAGTTTGTCAAAAGACAGCCATGACACAGGAGATGACAGCTATCAGCATTTTCTACTTAATGGTGTCTGGGACTGGATATCTGATAGCTGCTAGCAATTGGAAATGGTTAAAAGCAATTGTAGAAGCACAGCAATCCTTCAGAAGTCAGCTAATTCAGGTAAGGATGTTGGGATCTTGGTTGCTGCAGCTCAATATCACCAGTGGGTGAATTTACTAAATGAGCTGGTTAGTAGATTGATTAGGAATGAATGAAAGTGATTATAATAGTAGAGTAATATGTAGCTTTGATAGATATGTACAAAATTATTCCATATCAGAATTTTTGTATGTTCCACCTTTGCACTGTAACCGCGAACATCCATTATCAATCAGATTGAAATGAACGGAAAGCAGTGCTTTAAATTATGAATGGCATTAGCTCTCTGTATTAATAACTGTGACCTGATGGATAGATGTGAGTGACAGATCATTTCCTCAGGCAGCCCTGTCACTGGAATGATTATTGTTTGTTATATGATCCCAGAGCTTAATCTGCCAAATTCACCCTGTGGACAGTATCATGGGACTATAATTCCTTCATTTTTTTTTGTTTATTATTTCTTTGTCAGAGATTTCACTTTGAGAAATATTTATTTTTTTAATGGATTTAAGTTGATGGTTATAGCAATAGTTTATTTGGGGATTTCACACTAAAAATCAATACATGTAAATAGCTAAGTAGAGTGAAAGAAAGTGGAGCAATTTACCCGTTCATGAGGGTGTCCATACCAACAATTTTGAGTTGATTAGTTAATAATAAAAAGCATTGATGGGTCTACCTAGAGTCACATTTCTGGACAGGCAGCAGGTTTCTCAGAACTTATGGGTACCATTTGTTTGTCATTGTTTAAGACTGTCTTCTTGTTTTGGTGATTATTTCTGTTAATAAAGAGCAAACGTCCTGTGTTACACCTTAAAATAAACTGCACTTCCTCGGTTCTCATATCATCTCATCCCCACTCATCTTCTTCCTTATCTGTTTTCACCTATCGCCTGTCGGCCTGCACTCCTTCTCCTGCCATCCCACCTTCTTCATTGTGCTTCTATCCCCGCCCCCACTTCTCTCCAGTCCTGATGAAGGGTCTCAGCCTGAGCTGTTGACTGTTTATTTCACTGTTGCTGCCTGACCTGCTGAGTTTTTCTATACTTCTGTGTGTGTTCCTCAATATTTCCAGTCTCTGCAGAATCACTCATGTCTCAGAAAATATTTACCCAATCAGATATTTTACTTTCCTTGCTTCTCCTTTATTTAATCCCATTATAATGAAGGCATTAATTCATTCTGAAACAGTTTGCATCTTGTGACTGTACTCTAACACCCCTGCTTCAATTCCAACCCCACAGCCATGGATTTCTGTTCTTGCTGCTCCTGATTTACAATCTGTGCCTTGAAGATAACAGCAGCTGCAAGTTAATTAAGGGAATTATATTCTAATACTGTCTCTAATTGCTGCGTAGTTTCCTAGGGCCATCACTGCATTGGCCAAGCAACTATTCCTTATGTGTACTGATTGCTAACCAGTGACTGACAGTTTCACAGTTGGAGCAAATCATTTCATCTTGCTGATCTTTTATCATTAAAGAAGTCTGGGTTTGTATATCCACAGTAGGATTGTATATTAATAAGACTGCCATTACCTCATGGACCCCAAGATGTTTGGAACAAATTAAAAACATTCAAACTTTAGAAGTAGCATTATGTTCTCAAGATGTCCTCAAATGTTTCCCTACTGATTAATTACTTTTACATGCAGTTCTATTTATGTTAGGGAATAAGGAAACTATTCCGTACACCACATAAACACCAATGGATGAAAAAGTGATTACACTCATGGTTGGGCAATAACAGTGAAAAAGGTAAACAGTTTATAGGTGTAGTGGAGGTGCGGGGTGACAATTGAAAGTATTTTTCAAGATACTGAATCATTGCTAGAATGGTAGTCAGCTCAAGATATTTTCTGAAAGGTAGACAACATCTAACAATGCAGGACACTCTCAAGCCCACTCTGAAATATCATTTGTGTTTAGCTACCAAATATTCTCCTCCAAGAGGACCACAAACTTGTTGTAGAGTTTGGAGGCTTGTGTGCCTCAATGATCCAGAGATCTATGCTGGCTGGAGTCACGGCCTTATGGTTTGGCTCTTGGTAGGGTCATCCACGCCAAACAGGTCAAAGGGTAGAAGCTGGACTGAGAGTGGTTCACCGGTCCTCCAGGTCTGGGAGTTCAGCTCAGGGCTAACCACCATGACTGGGAAAACTGAATTGTTAAGGAAACACCAATAAAGAATCCTTCTACATCTGAGTGCGATGATATACCTGAGTCTCCACCCAGGATTTGCATGACTGACAGTACTGAAAACCAAGAGGGAGCTACTGACAGTGGCTCAGTAGCATAGTGGTTAGCACAATGCTTTACTGTACCAGCGACCCAGGTTCAATTCCTGATGCTGCCTGCAAGGAGTTTGCACGTTCTCCCCGTGACCATGTGGGTTTCCTCCAACAGTCCAAAGACATACTGGTTGGTAGGTTAATTGGTCATTGTAAATTGTCCCGTGATTAGGCTAGGATTAAACTGGGGCTTGCTGGGCATTGCAGTTTGAAGGGCTGGAGGGCCCTTTCTGCATTGTATCTCAATAAAGAAATAATAAGATGAAGAAAGCCTTGAACACCACCAGAGACAGAGGACCTACATTGCTGCCCTAAATGCCAGCAGTTTAATGGGCAATACCATCCCAACAGTTATTCTATGTAAATCCATAGTTCCTTACCTAGATGAAAGTTCTGCTGACTGAGGTAAACTGACACTATCAGGAATTTCACAGACACCTTGTTCATTGCTAGCATTAAATTAAATCCAAAGGCACAAAAAAAAGGTGAAATTGTGAACAACCCAGCTGTAAGAAAGTATTACGATGGTTTGTTCCCCTTGATGCTTCATAGATGTCAATTGCTTTCTGGACAGGCAGCAGATTTTGTTTGGCAGCTGACTGACAGGGAGTGGCTCATCGTTTGCAAAGGTATTTTTCTTTAGCAATTTGAGACATGGGTCTCCTCCTTTTTAACAGAGGCATTAACTCATTTACAATGAGATGTTCCAAATGGTCACATAACAAGGACAAAATCCAAACACTTTTTTTGGTTGTTTATTTCAAAGTACCAGCAGTGTTACCTAAGTTGCAAATTGATTTGAATATTAACTAACCATGATCAGATTAGAAAAATAAACATCAATTCTACAGCAACAAACATAAGATGCTAGAGGGAATTAGCAGGTCAGGCAGCATCAGGACTGGAAAGAAAGGGGGCAGAATTCAGAATTAGAAGGTGGGGTGAGATGAAGGAGGACAAACTGGCAAGTGATAGGTGAGACCAGGTGGGGGTGGGGGAGGTAAGTAGGAGGGGGAAGGGGAATGAATTGTGAAGCTATGAGATAATAAGTGGAAGAAGTAAAGGGCTGAAGAAAAAGAAATCATAGGATAGGGGAGGAGAGAGGATCATGGCAGAAAGGGAAGGAGGAGGTGCATTAGAGGGAGGTGCTAGGTAGGTGAGAAGAGAAGGGATAAAAAGGGAGCCACAATGGTGAATGGAAAAAGAGAGAAGAGGGAGAGAGAAAAATTCCAGAAGTTAGAGAATTCGATGTGCATGCCATTAAGTTGGAAACTACCCAGATTTCATGTAAGGTGTGCTTCTCCAACATGAGAGTGGCCTCATTGTGGCAGTAAAGGGGCCATCATGTTAGAATGGAGATGGGAAATAGAATTAAAATGGGTGGCTACCAGGAAATTATGCCTTTTGTGGCAGATGGAGCAGACTTTGAGTTCTTGGCTATAAGATACTTGATTTAATTTGTCTCTTGCAGGTGATAATGTTTTAGTGTTTGAATATTGATGCTTGAAAAGTGGACCCATTGACAGCTGGTTATTAGCTGTAAATCTTGCAAAAGAATTGCTTTGCACCTGTTCTGAAATATTTGCCCATTTCCCATTTAAGCTCCATGAACCAGGTACTTAGACTGGCCACCTGCTGGAGTGATTTATCCTAATGCAGGCCCAGTTCCCCATCACGTTTTGTGGGTGTGATGATGTCATGATTGAGTGTACCTTGTTTTAATTAGCTAACAAGAGCTATCTCAAAAGACCATGTCTATGACCCCACAATGAAGTGAGTGCATCACACTGAAAGTAGTGAACTGTCTGGGTTATCTTCAGGCCTCTTCCTTATCCTTATTTTAAGGAATTACAATCTGTATGACTCCTTTCGTATTTGTAAACCTGCTACGTTTACATCTGGATCTTGATTTATAATGAAATGTTCAATGAGTCTAATTTTTGAAGAATTTATTTTCTTTTGTTTATGTTGAGTTTTATCTTTTTAAAAGGTCTCTCACTTTTCTATCAGCTGGTTTTTACAGAATATAATTTTGACCTTGTATGATTGTTAGGCCCTCGCTGTGGAAGAAAAGTGGGAGGGTTAGCTCCAACATTCTAGTAACAGAATATAGAACAGTACAGCACAGGTAAAGGCCCTTCAGCCCACAATGTTGTACTAAACCAGATAAACAGCAAATCAAAAAAAAAATCCCTTCCACTGACACAATGTCCATATCCCTCCATCTTCCTCATATTTAAGTTTCTATCTAACCATCTCTTAAAAACCTCTAATGTATTTGATTCTACCACCATAGCAGGCAGCAACTGGTATTTATTAATCATTAACACCAGGGTGTAGTATCGGTTCATTATCATGTTGCTGTTACTGTTTGTTGTTCCTTGCTGTATGTGGGTTTATTTCGTTTATTGTAGTGTTTCATAAAACCATAGACTTCCCCAGTGGATTAACAAACTCAGGGCTGCACCCATCAGGACCCAACCTGTGGACCTCCAATTAACCTTTGGGTTTCAATTTTTGTCTCATCTCCAATGATGGGATCCCTGTAATGTATTTAATATTTTAGTTATATTTGAGTAATGTTGTAAATATAATGTTGGATTAATCATTGTTTGTAGTTTATGTGATTGATTACGGGTTATATGTGAATAGCATATGTCATTACACCACCACATCATAAGTGAGCACCTTACTAAAGTAAAACAAAGTAGACAAAGCTCACCCCAACTATTTTGCTTTTCTTTTAATTAGTTTTTGGACTTACAAAACATAATGGTGGTGATGAGTAAATTTTAAAATGAACTTGAGGCAACTACCTACCTGTTGAAGTGCAGCATACTTTTCTTCAGAAAGGGGAGAGAGACGTTTGAGTTGAAAATATCAGAAAACAGACAAAATTCATGGGTGCATGAACGGTGAATACTGGGTGATAGTAATAATAAATATTGCAGAAATGGCTGGCTATGTCAGAAAGATAGATGGGTTCGATTGCAGAACAGATAACTGGATGATGTATACTGAACAAATTGAGCAGTATTTTAAAGCAAATGAAATGGCTGATAAGAAACGAGTGCCAGTGTTACTGAGTTCAATAGGTGGAAAAACATACAGTTTGTTAAGAAGTTTGACAACTCCAACCAAACCAGCTGAAATGAGCTTTGTTGATATTATGAATGTAATGCAAGAATATTTAGAAACAACCCATTGTTGATTGCAGAATGCTTTAAGTTTCATAAGTGGAACCAAAAGGAGTCCATTTTAGCTTGTGTGGCTAAATTGAAGAGATTGTTCAGTCATTGCCAGTTCATTAATGGGCTTAATGATGTACTGAGAAATTATTTAGTTTGTGGAATCTTACAAGAAAGCATTCAAAAACGGCTTAATTGAATGCCAACTCACATTTACAAGACCAGTGGATATTGCTGTATGAATGGAAATAGCAACCGAAGATGCAGTTGATTTGCAGTTAGGAATGAAAGTGACTGTGAACAAAATTGCAATGCCAAAACAGAAACCTGCCTAGCTGAACAAATTGTGTCACCATTGAGGCTGGTGCTCACTTACACCAGACCAATACAGGTTTAAAGGCAAAACTTGCAGAAAGTACAACAAAGTAGGACACATACAAAGAGCATGTTGGGCAGACAAAAATAAATGGAATGCACAGGGGAGAGAAAAAAAGTCTAGTTACACTTTCAGAAAGAGCTCTAATCTGCATGCTGTTGAAGAAAATTCTGATAATGATGAGAGTGACACTGGGTTGGTACCCTTGAAATTTACAATGTGAACACTAACAAGAAACAAGCAATATGGCTTACACCAGAAGTGAATTACAAATTAAATAAAATGGAATTGGACACTGGCTCGGCTGTTCCAGTCATTCTGCAAAATGAGATTGAATTGCATTTCAAAGATACTGAACTGAAGCCTGCAGATATCCAGCTAAGAATCTGTACTGGAGAAAGGTAATTCCAATGGAAGTGACATTCATAACAGTGAAACAAAACAACTGACAAGCCACTTTGGACTTGCATGTGATAAAACCAGGAGGGCATGTAGCTGGAACAACTACAACTGGATTGGAGATCCATCCACTATTTGCATGCCACATCCACTGTAAAAGAGTGGCCTGGAAGCAAATTAAGGAAGGTATTGGACGATGCCACAGCAGTGTTCAAAGATAGCATTGGAAAACTCAAACATATCAAGGATAAAATTGTGTTAAATGAAAATGCCACAGTCAAGTTTTACAAAACCCTTCCGGTTCCTTATATTATTCATGATCAAGTAACCAGTGAGCTAGATTGCATAAAATTCTTTCCTAGTTGAGTGGAGCTCATGGGAAATGCCAGTGGTCCCAGTAGCCAAGAAAAATATGTAAATCAAGTAGACAAAGCACATCCTTTCTCCTGTGTTTTTCTTTCAATTAGTTTTTGGAGTTGCAAAACATAACAACCCTGAATTCCAGACTTCAAACTCTGGGGTCATGAACTTGCATACTTAGAGACTCACCAACCCTCATGCCTCCTGCCTGCATGGACCTCTGATCTCACAGAAGACTCACTGACCTGGGGTTGGGGGCATTAACCCTTGTCCTGATTGATCTTCATCCACAAGACTTGCTGGCCTGACACCGGTCCACGGATGCCCTTCATTCATGTTGTCACTGGCCTTCAAACACAGAACATGGAGTGGACTGACCTCTAACTCCCCATATCCCTGACCCTAATCCCTAACCCCTAACCTGTCAAAGGGAGTAAACCTTTCCTATTTCCTCTGCCAAAGCCCCTCATATTCTTCTGCTCAATTTAATCAAACCTTAGCCTCTTCTGTTCCAAAGAGTATAAAACCAACATATCCAGTCCTCCCTTGTTGCTTTCCAAATCAGCAAAATTTCTCACCTGTCTCGTCATCTTCTCTTCTGTTCAACCAAATTGTTCTGTAATGTAGTACTCAACCTGTCAACTAATTAGTATTGAACAAGTTTCAAGATAGACCATCCTGCTCTTGTACTTATGGCCTTATTAATAAAGAAAATAATCCCAAATGATTTTTACAAATTCTTCATTGACCTATTCTGCTACATACATTTAATGATCTGTATACACAAAGTCCAAAGTCCTTCTGTTCTTCCAAATCTCTCAGTATCATCACCTATATTGTGGATCCCTTAGCATGTTGCATGTCTCTAAATGCACCATCCTCATACTTCTCTGAATTAAATTTCATCAATTACATCAATTACAAACTGCAAAGGAGTGAGTACCGAAGCCTTGGATACAGACTTCCATTTGCAAAATACGTGTTAATCATGGTCTTCATTCCCTGTAACTGAACTAGATGGCCACTCTCCCTTAGGTGCATGGACTTTTATTTTTCACCAGCCTGCATTGAGGGGCCTTTTCCAAACTTTCGATCAGGTCTCTCGTTTCAAAATTAAGATCCATGTAGATGTCGTCAAGGACACTTCTGTCATTGAAACCCTTGATGCTACCTCAAAACATACAATTGTTAGAACTTACTATGAATAAATATTTGCTGATTATCTTTGATTAGTCTGTGCTTTTCTCAATAGTCCTTGAACACTGAATCTGAACATCTGCCCACTACTGCTGTTTAAGTAAGTCCTTCTGAGAGTTGTTACAACTTTGAACATGTTGCGTTCTCTATGCCAGACATAGGACAACTTTTATTGTTCTCATCTTACTCTCTGTGCATCTTATCATCTAGAAGCTTCTAGATTTAGTAGTTCTACCATTTACTTTTGTGGGAACGTATTTATACTCAATACCTTGAATGATTTCTGCTATGACATTGATTTGCATTCAAGTAAGGACTTCCAATCCACTTTTCAGAGGTATTTTTATTTCTCTTTGCTAAGCTAAACCTAATTAGATTATAGTCACTATCATTGACATCTCCAGCAACACACAAAATGGTGGAGGAACTCAGCTGATCAGGCAGTATCTATGGTAATGAATAGACAGTTGACATTTTGGGTGGAGACCCTTCTTCAGGAATGATAAGGAAGTGGAGGGGATGCTAGAATGAAATATTTGGGGGAGGAAGGGACGGAGGCTAGCTGGAAGGTGATAGTTAAGGCCAGGTGGGAGGGAAAGGTCAAGAACTGGAGAAGAAGGAATCTGATAGGAGCAAGGGAAGGAGGAGTGGGCCCACAACCCCAATTTCATTTTATAAAAATTGATCCAAAATTGTTCCCTCTCACACCCACTTCCTCCTTCCTTGCTGAATAAAAATCTTCTGATCGCGGATTTGGAATATTTTAACATCAGTTTTTAAATAGGAATTAATGACTTTGGGGATCTGACACAGGAGATGAGATAAAGCCTGGGACAGATCAGCTGTGATAATATTAAATGTTGGAGCAGGCTTGATGGGCAAGATTCATACTTATGCTCCTGTGCTCTTATGTGCTGTTAATTTAGGGTGATTGAAATCCACCCCAAACCCATTGATGCCCTTACCATTTGCATCTCAGAAATTGCCCACCAACTTGGTCTTCCACTCTCTTGACGGTTTTGGCTCCCACCGTGGTCTGAGAAAAGGACAATTGCCTCATTTGCTGATCCTCCTCATATATCATCCCTCCTCACAAACTGTGGTGTCGATACACTTAAAAAAACACACCAGTCAAAAAGTCCTTTGGGTTATTGTGAAGTCACATAAGCTGTTAATAAAGGCAAGACTTGTTCTTTTCTTTTGCTAGTCTTGTGTTCAAATTCTGCAAACATTGAAAAACATTGAAGGCAAATGCAACAATCTGTTCCTGCCAACAGGAGAATTAAACACAATACAGCTTCTTTCATCCAAGATTACATGCCAAGATGCAATTTTACTTTCAGGTCACTGAGGACTTTCCCTTGGCTTAATTCTAGTAATATTTTCTGAACTGAAGCTGTGGAATCAATTCCTTCTCTCCATTTCTCCAGGGGATATTGATCATCATTTTTGGCTTATTAACAAATGCTAAGCCTGATACTTCTGGCATGAAACTGGTATTGAATCGATCTATTTTATTTTAATCGGGCTTCTGAGATTTTCCTTGAGTAGACTTTACATCACAAAAGGCAGATGCCTTACTTATTTCATACACACTTCACATTTAGCTTAGATTTCCTTTATGGTTAACCTGCTTCTTTATGAAGCATTTGACTTTATTCAGGGTATGGCTGTGCTAATGTGGCCTTAGTTTGTGGTGGTATTCCAGTATCAGGGTTTAATTAATTTGATAGTTCATTCAAAAATTCTTAGACCCTGTCTGGTGTTGCTTCTTTATTTGGGCACAGAAAAGTGTCTGTGAACAGTATAGTCATTGGAATAATCTGAAGAAAACTGAAAGAAGCATTAGTCAAAATGGCAATGCATTTGCATGCTCTCTCTCTCTCTCATTTTGCATATTCACTTTGAAATAAGCAACATGATGATTTATATTTGGTTTCATCCATCAAACATTTTCTTCAAATGGGAAAGGCTTGAAGGACATGGGAAAGTATGGAAGGAATTAATATCTGGTTCAGGTAACAGGTTTAGACATAGATTGTATATTACACTCAGCAAACTCAGACAGACAGAAGAAAAATTAAAGCTTACCTCCAAAGCCTCCTTGAAAAATATATCTTCCCAATCAGTCCTAGAAACCCCTGTCCCACAACCACACAAAATGGAAAACAGCTTTCACAATGGTGCCGAGAATCTTGACATTATGGATCGGGAGCACAAGAAGTGGAAGAAGTGGTCCTTTACTCACTGAAGTTTAGAGAAAGAATGAGAATCAAATTGAAACCTACAGAACATTGAAATATCTAGAGCACAAGATGTGGAGAGGATATTTCCAATAGTGGAGGAGTCTAGGACCAGAGGGCACAGCCTCATATACAAGGATGCTCCGTTAGAACAGAGGTGAGGAAGAATTTCTTTAGCTGAGAGGGTGGTGCATCTGTGGAAGTATTGTCACAGATGGCTGCAGAAGCCACGTCGTAAAGTGAAGGTTGATAGTTTCTTGATTTGTAAGAGCTTCAATGGTTATGGAGAAAAGACAGGAGAATGGGGTTGAGAGTGATAATAAATCAGTCATGATGGAATAGTGGAGCAAACTTGATGGAATCAATGACCAAATTCTGCTCCAATGTCCTATGGTCTTTCCAAAGTATGTGAGTTTTATCACATGGACAATGTCATGGAAATCCTATGCTATAAGTCATCAGGGAGAACTGAAGATTGAGAGAAATATGATTTCTGTTTGGCCACAATATACAAATGGACATGACTGACATAATACCTCATAGAACATAGAAATCTACAGCACATTACAGGCTCTTTGGCCAACAGTGTCGTGCCAACCATGTAACCTACTCTACAAACCACCTGGAATTTCCCTACCTCACAGGCCTCTATTTTTCTAAGCTCCATGTACCTATCTAAGAGTTTCTTAAAAGGCCCTATCGTAACCACCTCTACCACTGTCACTGGCAGTGCATTCCATGCACCCACCACCCTCTATGTGAAAAACTTACCTCTGACCCAGACTGGCAAATGACACTTAAAGGGTTGAGGGTGGATATGCAATGGCAAGCATTTAAAGATCGCATGGGTGAACTACAACAATTGTTCATCCCAGTTTGGCAAAAGAATAAATCAAGGAATGTGGTGCACCCATGGCTGACAAGGGAAATTAGGGATAGTATCAATTCCAAAGAAGAAGCATACAAATTAGCCAGAAAAAGTGGCTCACCTGAGGACTGAGAGAAATTCAGAGTCCAGCAGAGGAGGACAAAGGGTTTAATGACAAAGGGGAAAAAAGATTATGAGAGAAAACTGGCAGGGATCATAAAAACTGACTGTAAAATCTTTTATAGATATGTGAAAAGAAAAAGATTGGTTAAGACAAATGTAGGTCCCCTGCAGACAGAAACAGGTGAATTGATTATGGGGAGCAAGGACATGGCAGACCAATTGAATAACTACTTTAGGTCTGTCTTCACTAAGGAGGACATAAATAATCTTCCGGAAATAGTAGGGGACAGAGGGTCCAGTGAGATGGAGGAACTGAGGGAACTACATGTTAGTAGGGAAGTGGTGTTAGGTAAATTGAAGGGATTAAAGGCAGATAATCCCCAGGGCCAGATGGTCTGCATCCCCAGAGTGCTTAAGGAAGTAGCCCAAGAAATAATGGATGCATTAGTGATAATTTTTCAAAACTCTTTAGATTCTGGACTAGTTCCTGAGGATTGGAGGGTGGCTAATGTAACCCCACTTTTTAAAAAAGGAGGGAGAGAGAAACCGGGGAATTATAGACTGGTTAGTCTAACATTGGTGGTGGGGAAAATGCTAGAGTCAATTATCAAAGATGTGATAACAGCACATTTGGGAAGCGGTGAAATCATCGGACAAAGTCAGCATGGATTTGTGAAAGGAAAATCATGTCTGACGAATCTCATAGAATTTTTTGAGGATGTAACTAGTAGAGTGGATAGGGGAGAACCAGTGGATGTGGTATATTTGGATTTTCAAAAGGCTTTTGACAAGGTCCCACACAGGAGATTAGTGTGCAAACTTAAAGCACATGGTATTGGGGGTAAAGTATTGATGTGGATAGAGAGTTGGTTGGCAGACAGGAAGCAAAGAGTGGGAATAAACGGGACCTTTTCAGAATGGCAGGCAGTGACTAGTGGGGTACAGCAAGGCTCAGTGCTGGGACCCCAGTTGTTTACAATATATATTAATGACTTAGATGAGGGAATTAAATGTAGCATCTCCAAGTTTGCGGATGACACGAAGCTGGGCGGCAGTGTTAGCTGTGAGGAGGATGCTAAGAGGATGCAGGGTTACTTGGATAGGTTGGGTGAGTGGGCAAATTCATGGCAGATGCAATTTAATGTGGATAAATGTGAGATTATCCACTTTGGTGGCAAAAACAGGGAAACAGATTATTATCTGAATGGTTGCCGATTAGGAAAAGGGGAGGTGCAATGAGACCTGGGTGTCATTATACACCAGTCATTGAAAGTGGGCATGCAGGTACAGCAGGCGGTGAAAAAGGTGAATGGTATGCTGGCATGCATAGCAAGAGGATTCGAGTACAGGAGCAGGGAGGTACTACTGCAGATGTACAAGGCCTTGGTGAGACCACACCTGGAGTATTGTGTGCAGTTTTGGTCCCCTAATCTGAGGAAAGACATCCTTGCCATAGAGGGAGTACAAAGAAGGTTCACCAGATTGATTCCTGGGATGGCAGGACTTTCATATGATGAAAGACTGGATCAACTAGGCTTATATTCGTTGGAATTTAGAAGATTGAGGGGGGATCTTATTGAAACGTGTAAAATCCTAAAGGGATTGGACAGGCTAGATGCAGGAAGATTGTTCCCAATGCTGGGGAAGTCCAGAATGAGGGGTCACAGTTTGAGGATAAAGGGGAAGCCTTTTAGGACCAAGATTAGGAAAAACTTCTTCACACAGAGAGTGGTGAATCTGTGGAATTCTCTGCCACAGGAAACAGTTGAGGCCAGTTCATTGGCTATATTTAAGAGGGAGTTAGATATGGTCCTTGTGGCTAAAGGGATCAAGGGGTATGGAGGGAAGGCTGGTACAGGGTTCTGAGTTGGATGATCAGCCATGATCACACTGAATGGCAGGGTAGGCTCAAAGGGCCGAATGGCCTACTCCTGCACCTATTTTCTATGTTTCTATGACATCTCCTCTTTACCTACTTCCAAGCACCTTAAAACTATTGGTGGGATTAGTGAAATCTAACAATTTTAATAGCAGAAGAATTTTACCACATATGTTGCTTGTCTTTCTTCAAGCCATTAGACTTTTAACCCAGGCAACCTGTTTATATTTTACACCTTCACAGTATGGTCCAGGTCAGTTTTGACCCGGCCCGAGAATCCCCTCATAACAAGTGTCGATACCAAATTTTGAACCGCAGATCTATCTAGAATGTATAAATATCCTATCTGACATTAATAAATGGGTGATTAATCCTTAATTACTGTTTCAGAGATCTAAAATCCAGTTCAAAAGATACGGGTCAAATTTGACCCAGAACAGCCTCAATGCACAAACATTTGTAGCACCTGTACAAAAGTATAAAATTTTAAAATATTTTCATTTTTGCGTATTTTGGGTCACTTTAGGAAAAGTCATCAAATTTCGGCTTAAAAATGGCACTTAGGGCGTTTTTACTGCTGTCAAATGTCAAAACAGGTCAAATTTGACCCCAACAGTATGTAAGGGTTAAATTCACATGTCTGTACATTGCGACGGAGTTATAACACCAAGATTTTTACTCCCTCGTGTTGTGGGTTGGATGTATGATTTAAATAAGTGCTAAATTCTAAATCTTAATGAGTTGAATGTGAATGTTGATGGCATAAGTAGGTTTGTAGATGACATCTAAACTGGTGGTGCAGTGGACACTATAACATTTATCTTCAGGTTAAACCAGAGCCTAGGTCAACTGGGTGAAGAAATGGCAGATGGAATTTAACTCAGACAAAAGTGAAGTGATACACTTCAAGTAGTTAAACCAAGGTAGTACGTACACTGTGAATAGTTGGACCTTAGAAGGTCTTGTTGAACAGAAAGACATAAGGGTGCAAGTACAAAGTCCCTGAAAATGGCAACACAGGTAGATATGGTGGACGAGAAGGATTATAGAAATTTGACTCATCAAACAAGGCATTGAGGACAAGAGTAGGGGCGTCATGTTACAGCTGTTTAAGATATTTATGAGACCACAATTGGACTGTTTGTTCAGTTCTGGACATTATGCTATAGGAAGGATGTGGTTAAGATACAGAGGGTGTGCAAAATATTTACAAGGATGTTACCAGAGACTGGAAAGGTTGAATTACAAGGACTGACTGGATAGATAGGGACTCTTCTTCCTGAAGCAATGGAGGCTGGAGGGTTACTTTATGGATGTTTATAAAATCATGAAAAGTATAGATAGGATGAATAGGCTAAGAGAATCTAAATCTAAGTTGAGGGGGAGAAGTTTTAAATAGGATCAGAGGAGCAAGTTTTCCACATAGAGTTTAGTGGGTATATGAAATGAGCTGGCTGGAGAACTATCTCAAGGGGGAGGGTGAATTTGGTTGGTATAGTTGTTAGCAGGTCTTTGTCTATCTTGCATGTTGCACACATTGCCAGTGAGGGCACTGATGGATGCAGGGATATTTTCATTAAGTGTTGAAGTAATGCTCAGTCATACCATTTAGCCCCACAAAATTCCTGCCATTTTCCCATTTTGTCAGTGGTGATTTTGCATGTGAGTCTTTAGGCTCTGCTCTCCACCAAAAGTGGTAGCAATTTCCCCATATCTATATTGACAAACATTTTAATTTGGAGGATGACTAAGACATACTACCAAGGATGGTCCAGATTACACTGACTCATAGCTGGATCTGAAGATGCCAGTGCCCACATCTGCAGCACATGTAAGAGGGAACTAGTGTCTGTCAAAATCACAGCTCATTTCACTTTCTTGAATTTGTACACTTTTCAATCATTCTATGATGGTCATCAGGGACATCATCAACAGAAACTAAGCAGCTGTCCTCAGAGGAAGCAATTTAATCTCATTCCCCCGTACAGCTGACAGCAGCATGAGATGGCTGCGTGATTTGGCAGAATTCCCAGAAGTCCAGGAGTTATGTAGAGTGTACCTCATAAAATGCCATCACCTGCATGAAAAGAAAAAGATTTCTCACTTTAAGTTCTAAGTTTGTATGTTACAATTTAAATTCACTCCATGCATACCCTATTCTTCACTCCCAGACCTCAGTTGCATTTTTAATTTCCTACCAACGTCAGTGTTATGCAGCAAATGGAAATCCAGGAGGCAGATAGCTGATCACAAATATCATCCTTCCACCAACTCAGACCCCTTGCATTTCCCTCATTTTATTCGTTCCATCGTTGGCAGCCGTACTTCACCTGCCAAGATCCTAAACCACACAGAATTATCACTGAACTATTAGGGTTAGTAGGGAAGTGGTGTGTTAGTAGGGAAGTGGTGTTAGTAGGGAAGTGGTGTTGTTAGTAGGGAAGTGGTGTTAGGTAAATTGAAGGGATTGAAGGCAGATAAATCCCTAGGGCCAGATGGTCTGCATCCCAGGGTGCTTAAGGAAGTAGCCCAAGAAATAGTGGATGCATTAGTGATAATTTTTCAAAACTCGTTAGATTCTGGACTAGTTCCTGAGGATTGGAGGGTGGCTAATGTAACCCCACTTTTTAAAAAAGGAGGGAGAGAGAAACCGGGGAATTATAGACTGGTTAGCCTAACGTCGGTGGTGGGGAAACTGCTGGAGTCAGTTATCAAGGATATGATAACAGCACATTTGGAAAGCGGTGAAATGATCGGACAAAGTCAGCATGGATTTGTGAAAGGAAAATCATGTCTGACGAATCTTATAGAATTTTTTGAGGATGTAACTAGTAGAGTGGATAGGGGAGAACCAGTGGATGTGGTATATTTGGATTTTCAAAAGGCCTTTGACAAGGTCCCACACAGGAGATTAGTGTGCAAACTTAAAGCACACGGTATTGGGGGTAAGGTATTGGTGTGGGCGGAGAGTTGGTTAGCAGACAGGAAGCAAAGAGTGGGAATAAAGGGGACCTTTTCAGAATGGCAGGCAGTGACTAGTGGGGTACCGCAAGGCTCAGTGCTGGGACCTCAGTTGTTTACAATATATATTAATGACTTGGATGAGGGAATTAAATGCAGCATCTCCAAGTTTGCGGATGACACGAAGCTGGGTGGCAGTGTTAGCTGTGAGGAGGATGCTAAGAGGATGCAGGGTGACTTGGATAGGTTGGGTGAGTGGGCAAATTCATGGCAGATGCAATTTAATGTGGATAAATGTGAAGTTATCCACTTTGGTGGCAAAAATAGGAAAACAGATTATTATCTGAGTGGTGGCCGATTAGGAAAAGGGGAGGTGCAACGAGACCTGGGTGTCATTATACACCAGTCATTGAAAGTGGGCATGCAGGTACAGCAGGCGGTGAAAAAGGCGAATGGTATGCTGGCATTTATAGCGAGAGGATTTGAGTACAGGAGCAGGGAGGTGCTACTGCAGTTGTACAAGGCCTTGGCGAGACCACACCTGGAGTATTGTGTGCAGTTTTGGTCCCCTAATCTGAGGAAAGACATCCTTGCCATAGAGGGAGTACAAAGAAGGTTCACCAGATTGATTCCTGGGATGGCAGGACTTTCATATGAAGAAAGACTGGATGAACTGTGCTTGTACTCGTTGGAATTTAGAAGATTGAGGGGGGATCTGATTGAAACGTATAAGATCCTAAAGGGATTGGACAGGCTAGATGCAGGAAGATTGTTCCCGATGTTGGGGAAGTCCAGAACGAGGGGTCACAGTTTGAGGATAGAGGGGAAGCCTTTTAGGACCGAGATTAGTAAAAACTTCTTCACGCAGAGGGTGGTGAATCTGTGGAATTCTCTGCCACAGGAAACGGTTGAGGCCAGTTCATTGGCTATATTTAAGAGGGAGTTAGATATGGCCCTTGTGGCTACGGGGGTCAGGGGGTATGGAGGGAAAGCTGGGGCGGTGTTCTGAGTTGGATGATCAGCCATGATCATAATAAATGGCGGTGCAGGCTCGAAAGGCCGAATGGCCTACTCTTGCACCTATTTTCTATGTTTCTATGTTTCTAACTCTCATCTCTTACTTTGTTTTTCCCTTTTATGACACTCTTTAAAAACAAGTTTGTTTGTTACCTGCCCTTATGTGACAGTTCAAACCTGACGCCTAGTGCTTTCTATGAGGAGTTTGTATGTTCTTGCAAAAGTAGTAACAATGCTATTCCTAAAATAGGGAAAATTGCCTCACACCACTATCAAACAAGCTTTATGGATTTATTATAGTAACGAGTGTGATTTTGTACATATCATTCTCCACTCATGGCGAGGTTATTTTATTGGGAGAAGTTTTTGTAATTCCTGTCATAAATTATTCCTCCCTCATTCTCTAACTCCACCCTCTGTTTTTAAGGTAAGTTAATTTTGTCTATTGTTCTTCGGAAAAAAAAGCCTTATCCAGAGAAGAGATTGGCAAAGGCAGAGCAACTGAGAGGAGGTAATAGTCTTTTTAAACAAGTGAGGGGCAGTGGTAAGAGGTATAGTCAAAGTTCAAAGTAAATTTAGCATCAAAGTACATTTATGCTACCATATACTATCTTGAGATATATAGTAAAATAAAGAAACACAATGGATTCCACAAAAAACTATACATAAACAAAGACTGACAACAACCAATATGTAAAAGAAGCCAAACTCTGAAAACAATGAAAATAGTACTGAGAACAAGAGTTGTAAAGGGGCCTTGAAATTGATGCTGCTGGTTGTAAAATCAGTTTAGACTAGTAGTGATTGAAGTTATCCACACCGGTTCAGGAGCCTGATGGTTGCAGTGAGAAGAGGACATAGCCTGGATGGTAGAGGTCTTTGATGATGGATGCCTCTTTCTTGTGGCAGTGCCCCGTGTAAATGTACTTAATGGTGTTTCAGTACCTGGCTGTGATGCAGCCAGATAGAATATTCTCTACTGTGCATCTACAGAAGTTTGTCAAAGTGTTTTGGTGACATGCCAAATCCACGCAGACTTCTAAGAAAATAGAAGAACTGTTGTACCTTCCTTGCGATGACACTTATGTGCTCATCGCAGGATAGATTTGCTGATATGTTAACACCAAGGAACGTAAAGCTACTGACATTTTCCACCTCCGTTCCCCTAATGAGGACTGGATCATGGACCTCTGGCTTCTTCCTCCTGTAATCAATAATCGGCTCTTTAGTTTTCCTGATGTTAAGTAGAGGTTGTTGGTGTGGCACCATTTAACCAGATTTTCAATCTCCCTCCGATATCCCCTTTTGTCACTAACCTTTACAGAGAGATCAATAATGGGCAGGGATGCACTTCAGACACAAATGTAGTGCAGAAAGAGCTGGAGAACATTCCCTGTGTGGCCTTGGGATAGGGCTGCTTGACGTAGCCAAAAAAAAAGGCAGGCTTAGCTGGGCCCAAGTGAGTGCTCGTGGTACATCTTTGATTTGGAGAAAGTGGGAGCCCCATAAGAGACATTGTTGAGCTTTACAGTAAACTGATTTGTCCATGAATTATTTATATCACTGGCCATGTGGGTATAGAAACATTGAAACATAGAAACCATGTAGCACAATACAGGCCTTTCGGCCCACAAAGCTGTGCCAAACATGTCCCTACCTTCGAACTACCTAAGCTTTACCCATAGTCCTCTATTTTTCAAAGCTCCATGTAGCCATCCAGGAGTCTCTTAAAAGGCCCTATTGTTTCCACCTCCACCACCACCACTGGCAGCCCATTCCACGCACTCACCACTCTATGCTTAAACAACTTACCCCTGTCATCTCTTCTGTCCCTATTTCCAAGCACCTTAAAACTATGCCCTCTCATGCCAGCCATTTCAGCCCTGGGGAAAAGCCTCTGACTATCAATACCTCTCATTATCTTGTACACCTCTATCAGGTCACCTCTCATCCTCCATCGCTCCAAGGAGAAAAGGCCGAGTTCACTCAACTTATTCTCATAAGGCATGCTCCCCAATCCAGGTGACATCCTTGAAAATCTCCCCTGCACACTCCCTATGGTTTCCACGTCCTTCCTATAGTGAGGTGACCAGAATTGAGCACAGTACTCCAAGTGGGGTCTGACTCGGGTCCTATGTAGCTGCAACGTTACCCGTCGGCTTTTAAACTCAATCCCACGATTGATGAAGGCCAACTTAGTATGCCTTCTTAACTACAGAGTCAACTTCTGTAGCAGCTTTGAGTGTCCTATGGACTTGGACCCCAAGATCCCTCTGATCCTTCACACTGCCAGGAGTCTTACCATTAATGCTATATTCTGCCATCATATTTGACCTACCAAAATGAACCAACTCACACTTATCTAGGTTGAACTCCATCTGCCACTTCTCAGCCCAGTTTTGCATCCTATCAATGTCCCATTGTAACGTCTGACAGCCCTGTACACTATCCACAACAACCCCAATTTTTGTGTCATCAGCAAATTTACTAACCCATCCCACCACTTCCTCATCCAGGTCATTTATAAAAATCACAAAGAGTAGGGGTCCCAGAACAGATCGCCGAGGCACACAACTGGTCACCGGCCTCCTTGCAGAATGTAACCCATCTACAACCACTCTTTGCCTTCTGCGGGCAAGCCAGTTCTGGACCCACAAAACAATGTCCCCTTGGATCCCATGCCTCCCTACTTTCTCAATAAGCCTTGCATGTGGTACATTATCAAATGCCTTGCTAAAATGCATACACACTACATCTACGGGTCTACCTTCATCAATGTGTTTAGTCACATCTTCAAAAAGTTCTATCAGGCTCGTAAGGCACGACCTGCCTTTGACAAAGCCATGCCTACTATTCCTAATCATATTATGCCTCTCTAAATGTTCATAAATCCCACTTCTCAGGATCTTCGCCATCAACTTACCAACCACTGAAGTAAGACTCACTGGTCTATAATTTCCTGGACTATCTCTACACCCTTTCTTGAATAAGGGAACAGCATTAGCAATCCTCCAATCCTCCAGAACCTCTAACTGCCTCTTGTTAAAAGTCAGTCAAATGGGGTCACATGCATCAGACTTGGTAAGATGGCAGATTTCTTTGCCTGAAGGACAAAAGTGCACAAGGTTTTTTTTTAAAAATTGCAGTCTTATAGTTTTATGGCTACTTTTCCCAAAACTAGATTAAAAAAAAATAAACACCCAGCATAAGATATAAACTCATTTTTATTTTCAAAAATATACTTTATTCATAGAAATATATATAGCAAATAAAATCAATGTCTTTTTAAGTGCATTGAGCCATTAAATCAACACATTTAATATCAATTATGTTTCCTCTTTAAACAGCACACCCATGAAGTGTATGAGAAGTGGTTTTTCCAGTAGCCAGCTTCTCACTGTTCAATGGCAGCAGGACGTTGGACTATTCTTCTTCCCCACAAAGCCTTTGGAGACAGACTTCAATATATATAAGAGTTCAAAGGTTCAAAGCTCAAAGTGTTGTAAATTCATTATCAAAGTACATATATGTCACCAAATGCTACCTTAAGATTGATTTTTGCAGGCATTGACAGTAAAAAAAATACAACAGAATCAATGAAAAACTACACACAAAGACTGACAAATTGTGCAAGCACAGAAGGAAATAAGTATTAATAATAAATAAATAAATAATACTGAGGACAGGAATTATAGAGTCTTTAAAAGTGAGTCCACAGATTGTGTTCACTCAACACACACAAAATGCCAGGCAGACCAGGCAGCATCTATGGAAAAGAGTTTAGTTGGCATGTTGGGCTGAGTCCCTCCAGTAGGACCAGTCTTTTCCATAGATGCTGTCTGGCCTATTGAGTTCCTCCAGCACTTTGGGTGTGTTGCTTGGATTTCCAGCATCTGCAGATTTTCTCTTGTTTGTGTTCACTGATCAGTTTATTGTTGAGATAAAAGAAGATGTCCATACTGTTTCATTATTCAACCCTTGTCAAATTAGCTCAAAGTTCAAAGTAAATTTATTATCAAAGTACATCTACGTCACCGTATACAACCCAGAGTTTCATTTTCTTGTGGGCATTCACAGTAAGTACAAGAAACACAACTGAATCAATGAAAGACCTCACGCAACTAGACAGACAAACACCAATATTCAAAAGACAACAACAAACTGTACAAATACAAAAAGAAAGAAAAAAAAATGAATAAGCAATAAGTATCAAGAACATGCGATGAAGTGTTCTCGAAAGTGAGTCCAGATGTTATGAGAACAGTTCAGTGTTGGTATGAGGGAAGTTATCTGCTCTGGTTCAAGAGCCTAATGGTTGAGGGTAATAACTGTTCCTGACCCCGTTGGTATGAGTCCCAAGGTTCCTGTACTTTCTTTCTGGTGACAGCAGTGAGAAGAGAGCATAGCCTGGATGATGGGTGCTGCTGTCCTGTGACAGTGCATCGTGTAAACATGCTCAGTGGTGGAGAAGGCTTTACCCATGATGAACTGGGCTGTATCCAATACTTCTTTAGGCATTTTCATTCAAGGACATTGGTGTTTCCATACCAGGTTGTGATGCAGCCAGTCAATATACTCCTCATCACCCATCTATAGAAGTTTGTCAAAGTTTTAAATAATCTTCACAAACTTCTAGTAAAATTGAGGTGCTGCTGTGTTTTCTACACAATAGTACTTACGTGCTGAACCCAGGACAAATCCTCTGAAATAATAACACCAAGGAATTTAAGGATGGTGACCTTCTCCACCTCTGATCCCCTGATGAGGACTGGCTTATGCACGTCCAGTTTCCTCCTTCTGCAGACAATAATCTGCTCCTTGGCCTTGCTGACATTGACTGAGATGTTGTTGTGGCAGATTTTCAACTGTGGAGGAGATGTTGTTGCCAACCTGAATTGGCTGGGATCTGCAAGTGAGGAAGTCGAGAATCCAATTGTAAAAGGAAGTACGGAGGCCAATGTCTTGGAGCTTATTGATTACTTTACTTTATTGTCACCAAACAATTGATACTAGAGCGTACAATCATCACAACAAAATTTGATTCTGCACTTTGCGCTCCCTGGATTACAAATCAATAGTAAATATTAAAAATTTAAATTATAAATCATAAATAGAAAATAGAAAAGGGAAAGTAAGGTAGTGCAAAAAAAACGAGAGGCAGGTCCAGATGTTTGGAGGGTACGGCCCAGATCCGGGTCAGGATCTGTTCAGCAGTCTTATCACAGTTGGAAAGAAGCTGTTCCCAAATCTGGCCGTATGAATCTTCAAGCTCCTGAGCCTTCTCCCCGAGGGAAAAGGGAAGAAAAGTATGTTGGCTGGGTGGGTCGTGTCCTTGATTATCCTGGCAGCACAGCTCTGACAGCGTGTGGTGTAAAGTGAGTCCAAGGACGGAAGATTGGTTTGTGTGATGTACTGGGCTGTGTTCACGATCTTCTGCAGCTCCTTCCGGTCTTGGACAGGACAACTTCCGTACCAGGTTATGATGCACCCTAGAAGAATGCTTTCTACGGTGCATCTTTAAAAATTAGTGAGGGTTTTAGTGGACAGGCCACATTTCTTTAGCTTTCTGAAGAAGTAAAAGCGTAGTTTTGACTGGCACCTCCTGACTGCAAGGGAGATAGATGGGGCTGAATTTGTCAGGTGTGTTCAAGAAGGATTCTTGACACAGTATGCGGACTGGCCGACGAGAGGAGAGGCCAGACTGGATCTAATTCTGGGTAATGAACCTGGTCAGGTGGCAGACCTCTTGGTGGGGGAGCATTTTGGTGAGAGTGACCACAACTCCCTTAGCTTCAACATAGCTATGGAAAAGGATAAAAACAGACAAAATGGGAAAGTGCTTAACTGGGGAAGGGCTAACTATGAAGGGACAAGGCAGGAACTAGTGAGAGTAAATTGGAAACAGATGTTCAAGGGTGAAAGCACAGAAGTAGTGTGGAGAAAGTTCAGGGACCACTTGTGTTGGGTTCAGGATAGGTTTGTCCCACTGAGACAAGGAAAAAATGGTAGGAAAAGGGAACCGTGGCTGACAAAACAAGTAAGGCAACTCGTCAAGAGGAAGAAGGAAGCATATGTTAGATATAAGAAGCAGGAAGCAGGAGGGGCTCATGAGAATTATAGGGGAGCCAAGAAGGAACTTAAGCAAGGACTTAGGAGAGCTCGAAGGGGGCATGAGAAGGCCTTGGCATGTAGGATTAAGGAGAACCCCAAGGCGTTCTATGCGTATGTGAAGAACAGAAGGATGACAAGAATGAAGGTGGAGCAACTAAAGGAAAAAGAAGGCAACATGTGTCTGGAGGCAGAGGAGGTTGGGGAAGTCCTAAATGAATACTTTGCTTCAGTATTCACAAGTGAAAAGGACCTTGATCGGGTGAGGTCGAAATAGAACAGGCCTGTGTGCTGGACAATGTGGAAATTAAGGAAGTAGTAGTGTTAGATCTTCTTAAAAACATCAAGATTGATAAGTCCCCAGGGCTGGATGTGATATAACCCAGGTTGCTGTGGGAAGTGAGAGAGGAGGTCGCTGGAGCAGTAGCTATGATCTTTGAATCCTATTTGGCTGCAGGGGAGGTGCTGGAGGATTGGAGAATGGCAAATGTAGTTCCATTGTTTAGAAACGGTAATAGGGAGAAGCTTGCGAACTATAGACCGGTGAGTCTTACGCTGGTGGTCTGCAAACTATTGGAAAGGATTCTTAAGAATAGGATCTACGAGCATTTGGAGAAGTACAGTCTACTCAAGGATAATCAACATGGCTTTGTGAAGGGAAGGTCATGCCTCACGAGCCTAATTGAGCTTTTTGAAGAGGTAACAAAAGAAATTGATGAGGGTAGGGCGGTAGATGTTGTCTACATGGATTTTAGCAAGGCATTTGACAAGGTCCCCCACAAGAGACTCATCCAGAAAGTCAAGAGGCATGGAATCAGTGAAACCTTGGCTGTTTGGATAAAAAATTGGCTTAAAGGAAGAAAGCAGAGGGTAGTAGTGGAAGGAAAGTATTCTGCCTGGAGGTCGGTGACTAGTGGAGTGCGCAAGGATCTGTCCTGGGACCCTTGCTCTTTGTGATTTTTATAAATGACCTGGATGAAGAGGCAGAAGGATGGGTGAGTAAGTTTGCGGACGACACAAAGATTGGAGGAGTTGTGGATGCTGCTGTAGGTTGTCGAGGGTTACAAGAGGATATAGACAGGATGGAGAGTTGGGCATAAAAGGGGCAGATGGAGTTCAATCCGGATAAGTGTGAGGTGATGCACTTTAGAAGGACAAACCAGAAGGCTGAGTACAGGGTTAATGGTCGGTTACTTAAGAGTGTGGATGAACAAAGGGACATTGGGGTTCAAATCCATACATCCCTCAAGGTCGCTGCACAGGTTGATAGGATAGTTAAGAAGGCCTATGAGATGCTAGGCTTATTAATAGGGGGATTGAGTTCAAGAATAGAGAGGTCATGTTGCAACTCTACAAATCTCTGGTGAGACCACACTTCAAGAATTGTGTTCAGTTCTGGTCACCTCATTATAGGAAGGATGTGGAAGCTATGGAGAAGGTGCAGAGGAGATTTACCAGGACGTTGCCTGGATTGGAAAACAAGTCTTATGAGGCAAGGTTAGCAGAGCTGGGACTTTTCTCTTTGGAGTGTAGACATATGAGAGGGGACTAGATAGAGGTCTACAAGATTATGAGAGGCATAGATAGGGTGGATAGCTAGTACTTGTTTCCCAGGATATGAATAGCAAACACCAGAGTACAAAGTTAAGGGAAGGAAGTTTAAGGGAGACATCAGGGGTAAATTTTTTACACAGAAGTTTGTTGGGTGCCTGGAATGACTTGCCAGGGATGGTGGTGGAGACTAAAACATTAGGGGTATTTAAGAGCCTCTTGGACAGGCACATGGATGAAAGAAAAATAGTTACGAGGTAGTGTGGGTTTAGTACGTATTTTTTTAAGGAATATATGGGTCAGCATAACATTGAGGGCCGAAGGGCCTGTACTGTGCTGTAGTATTCTAATATCTAGTATCTAGTGGGATGATAGTTTTGAATGCTGAGCTGTAGTCAATGAAGAGCTTCCTGAAGTATGCACCTTCATTGTCCAGCTGTTCCAGGGTTAAGTGAAGAGCCAAGGAAATGGCATCTGCTGTTGACCTATTGTGCTGGTAGCAAATTGAAGAGGATCCAAGTCACTTCTCAGGCAGGAGTTGATACGTTTCATCACCAACTTCATCCCTGAGGATATAGGTACTACTGGATGATAGTCATTGAGGCAGGTTACTACGTTGTTCTAAGGCACCTGTGTAACAGAGCAGGTCTACCACAAGTAATTTCTTCCTTCCTCCCCACCCCCACCACTTCACCCTCGACCCTTAGATTAATAGCCCAGGTAGCACAGTTAGTAGAGTCACAACCACCAACTTGAACAGGTGGATACCCCAGACCAGTGGTCCCCAACCTCCAGGCTGTGGACCGATACATTGCTGTGAAGAAGGCAGTGGTGCAGCTGTAGTCAGAATGCACCCAGCACATCTTTAAGAAAAAAGCCGAAATAAACAAGCTAATTAATTAAGTGCTGCCCAGCATGTAAATGTCAGCCTAGATCAGGGGGGACGCAATCGGCAATCGCCTCTGATCGGGGCCGACATTTACATGCCAAGCAGCACGTAACTAATTAGCATGTTTATTTCAGCTTTTTTCTTAAAGATGTGCTGGGTGCGTCCTGGCTACCACTGCACCATTGCATTCTTCGCAGCGATGTATCAATCCACAGCCCGGAGGTTGGGGACCACTGCCCCAGACTGCTGGAGCGAGAGGTTAAGAATATCAGTGAACTCTCCAGCCAGTTGATCAGCACAGGTCTTTAGTACTCAGCCAGGTACCCTGTCTGGGCCAGATGCTTTCCATGGCTTTACCCTCCTGAAGGATGTTCTCGCATTGGACTCAGAGACTGAAATCACAGGGTCTTTGGAGGCTATGGGAGTTTGTGAAGGTACCTCCATGTTTTGACAATCAAAGTGAGTGTAAACGGCATTGAGGTCATCTGGGAGTAGTTCAGAAGAAAAATATTTAGAAGTTTTGTAAGCTGTCCACAATGTATCACTGGGTTTCACTGGCACCAGCTTGCAAAAGGGAAAAAATAAGCTGAGTTAAGACTGCTGAACTTTGTTCTGATAAGTTAGTTGCGAATTTTCTAAATGTGCATTTAGCAAGCTGTAGTCTAACATTGCAGCTTTGGTTGGCTGAATGCTTTTAAGAGTGAAAAAAGAGTATTTCCTTGGCTGTGATATTGATGCATAAATACAGTTCTGCCAGGGTAGCCATGGATACTCAATACTGCAGGATGTATTCAATGTCATTTAGCATAATGGCAATGTCATGCAAGATTACAGGGGTGAATTTGGTGTAAAGACAAGACTTAGTCTCCAGAAGGCTACCAAAATAATCCTACCAATAGTATTATGGATAGATGCACTAAAACAGGTAGAGTTACAACGCTGCGTGTGAGTATCCCTTATGTTGTCTCACTCACTAATTGCACAACCCCATAAAATCTTCTTCAGGGTGTTAGTTCCCTTTCTTGTGGGAGTTAAGTTAATTCGATTTTTCTTTAATTGGGAATCCCATAATTTCTTCATCACCATTACAGTTACTAGCTCTATTGTAATATTCTTGATTATTTAATGGAATTTAATTGCTCCCATGATGGGTTTGAAGAATTGTCACATCATCACTACTCACGTATTCCTCTACTAACTGATTCTACAAACAACAACCCATCCATAAATGAGTGTGAGCAGGAATCCACACTGCCAATTATTAATTACCATCAGCTTGTAAGTGTGTTGTAAACTCATGTTTAGCAATTCAGATATGAGAAACAGAAAACACTAGAAACATTCAGCTGATCAGGCATCTCCTGTTCCGATGAAGGATCTTCAACCTATTCATCTTCATCAATGCTGTTTCTCTTTCCATAAGTGCCACTTGATCTGCTGAGTGTTTCCTACATTTTGTGTTTCTATTTAAGATTTCCAGTGCCTGCAGATTTTTGTTTGGTTTTCATCAACTAATTCAGGTGGTTTGAGAAAGATTGTGAAATGTCACATTTTGCTCACATTCCAGTTGCAGGTGAAAAAACGCTGACCTAAACTATTACTGTTCACACCCAATTCTGATGAGATGAATTCACGCTGTCAAATCTTACAAATTCAGATGGCAAAAAAAAAACACTCATGCTATTTTGTATCATGCATCATTTCAGACAGATGATCCTCAGTCTGACATTTTCACTGGGCAGTGAAGATGCATCACTGCATATTCTGCTTTTATTTTCCATCAAAAGCCAGAAAAAAAACAAGAACTATAAAAGCATACTTCCATTTGGCCCATCAGTTCCAAACCAGTTTTTTGAAAGATCTCTCCATTACCCAAGTTTATTCCACATCTTTTTTTTATTTCAAGTATTCAAATTTCTTTCAAACGCTCACAGTAAGAAAATATATCTCTTTTCATAATGCCATATTGGATATCATTTGGATGAAGACTGTAGCAAAGTGTGGAAACTTTCTTATTTTTATAATTGTGTTGTAAAAATTTATAAGAGGATAAAGATGATGCTCAGTAGCTTAAAATGATTAGTTCACTAACAGTGTAGGACAGTAGGGGAACAGCTTGCCAAATAGTGAGTTGAGCCACTGAACTCAATGCAAACCAAACATCAAGTTCTGTCACTGACATACAGATTGGTGATTTGTTGAATTGTATAAATGAGAGGATAACGGTATGAAGAGACATTGGTAGATTAAGTGAGGAAGCAAAATTCTGGCAAATATATTTTATTGTAATTACATGAGAGGTCATTCATGTTGGGTCAAAGTAGGATAGATCTGTGCTTTTAAATAATGAAAAGCTGGTAACCATGGAAACCCAAAATGATTTAGAGGTCCATAAACACAGATGACTGAGATGATAATTGGATATTGTGCTCTATAACTAATGAAGATCGAAGTCTGAATGGGAGGAAGATTTTCCAGAATTATACATATAATACTAAGATCTACCACTATGCCTAATGAAAATTATATTAGGTGAGCAAAACAGATTCACCTGAATGTTACCAGGGCTCTTTACCAGACAGTGGCAAGGTTACAATTGGAATATTGTGCTCAGTTTAGCCATACTTTTATAGAAAATGTCCATTAAACTGGAAAGACTGCAGAGGAAATTTATAAGGCTGTTGCTAGGACCTGAGGGGCTTATGGAGAGATTGAGCAGGTTGGGTTTAGGGTGAGAAGGGAGAGATTTAATAGAAAACTGAGTGATAACTTTTTCTCCCAAACACTGACCAACATATGGAATAAACTGTCAGAGGAAGTGCTTGAGTGTGTTAAAAAATTAAAATGTACTTGGATGTAGTCAGTGGTGCTAGAAAGTTTGTGAAACTTGCAGAATTTTCTCCATTTCTGCATAAATATGACCTAAAATGTGACCAGATCTTCATGAAAGTGCTAAAACTAGATAAAGAAAACCTAATTAAATAAATAACACAAAAACATTATACTTCCTCATTTATTTATTGAGAACAATGTTCCAATATTACACGTATTTGTTGGAAGAAGTATGTGAATGGCTGTGGTAATGCCTTCTGCAAAAACTATTTGGAATCAGGTATTCCAATCAATGAGATGAGATCGGAGGTGTGGGTTGTAGAGGTGCCTGCCCTATAAAAAAGGCACATAAAATCAGGTTACTGACAGACCTACTGTTCTCAAGAAAGATCTGTTTATGTGCACCTTCAAAACAACCTTTAGGCGACCGTAGAGGAATATTTATAGAGATGCATGGAGCTGGAAAAAGTCTGCAAAGGCACTTCTAAAGACCCGAGTGCTCATCAGTGCACAGTAAGAGAAATTGTCCACAAATGGAGGAAACTCACTACTGTTGCTACTCTCTCTAGGAGTGGGCATCCTGCAAAGATCACACCAAGAGCACAATGTAGAGGAAGTGAAAAAGAACCCAGGGCTGATAGCAAAAGACCTGCAGTGGTCTCTAGAACTTGCTGAAGTCTCTGTTCATGTGTCAACTATAAGAAAAACACTGAGCAAGAATGGTGTTCATGGAAGGACTCCATGGAGGAAACCACTGCTCTCCAAAAAAAAAACATTGCTGCACATCTCAAGTTTGCAAAACACCACCTGGATCTTCTACAGAGCTTCTGGGACAATGTTCTGTGGACAGATGAGACAAAAGTTGAACTTTTTGGCAGAAATGCACATTACTATATTTGGAGGAAAAATGGCACTGCACACCAACTCTAAAACCTCATCTCAACTGAGGGACACGGTGGTGAAGGGTGGAGCTTAGGAGACAATGGAGCCTAACGGCCATTCCTTTGCTTGCATCTTTGGAAACAGCTCTATTTCTATCTTTAATATCTCTATTTTTCCACTTCAGGGTTCTTTTGAAGACCCTGATCTGGAGTTACACACTGACATAGATTATGAGGACACTCAGTCCTCGTTTATTGTCATTTAGAAATGTATGCATTAAAAAATGATATAACGTTCCTCCAGAATGATATCACAAGAAAATACAGGACAAACCAAGACTAAAACTGACAAAACCACATAATTATAACATATAGTTACAACAGTGCAAAACAGTACCATAATTTGATAAAGAGCAGACCATGGGCATGGTAAAAAAAAGTCTCAAAGTCCCGATAGACTCATCATCTCACGCAGGTGGCAGAAAGGAGGAACTCTCCCCACCATGAACCTCCAAGTGCCGCCAACTTGCCGATGCAGCACCATTGGAAGCACCCGACCACATGGGACTCTGAGACCGTCCAAAAACTCCGAGCCTCCGACCAGCCCCTCCAACACAGCCTCTCTGAGCACCACCTTCTGCCAAGCACTTTGACCCCGCCCCAGCCACCGAGCAACAAGCAAAGTCGAAGGCTTGGGGCCTTCTCCTCCGGAGATGCTGGACCGCACGGTAGCAGCAGCAGCGAAGGAGGCATTTCAGAAGTTTCACCAGATGTTCCTCCGTGCTCTCACATCTGTCTTCATCAAATCAGGATTATGCACGACACCCTACTTGACAAATAACAGACATCACCACCGGAGTGGCCACTGCGAACCGTGTTGCGCCGCCATCTTCCCTTCCCTGCCTATACTTAATACTTCGGTTCTTTGCGGGAATGGG
This sequence comes from Mobula birostris, assembly GCF_030028105.1. Classification (NCBI taxonomy): domain Eukaryota; kingdom Metazoa; phylum Chordata; class Chondrichthyes; order Myliobatiformes; family Myliobatidae; genus Mobula; species Mobula birostris. The sequence goes on from NC_092393.1 coordinate 14,912,499, forward strand.
AATTGTTCTCGGGGTCTCACGACTGGCTGCTATTTGATATACCAAGGACGCGGCCTAGAAGATTAGTTTGCTTCGGAGTTTTGGGATTTCGTGGCTCTGGAAGCGGGTGGACTCGAGATCGGTGACTGCAGGAAATCGGTGTGTCGTGCGAGATGGAAGGTCTCTGGCTGTGTGTCCAAAGACTCGAGTTCTATGGGTACAGAGCTCGGAAAAAGCAACACAATGGACTTTTAACATCATAAATCAGCTAGTTGCTTGTTACATCTCACCTCTGGCTGTGAAATGGAGACACCTCTTTTTCCCTTATTAGGGAGAGAGAGAACTTGTGGTATGTCGATTTACCGGGTGAATGAGTAGTCTTTGAGGTACAGTACTGTAAGTCTGTGTCTTTATTGATGCTTTGCTGCATGCTTGAGTGTTTGGTGGAAGACGCCAATGATTTTTTTGCTGGTGGGGGAAAGGAGATTGTTGCTTTGCTGCTGCTTGCACTTGGGAGAGGGGAGCTGGAGGGGCTTTGGGGTTCTAACATTCAACTGTCATTTATTCTTTGGGATACTCCTCTGTTTATGTGGATAGCTGCAAAGAAAAAGAATCTCAGGATGCATATTGTATACGTTTCTCTGACATTAAATTTACCTTTGAAACCTTTGAAGAGCAACATGGTTTGGGACTGCTTTGCTGCCTCAGGGCCTGGACAGCTTGTAATCATTGAGTGAACAATGAATTCAAATTTGTATCAAGACATTTTACAGGAGAATGTCAGGGTAACAGTCCGTTACCTGAAGCTTAACACAAGTTGGATAATGCCACAAGACAATGATCTGAAAGACAAGAGTAAATCAACAGCAGAATGTTTTAAAAATAATAAAATTTATGTTTTGGAATGGCCAAGTTAGAGTCCTGACCTTAATCCTGTAGAAATGTTGAGGAAGGACCTGAAGCCAGCAGTTGATGAAAGGAAGCCCACCAACATCCCAGAGTTGAAGCAGTTTTGCAAGGAGGAATGGCCTAAAATTCCTCCAAGCCGATGTGCAGGGTTGATTAACAGTTGCCAGAAACATTTGTTTGAAGCTATTGCCGTACAAAGGGGTCACACCAGTTACTGAAAGCAAAGGTCCAACAAATACATGTAATATTGGATCATTTTTCTCAATAATTAAGTGAACAAGAATTATGTTTTTGTGTTATTTATCTAATTGGATTCTCTTTATCTAAATTTAGGACTTATGTGAAGATCTGGACATATTTTAGGCCATATTTATGCAGAAATAGAGAAAATTCTACAGAGTTCACAAACTTTTTAGCACGGCTGTAGATAGAAAAGATTTAGACAGTTAAGGCGGCAACCAAAACTGCACACAATAGCTAAAATTTAGTATATGCAGCTTTTATATAGCTACAACATGACTTGCCAACTCTTACAGTCAACGCTTCAGCTGATAATGGCAAGAAATCTGTATGTCTTCTTTACCACCCTATCTACTTGTATTGCATATTCAGGCAGCTACAGACTTCCTCTGTAAGATCCCTCTGTACATCAGCGCTCTTCAGGGTCCTGCCTTTACTGTAGACATCCCTTTTACATTTGACATTCCAAAGTGCAATACTTCACACTGATCTGGATTAAATTTCATCTATCATTTTGTCATCTACATTTCCATCTGATCAATATCCTGTTGTTTCATTTGGCAAACTTTCTGACTATCTACAATACTGCCAATTTTCATGCAGTCTGTGAAAATACAAATCATTGCACCTCTAGTTTTGTAAACAAAAAGCAAATTTCATGAGATCTGTGAGTGATGACAAACCTTATTCTGATATGGGTTTGCATTGTGGACTGAGAGTGGAAGGGGGGAAGGGAGAGGGGACTCTCAGTTGGGATAAGGGGAAGGAAGAGGGGAGGGAGTGGGAAGCACTGAAGAGACATTCAGTAATGATCAATAAACCAATTGTTTGGAATCAAGTCTTTGCCTGGTGTCCTAGGGCTTGGTACGTCTGAAACTGCGCCATTCCCCACCCTGGCACTCTTTCTCCGCCTCCAGTCCCACACCCTCCCGGCAACGCTCCACCCTTGCCATTCCAGGCATCCTTTTCTCCTCTCAGATTTACAAACTTGCTCTCCACTCCACTGTGCAAAAATCGTAGGCACCCTGGCAAGACATATGTTTAAGAAGTCAAATATTGCTATTGGTATATTCAATCCTCTAGATGTAGCATCAAAATTAATAACTGAGGTTCTTTGTGGATGTCACCATTATAATTAATGTGTGCCTGGCAAAGGGTAAATTGCTATTTTACATAAAGTCATAGAGAGATGAAAACAGGCCCTGTAGTCAACTGAACATCACCTACCCTTCTACTCTAAACTTAGATTATTATTTAGATCTGTTTATTATTCTCCCCGTATTCTCAACTCTTTCATGATTTAACCACTCACTTGCACACTTGGAACAATTCACAGAGTCCAGGTAATCTAGCAGTGAAGGAGGATGTGGGAGGAAATCCTAGCATAATGAAAACCATGTGGTTAGAGGGAGAGTGTGCAAACTATATACAGACAGCACCAAGGTCAGGATTGATCCCAGATCTCTGGTGCTGTGAAACAGCAAGTCAACTACCTGGACCAGTGTGCCATCCCTACCATCACTGTTCAATGAAAGGGTCTTATGTAGATTGAGCTTGTGTAATGCAGGATACATGCAGTGGCATGCAAAAGTTTGGGCACCCCGGTCAAAATTTCTGTTACTGTGAATAGTTAAGTGAGTAGAAGATGAACTGATCTCCAAAAGTCATAAAGTTAAAGATGAAACATTCTTTTCAAAATTTTAAGCAAGATTAGTGTTTTATTTTTTGTTTTGTACAATTTTAGAGTAAAAAAAGGAAAGGAGCTTCATGCAAAATTTTGGGCACCCCAAGAGATTTGAGCTCTCAGGTAACTTTTATCAAGGTCTAAGAACTTAATTAGCTCGTTAGGGCTATGGCTTGTTCATAGTCATCATTAGGAAAGGCCAGGTGATGCAAATTTCAAAGCTTTATAAATATCCTGACTCCTCAAACCTTATCCCAACAATCAGCAGCCATGGGCTCCTCTAAGCAGCTGCCTAGCACTTTGAAAGTTAAAATAAATGATGCCCACAAAGCAGGAGAAGGCTATAAGAAGATAGCAAAGCATTTTCAGGTAGCCGTTTCCTCAGTTCGTAATGTAATTAAGAAACAACAGTTAACAGGAACGTGGAGGTCAAGTTGAGGTCTGGAAGACCAAGAAAACTTTCCAAGAGAACTGCTTGTAGGATTGCTAGAAAGGCAAATCAAAACCCCCGTTTGACTGCAAAAGGCCTTCAGGAAGATTTAGCAGACTCTGGAGTGGTGGTGCATTGTTCTACTGTGCAGCGACACCTGCACAAATATGACCTTCATGGATGAGTCATCAGAAGAAAAGCTTTCCTGTGTCCTCACCACAAAATTCAGCATCAGAAGTTTGCAAAGGAGCATCTAATCAAGCCTGATGCATTTTGGAAACAAGTCCTATGGACTGATGAAGTTGAAATAGAAGTTTCTGGCCACTATGAGCAAAGGTATGTTTGGAGAAAAATGGTGCAGAATTTCATGAAAAGAACACCTCTCCAACTGTTAAGCACAGGGGTGGATTGATCATGTTTTGGGCTCGTGTTGCAGCCAGTGGCATGGGGAATATTTCGCTGGTAGAGGGAAGAATGAATTCAATTAAATACCAGCAAATTCTGGAAGAAAACGTCACACCATCTGTAAAAAAGCTGAAAATGAAAAGGGAATGGCTTCTACAACAGGATAATGATCCTAAGCACACCTCAAAATCCACAATGGACTACCTCAAGAGGCGCAAGCTGAAGGTTTTGCCATGGCCCTCACAGTCCCCCGACCTAAACATCATCGAAAATCTGTGGACAGACCTCAAAAAAGCAGTGCATGCAAGTCGGCCCAAGAATCTCATAGAACTAGAAGCCTTTTGCAAGGAGGAATGGGTGAAAATCCCCCAAATAAGAGTTGAAAGACTCTTAGCTGGCTACAGGAAGTGTTTACAAGCTGTGATACTTGCCAAAGGGGGTGTTACTAAGTACAGACCATGCAGGGTGCCTAAATTTTTGCTTAGGGCCCTTTTCCTTTTTTGTTATTTTGAAACTGTAAAAGATGAAAATAAAAAAGTAATCTTGCTTAAAATATTAAAGAAATGTGTCATCTTTAACTTTATGCCTTCTGGAAATCAGGTCATCGTTTACTCACTTAGCTATTCACAGTAACAGAAATTTTGACCAGGGGTGCCCAAACTTTTGCATGCCAGTGTACTTAAACACATCACTTTATTGATTATGAATTTATGGACATGTAACTGAATAATTTCCTATGTGCATAAAGTTATGAAGAGGCCGTGAAGTGTCTATGAAAAGGAAGCATATTCCAGGATGAAGGGACATTATTCCGAGTCCCTTGGAAAGAATGATGATCCCAACGTTTGTTGCTAAGGTCCTTGAGATGTGGACCTGCAGTAATCATCTTCTATTCCATGATTACTTCATTAATAAGCAATGCTACCTCTAACCTGGCATGGCAGCACAGAGGACTTGTTATCTCACATATATCTCACTGGAGGTGTGAACAGAATCCAAAGATTTTTGTAGAACATAAGCCATGCATGTGTATTTTTAACTATTATGCATTCAAAGTTCAGAAGTTCAAAGTAAGCTTTAAAAATAAGTTTTATTCTCAAAGTACATATATGTCATGATATACTACCCCTTAATTCATTTTCTTGCAGGCTTTCACAGTAGAACATTAAGAAATCTGAATCAGGATCAGAATCAGGTTTATTATCACCGGCATGTGTCGTGAAATTTGTTAACTTAGCAGCAGCAGTTCAATGTAATACATAATATAGTCGAAGAAAAAAATAACAATATTAAATAAGTAAATCAATTTACAGTATATGTATATTGAATAGATCAAAGTCGTGCAAAACCCAGAGATAACATATTTTTAAAAAGTGCGATAGTGTTCACGGGTGCAACATCCACTTAGGAATCGGATGGCAGAGGGAAAAAAGCTGTTCCTGAATTGCTGAATGTCTGCCTTCAGGCTTCTGTACCTCCTACCAGATGGTAACAGTGAGAAAAGGGCATGCCCTAGGTGCTGAAGGTCCTTAATAATGGATGCTGCCTTTCTTAGACACCACTTCTTGAAGATGTCCTGGGTACTTTGTAGGCTAGTACCCAAGATGGAGCTGACTAAATTTCCCTCTGCAGTTTCTTTCAGTTCTGTGCAGTAGCCCCTCCCCCCATAGCAGACAGTGATGCAGTCTGTCAGAATACTCTCCACAGTATATCTACAGAAGTTTTTGAGTGTATTTGGTGACATACCAAATCTCTTTAAACTCCTAATGAAGTATAGTCACTGTCTTGCCTTCTTTATAACTGCATCAATATGCTGGGACCAGGTTAGGTCCTCAGAGATCTTAGCCCCCAGGAACTTGAAACTGCTCACTCTCTCCACTTCTGATCCCTCTATGAGGATTTGTGTTTGTTCTTTCATCTCACCCTTCCTGAAGTCCACAATGAAAAAGTCCACCCAAAGACTGACAAACAATCAATGTGCAAAAGAAGTCAAACTGAGCAAATACAATAAATAGATTATATATAGAGAGAGTATTGGTTATAGAGTCCTTGAAAGTGAGTACATAAGTGGAATCATTTCTGTGTTGGGGTGCGTGAAGTTATCACACCTGATGGTGTGGGATCTAAGGCTCCTGTACCTTTTTCCTGATAGGAGCAGTGAGAAGAGAGACTTCCGTTCATTAAATACTTCCCTTCAGTAGTTGACCCGAAATAGTGATTCAGGCTCTCTCTCTCTCTTACAGCTATTCAAACTGTGCTTCCACAAGTGTCCAAGAAGGGGACTGTTTTTCATTATCCTTGAAGGAAAACAAATCATTGCTCTTGTTGGGGGAGAGGTGGGACAAGTGTAAATGATGTTCTGACATCTACATTTGAAAAAAAAGAAGTAACTTCTGCACCTATCTGGGAACTTTGTTGGCCTTGATTCACCCCAAAAGGATTCACACCCAAAGAAATGTTTCTGAAATCCAGCCACATTTGCAATTTAGAAAAATTCTGCAGTGAAATGGCAGTTCCTTTCCCTGCATTACAATGTTTTATATTAAAGTGATCAAATAGGAAAACCAGGCATGTCATCTCCTTCAGTACAGGTTATGTTGATGAATATCCCTGGGGAGAACAGGTCACTTCAGAATGATCGGTATTTTTCAACTTCTACGTAATTTGTTCCCTCTACAATATTGCCATCAAAATTGCTTCTCATATGAAGAGTACCCTTGAGGATCACAGCCAAATATAAAGAAGCATATAAAAAAATCAATCTCCATTACTACATGTATTCCTTTGCCTGTGCACCCAAGGCATTTCCTGTCGGCAAAGGAGGGTAAAATCAGCTGCCGACATTTCCTCTTCAGGGCAAAACCCAGCTACAAAGTGAATTTGCTAGCTTCAGGGAAAAGATGATGCATCAGTGGCATGGGATGAATATTTACACACAAGATTTTCAAAAGTTATTCATTTCTCACCGTCTGCTTTCCCTTCCTAACATGAACGATCTCTGGAGTTGAAATCCTTTGAAATTTCCAATGCTGGTTGCAGTGGAAACGAGGGAAAGAAATCTGATGAGATGTGACAGAACAAAATGGAAGAAAACATTTTTCAAAAGTTGTATCAAATAAATCAATTTGTTCTGACATTCTTCTCTTATTCTCTAACAATAGTGGAAGATTGGAGAATGGTAACTAGGTTTAGCATTTTAGAAGTTCTGAAGCATGCAAAATGTTGCTTTGGTGAAAGCGTTGAATGTACTTGCAGTCATGTAAAACTAGTGTGTTTGTTTATTAACTTATGTTCAGGATTGTCCTGAAACGTGTGTCATTATTCAAATTTTAATTTGATCTGCAGTTGTTCATTACAAACATATTAACCTGTCCCCTCTTGCTGACTGTTGCTCCAAATAACTTTCATGTCACAATAGAGAACTGTCTGAACTGGAACCTACATGTTCCACTTTGGACACTTGACTGCTTAATCCTGTGTGAAATTTAGTACTATACTGAATCGCCAGTGGCCATTTTTTCTGACTGGGGCTCTGCAAAAGCTCTTAGCTAAGCATAAAGGGACCATGCGATAGTGGTATACAAATTATAAGGGGTATATATAGGGTTAATGCAAGCAGGTTTCTGCCACTGAGTTGGGTGAGACTAGAACTCGAGGTCATAGGTTAAGGGTGAAAGTGAAATTTTTAAGGGGAATTTCACTCAGGCAGTGTTGCGAATGTGGAACAAGCTGCCAGTGGAAGTGGTGGAAGTGGGTTTAATTGCAACATTTAAGAGAAGTTTGGACAAGTACATGAATGGGAGAGGTAGGTATGAAGGGCAATGATACAGGTGTGGGTCAATGGGATTAGGCAGGATAAAAGTTCAGCATAGGCAAGATGGGCCGAAAGGCCAGTTTCTGTGCTGTAGCGCTCTGTGACTCTATGACTCTAACAGAAGAGCATCTCTTGTGCTTTGGCTTAACTCAACCAAGGCATAAAGTTGATTGTCTGCCCAAAACATTGTGAAATCAAGTGAAAATAATTCAATTGCTGCTTTACTGCATTGCAGCACATCAAAAATGTGTTACTGTCTGAAGAGAAATTTGACCAGTTTGACATAGCCTGAGATAGTAAAACTAATCATACTTTATTGAAATCTTTCCATGCTTCGTAAATTGGGCACAGGTGCACTCTTCTTTTGCAGCAGACGTTCACGTGCTTTTCCATACTTTGCCAGTACAATCTCTCTCATACTTCGGGGATGAGGTGAATACAGTGTGTGCAACACCCTCCTGAAAGTATGGAGGTGCTACCAGCTGCATTTTTCATCTGGTTGTTGGGCTCACTGCTCTTTGCCCTCCACCTCATGGGCTCTCACCAACTCTGGTGCCAGACTTTGGACCTTGAGCTTTGGGCTTTTTCTTCGCTCCTATCATTTAACATGCACTGAAGTTCACTGCAGCATCATTGGCTGGGGGAAACAAATTGGCCACATTTGCTTTTTCTTCACGATCCCAGAAATAGTGCAGAGATCATACAGAAAGCATACAGAACAAATGAAGACAAACCTGCAGGTAAGCGATAGGGAGGAAGGTGACATAGACAGTTGAGGGAGGGTGTTATGCCTTTCCTGATGTGGTTTGTTATTTTATTTCTAATTGCTGGATCTTACTGCTTACTTATAAGTTCACAGCTGCTGGTGATTACATATTATTGCATCGTTAAGCAATTAACTTTTGTCATCCGGTTGGCCATTTTATATCATTTGCACATTTCATTTAGTTGCTATTAGTGAGAAGATCTTTGTTAGAAGTTGAAGGAATTTCAATCGATATTGGAATCTACCTTTTGTGAGAATGCTGAGAAGTACTGTCTTTTTACATCAGCTCCTTGGTGAATTATGAAACTGCCTTGAAATTGCAACTACACGGACCGAAGTTTACCTGTCAACCTAACTTAAGAAAACGGGGGAAATCTTAAGCGAGGGCAGAGTAGAAGGAGATAAATTTTACCTGTGCATTTTCTCTGAGCAGCCATTAGCTACCAACTAATTTTAATTCAGAAATCGTTTTGCCTTTTGCTCAGGCTCACACTTGTTAATGTACAGCCAGTTTCATCTTCCCACTATTGCCTTCAGCTGCATTCCAGCACATGAAACTGCTCATTTATAGGACGTCAATCCTTGTAAATCATTTCATAGCTGTAGTCATTCTTTGCAATGACAAGCTGTTAATTGCTGGTCAACATGATGAAAAGCTAAATTGCTTTAAGTCAACCTGATGGTGGGTTATGAAGACTGAAATGAGGGTAATTGGACTCTGGTGAAAAGTCTGCTGATTGAATGTTGGCTGATTTCAGTGAAAGGAAATTAGGCTGTAGGCATTCTGAAATAAGTTTTCTTCAACAATGATGGTAAACGGCAACAGTTTAAGCAACAGAAACTTTGGGTCAATAAAGGAAACTCTGTTAACAGTGAATACTTTGAGAAACTCTAAGTGTGAATGCTCTGAGGCAACTTGACAGGTTTGGCACTAATTTTTTATCCATCCAAATAAATATTATTTTAGGAACCTGGGGGGGAAGTGTGTTCCTGCAGATTGGAGATGAATAAAAAGGAATAGGTTGTCTGATATAAAGAGCATTCAATGAACAATTTTAGCAGCTCTCTGTTGCTGTGGCTATCATGGGATTGGAGAGTTGGATCCAGTTTACAGCAATGATTCCTAACGGAAACTGACAGAAAATCAAGCATAAATTTTGCAAGAATTACGCACTGGCATAGATTTGGCAAAAGAAGCTATAGTTAAACTAAAATCCCACAATACAAATCTTAGTTGAAATTGCTTTCACAGTACTCAGGGATTCACTTCAAGTTTGAGTGAATATGCCACAGTTGTCACCAACTTCTTCAAGACCTGTGTGGATAAGTGTGTGCCTTTGAGAACATGCCAGACATACCCAAACCAGAAGCCATGGGTGAACTGTGAGACTCGCAGTCTGCTAGATCTGTAGAGTTTAAGACTGGTGATCTAGAACTCTACAACAAGACAAGGTATGACCTATAGAAAGTTATCTTAAGAGTGAGAAAGCTATTCCATTTGAAGATACATGTCAGCTATGGTAGGGCTTGCAGGCCACTGCATACAAGGTGAAACCTAACATCATATGGGATGTTCCACTCCCTGATGAGCAGAATGCTGTTTATGCACACTTTGAAAGGGAGAATAAAAATATAACTGTGCAAATTCCTCCAACATCTGGTCAGAATCAGAATCAGAATTAGGTTTATTATTACCGGCATGTGAGGTCAAATTTGTTAACTTAGCAGCAACAGTTCAATGCAATACATAATCTAGAAGAGAAAAAAAATAAAATAAAAATAATAATAATAAAGAAATAAGTCAATCAATTACAGTATACCTATATTGAATAGATTAAAAACATGCAAAAAACAAAAATACTGTATATTAAAAGAAGTGAGGTAGTGTCAAAGGATTCAATGTCTATTTAGGAATTGGATGACGGAGAGGAAGAAGCTGTTCCTGAATCGGTGAGTGTGTGCCTTCAGGTTTCTATACCTCCTACCTGATGGTAACAGTGAGAAAAGGGGATGCCCTGGGTGTTGGGGGTCCTTAATAATGGATGCTGTCTTTCTGAGACACCGCTCCCTGAAGATGCCCTGGGTACTTTGTAGGCTAGTACCCAAGATGGAGCCGACTAAATTTACAACCCTCTGCAGCTTCTTTTGGTCCTGTGCTGTAGCCTCCCCCCATACCAGACAGTGATGCAACCTGTCAGAATGCTCTCCAAGGTACAGCTATAGAAGTTTTTGAGTGTATTTGTTGACATGCCAAATCTCTCCAAACTCCAAATGAAGTATAGCTGTTGTCTTGCTTTCTTTATAACTACATTGATATGTTGGGACCAGGTTAGATCCTCAGAGATGTTGACACCCAGGAACTTGAAACTGCTCGTTCTCTCCACTTATGATCCCTCTATGAGGATTGGTATGTGTTCCTGAAGTCCACAATCAGCTCTTTCGTCTTACTGATGTTGAGTGCCAGGTTATTGCTGCGACACCATTCCACTAGTTGGCATATCTCACTCCTCTGTGCCCTCTCATCACCACCTGAGATTCTACCAACAATCGTTGTATCGTCAGCAAATTTATAGAAGGTATTTGAGCTATGCCTAGCCACATTGTCATATGTATATAGAGAGTAGAACAGTGGGCTAATAACACACCCCGGAGGTGCACCAGTGTTGATCATCAGCGAAGAGGATATGTTATCATCAATCTGTACAGATTGTGGTCTTCCAGTTAGGAAGTTGAGGATCCAATTGCAGAGGGAGGTACAGAGGCCCAGGTTCTGAACCTTTTCAATCAGGATTGTGGGAATGATGGTATTAAATGCTGAGCTATAGTCGATGAACAACATCCTGACATAGGTGTTTGTGTTGTCCAGGTGGTTTAAAGCTGCTTGGAGAGCCACTGAGATTGTGTCTGCAATTGACCTATTGTGGTGATAGGCACATTGCAATGGGTCCAAGTTCTGGCTAAGGCAGGAGCTCAGTCTAGTCATGACAAACCTCTCAAAGCATTTCATCACTGTCGATGTGAGTGCAACTGGGCGACAGTCATTAAGGCAGCCCACATTATTCTTCTAAGTCACTGGTAAAATTGTTGACTTTTTGAAGCAAGTGGGAACTTCTGCCCGTAGCATTGAAAGGTTGAAAATGTCCTTGAATACTCTCGCTATCTGGTTGACACAGGTTTTCAGAGTCTTACCAGGTACTCCATTGGGACCTTCTACCTTGCAAGGGTTCACTCTGTTTAAAGACACCCTAACTTCAGTCTTTGAGATGGAGGTCACTGGGTCATTAGATGCAGCAGGGATATTCACAGCTGTAGTTGTGTTCTTCCTTTCAAAATCGGCATATAAGGCATTGAGTTCATCTGGTAGCGAAGCATCGCTGCCATTCATACTATTGGATTTCGCTTTGTAGGAAGTAACGTCTTGCAGACCCTGCCAGAGTTGCCGTACATCCGATGTCGCCTCCAGCTTAATTCAAAATTGTCTCCTTGCCCTTGAAATAGCCTTCCGAAAATCATACCTGGTTTTCTGGTACAGGCCTGAATGCCACAGATCTAGATTCAGCAGACACTGTGTGACACTGTGATACCTGTCTCAGACACCAATGTCAGAACTTCTTTCCTGAATTCCACAGACTCACCACACTCAGGCTAAAGAAATTCCTCCTCATCCCTGTTCCAAAGGGATGTCCCTCTATTCTGAGACTGTGTCTTCTGGTCCTAGACTCCCCCACTATATGAATCATCCACTCTACATCCACTCTATTTGGGCCTTTCAATACTCAATCAGTTTCAATTAGATTCTACCTCATTCTTCCAGAGTAAAGAAACTGCGAGTACAGACTCAGAACCCATATAACATTCTTCATGTGTTAACCCTGACATTCCTGGGATCATGCTCTGGACCCTGTCCAGTTCCAGTACATCCTTTCTTAGATAAATAAACCTGCTCACAATACTCAAAGTGTGGTCTGACCAATCCTTTATTAAGCCTCAGCATTACATCCTTGCTTTTATATTGCAGTCTTCTCAAAATGAATACTAACATTACGTTTGGGTTTCTTGCCACTGACACAACTTGCAAGTTAAGCTTTAGGGGATCCTGCATTTGGACTTCTAAGCCTCTTTTCACCTTTTGATTTCTGAGTTTTCTCCCCATTTAGAAAATAGTCTAACCCTTATTCTTCCAACCAAAATGCATGACCATGCACTTCCCCTCACTATCTTCCTTCTTTGCCCATTCTCCTGAATTTCCTATATCCAATTGTAATTTGTACCCCACATCTTGACTACTGTTAGGAGGTCTGCATATAACTCCCATCAGGGTCCTTTTACCCTTGCAGTTTCTTTACTCTATCCTCAAGGGTTCTACATTTTCTGATCCCTTGTCACTTCTTTCTAAGGATTTGACTTCATTCTTTTTCTACAAACAGAGACACCCTTCTGCCTACCTGCCTTTCTTTTGATAAATTGTGTATCCTTTGATATTAAGCTGCCAACTATGATCCTCTTTCAGCAAGGGCACAGCGATGCCCAGAACATCATACCTGCCAATCTCTAACTTCACTACAAGATAAACTTCCTTAGTCCGTATACTGCGTGCATTCAGATACAGTATAAAGTCTTCAGTCCTGCATTCATCACCCTTTTTAATTTTGGCACCATGTTATTGGAAGTTAAATACTTATCCTTTTTTATACTTTTTGTCTTTTTATTTATTCTGGAAACTTCCATAATGTTTCCTGTAATCTACAACCCTTTTACATTATCCTCACTTTTCTGAACTGTTGAACTGTTGAGCCTACGATTTAGTTGAAGGCCACACTTCAACCCATCCCACTGACTACAATTTTGCCCATTCATCTGCCTATCTTTCCTCACAGCCTCACGACACACAACATCTACTTATATACCTACTGCTCCATCCTCTGCTGTATCACTCCAGTTCCCAACCCCTGCCAGATTAATTTAAATCCTCCCCAACAGCTCTAGCAAAACTGCCTACAAGGATATTAGTCCCCTTAGAGTTCAGTTGTAACCTGATCTTTTTGTGTAGATCCTAAGAGGAGATCCCAATGATCCAGAATCGAATTACATGATCCTTGTTGAAGTTTATGATCTTTATTGAAGTATACAATGGCTAAACTTTATCATCACTGAAAATGTGATTTAAGTTGAAATGAGTGTCCAAATGTTATTTGCTTATCTAATAAAGTGAGGCTCTGAGAGATAATGCTGTCTCTCCAACAGGGTGGTGACCCCAACGTGAACATACATAAGTACTATTTATTTAAATCATATTTAGTTTTTGTGCATGGACTGGAAAGAGATGGCGACACAAAATAAATTTTGCTTTTCTATTGTGCCTCTGTATATCTAATAAAAAGGTCCCATTACTCTTCATATAAACATTATTAGTTTTCAAATGAAATGCCTGTCACCTAGGCAAATTTGATGGGCATCTTTTACACGACATTAAAACAGTCACAAGAACTGTTAACAACAGGAATTCTGCAGATACTGGAAATTCAAGCAACACACATCAAAGTTGCTGGTGAATGCAGCAGGCCAGGCAGCATCTGTAGGAAGAGGTGCAGTCGAGACGTTTCAGGCCGAGACCCTTCGTCAGGACTAACTGAAGGAAGAGTGAGTAAGGGATTTGAAAGTTGGAGGGGGAGGGGAGATCCAAAATGATAGGAGAAGACAGGAGGGGGAGGGATAGAGCCAAGAGCTGGACAGGTGATAGGCAAAAGGGGATACGAGAGGATCATGGGACAGGAGGTCCGGCAAGAAAGACAAGGGGGGGGGACCCAGAGGATGGGCAAGAGGTATATTCAGAGGGACAGAGGGAGAAAAAGGAGAGTGAGAGAAAGAATGTGTGCATAAAAATGAGTAACAGATGGGGTACGAGGGGGAGGTGGGGCCTTAGCGGAAGTTAGAGAAGTCGATGTTCATGCCATCAGGTTGGAGGCTACCCAGGCGGAATATAAGGTGTTGTTCCTCCAACCTGAGTGTGGCTTCATCTTTACGGTAGAGGAGGCCGTGGATGGACATGTCAGAATGGGAATGGGATGTGGAATTAAAATGTGTGGCCACTGGGAGATCCTGCTTTCTCTGGCGGACAGAGCGTAGATGTTCAGCAAAGCGGTCTCCCAGTCTGCGTCGGGTCTCGCCAATATATAAAAAGCCACATCGGGAGCACCGGACGCAGTATATCACCCCAGTCGACTCACAGGTGAAGTGTTGCCTCACCTGGAAGGACTGTTTGGGGCCCTGAATGGTACACATGCCCTTACACTTCCTCCCTTACCACCATTCAGGGCCCCAAACAGTCCTTCCAGGTGAGGCAACACTTCACCTGTGAGTCGACTGGGGTGATATACTGCGTCCGGTGCTCCCGATGTGGCCTTTTATATATTGGCGAGACCCGACGCAGACTGGGAGATCGCTTTGCTGAACATCTACGCTCTGTCCGCCAGAGAAAGCAGGATCTCCCAGTGGCCACACATTTTAATTCCACATCCCATTCCCATTCTGACATGTCCATCCACGGCCTCCTCTACTGTAAAGATGAAGCCACACTCAGGTTGGAGGAACAACACCTTATATTCCGTCTGGGTAGCCTCCAACCTGATGGCATGAACATCGACTTCTCTAACTTCCGCTAAGGCCCCACCTCCCCCTCGTACCCCATCTGTTACTCATTTTTATGCACACATTCTTTCTCTCACTCTCCTTTTTCTCCCTCTGTCCCTCTGAATATACCTCTTGCCCATCCTCTGGGTCCCCCCCCCCCCTTGTCTTTCTTGCCGGACCTCCTGTCCCATGATCCTCTCGTATCCCCTTTTGCCTATCACCTGTCCAGCTCTTGGCTCCATCCCTCCCCCTCCTGTCTTCTCCTATCATTTTGGATCTCCCCCTCCCCCTCCAACTTTCAAATCCCTTACTCACTCTTCCTTCAGTTAGTCCTGACGAAGGGTCTCGGCTTGAAACGTCGACTGCACCTCTTCCTAGAGATGCTGCCTGGCCTGCTGCGTTCACCAGCAACTTTGATGTGTGTTACAAGAACTGTTAATCTACTTTTGGTGTTTAGTGATTAAAACATTGCCCAAGATACCAAGCACAGGCAAAATAGTGCCAGAAACGCCAATCACTTACGCTGCAGGGCTTTCCTTTAAAAATCGATTCTTGTTTGGTTTCCTACACCTTGTGGTATATGATCAGAGCAGTGAACTTGTGGACCTAACAACAGCTTATTTTAATTTGCATGACATTGTGCTAAAACATTCTGCTGGTAACAATTATTTAGTTACAGCATCCCTTTCTTCCAGTCTGTGTTTTAGATTTTTAGAATCGTAAAATGGTAGAACGATACAGCATAGCTGGAGGTCACGTCATCCCTCATGTCTGGCTAGCTCTTTTAAAGGACTCCAATTAACCCTGTTTCTCCAAGATCCATAACATTTCCCCTTCAAATATTCAACCGTTTCTCTTTGAAGTAGATCTATTGAATTTGATACATCATCCTTTAAAGCAATGCATACCAAATCATAAATGCTTTCTGCATTTTAAAAAATTGTTCGACATTACTTCTGGATATACCCACGAAAAGGTGCTTCAGCCCATGGTATCCATACAGACTGTCAAAAAGTTCATTGGTACATTTTATTATAAAAGTATGTGTACTTTATACAACCTTGAGATTCGTGTCCTTAGAGACAGCCACAAAACAATGAACCCCAATAGAACCCATTAAAAACAAAAGAAAACCATCCAAACACCCAGTGAGCAGAGAGAAAAAAAATCCTGCAAACAATAAAAGCAAGCAAGCAGCATTCAGAACTGGACCTCACAATGCCAGGCATCTCTGCAGCTGATTCTGAAGACTACCAGCTGCAAGCTAACACAGGAATGGTCAAACCCAGTGGAGCAGCGAGCCGAACCGGCCCATCTCTCAGCTCTGACCTTGACACCGCAACCATTTCAATCTGCCCTGGTGTTTAAATCATCCAAACTTTGGGTTGTTCCTCGACCACAGGTTCAGGCTCCACTGTCTCGATACAGCCAGTACCCAACCTTTCTAATTCGGCTCAGCTCTTAAATCGATCAAATCTCAGATCTTTCCTCACCTTACCTCAGCTCCACCGTATCGGATTGCCTCCAAATCCGCTCCAGCAACTCCAGCCCAGACATGCTGCAAAGGGCCCGCCCCAGCAAGACTCCAGCCACATCACAAAAATGTCCGATTGTAGCGGTGATTCAGCTCAACTCTGACAGGGAAGGCTCATGCCATTGTTTGCAGTGATTATTTACCAGAAGAAGAAGGAATAATGAAGTATTTTAATGCTTTCTTTGTTTCACTGACCACTAGCAAGTTGTTGCTTAAACCAATCTTAAACAAGCATCTATCCATACAAATCTTATTTAAAAGTCCATAGTTTTACATTTTTTAACAATTCAAGTGCTTGTCAAGATACTCCATAAATGTTATGAGAGTATTTTCTTCCATTTTTGTCTCCCCATGGTACCTACTGTATTTAGGACCCCTATACCACAATTCAGACAATTCATATAAAACTTATTTATTGTTTGATGTACCTTTTTCTAGAAGAGTACCTCATAGGGCAAGGTGATCAAACTATGATTTCCTGACATTCCTGTTTCAAAGAAAGGACAAGACCATGCCTTAGATTGTGGCCTCCTTGTCTTTTGGTAACCTCAATAAACATTTTATAGAAAAGGAATAAGAACCAATGAAAAACAAGCGGGAGGTGGTGCTAAGCCCAATCCACTGTTCATTAAATCCACTTTCCCATCCTGCTCTGGTATTTCATGATATTTTTCAGTCTCAGTCTGGAACACATTCAGTGTCTGAGCCCCACAACCCTCCACAATCAAGAATTCCAACTAGGTATTCTTTTTTTTTATCGTCTTCCCATATTTTGTTAAAATTGCAACTGGTTGATGGTTGTGATGTCAGTCATCAGGGGAAACAATATCAGAGACTGCAATGTAATTGAGGGTGTGAATGGATGATCACAGGGAGGAGATCAGTGATTATGGGGGTGGAGTCAATGTACAGGAGGTTTTCGGAATGGGTTTCATCGGGGGTTGATCACAGAGACTGCAATGGAATTGTGGGTGTGAATGGATGGTCACGGGAAGGAGATGAGTGATTATGGGGGTGGAGTCAATGTACAGGAGGTTTTTGGAATGGGTTTCATCAGGGGTTCTGGTGACGTCATCATCCAGAATGGCAGCTTAAATCAGCAGCTCCTCCAGAAAAATGCATATATTGCCCCATTAATCCATCAAATATAAGATCTTTTAAAAATATCTGAATTGATAAGGGGGTAAGAATGGGGAAAAAGAATGGAGATTAAAAAAGCATCACTGCGGAGCCCATGGATGGGAGGGGTACAACGCGCGACTCTCCTATCCAAACACGTGCTAGCTAGGTTGATGATGGGCCTTGTTCAGGCGAAACGGCAAATATGATAAAAATTCTGGAAGAGGTACGGGGATTCCAAAAAGATATAAAACAGTGACTCAATGGTATCAAGTCGGAGCTCGCCAACGTCAATCAAAAAATAGTGGTGGCAGAGACTCGAATTGAGAAGGTGGAGGATCTGATTAACAGGAGGGAAGATCACGATGGAAAAATAAAAGGATATACAATGTTCCCGAAGGAGTGGAGGGTTTGTCTATGATGGAGATTGCAGGAAAGTTGCTGCGGGACGTGCTAGAGATTCCCTTCACTATGGAGCTTGAAATTGAGAGGGCGCATCATGCGCTCGTCCGGAGGCCTACTGGAGACAGAGAAGTTAAGCCACGCTCAATAATAGTTAGACTCCTCTGATACAATACCAAGGCGGAGATTCTACGAAGGGCCTGGGATAAGAAGAGGGTGTTTTTGGATGGGAAATTAATATATTTTGATCAAGATTACCCCCCGGCAGTCCTGCAGAAATGTAAAGAATACTCTGCAGTAAAGTGAATATTAAATCAAGGAAAGATTAGATTCCAAACTCCATACCTTGCTAAACCGCAGGTGTTTTATGACGATGGTCTGCAACTGTATCAGACAGTGGAAGAGGCGACTACAGACATGAGGAACAGAGGGCTGCCCGTCAGCGTGATCAAACCGAGGGAAAGCCTGGCTGAGCAGTTATCCTGATCTGCTTCGGAAATAGTAAGAGAACCGAGAAAGCAGAGGACAGGAGGAGGGCAAGAGAATATCAGGAAGAGACTGTGAGTTTTCCGAAGACAGCCCTCACCCCCTCCAGAAGAGCCGTAAGGTTCAGCTAACTTTAAAAATGTTGATAAGATAAATGGAAGCAAAAATAGACGGTGCTATATTTATTTCAAGAAATACTTATTATAATGTGGATTTAATATTACTCAATTTTTTTTATTCATTCATTCACTCCTTTTTCCCCACCTAAATGAGAATATATATATGGAGGGTATACAAAGGGAAATCTTTTCTGTGTAATGGACATAGACTTGTTCACTTATTTTATGGGTACTGTAATGGGGGCCCCCAACCTCACAGGTAGGAGGGGCTATCCCCCATGGCTAGACATTTCCTCTAGCTCAACCCAGGGTCATCTACTAGAGACCTTAGCCTTGGAATCACACCTTCATTGCCTTTTTTTTATTATTTGCGTTTCTTGGTTCTTATTTGTTCAGGGAGTAGGTCGATTAAGTTTTATTCTGCTAATTTCAATGATATATTGACAGATAAATACACATGGCTAAGGACAAAGTAAAATTCATTTCTTTTTATATCAATGGGCTGTTAAATCCAATCAAACGCAGTAAAATTCTATCCAAAATGAAAAAGAACAAGCCCATGTAGTATATTTACAGGAAACTCACTTAAGTGATAATGAGCATGGAAAACTAAAGAGAATGGGCTTCACTAATTTGTTTTTCTCCTCATATAAATCAGGACATAGGAGAGGAGTTGCTATTCTTATCTCAAGCAAGTTAGTTTTAAAACAGTTTTCAAAATGGGAGATAAGGAGGGCAGATATATTCTGGTAAGGGGGAATATAGATAGAAATTCAGTTACTCTATTGAATATATACGCACCCCCAGGAAGTGATATTAGTTTCTTTCAGAAAATTACTAATATTATGGTAATGGAAACAGAAGGTCTCCTGATATGTGGGGGAAAGGAGACTTAACTTTACAATTACAGCCAAAATTAGACTCTCCAATAGAGTCCTGTGAAACAAAATCCTTACATAAGAGAGTTAATACACTTTTTGAGGATGTTGGTTTAATTGATATATGGAGGGACCTTTTTCCCAACAGAAGGGATTACATTCATTATTCTGACCCTCATTCTGTATATACAAGAATAGACTATTTCATAATATTTGGAAAAAACAAAGACATAATAAACACCTGTGGAATTGGGACAATAGATGTAAGTGACCATGCACCTATAAATGTATCTGTTGATTTTGACCTACAGCCAAAGAATACTATTTGGAAACTAAATTCAAGTCTACTCAATGATCCCTACTTTAAGGAACAAATTAAAAAAGAAATTGGTCTTCACTTAGAATTCAATGATAGTGGAGAGGTTTCACCTCCCATTCTATGGGATACTCTGAAGGCTGTCTTAAGAGGGAAAGTTATAGTGATATCTTCATATAAGAAAAAAATAAGGATTAAATCGTTAGAGGAATTACAAGATAGGCTAAAGGAACTAGAAAAAAACACAAATTGAATTTGGCACAGGATACATTAGAGGAAATTTAAAAATTAGGGATGAAATTAATAGTTCGACTATGCAAGAAATCAGGAAAAATGTAATGTTTCTGAAACAGAGACATTATGAAAGTGGATCCAAGTCTAGTAAAATACTGGCGTGGAAACTGAAGAAAAAGATAGCAAAAAATACAATTCATAGAATTAGGGATCCAAGAATAAAAATGATAAAAAAAATAAGCTAAGTGAAATTTAAGAAGCTTTTGAAGTGTTTTACAAAACTCTATATTCCAAAGTTCCAGGGGAAGCATAACCCTAATTGACACTTCCCTGAATTCTCTAAAGTTATCTACTTTATGCGAAGAACAAAATAGAACAATGACTGCTGACATAACTGAAGTTGAACTAAAAGCTGCAATTAGTAGGCTTAAATTAAGCAAGTCATCAGGTTCAGATGGGTATACAGCAGAGTGGTACAAAGAACTTAAAAATGAGTTAATTCTTGTCTTACTCCCCACACTGAACTGGGCTCTGAAAAAGGCACAAATGCCACCCAGCTGGAAGGAAGCGATAGTCTCTGCTATACCGAAAGAAGGCAAATGGAATGTGGGTCATTTAGACCAATATCTG
Organism: Mobula birostris; assembly: GCF_030028105.1. Lineage (NCBI taxonomy): Eukaryota > Metazoa > Chordata > Chondrichthyes > Myliobatiformes > Myliobatidae > Mobula > Mobula birostris. Next base: position 14,933,074 of record NC_092393.1, read on the forward strand.
TTCTTAATGTAGATTATAAATTATTTACCTCCATCATGGCCAAATGATTAGAAGAGTCTCTACCCATACTGATACACAAGGATCAGACAGGTTTTATACAACAATGCCAAACACAAGACAATATACGAAGGACACTTCACATTATGGATCATATACAAAAAAAATCGAAGCAATAGTGATAAGCATGGACACTGAAAAGGCATTTGATTTGGTTAATTGGAATTTTCTTTACAGAGTTTTACATAGATTTGGTTTCCATGACACAATTATTAAAACTATACAGGCGCTATATGACAACCCTACTGCTTGGATTAGAATCAATGGATATTTATCAAATAGTTTTACCCTAGAAAGGGGCACGAGACAGGGTTGTGCATGGTCACCACTATTCGCATTATATCTGGAACCATTAGCTCAATACATCAGACAAAATGAAGATATCAAGGGAATTCCTATTAAAGGGACAGAACATAAATTGGCCTGTTACGCGGATGACATTTTGACCTATCTGGGGCAACCAACTTACTCTTTACCTAAATTGATGCAATCCTTTGAACAATATGGTCAATTATCAGGATACAGGATCAACATAGATAAAACCCAATTAGTTTCATATAACTACAGCCCACCAAGAGAAATTGAAAGCAGATATCCCTGGGCATGGCAAACAGAGTCTTTCAAATATTTGAGCATCATTATGCCAAAAGATTTATCAAAATTATCAGAATGCAATTATCAGCCTATATATAAAAAAAATTAAGGAAGATATAACAAGATGGAACCTAATTCCTTTTTTTAGTCTCAGTTCAAGGATTGAATCTATTAAAATGAATATATTGCCCAGAATGGAACAAAGTGTTATCAAGATATATATGGCAAAGTAAAAGGCCTAGAGTTTGTCTCAAAACTTTGCAATTAGCCAAGGAAAAGGGGGGATGGGGCCTACCTTCTCTTAGAGCTTATTATTTTGCAGCACAGTGACACTCAGTGGAAAAACATTGAGGAGGGGATACTTTCCATCCCTATACAGGCAATTTTGGCTGATAACAACCTACAAAGGTACATAAATACTATTGATAATCCATGGGCGAAATAGACTCTTAAAACATGGAAAACCATTATAAAAGAATATAAACTAGAGGGAGATATTGCAAATATTAAATTGTGTGCATATGACATGGATTTTACGCTGAGTAAACTGGATGCTAGATTTAAGGACTGGACATCTAAAGGAATAACAGTTCTTTGCAATATAATGAAAGAAGGAACACTGTTCAGTTTTGAAGTGCTTAAAAAGAAACACTTATTAGAAAAACAAGACTTTTATCGGTATCTACAGATGTGACAGTATGTTAATAGGAGGGTTAAAAATGTAACCAAGGCAAGTACATGTTTGATAGAGCTATTTAGAAAAGCATATAATTCAGATAACGGTAGTAGAATCATTTCAAGCGTGTATAAGGGCTTGTCAAATCTTAAAACACATTCGACTTCATACATTAAAACAAAATGGGAGAAGGAAGGAGGGATAATTATATCTGGACAATATTATGGAGGTATCAATGGAAGTGTACCAGTTCACAGAAATGGAAGGAGTTTGGATGGAAAAACTTGATAAGATATTTTATTACACCCTCTCAGAAATCCCATTATGATAGTAACCTCCCTGTTTGCTGGAGAAATTGTGGAAATCAAAATGCAAACCATTATCATATTTTCTGGGAATGCCCTGTTATCAAAGACTATTGGAGTGGGATACACAATGCCCTACAGGACATCTTTAAATGTGAAATACCCTTAGAGAGTCAGACCATATATTTTGGGTATATACCTCAAGAATGGTTGAAAAAAGATAAATATTTAATGAATATACTGCTGGTGGCTGGTAAAAAGACTCTTACCAGGAAATGTTTATCACAGGAGAGCCCAACTTTAAACACATGGATGGAAATTACAATGGACATTTACAAAATGGAGAAGATAACAGCATCTGTTAATCATAAGCTGGAACAATTTGATTCATACTGGGAAAAATGGTTCAACTACATAACACCTCATAGGCCTGATTTTATTCTTACAAATCAATGAATATGTTGTAAAAGAAAAGATCGCTCCCTACTTGTACATAGTTTTCTCCTTTTGCTTGTTCTTTCTTTCCTCTCTTTTCTATAGGTGTATACCTCAGATAAATATTATGTGGAGATTCGTAGCATATATGATATATATGTACAATATCTGAAATACATCTTATGGAAATGTTTGTTTGATGATGAACTTCAATAAAAAATAAATTACAAAAAAAAAGGAGTGGGTCTCATCATGTGGGCTGAAGCAGTTAAGCCACAGGACTACAGAACATACAACATAGAAAAGTGAACAGGCCCTTCAGTCTACAATGTCGTGCCATACTAATGAAACTAGTAATTTCCTTTGAACTTTCTTAAATGCATGCCATCTAGTATTACACATTTAGATCCTGAGAAAAAGTTACTAGCTGTCTACACTGTCTATGCGTCTTATAATCTTATAATTTTTTTTCATCAAGTCTTCCCTTAGCCTTCACTGCTCCAGAGAAAATATCCAAAGTTTTTCCAACTTCTCCTCATAGCAGATGTCTTCCAAGCTAGGCAGTATTCTGATAAACCTCTCCTGTATCCTCTCCATAGCATCCACATCCTTCCTAAAATGGGGTGATCAGATGTAAATGCAATACTCCAGATGTAGCTTAACGAGAGTTTAATAAAGCTGTAACATAACTTCCTTACCCTTGAACTCAGTGACTTGATTAGTGAAGGCACGCACACCATACAGCTTCTTTGCTACCCTATCGGTTTGTGTAGTCACTTTCAGAACGTGGACCCCAAGATCCCTCTGTACAAAAATATTGGTAAAGATCCTGCAATTAATGGTGTACTCAGTCATTATATTTATTTTCTCAGAGTGCAACAATATATTCTTGGCTGGATTAAGCACCATCTGCCAGTTCTCTCTCCATATCTGCAACTGATGCTTCACTCCCAGATAAGGGAGAATAGAACTACATTTATGTGAATCCTTGCAACATCCAGTGATCCTGTGATCACTGTCTTGGAGGCCAACATCAGAACATCTTTCAAAGGGGTGAACCCTTGCAAGGTGTCAGGCCCTGATGGCGTACCTTAAAGGGCTCTGAAAACCTGTGCTAACCAACTGGCAAGAGTGATCACAGACATCTTCGTTTTCTCACTGCTGCAATTGGAGGTTCCCACCTGCTTCAAAAGAGTGACAATCATACCTGTGCCCAAAGAAAAGCAGGGTGAGCTGCCTCAATGACAATCAACCAGGAGCACCCACACCTACAGTGATGAAGTGCTTTGAGAGGTTGGTTATGGCTCGAATCAACTCCTGCCTAAGCAATCCTAATCAAAAAGCTCCAAAACCTGGATCTCTGTACTCCTTTCTGCAATTGCAGCCTTGACTTCCTCACTGTGAGACCACAATCTGTTTGGATTGGAAATAACATCTCCTCCTTGCTGACAATCAACACTGGTACTCCTCAAGGATGTGTGTTTAGCCCATTCCTCTACTCTCTACACACCCACGACTGTGTGATGAGGTGCAGCTCAAACACCTTCTAAAAATTTGCCAGCAACACAACTATTGTTGGCAGAATTTCAGATGGTGATGAGGAGGCGTACAGGAGTGAGTAGATCAGCTGCTTGAGTGGAGTCGCAGCAACAACCTTGCACTCAACATCAGTAACATGAAAGAATTGATTGTGGACTTCAGGAAGGGTAAGCTGAGTGAACACAGACCATTCCTCATCGAGGGATCAGAAGTGGAAAGGGTGAGCAGTTTCAACTTCCTGGGTGTCAACATCTCTGACGATCTATCCAGGGCCCAATATATTGATGCAACTACAAACAAGGCATGACAGCAGCTATATTTCATTAAGGGTTTGAGAACTGCTACTGTATATCACCAAAGACACTCACAAATTTCTACAGATGTACAATGGAGAACATTCTAACTGGTTGCATCACCATCTGGTTTGGAGGGGCCACTGTACAGACTCGGAAAAAGCGGCAGAAAGTTGTAAACACAACCAGGTCCATCGTGGGAACAAACCTCCCCAGCAACGAGGACATCTTCAAAGGGCAATGCCTGAAAAAGTTAGCATCCATTACCCCATCACCCAGGACATGCCCTCTTCTTATTGCTAAGGACACTTCCTTTGTATTTTTCCCTTTCATTTTGCATTACTTCTTTAATTTATTCTACTTCTTATTATAATTTACATTTTTTATTATCATGCATTGCAATGTACTGCTGCCACAAAACAACACATTTCATGACATATGCCAGTGATATCAAATCTGATTCCAATCTGTATCCAACTGTATCCTTTGGCGATCTTTTACACTATCCACAACTATCTTCACATTGTCTGCAAACTTAACCCTAGTTTTCATTTGTCAGTACAGAGCATCATAGGAAGTCATTCCTGCCTGTGGCCATCAAACTTTACAACTCCACCCTTGGAGGGTCAGAGACCCTGAGCCGATAGGCTGGTCCTGGACTTATTTCATAACTTACTGGCGTAATTTACATATTACTATTTAACTATTTATGGTTCTATTACTATTTATTATTTATGGTGCAACTGTAATGAAAACCAATTTCCCCTGAGATCAGTAAAGTATGACTATGACTATGACTATTATATACTGCATGTATTATAATCAGCAGAGGTCCCAGTATGCATCGTTGAGGAACACAACTAGTCACAGAACTTCAGCCAGAAGAAGATGCATCAACCACTACTACCTGTACCTTCTATAGTAAAGCCAATTCCAAATCTAAGCAGCCAAGTTTGTTTTGCCTGAACCTTGTGCAGATAATAGCTACACTAATTCTGAAGCAGTGCTTCTGACTGCTCTTAACAGCCGTTAAGGTTAATGTAAGTTAACAGGATGGATTTCAGGCCATGTAATTACATGGCTCACGTTCATAAACTTGTGAGTTAAAGCATTTGCACTTCACTCACCCAATGTCTTATGGTCCCCTCCAGCGTATTTTTACACTGAGCAGTTGCACAGGGTACTGTGGTTCTGTGCATCTCTGCACCCACACTCACCACAGACATGGTTACGAGTGGAATCAAACTGCTCAAAGTTATTTCACTTAGCATCCTGACAGCAAGTGGGTCAGGAACTTTAACCTTAAGTTAACAATCGACATTTCTATAAAGTCAATACTAACCTATTTAAAATGAAGAGATGAAGTAAAATTGAGTGGAACATCTAGGCCTTAGGCTAATTAGATTAAGATGGGTAGGAATCCAACTCTTGGAGCCATGCTCTGGCCTAACTGCCCAGACTCATCTTATTTTCAGTAAATACACAAGTTAAATTAAGTATAGTTTTGACTCCCATTTCCACCTGTTTTATTTTACCCAATCGAGTAATCTCTTTTACAGTAAATGGATTTGATGGTTTGACTGTAACCTAATACTGCACTACGAGACATTTCCAAATACTTGACTGGTTTTTCAAAGGAAGAAAAACACCTTTCACTTTTATAAATCCGTCATGACTGCAGAATGTTTTTGAAATATAGTTTCTGTTGTTGTGTATGAAATGTGGCAGCAATTTGTACAGAGGAAGATCCCACAGCAAGCAATGGGATGAATGGTAAATCACAAAGAATAATTGCTTCCAGAGTCCAGTCACCATTTCCAGTCAGATTGATTCAAATTCATTGCTTTCTTATGATGCACATTTATACTCAATTTCTGGGAATCAATGAAAAATGTATTTGTTGTTTCTGTGCAACATTGCATTCAGTCATCAACCCCAATTGGCACAGTGATGATACTATGCAGTATGTTGGTAGGTACGATGTCTTTTGTGATTGTTTTAGTTATACGTGCATCATTCTGCTTTAATGCACATTCTAGGAATAACCTTATAAAACTGGCAAACCTTTTGATAATCTCTGTGTTTCCCCACATATGGCTCTGTATCCTTTGCAACTTACCAAGAATGCAAAAAGATAGCGTACGCTGGTGAAATGGACTGGATCTGAAAGATCTAAGTTTCCAGGATGCTGGATGGTGAGTCATGGTGCTATTACAGTGTTGACTGAAAACAAGAGGACTTTTGTGTAGATTTGAGCTTGACAGAATTAAAGGCCAACAATAATGAGGTTATTAAGTCTGACAACAATAAACAGGGAACAATGAAATGACTGACTGTAATTTAGGAGATTACACTCGACACTCAAACTGGCACAGATAGAAAGCGTATTCGCCCCCGGACCCGGCTGGGTTCAAACCCAGGAACCTCCGTTCTAGAGTCCGGCGCTGATGTCATTGCGCCACCAGCCGGCCCCTTTGGACAACTTACAATGACAAATAAATCTACTGACCTGTAAGGAGGCTTGAAGTTTACGACTTAGTGTAGAAACCCTTTCGTTAATTGGTAGAACAGTTAGATGTGTTTTCTGGGCAAAGAAAACGCACTGTACCTATTTATTTGCGCAGTATGCCTGCAGAAAAAGAATATTTCATTTTGTGTGTGGATTGTATGTGGTGACATCAATGTACTCTGATAATAAATTTTATTTTCAACTTTGAACTTTGATATCTGCCTATGAATGGATTGTAATCAAGTGCAAGGGTGAAATGATGGTTATGCAAAATTAAGACGTATGAGATTCTTCAGATGCTGGAAATCTTGAGCAACACCTACAAAATGCTGGAAAAAACTCAGCAGGTCAGGCAGCAGCTATGGAGGGAAATGAACACATTGAAATAAAGGGAATTAGGATTGCGATAAATTGTAAAAAGAAAGGGAAAATGGTCAGAGCCTTATACAATCGAAGAACAAATAAAGAGTAGGTATTAAATAGTACTTAAAGCATTAATGGGAAAGTTTGTTTGTTTATTTATTTATTTATTCATTCAGATGCAGCACAGAATAGGCCCTTGCTGAGCCACGCTGCCAATAATTCCCCAATTTAATCCTAGCCTACTCATGGGACAATTTACTTTTTTCTTTGGTGTGTGCATGCGTGCGTGTGCATCTGCGTGCATGTGTGCTTGCGTGCATCTGTGCGTGTGCGATGTTGGCGGGACGATGTCTTTTCCATGCTTTACAAGGTGTGAAGTGAGACAGAGAGACTATGTGGTGCGCCACTCCTCACACAGACACTTCGCAGTATTTTTCCCTTTAGCTTACGAGGTGGAGTTGCAATCTCGACACTCAACCCGGCATGGATGGAAAGCGTACTGGGGAGTGGACCCGGCTGGGTTCGAACCTGGGAACCTCCATTCCAGAGTCCGGCGCTGATGTCATTGCGCCACCAGCCGGTCCCATGGGACAATTTACAATGACAAATAAACCTACTAACCTGTCATGTTGAATCAGATTCGTGGATCTGGCAAGTGAGACAGAAAATACACTGACTTTGAGTAAGTATATTAATAATTTATTTACAAACAGTGAAAATTTGACCAAGCATTCATTTTCCCCAAGTTACAGACATGACAAAGCTGAATGATCAACAAAGGTACACTGAACAAATATACTTAGTTAAAAGCACATGCAGAGCATACCTCCTCATTGGCTATGTGCACCACTCACCTTAAACAAAAGAAGACAGACAGAACATTCCACACATGCACGCTATGTACCCAGGATATTTGAAACTGGACACCAGACAGCTAATTAATAGGAAAAGCAGCTGCAGTTTCTAAACTAACCAATCACGACGGAGGTGACTCTCGCCAATCAGAATAAGGCAAGTCCCCTACAGGACACTCCACACCTCAAAAGTTGCGAATGCGATGATCCAGCTTCAGACTTATACTCAGACGAAGGATCTCGGCCTGAAATGTCGACTGCACCTCTTCCTAGAGATGCTGCCTGGCCTGCTGCGTTCACCAGCAACTTTGATATGTGTTGCTTGAATTTCCAGCATCTGCAGAATTCCTGTTGTTTTTGTTCAGACTTATACTATATGCTTCTTGTGAACTCCCAGCTAAGTTCCATATAAAACACTAAATTACAATACCCAGTACTGTAAGCCCAATATTCACTTCCCAGTATACTACAGTAGTCACCAGCCCCAAAAGGCCATCAGCCTCACCCTGGAATGTAATAGTGGATAAGCTTGTCCCCCACTAAATCTTATTCATTGACTCTTGGATGTGATGAATCAGGTGAGCAATGTTCACATACTCATCAGGAATATGGATGCAGCATTCTTGATTAATAACAGTACAAGTACCACCTTCCTTTGTATCTAAGGTTCCCAGGACAGTCTGGCTGCACCATGCTGAGAAAGGCTGTCTTTCAAAACCTTCCTTCCTTTGTAATAGCCCTCTTACTATGCCGACTAGCATGGGCAAGACACTCATCCTAGGCACTGGGGTTGCATACATATGGCACCAGATATTAACCGCACCACCCCTTGGGAACCATGGGTATTAACCGGAACCACCCCTTGGAAACCATGGGTAAGCCTAGAAACTGCATATCCAGTAAGTACCATTCAGTGTCCAACAAGTGCCCAGCTTCACAACACCATTTGGCATAGACTCAGCAGTCCCAGGATGCTGTCCCTGCTCACACTTGCCATCCACTGTGCATCGTGTACTTGTATTCAACATACCACCTACACCAACGCTCCCTGTCAGGAGGGACAATCACTTTAAGAGTCAGCACCTTCCAATTCAACAAATGGTGCGCAGGGAAATATCAGCCTTTAAAAGTACTTTAAAAAGGCTATTAAGGCTCAAGTCTCTTAAAGCTGTTAGCATACTCTGGCTCAAAGTTGACTGGAATAGATTACTCCCTTAAAGCTCCTTGAAAACATAATGCTAAAACCCAAGAAGCCAGATAATATGCCCCAACAGTCTCTTCCTTGTCAATGGGATCGATGTCAGTGGCATCCTTTGTGCGATGTAGTAAGGAGTCATACAAGTTCAGCAATCTGATCCATTGGTCCAGTGTGCAATTGCAAGCACAAGCCACAGGAATGTATCACAGGATCTCCCACCACAAATCAGCATCCACTACTTTGCCATTCTGTAATGCAGGGAGATGCAAATGCATTCGCTCCTGATTAGTCACTGGATAGTTAGAAAACACAAGAACAATAGAACTACTAGAATTGCTCCCCAAATGCTCAATTCCCTTTGAAATGTGGGCATCTCATATCCGGAATAAAGTCACCTAAATTTCAACAGATTTCATATGGCCAGTATGAAAAGAGAGGCATCTCCAAAACCGATTGCATGGGAAAACCAATAGGTTAAGACAATAGGTTCCGCTAATGCCCCACCTCCCCCTCATACCCCATCATTTATTTATTTATATACACACATTCTTTTTCTCTCTCTCTTTTTTCTCCCTCTGTCCCTCTCACTATACCCCTTGCCCATCCTCTGGGCTCCCCCCTCCCTTATCTTTCTCCCTAGGCCTCCTGTCCCATGATCCTCTCATATCCCTTTTGTCAATCAACTGTCCAGCTCTTGGCTCCATCCCTCCCCCTCCTGTCTTCTCCTATCATTTCGGATCTCCTCCTCCCCCTCCCACTTTCAAATCTCTTACTAGCTCTTCTTTCAGTTAGTCCTGATGAACAATCTCGGCCTGCTCTTTTTGGGCACTGGTATAATTGTTGCCCTTCTGAAGCAAGTGGGAAATTCTGAGTGTAATAATGAGAGACTGAAAATGTCTTTGAACACCCCTACTCACTGGTTGGCATGGGTGTTCAGAGCCTTTACCAGGTAATCTACTGGGGCCTGTTGCCATATGAGGATTTCAACCTTTTGAAAGTTAGCCTGGCGTTGGCCTCCAAGACAGAGATCACAGGGTCACTGGGTGCTGCAAGGATCCTCATTTCAAAGTAAGCATAAAAGGTGTTGAGCTTGTCTGGGAGTGAAGCATCACTGCCATTCATGATGTTGGGTTTGGCTTTGTAGGAAGTAATAGCCCGCAAACCCTGCCAGAGTTGATGCACATCCTATGTCATCACCACCTTGTTTGGAATTATTCCTTAGCTCTTGAAATAGCCCTCCAAAAGTCATACCTGGTTTTTTTGTACAGACCTGGGTCGCCAGAGTTGAATATCACAGCTTTAGCCCTCAGCGGACTTCAAACCTCAGGGTTCATCCATAGCTTTTGATATGGGTATGTACAGTAAACTACACAGGTTTTAATGAAGTCAGTGATAGCTGTGGCACACTCATTCAGACTCAAAGATGAATACCTGAATACAGTCCAGTCTACCGATTCAAAGTAGTCCCGTAAGTGCTCCTGTGCCTCCCTTATCCATACCTTCTTGGCCCTCACTACTGGTGCTGCCGTCTTCAGTCTGTGTCTATACTCAGGTAGTAGAAGGTGATCAGTATTTCCAGATGGGGGAATACAAGTAAATAGTTCCATGAACATAGAACATAGAATAGTACAGCATAGTACAGGCCCTCTGGCCCACAATGTTGTGCCGACCCTCAAACCCTGCCTCCCATATAACCACCCACCTTAAATTCCTCCATATACCTGTCTAGTAGTCTCTTAAACTTCACTAGTGTATCTGCCTCCACCACTGACGACTCAGGCAGTGCATTCCACGCACCAACCACTCTCTGAGTAAAAAACCTTCCTCTAATATCCCCCTTGAACTTCCCACCCCTTACCTTAAAGCCATGTCCTCTTGTATTGAGCAGTGGTGCCCTGGGGAAGAGGCGCTGGCTATCCACTCTATCTATTCCTCTTATTATCCTGTACACCTCTATCATGTCTCCTCTCATCCTCCTTCTCTCCAAAGAGTAAAGTCCTAGCTCCCTTAATCTCTGATCATAATGCATACTTTCTAAACCAGGCAGCATCCTGGTAAATCTCCTCTGTACCCTTTCCAATGCTTCCACATCCTTCCTATAGTGAGGTGACCAGAACTGGACATAATACTCCAAGTGTGGCCTAACCAGAGTTTTATAGAGCTGCATCATTACATCGCGACTCTTAAACTCTATCCCTCGACTTATGAAAGCTAACACCCAATAAGCTTTCTTAACTACCCTATCCACCTGTGAGGCAACTTTCAGGGATCTGTGGACATGTACCCCAAGATCCCTCTGCTCCTCCACACTACCAAGTATCCTGCCATTTACTTTGTACTCTGCCTTGGAGTTTGTCCTTCCAAAGTGTACCACCTCACACTTCTCCGGGTTGAACTCTATCTGCCACTTCTCAGCCCACTTCTGCATCCTATCAATGTCTCTCTGCAATCTTTGACAATCCTCTACACTATCTACAACACCACCAACCTTTGTGTTGTCTGCAAACTTGCCAACCCACCCTTCTACCCCCACATCCAGGTCGTTAATAAAAATCACGAAAAGTAGACATCCCAGAACAGATCCTTGTGGGACACCACTAGTCACAATCCTCCAACCTGAATGTACTCCCTCCACCACCACCCTCTGCCTTCTGCAGGCAAGCCAATTCTGAATCCACCTGGCCAAACTTCCCTGGATCCCATGCCTTCTAACTTTCTGAATAAGCCTACCGTGTGGAACCTTGTCAAATGCCTTACTAAAATCCATATAGATCACATCCACTGCACTACCCTCATCTATTTGCCTATATGAATTTGGAGGCAGAGATAGAAAGGGTGATGATGAAGGCATTTAGCACACTTATCTTCATTGGTTTGGACAATAAGTACAGAAGGTGGAATGTCACATCACAGCTGTAGGAATTATTCCCCAGTTTATCAAGTCAAGTCAAGTTTATTATCAGTTAACGACATACACCTGCAGATTTGTGAACCTTTCTGGTGACTCATCTATAGGAAAGCTGTCATTAAGCTGAAAAGGGTGCAGGAAATATTTGTAAGGAAATTACCCAGAGCGGAAGTCTTGAATTAGAAGGAGAGACTGGATTAGCAGGGACTTGAGGTTAATTAGTTTTTTATTGTCACATGTACTGAGATACAGTGAAAAACATGCTGTCCATACAGATCATTTCAATAGTATTAGGGAAAACAATAACAATGCAGAATAAAGTTTTATACTTACAGAGAAAGTGCAGTGCGGGTAAACAATAAGGTGCAAGTCAATAATGTTGTGAGGTCAAGTATCCATTTTAGCTGAGGAATCCAACATTCAAAGGGCTGCAGAATCTAAAATTAGAGGACACACTGTAGATTTAAGGTGAGAGGAGAAAGATTTAAAGAGAAACCGAGGAGCAGCTTCTTCACACAGAGGTTGGAGGGTAAATGGAAAAAGAGGTCAGAGGGAGCTGTAGATGTGGGAATTACAACATTTAAAGAAATTTGCTTAAGTACATGATCAGAAAAGGTTTTGAGGGATATATGCCAAATGCAGGCAAAGGGCAAAACTGAGGTAGACATCTTTGTTGGCATGGAACAGTTGAGTTGAAGGGCCTTTTTCTATGATGGATAACTCTGTGACTCTATGACAATGAAAAGTATAACCAGCAGCCTATTTCGAACCAAATTGGCTTGCATTTTTGTTTCCATTATGTGCAGCCAAAGTAATCTTGCCATCATTTCTGTGAACTTTGACCCTTCTAGCATTATGCCAGATTTTTGCCAGTCTTTGAAGTGGTGTTGACACCACCACATTAACTGATGATGAGGGATGAGACTTAGCTGTGAGGAAAGAAACAGCAGCGAGTGTACGGTATCTGCAAGAGAAGTCTCGGCTGTGAGACTTTCTTGGAACATTGTGACACATTACATGCTCTGATTACAGGTAAATCAGATCACATCAAGTAGAAGATACAAGAGCCTCAGGACTTGCACCACCAGGTTCAAGAATAATTGCTACATCTCAACCATCAGACTCTTGAACAAAAGGGGATAACTTCCCTCAACTTTACTTGCCGCATCATTGAAATGTTCCCACAACCAACAGACTCACTTTCAAGGACTGTTCATCCCATGTTCTCATTAATTATTGCTATTGTTACATACCTCAAGGAGATCTTGTGACTTTCTTGTGAAAATGAATTAATGGTCTTTTGGAGGTCACCTGAGGTAATTTTCCCACCGAAGTGAGGTCACGTGATGACATGTTCACCATGGGTATAAAAGGGAAAACCTCTGGTGACGCAGTTAGTTTTCCAGCTAGAAAGTTCGTCAGTGTCTCCGTTCCGTTGCGTATTTGTTTTATGATGCAGTTTCATTTTCAAAACGGAGTGTTATGTTCTGATGCAAGGTACAGTAGTGCTGGACTGGAAATTTCTGCTAGATTTGTTGATGTACCTTTTCAGAGTATTGGAGAGTGAAAACTTTATCGAAGTACAGGACCTGAAGGATTAAGAGAAGTTGGTATCGTTCGTTTAATAAAGGATCGACCTTATTGAGTCTTTGTTGAAGAAGTAGCGACCTGCATCGATGATAACTCTTGCCAAAAGAGTAAGGTAGTTCATGCAGGATTTGATCTTCAGAAATTAAGGTCAGTTGTTTTAAACCACTTATTTCCTTCCTCGTGAATCCTTTGGACAGAACCAGCAGGGAAGTCGCGTCTATGAAGAAATCCTTCTCCAGAGAAGTCTCTCCCAATTGAATGTATAAATCTGTTAGACTTTCGAATTTACCATTTTAAGAACTGTATTTGACTTTACCACTTTAAGAACTGTTTTCGCATTTATTGCTTTAAGAACCACCAGTACCAAGTGATGGTTTTGTTGAACGGCTGCATAACAGTTAACTTCCGGTTAAGGTTTTCGTTTGTTTTTTATTGTTTATCCGTGTTTAATAAATGTTTGGTTGTTTTTATATAACCTGACTCAATTGATATCCATGGTTGCCGGTTACGTAACACTATTTATTTATATTTGTATTTGCACTGTTTGTTGTCTTCTGCATTCTGGTCGAACGCACTATTTGGGTGGTCTTTCATTAATCCTGTTATAGTTACCATTCTATAGATTTGTTGAATATGCCCACAAGAAAATGAATCTGAGGGTTGTGTATGGTAACATATATGTACTTCGATATTAAAACTTATCTTGAATTTTGAACGTTGCATGTGATACATCTGTTTATAGACTTTCCTAATGGAAGGTTTCGGCCGGAAATGTTCACTCTACTCTTATCCTAGATGCTGCCTGGCCTGCTGAGTTCCTCCAGTACTATTTGTGTGTTGCTGGGAGTGTAATAAGCCTTGTTGGGTTGTAATTTCTCACCCAATGGTAGCTTGTCACTCATTACTTAGTCACGGCCACAACAGTAGACGACTTGATGATCATCAGTAGCTAATACTGAACTCTGAGAGGCTTCAACAGACTGACCATGTCGCAAATTTCTTCTCACTTGGTGATTATCCATGGGAGTGAGGTTACGTGACTCTCCCACTGCAACATTACGTGACAGGTTGGCTTCTTTCTCCTGCAAGTATCATGAATTTCAAATTTGCAAATTTGTTTCTAGCTCCATGATATTCCAACTGGGAATCTACTGTATGTAAGAGGTAAGACGGTCACCTCTTGCACCCTGCACCATCATTTGTTTGATCACCTTGTGACGGCTTACAATAACTGTTTCCGAACTTCATCTGACATTAGAGTTTTTGTCTAGGAGACAGAACCTGAAATGCAAAAGATCTTCAGAAAAATTCTTCCTATACAATTTGCCATAAATCCTACAATGAAAATATTAACCAACAGCTCATTTCCAACAAAATTTGGAAATTTGGCAGGCACTTCTTTGTCCCTATTATGAGTAGCTATTGTTTTCCATCAGCTCTCTGAATCAATCAATTGCTGACTACACTCAATTTTATTTCTGATAAATTGTTGTGTTAAAAGGGATGGTGTTTTCAAGCAGGTCAAGTCAATACAAGTTGGGGTCATACAGTGAGGTACAGTTACAATGAAAACCTTGCTTGAAGCAGCATCACTGGCATGTACTGTAGGGACAAATAACATAGTCATAGTCATACTTTATTGATACTGGGGGAAATTGGTTTTCGTTACAGTTGCACCATAAGTAATAAATAGTAATAGAACCATAAATAGTTAAATAGTAATATGTAAATTATGCCAGTAAATTATGAAATAAGTCCAGGACCAGCCTATTGGCTCAGGGTGTCTGACCCTCCAAAGGAGGAGTTGTAAGGTTTGACGGCCACAGGCAGGAATGACTTCCTATGACGCTCTGTGCTGCATCTCGGTGGAATGAGTCTCTGGCTGACTGTACTCCTGTGCCCACCCAGCACATTATGTAGTGGATGGGAAACATTGGCCAAGATGGCATGCAACTTGGACAGCATCCTCTTTTCAGACACCACCGTGAGAGAGTCCAGTTCCAGCCCCACAATATCACTGGCTTTACGAATGAGTTTGTTGATTCTGTTGGTGTCTGCTACCCTCAGCCTGATGCCCCAGCACACAACAGCAAACATGATAGCACTGGCCATCACAGACTCGTAGAACATCCTCAGCATCGTCCGGCAGATGTTAAAGGACCTCAGTCTCCTCAGGAAATAGAAACGGCTCTGACCCTTCTTGTAGACAGCATCAATGTTCTTTGACCAGTCCAGTTTATTGTCAATTCGTATCCCCAGGTATTTGTAATCCTCCACCATGTCCACACTGACCCCCTGGATGGAAACAGGGGTCACTGATACCTTAGCTCTCCTCAGGTCTACCACCAGCTCCTTAGTCTTTTTCACATTAAGCCGCAGATAATTCTGCTCACACCATGTGACAAAGTTTCCTACCGTAGCCCTGTACTCAGCCTCATCTCCCTTGCTGATGCATCCAACTATGGCAGAATCATCCGAAAACTTCTGAAGATGACAAGACTCTGTGCAATAGTTGAAGTCCGAGGTGTAAATGGTGAAGAGAAGGGGAGACAAGACAGTCCCCTGTGGAGCCCCAGTGCTGCTGATCACTTTGTCCGACACACAGTGTTGCAAGCACACATACTGTGGTCTGCCAGTCAGGTAATCAAGAATCCATGATACCAGGGAAGCATCCACCTGCATCGCTGTCAGCTTCTCCCCCAGGAGAGCAGGGCGGATGGTGTTGAATGCACTGGAGAAGTCAAAAAACATGACCCTCACAGTGCTCGCTTGCTTGTCCAGGTGGGTGTAGACAGGAAGACGATGGCATCCTCAACTCCTAGTCAGGGCTGGTAGGCGAACTGGAGGGGTTCTAAATGTGGCCTGACCATAGGCCGGAGCAGCTCCAGAACAAGTCTCTCCAGGGTCTTCATGATGTGGGAGGTCAATGCCACCAGTCTGTAGTCATTGAGGCCGCTGGGGCGCGGCATCTTCGGCACAGGGATGAGGCAGGACGTCTTCCACAATACAGGAACCCTCCAGAACCTCAGGCTCAGGTTGAATACATGGCAAAGTACTCCACATAGCTGAGGGGCACAGGCTTTGAGCACCCTGGTACTGACACCATCTGGTCCTGCAGCCTTGCTTGGGTTGAGACGTTTCAGCTGTCTTCTCACCCGTGGAGCTGAAACCCCACCGTAGACATATGGAGTATGGAGTCCTAGAGAAGTACAGCACAGAAACAGGCCCTTCAGCCCATCTAGTCCATGCCAAAACTATTTAAACTGCCTACTCTTATCACCAGGACCATAGACCTCCATATCCCATCCATCCACGTACCTATACAAACTGCTCTTAAACATTAAAATTGAGCTCACATGGACCACTTGTGCTGGCAGCTCATTCTACGTTCTCACAATCCACTGAATGAAGAATTTTCCCCTCATGTTCCCTTTCAACTTCTCAAGAATACAGTCCTAACCTATTCAATCTTTCCTTATAACTCAGGTCCTCTGGACCTGGGAGTGCCCTTGTAAATGTTCTCTGCACTCTTTCAACCTTGTTTACATCTTTCTTGTAAGAAGGTGACCAAAACTGCACACAATTTTCCAAATTAGGCCTCACCAACGTCTTATACAACTTAAACATAACATCCCATCTTTTGTATTCAGTGCATTGATTTACGAAGGTCGATGTGCCAAAAGTTTTCTTTATGACCCTATTTACCTGTACTGCCTCTTTCAACAAATTATGTACTTGTATTTTCAAATCCCTTGGTTCTGTCACACTCCTCAGTGCCCTATTGTTCACTGTGCAAGACTTACTCTGGTTGGTTGTACCGAAGTACAAAACGCTGTATTGCCATTTTCAGACTTCTGCAAGCTATGATAGGCTTCCTCACTGTCCACTACACCCCAAATCTTGCTGTCATTCACAAACTTGCTGATCCAGTTCACCACATTATCATCCATATCATTGATATAGATGACAAAACAACAAAGGATCCAGCACCGATCCCTACGGCACACCAGTAGTCATGGGCCTCTAGTCAGAGAGGCCACCCGCTACTACTACTCTCTGACTTCTCCTACAAAGCCTATGTCTAATCCAATTTACTACCTTATCCTGAATGCCGAGCTACTGAAACTTCTTGAATAGCCTCCCATGCAAAAACTTGACATGACCCTTATTAAAGTCCATGTAGACAACATCCACTGCCTTGCCTTCATCCACTTTCATTATAACTTCCTTGAAAAACTCTATAAGATTGGTCAGACATGAACTACCATGCACAAAGCCATGCTGACTATCCTTAATCAGTCCATGTCTATCCAAATACTTATATATCTGAACCCTTATAATACCTTCCAATAACTTTCCCACAAAGCTTGTAGACAGTGTGAGAGGGGGGATAGGTAGGAGATAGGGAAAGGATGCACTGAGACCAATGGTTTGAGATGTGTCTATTTTAATGCAAGGAGTATCATGAACAAAGCGATGAGCTTAGAGCGTGGATCAGTACTTGGAACTATGATGTTGTGGCCATTACAGAGACTTGGATAGGTCAGGGGAAGGAATGGCTACTTAGAGTGCCAGGCTTTAGATGTTTCAGAAAGGACAGGGAGGGAGGCACTGTTGATCAGAGATAGTGTCGTGGCTGCAGGAAAGGAGGGAGTCATGGAGGGATTGTCTACTGAGTCTCTGTGGGTGGAAGTTAGGAACAGGTAGGGGTCAATAACTCTACTGGGTGTTTTTTATAGACCACCTAATACTTACAGGGACACTGAGGAGCAGATAGGGAGACAGATTCTGGAAAGGTGTAATAATAACAGGGTTGTTGTGGTGGGAGATTTTAAATTCCCAAATATTGATTGGCATCTCCCAAGAGTGAATGGTTTAGATGGGGTGGAGTTTGTTAGGTGTGTTCAAGAAGGTTTCTTGACATAATATGTAGATAAGCCTACAAGAGGAGAGGCTGTACTTGATTTGGTATTGGGAAATGAACCTGGTCAGGTGTCGGGTCTCTCAGTGGGAGAGTATTTTGGAGATAGTGATCACAATTCTATCTCCTTTACCACAGCATTGGAGAAGGATTGGAACAGACAAGTTATGAAAGTGTTTAATTGGAGTCAGGGGAATATGAGGCTATCAGGCAGGAACTTGGAAGCATAAATTGGGAACAGATGTTCTCAGGGAAATGTACGGCAGAAATGTGGCAAATGTTCAGGGGATATGTTCTGCATAGGTACGTTCCAATGAGACAGGGAAAGGATGGTAGGGTACAGGAACCGTGGTGCAGAAAAGCTGTCGAAAATCTAGTCAAGGAGAAAAGAAAAGTTTATGAAAGATTCAAAAAAACTAGGTAATAATAGAGATCTAGAAGATCTCTAGCAAGAAAGAACTTAAGAATGAAATTAGGAGAGCCATAATGGGCCATGAGAAGACCTTGGCGAGCAAGATTAAGGAAAACCCCAAGGCATTCTATAAGTATGTGAAGAGCAAGAGGATAAGACGTGAGAGAATAGGACCAATCAAGTGTGACAGTGGAAAAGTGTATATGGAACTGGAGGAGATAGCAGAGGTACTTAATGAATACTTTGCATCAGTATTAACTACAGAAAAGGACCTTGGCGATTGTAGGGATGACTTACAGTGGATGGAAAAGCTTGAGCATATAGACATTAAGAAAGAGGATGTGCAGGAGCTGTTGGAAAGCTTCAAGATGGATATGGCATCGGGACCAGATGAGATATACCCAGGCTACTGTGGGAGGCGAGGGAGGAGATTGCTGAGCCTCTGGCAATGATCTTTATATCATCAATGAGGACGAGAGAGGTTCCGGAGGATTGGAGGGTCACAGATGTTGCTCCCTTATTCAAGAAAGGGAGTAGGGATAGCCCAGGAAATTATAGACCAGTGAGTCTTACTTCAGTGGTTGGTAAGTTGATGGAGAAGATCCTGAGAGGCAGGATTTATGAACATTTGGAGAGGCATAATATGATGAGGAATAGTCAGCATGGCTTTGTCAAGGGCATGTTGTGCCTTATGAGCTTGTTTGAAATCTTTGAGGATGTAACAAAACACATTGATGAAGGTAGAGCAGTAGGTGTAGTGTATATGGATTTCAGCAAGGCATTTGATAAGGTATCCCACGCAAGGCTTATTGAGAAAGTAAGGAGGCATGGGATCCAAGGAGACATTGCTTTGTGGATCCAGAACTGGCTTGCCCACAGAAGGCAAACAGTGGTTGTAGATGGGTCATATTCTGCATGGTGGTCGATGACCAGTAGTGTGCCTCAGGGATCTGTTCTTGGACCCCTACTCTTCATGATTTTATAAATGACCTGGATGAAGAAGTGTAGAGATGGGTTAGTAAATTTGCTGATGTCACAAAGGTTGAGGGTGTTGTGGATAGTGTGGAGGGCTGTCAGAGGTTACAATGGGACATCGATAAGATGCAAAACTGGTCTGAGAAGTGGCAGATGGAGTTCAACCCAGATAAGTGTTGGGTGGTCCATTTTGGTAGGTCAAATATGATGGCAGAATATAGTATTAATGGTAAGACTCTTGGCAGTGTGGAGGATCAGAGAGATCTTAGGGTCCGAGTCCATAGGACACTCAAAGCTGCTAAGCAGGTTGACTCTATAGTTAAGTAGGCATATGGTGTATTGGCCTTCATCAATCATGGGATTGAGTTTAAGAGCCGAGAGGTAATGTTGCAGCTATATAGGACCCTGGTCAGACCCCACTTGGAGTACTGTGCTCAATTGTGGTCGCCTCACTATAGGAAGGACATGGAAACCATAGAAAGAGTGCAGAGGAGAATTACAAGGATGTTGCCTGGATTGGGGAGCATGCCTTTTTGAGACTAGGTTGAGTGAACTCAGCCTTTTCTCCTTGGAGTGACGGAGGGTGAGTGGTGACTTGATAGAGCTGTACAAGATGATGAGAGGCATTAATCGTGTGGATAGTCAGAGGCTTTTCCCCAAGGCTGAAGTGGCTAGCATGAGAGGGCACAGTTTTAAGGTACATGGAAGAAGATACAGAGGAGATGTCAGGAAAAGTTTTTTCACGCAGAGAGTGGTCAGTGTGTGGAATGGGCTGCCGG
The DNA here is from genome assembly GCF_030028105.1 of Mobula birostris. NCBI lineage: Eukaryota > Metazoa > Chordata > Chondrichthyes > Myliobatiformes > Myliobatidae > Mobula > Mobula birostris. The sequence continues at coordinate 14,953,482 of NC_092393.1, forward strand.
CTACAGTGGTGGAAGTGGACACGATAGGGTTTTTTTTAAGGTACTCCTGGATAGGGAGATGGAGCTTAGAAAAACAAAGGATTATGGGTAACCCTAGGTATTTCTAAAGTAAGTACATGTTCAGTACAGCATTGTGGGGCAAAGGGCCTGTATTGTGCTGTAGGGTTTCTATGTTTCTTACTGATGTCAGACTCACTAGTCTATAATTTCTTGGTTTCTGTTTTAGGGCCTTTTTAAATAACGGAACAACATTGGCTATCCTTGAATCCTCTGGTATCTCTCCTGTTGCTCATTCATTTTAAATATCTCTGCTAGGGCCCTGGCAACTTCTGCACTTGCCTCCCGTAGGGCCCAAAAGAACACCTTGTCGGGCCCTGGGCATTTATCCGCTGTGATTTACCTCAGGGAAGCAAACACATCTTCTTCTGTAATCTGTACAGGGTCCATGAAGTTGACGCTGCTTTGCGTCACTTCTATACTCTGTATCTGTCTTCTGAGTAAATACAGATACAAAAAATTCATTTAAGATCTCCCCTATCTGTTTTGGCTCCACACATGGATTACCATTCTGACCTTCCAGGGGAACAATTTTGTCCCTTGTAATCTTTTTGCTTTCAACATACCTGTGGAATCCTATAGGATTCTCTTTCACCTTGTCTGCTAGAGCAACTTAATGCTTTCTTTTAGCCCTCCCGATTTCTTTGTTGTGTTCTCTTGCACTTCTTGAACTCCATAAGCACCTCATTTGTTCCTACTTGCCTATACTTCTATGCACCTCCTCTTTTCTCTTAACCAGAGCCTCAATATCTCTTGAAAACCAAGGTTCCCTGTACTTGCAATGTTTACCTTTTACTCTGACAGGCACATACACATTTTGTACTCTGAAAATTGTATGTTTGAAGGCCTCCCACTTTCCAAGTACACCTTTGCCAGAGAACAGCCTATTCCAATCTGCACTTGCCAGATCATTTCTGTTAGCATCAAGATTGGCCTTTCTTCAATTTAGAATCTCATCATGCAGACCAGACTTATCTTTGGCAACTTTACTTTGAAACTAATGACATAGTGGTCACTGGATGCAAAGTATTCCCCTACAAAAGCTTCTGTAACCTGCCTTGTCTCATTCCCTAATAGCAGATCCAGTATTGCATGCTCTCTCATCTTTTACATACTGATGGAGGAAACTTTCCTGAACACATTTGACAAACTCTATGCCATCTAGTCCTCTTACAGTATGGGATTCCCAGTCAATATGTGCAAAGTTAAAATCACCTTCTATAACAACCTTATGTTTCTCACAACAGTCTGTGATCCCTTACAGATTTGTTCCCCTAATTCCCTAAGACTGTTGAGTGGTGTGTAATATAGCCCCATTAACGTGATCATACCTTTCTTATTTTAGTTCCACCCAGAACGCCTCACTATTTCAGTTCTCCAGTCTTCCTACTTGAGCACTACCGTGACATTTTTCTTGGCTAGTATCACTGCCCCTTCTCCTTTAATCTCTCCTGCTCTGTCACATCTAAACCAACAGAAACCCAGAATACTGAGTTGCTAGTCTTGCTTATCTTGTAACCACGTCTCACTAATGGCTACAACATCACAGTTCCAGGTGTTGATCCATGCCCTGAGTTCATCTGCCTTTCCTACAATACCAGCTCAGGACACTAGTCGCACAATGTTCAACCTTTTGATTTCTAACTTTGTCTGAGGTCTTAGCAACATCTGCCTCCACAACCTCTCCACTAACTGTTCTAGCACTCCGGTTCCCACCCCCCTGAAACTCTAGTTTAAACCCCACCATTAACAAACTTTCCCACTAAGATATCGGTCCCCCTCCAGTTCAGGTGCAAGTCACTCCTTCTGTACAGATCCCACCTTCCCTGGAAGAGAGCCCAATCCAATGATTCAATAATTTTATGTCCTCCCTCCTACAGCAAATCCTTAGCCACAGATTAAACTGTATAACCTTCCTAGATCTGGCTTCACTAGTACGTGGCATGGTTAGCAATCCTAAGATTACAACCCTGCAGGTCCTGTCCTTTAACTTAGCGCCTAACTCCTATGCAGGACCTCTTCACTCGTCTGACCCATGTCATTGGTACCGACATGGACCACGTTCAGTGATTGCTCACCCTCCCAGACCCTGGCACCCGGGAGGCTACATACCATCTGAGAATCTCATTTTCACCCACAGAACCTCCTGTCCGTTCCCCTAACTAATGAGTCCACTATCACCACAATGTGCCTCTTCACTCCCCACCCCTTCCCTTCTGAGTCACAGAGACGGACTCGGTGTCAGAAACCCGACGACTGTCATTTTCCTCTGTTAGGTCAAGTTCAACCCCCCCCCCCCCCCCCCCCACAACAGCATCCAAAGTGATATACTTATTATTGAAGGGGATGGCCACAGGGGTACTCTGCACTGGCTCCTTAACCCCTTTTCACTTCCTGACAGTCACCCACTATCGTGTGTCCTGCACCTTGGGCATAACTACCTCTCTATATGTCTGAGCAACACACACAAAATGCCGGAGGAACTCAGCAGGCCGGGCAGTATCTAAGAAAAGAATACAGTCGTCGTTTTGGGCTGAAACCCTTCAGCAGGTCCGGAGAAAAATGTTGAGGAGTAGATTTAAAAGGTGGGGAGAGGGGACATAGAAATACAAGGTGATAGGTGAAACCTGGAGGGAGAAGGATGAAGTAAGGAGCTGGGAAGTTGATTGGTGACAGAAGGCCATGGAAGAAAGAAAAGAGGGGAGGAGCACCAAAAACAGGTGAAGGGCAGGCAAGGAGATACGGTGAGGGAGGGAAAAGGGGTTGGGAAATAGTGAAGGGCGGCATTATCGGAAGTTTGAGAAATCAATGTTAATGCCATCAGATTGGAGGTTACCCAGATGGAATACAAGATGTTGTTCCTCCAACCTAAGTGTGGCCTCATCACGACAGTGGAGGAAGGCATGGATTGACATACCAGAATGTAAAAGGGAAGTGGAAATAAAATGGGTGGCGTCATATATCTATGATAAATTAAACTCCCAGAAGTATATGCCCACATCAGGAATGAAAGCCTGGGATAGGGACATATCTGAATTGGGACAAAACTTAGACTGGGATGCGATTTGGGATAATGCTGCCGGTGCTTCGAAAAACCCAAATTATCGGTATATACACTTGAAATTTTGTCATATTTAACACTGAGAATTAGACATCAAATGGGACTGGTTCCTGGCCCATATTTAAAAACGTAAACACGAGAAATTCTGCAGATGCTGGAAATTCAAGCAACACACATCAAAGTTGCTGGTGAACGCAGCAGGTCAGGCAGCCTCTCTAGGAAGAGGTACAGTCGACGTTTCAAGCTGAGACCCTTCGTCAGGACTAACTGAAGGAAGAGCTAGTAAGAGATTTGAAAGTGGGAGGGGGAGGGGGAGATCCAAAATGATAGGAGAAGACAGGAGGGGGAGGGATGAAGCCAAGAGCTGGACAGGTGATAGGCAAAGGGATATGAGAGGATCATGGGACAGGAGGTCCAGGGAGAAGGAAAAGGCAGAGGGGGAAAAACCCAGAGGATGGGCAAGGGGTATAGTCAGAGGGACAGAAGGAGAAAAAGGAGAGAAAGAGAAAGAATGTGTGTATATAAATAAATAACGGATGGGGTACAAGGTGGAGGTGGGGCATTAGCGGAAGATAGAGAAGTCAATATTCATGCCATCAGGTTGGAGGCTACCCAGACGGAATATAAGGTGTTGTTCCTCCAACCTGAGTGTGGCTTCATCTTTACAGTAGAGGAGGCCGTGGATAGACATGTCAGAATGGGAATGGGACGTGGAATTAAAAAGCGTGGCCACTGGGGATAAACAGTCAAAATGTAATTGGCAACTGGTTGTATTGAATGTAATTTGTTGATATTGCAATAAAAAATTAGTATTAAAAAAAAATGGGTGGCCACTGGGAGATCCCACTTTTTCTGGTGGATGGGAGAAAAATGAGTGGCCACCGGGAGATTCCGCTTTTTAGGTGCTTGGCGAAGCAGTTTCTCAATCTACCTCAGGTCTCACCGATGTACAGGAAGCCACACTGGGAGCATCGAACACAGTATATGACCACAACAGACTCACAGGTGGAGTGTTGCCTCACCTGGAAGGACGGTTTTGGGCCCTGAATGGTAATGAGGGAGGAGGTGTAGGGGTTGGTGTAGCACTTGTTGGGCTTGCAAGGATAAGTGCCAGGAGGGAGATCAATGGGGAGGGATGAATGGACAAAGGAGTTGTGTAGGGAGCGATCCCTGTGGAAAGCAGAAAGTGGGGGTGGAGGGGAGGGAAAGATGTGCTTGGTAGTGGGATCCCATTGGAGGTGGCAGAAGTTTCAGAGAATTATGTGAGGAACTGGAGGCTGGTGGGTGAGGACAAGAGGAACCCTTTCCCTGGTAGGGTGGCGGGAGGATGGGGTAAGAGTAGATATGCATGAAATGGAAGAGATGCAGTTGAGGGCTGTGTTGATGTCCTATCTATCACCCCCTCAGCTTCCCAAATGATCCAGAATTCATCCAGTTCCATCTTCACCTCTTTAATGCAGATTGTTAGAAGCTGCAACTGGATGCACTTCTCACAGTTGTAGTCATCAGGGACACTGGAGTTTTCCGTGCCTTTCCACATCCGTCAAGAGGAGCATTCAAATATCCTGCCTGGCATCTCTACTGTCCTAGCTGGGCAGATATAAAGCTGGGAAGAAAAGTAGCTTAGAGCTTTTCTTGTCCTTGCTTTATCTGACTGAAACCTTGAAGAGTTAAAGCCTCAAGATCACCACTCTGACTCTGTGTACTCAGACTACAGCTGCTGCATGTGCTCCGGCTTCCTTTCCTTTGCTCTTGCTAATCGATCGCAAATGCTGACTGGTTGCTGGTGAAAGCTCTATCACACTGCCATGACCTGCTGCTGCCCTTTTCTACTCGGGCAGTGGACCTGAGTGAAATACCCTCCTCTCAAACTTCCAATGACCAGGTTGGTCACAGGTCAAAGACCTATTACGCTGCCATGACTCACTGTGTATTATAAATAAATTATACCTAGGTTATATAGGACAGGGAAGATAAAAGACTGAATAAAACAAGAAATTAGTGCAAAAAATCATCCATGGTAGTGAAAGAGGCGGACTGTAGTGTTCTGTTGCTGAGGTATGATTAGGTTTGTGCAGGTCAGTGCAAGAATCTGATGGTTAAAGAAATTTGTTCCTGACCTGTTGGCATAGGACTGGCCAAAGGGTAACAGTGATCAGAGGCCAAGAATCGGACAGTGCATTAGAATAGATTGTGGTGCCAAATGTACCCAGAGTGAATGCCAAATCCTACAAAAATTTCCTTTCATATTCAAAAGCATTAAAAATATTGACATAAGCATTTGGTAAAGACATCATTCTATTTCAAAATATTTTCAAGACAATGATAGTGATACTTCACATTTGACTCTGAGAATGTACTTACTTTTAGAATAAATTGAGAAGTGAAATATCTGCAGAATCCGTTGTGTTTATGATTTGTAGCTCCACCGTGAAATCTCTTGGGGTATGAAAAAGTTTTCATCTTCTCTTTGACAGGACATCAGTGAGACCCTCCCTCACTGCTCCTCCTCTGATCTCTGCTGTTCTCTGACTCTCCAACCATATACTCACACAGACCTGCTTCCACAGCCAACCGTCCTCCCTGGGAACTTGTCTCCGCTGCAATCTTGTGACACATGGCCTTCAGCTCTGTTTACAGGTCTTCTAGTTTGGGACCAGAGAGGATCTCAGGTGCCTGTATTCAATTGGCTGTTTCTCGCCTGGATTCTATGCACCTCCCTCACTGCCATGCGGAGATACTTGCGGGACCTGTCTCTTTCTTTATCAGGAAGGATCAGAAAATCATCTGCTTCCAGACCATGGGCCCTGCCATCTCCAGTTCAGGCCTTGGCCTCTTGCAGACTGTGGACCCCGCTGCCTCCAGCTCCAGCTCTGACCTTGGGACTGGCTCTCTCCAGACCATGAATTCTGCCATTTCCACCTACAGTTCCAACCACAGTCCTGGGCACCTCCAGCACCGGCTCCGATCTTGGCCACCTGCACCTCCAGGCTGAGAGCTTTATCACCACCCCTGATTCCTACAGCTCCTCTTCTCTCACCACTACTTCCTATCAACCCCAAGTCTCTCAGGCTCCCCCCTACTCTTGTCACCCCTTTACTCTGTACCCCATCTTCCTCCCACCCCACTTTCCTAAACGCGCCAATCCTTCCCGCTCCTCTAATCCCGCCAACTCTCTATCCTCACCTGAGTTCTGCGGCTGCCATGATGCTGAGCTTTTCCTCTGCCTTCTCTGTCTTCAAGCCTACATTTTTGGCAAGGATCCCCCATGTCGCAGAGATGACCGCTTCTCTTACTTTCATCTCACCTCCTCTTCTTGGGCATCCCGCTCTGGTCTTCTGCATGGTCTGGATCTTGACATCTCTAACTGTCTAAAAGACATCAACCATCTCGACTTCAGCACTCCTCTCTCCTATTCAAGCTGCACAAACTCTGATTGCACCGCCCTCCTCTATCTCTGCACCAATCCCAACCTCACCATCAAATCTGCAGACAAGGTGAGTGTTGTAGTCTGGCAGACTGACATCTACCTTGCTGAGCACAGGTGGAAACTCTCAGACTCCTTCTCTTACTTAGTCCTTGAACAGGACCCCAATAAGGAGAATCTTCTCCTGCACCATCACCAATCTCAACAACTCTGGAGATCTCCCATCCACTGCCACCAACCTCAGACTCAGAATCAGGTTTAATGTCATTGGCATGTGGTATGAAGTTTGCTCTGCAGCAGCAATATATTGCAATACATAACAATAAAAACTATAAATTACAATAAGAAATCTATAGAAATTTAAATTAAACAAGTAGTGCAAAAAGAGGGAAAAATAGTGAGGTAGCATATATAGGTTAATTGTCCATTCAGAAATCTAATGGAAGAAGGGAAAATGCTGTTCCTGAAACATTGACTGTATATTTTCATGCTTCTCTACCTCCTCCTTGATGATAGCAATGAGAGAGGAGCATGCCCTGGGTGGTGGGGGTCCTTAATGATGGATGACGCCTTTTCAAGGTACTGCCTTTTGAAGGTCTCCTCGATGCTCTGGACGCTTGAGCCCATGATAGAACTGGCAGAGTTTACAACTTTCTGCAGCTTTTTCTGACTTTGTTCAGTGGCCCCTCCATTTCAGACCAGCTGGAATGCTTTACACGGTACATCTCTAAAAAGTAGCAAGAGTTTTCCAAGCCTCTAAGTGAAATATAGTGGCTGCTGTGTCTTTTTTGTAATTGTATCAATATGTTGGCCCCAGGATACATCTTCAGTGTTGTTGACACCCAGGAGCTCAAAATTACTCACCCTTTCCACTGCTGATCTTTCGGTGAAGCTCCGGTATGAGTTCCCTCGACTTCCTTTTCTTGAGGTCTACAATCAATTCCCCTTCTTGAGGTCTACTGATGCTGAGTGCAAGGTTGTCATTGCGACATCAGTCAACCAGCTGATCTATCTCCTTCCTGGATGCCTCCTTGTCACCATCTGATATACTGCCAACAATAGTTTTGTCTGCCAAATTTATAGATGGCATTTGAGCTGTGCCTAGCCAGACAGTCGTAGGTGTAGAGAGAGTAGAGCAAAGGGCACGGCACATATCACTGAGGTGTGCCAGTGTTGATCATCAATGGAGAGATGTTATTTCCAAACTGTACTGACTGTAGCCTCTCTCTTAGATCCCTTACTCTGCATTGCTCATTTCTTCCTCCTATCCAAGATCCACAAAGCTGATTGTCTGAGAAAGCCCATTGCTCCTGTCTGTTCCTGCCTTTGCATCTGTACACCTCGACCCCAACTTGTCTCATTTGGTTCAGTCCCTTCCATCCTCCATCTGTGACACTTTACACACTCTCGATCACTTCAGGTGCTCTGATCCTAATCACTATGGACATCCACTCCCTATACACTCTAACCCCATCAAGAAGGCCTTAAAGCTTTCCACTTTTGGTTGTTCAACAGACCTAACTAGCTCCCCTCCATCATTACCCTCCTCCATCTGGTGGAATTGTTCCCACCCTCAACAATTTTTCTTTTGGCTCCTCCCACTTTCTCCATACCCTAGGTGTAGCCATGTGCACCAGCCATGCCTGTCTTTTTGTCGGTCATGTGGAATAGTCCATGTTTCAAGCCTACATTGGTAACACTCTCCAACTATTTCTTTGCTACATTAAGAACTACATTGGTGCTGCTTTCCTACACCTGTACTGTACTCATCAACTTCATCAAGTTTGCTTTTAACTTCAAATTTACTTGGCCTACTTTGACACCTTCCTCTTTCTTGATCTCGCTGTCTCCATCTGTATTTACTGATATTGTTTATAAACCTACTGACTCTCAGAGCTAGGTTGGCTATATCTCTGCCCACCCTGTGACTTGTAAAAATGCTATTCCCTTTACTCAGTTTCAGTTCTCAGGATGTGGCTTTCTATTCTAGAGAATCTGAGATATACTCCTTCTTCAAAGTATGGGGTTTCCTTTCCACCACCATTGATGCTGCTCTCACTCACATCTCCTCCATTTCCTGCACCCTCACCCCATCCTCCCGCACATCTGCCCTCACCCCATCCTCCTGCACGTCTGCCCTCACCCCATCCTCCTGCACGTCTGTCCTCACCCTGTCCTCCCGCACACCTGTCCTCATCCTATCCTCCTGCCACCATAACAGGAATAAGGTTCCCTTTGTCCTTATCTGCCACCCACAAGCCTCTGTAACTAGCACATCATTTTGTGTAACTTCTGCCACCTGCAATTGGATCCTTACTCTAAGCACATCATTCCATCTTTCCTTGCCTTCTGCAGAGATTATTGTCTACCTTAGCTCCCTTGTCCACTGATTTCCCTCCTGGCACTTATCCCACAAATGCCACATCTGTCCCTGCAATGCCTCCCTCATCACCATTCAGGGCCTCGGATAGTCCTTCTGTGAAACTGAACAGTGAGTATCCAAACCGAATACTACAACAAACCATTGTCAGTTATAAATCAGGAAAACATCAATTTAAAAGAAAAGAAAATATAAAATATTACAGAACATGAAATCTTGTACTGTATATACTTTAACTTTATGCACTGATTCAGACACATAGAAACATAGAAAACTTACAGCACAATACAGGCCCTTCGGCCCACAAAGCTGAGCCGAACATGTCCTTACCTGAGAAATTACGCAGGGTTACCCATAGTCCACTATTTTTCTAAGCTCCAAGTACCCATCCAGGAGTCTCTTAAAAGACCCTATCATATCTGCCTCCACCACCATCACCGGCAGCCCATTCCACGCACTCACCAATCTCTGCGTAAAAAACTTACCCCTGACATCTCCTACGTGCCTATTTCCAGGCACCTTAAACTGTGCCCTCACGTGTTAGCCATTTCAGCCCTGGGAAAAAGCCTCTGACTATCCACATGATCAATGCCTCTCATCATCTTATACACCTTTATCAGGTCACCTCTCATCCTCTGTTGCTTCAAGGAAAAAAGGCCGAGTTCACTCAACCTGTTCTCATAAGGCATGCTCCCCAATCCAGGCAACATCCTTGTAAATCTCCTCTGCACCCTTTGTATAGTTTCCACATCGTTCCCATAGTGAAGTGATCAGAAATGAGCACAGATCTCCAAATGGGGCCTGACCAGGGTCGTATATACCTGCAACATTACCTCTTGGCTCCTAAACTCAATCCCACAATTGATGAAGGCCAATGCACCATATACTTTCTTAACCACACAGTCAACCTGCTATGGACTTGGACCCCAAGACCCCTCTGATCCTTCACATTGCCAAGAGTCTTACCATTAAGATTATATTTGACCTACCAAAATGAACCACCTTACACTTACCTGGGTTGAACTCTATCTGCCACTTCTCAGCCCATTTTTGCATCCTATCAATGTCCCGCTGTAATCTCTGACAGCAGCCCTCCACACTATCTACAACACCTCCAACCTTTGTGTCATCAGCAAATTTACTAACCCATCCCTCCACTTCTTCATCCAGGTCACTTATAAAAATCATGAAGAGTAGGGTCCCAGAACAACACTCACAACAGGCTGGAGGAACTCAGCAGATCGGGCAGCATCCATGGAAAAGATCGGTCGACGTTTTGGGCCGGAACCCTTCGTCAGGGTCCCAGAACAGATACCTGAGGCACACCACTGGTGACTGACCTCCATGCAGAATACAACCCATCTACAACCACTCTTTGCTTTCTGTGGGCAAGCCAGTTCTGGATCCACAAAGCAATTTCCCCTTGGATCCCATGCCTCCTTACTTTCTCAATAAGTCTCGCATGGGGTACCTTGTCAAATGCCTTGCTGAAATCCATATACACTATATCTACTGCTCTACATTCATAAATGTGTTTTGTTACATCCTCAAAGAATTCAATCAGGCTCGTAAGGCACAACCTACCTTTGTCAAAGCCATGCTGACTATTCCTAATCATATTATGCCTCTCCAAATGTTCATAAATCCTGCCTCTCAGGAACTTCTCTATCAACTTACCAACCACTGAAGTAAGACTCACTGATCTATAATTTATTGGGCTATCCCTACTCCCCTTCTTGAATAAGGGAATAACATCTGCAACCCTCCAATCCTCCAGAACTTCTCCTGTCCCCATTGATGATGCAAGCAGGTTCATAAATCCTGCCTCTCAAGATCTTCTTCATCAACATATCAACCACTGAAGTACACATTTGGATCAAGATGCAAGCCATTTCCATGTCCGGTGTTATGAGTTTGTCCATAAAGCAACACTATGTCAAATAGTTTCTAAGAATAGTGTTCTTTTACTAAAGGAAGAATAATGGAAGAAATAGTCAGCAGATCAGGCAGCATCTGTCGAAGCATTGTTTCAGATTGAGGACTTGTTATCAAAACTGTTCTGATGAAGAGATTTGACCTGAAGTATTAACTTTTCTCTTTTTTCCATAGATGCTGCTCAGTGTTCGTGGCAGATTTTGTTTCTATTTCAGATTTACATCAGAGCTGTTTTTGTTTTTTTTATTGTAGCTAATGAAAGAGTTGCACTCAGAACTTTTGAGCATTGTTAACATAAAAAAAGTACTTCAGAGAATTGGTAAAGATCTGGAAGATTTATCTGTTAAGTGCATAGTTTATGAAGACTGTGGAGAGCATCTTGTGAGAAAACCACCTCAATCATGAAAGTGGTTTATGAGACCACTCTGTCTTGTCTACATGAATGACCATGAGAGAGACATGGACACTTCCTTCTGTTAGAGTACAGCTATTCAAAGAGCATTGAAGTGAAGAATGTTAGGATCACACATCATCATTCAATGTGACCTGAACAAACTTGAATCCAATTCTCAATATAGTATCTTCCTAAAGACATTGCATTCAATAGTAGTTCACAATTTTGGTCCATATTTCAGTAAATAGTTTGTGAAACAACATGAAAACAAACAAAAAAACTCTTTCATCTCCTACTGTCCATTCTCCACCGTGGAAGTTGAGGAATCAGGATGCATATGAAAAAAGTAATTGAAAAGGCATGTTTCAGAAGACAAATCTCTAATGAGGCGTGAACACACAAATTTTCCTCTGAGATTGAATTGAAGTCATGTTAGGTTACAAGGTGTCAACAAAGTAATGAGGCAGCATGGTAGTGTAGTGGTTAGCATAATGTTTTACAGTACAGGTGATCCAGGTTCAATTCCCGACACTGCACTTAAAGGAGTTTATATGTCTTCCCTGTGACAATGTGGGGTTTCCTCCACGTGCTCTGATTTCCTCCCACAGTGCAAAGACGTATCGGTTGGTACATTAGTTGGTTATTGTAAATTGTACTGTGATTAGGCTCAGATTAAATTGGAGGACTGCTGAGTGATGTGGCTCGAAGAGCCGGAAGGGCTTATTCTGCGCTGTACCTGAATAAGTAAATAAATCTAGAGGGGAAGGTAAAGAAAGGCTGTTGAAACAGTGAAAGTATTGTGACATTGGGAAGAGGTTCAAACTACAATATAATGTTCTATAGTTGGGACTTTGAGGCAGATCAGAGATTTAAAAAAATGGGATATCAAAAAGATTATGTCTATACGTGGTTAAGAAAATTTTCTCAAAAGCTTTGGTGAGACATTCAGGGAGTGAAGGGAAAGAGCCAACCCTGGGTTCAATTTATCTCATCCTTGTTGATCTAAACTCCCCTCAGGTCATCTGCTACTCTCAATCCTTCAACTGGGTTCAGAACTTATTTTGTCCTTGGCAAAATCTATATATTTTACATAATAATGAGAACAACCATAGGCTTAGAGTTACCTCTACAGCATTGCTTTAACACAGGTGAGAGTTTTCTTGTCTGTTACTAGATGGGCCTTTACAAATGATTTAAAGACATAATTTCAAATTACAACATAGAAATTACAAATGTGCGTTCAGTTAATTAAATAAGGTATTTAATTAAGTCCAACACACAAGATGCTGCAAGAACGTGGGTGGATGGTGCCAGACCTGCTGGGTTCCTCCAGTGTTTTGTATGTTGATCCATATTCCAGCATCTCCGGTCTCCTAAGTCTTACTTTTAAATAAGATTTTTGTATTTGTGGTTAATGACTGTAAAATCACTAGACTGCTGTAACAAACTGCCTGGGTCAGTAAGGTCTGGTCTCTTTAACAGGTGAGGTCTACACATACTGTATGTCTGAAATATCCTCCAAAGCAGTTCAGCAATCACTTCAGCTCTCCTAAAATGACATGTGAATAGGCTTCAACACAGGTATATATTACAGAGGATTTTTTATGTCTACTCTGGAGAGCAGATGGGGCCTTGGTTTAAAGTCTGTTCAAGGACGCGGGTCTCTAGTAAGAGGGGAGTGCAACATTTTCTGCCTCTGAGACAGCAGACTGAGCTCCGGTTGATATTATTCTTAACTTTAATTCACACCAAGAACTCAAGACCTCAAGCGTCTTTCTTAGAAACTTTCAACTCAATATTTTGGCATATAAACTGATTAAGTACCTGCAGGTTTTTCAATTTCATTTATTATAGTGTGTGCCTTTGAAATTATTTCTATCGATCCAGCTTGTAGTCAGAACTTAATAGTATGAGCTCAGTATTCCAAAACAAAATACAAGGCAAAATTAGGACATCTAACCCTTCCAGTAATAGATTCAGGTAAAGATCAAACCATATACAGACTGAAAAGTTGAAAGCCCCTTCGTTTGATGCCAGAAGGAGCTTGCAAGAACTGAACAAAACCAGAAATACTCAGCAGGACAGTCAGCATCTCTGGTGGAGCAAACAGAATCAACATTTCAATCTAATAGCACTCCATTAGAAAAGTGAGCAAGTACACTCAGTGGCCACTTTATTAGGTACACCTGTTCAACTGCTCATTAGTGCAAATATCTAATCGGCCAATCATGAGGCAGCAATTCAATGTGTAAAAGCATGCAGTCATGGTCAAGAGGTTCATCTGTTGTTCAGACCAAACATCAGAATGGGAGAAGAAATGTAATCTAAGTGACTTTGACAGCAGAATGATTGTTAGTGTCAGACAGCACGGTTTGTGTATCTCAGAAGCTGAGGATCTCCTGGTATTTTCATGCACAACAGTTTACATCCAGTGACCGGCAGTTTCATGGGCAAAAACACCTTGTGATTGAGAGAGGTCAGAGGAGAATGGCCAGACTGATTCAAGCTGACAGGAAGGCAACAACTACTCAAAAAACAGCGTGTTACAACAGTGGTGTGCAGAAGAGCATCCCTGAATGCACAACACATCGAACTTTGAAGTGAATGGACTACAGCAGCAGAAGGCCATGAACATGCACTCAATGGCCACTTTATTAGGTACAGGAGATTCCTAATGAAGTGGCCACTGAGTATTGAAGTGCTTTAAATTATCAGAAGTGGGGAGGAATATGTCACGGGGTGGGGGGTGGGGTTGATGGCGGACCCAAATGCAAACAGGACTTGACCAGAATAGGGATGTGACAGGGCAGAGACAAGGAGAAGGGACAAGAACACGGACTTGGGCTAGGACATGGACAGGACAGGGAACCCGGACAAGGAACTATGCACTAAGAGTCTGGGCTTGGGCTCCGAGCCAGAGACTGGACAAGGACCCAGAACCTGGGTCTTGTCTCGGGCTCAGGCCCTAGAACCGGGCAAGGACATGACATGACTACAGGACAGGATGAGGTTGGGGTCTTGGCTCTTGAGGCTTGAGCTTGGAGGCTGGGATCTTGGCTCTTGTGGCCTGCAGGCTGGGGTCTTGGCTCTTGAAATGTGGAGGCCGATTACTCGGAGGCTGGAGCTCAGAGACAGACTGGGAACTGAACATCAACATAGAGCCGGGACTTATCCTTCGAAAAGCCAGGATTCATCCTTAACACGACACCAATATGAGACAGGACAGTACATAGACATAGAGCCAGGACTTATGCTTAGACAAGCCGGGACTCAACTTCTTCTCCACACCAAGGTGGGGCAGGACCATCCATCGGGTAACTGCAGAACGGCCGGACTTAGCCAACAGAGGCAAAGACAAGACAAGGCAAGACAGGTCCCCCCTCAGGGCAACAGCAGAACGGCCTGACTTACCTCACGGAGGCGAGGACAAGACAAGACAGATCCCCCCACAGGGGAATGGCAGAACGGCCTGACTTACCCCACGGACGCCAGGACAAGACAAGACAGATCCCCCCACAGAGCAACAGCAGAACGGCCTGACTTACCCCATGGAGGTGAGAACAAGAAGAGACAAACACCAGAGAATGACAGACAGTTCCATCTCTGCATCAGGGTAGCTCCGAGCAGCAGTTACGGTCAGCAACCTCGGCTGGCTACGGAAACAGCTGGATCCCTACCTAGCTCGGAGTGGCTGATGGTCACTCAACTGGCCCAGGAAATGGCCGAAACCATACCGCAAAGATGGCTCTGACTACTGACAGCAAGGCTCCATGAAGTGATGGTTTTCCAACACGGCCTAAAGATGGCAAGAGGCCGCTCTAACCTTCCACCGGCAGGTTGCTTCCAGGAAATCTTGACAGGACAAGCCAGCAGCTCATACATGACCCTAAGGCCACTTATATTCCAAGCCCCAAGATGGGAATCAGGTGCCTACGATTAACTCAACCAAACAAGGGACAGCTGGAAGACCCAGAGTCCTGAGACCACGGACTGGACCGTGAACCAGAATGTGGACTTCATGGACCAGACCATGACAGAATGTTTGTGATCAGGTACAGGATCAAAACTTCCAAAGAAATACTTACTTCAAATGCTGGTAGTTAAAGACAAAAGGTACAGTATAAATTGAAACTGAAAATAATGTTTATAAAAATAGATAAAGCTGTTTAGCTGTTTTATTGAACACACTGGTTATTGTTTCACATTTTCAGCACCTGCAGTTTCTTTTCCAATTCTTGAAACTTTTCCAGTCTCTAATTGGCGAAGTCTCTGGGTATGACCCAGACTGAATCAAAATCTGCCGACATTTGGGATAGATGGGATCAGTTAGGATAGTTCTATTGAGAATGGATGGAGGAGAAATCATTTTCTGTGAGGAAGTGACAGAACAAGCCTCTTGACTTCATATTGAAGTTTGTTACATTCTTTTGTCTATGATCTCATGCTCTAATGCCCTTTGACCAAATAACCTTATTTACAGTTTATTCCTGTTTTCACTCCCATTTTACCCTATCAGAGAAATCCCCATCCCGCCCCCCCCCCCCCACAAGCTTCTTTGGGCTCTTTTCAGTTCTGACCGAGGGTCTTCAACCCAACACATTAACTCTGTATCTCTTCCTGCAGTTGCAGCCCTACCTGCAGAGTGTTTCCAGAATTTTCTGTTTTGGTTTTAGATTTCCAACACCTGCAACTTATTTGACTTTAGCTTCAAATTTGTATTTTTGGCTGCACTTTTTCTTCCTTTAATATTTTTCTTTTCTATTCCTAGTTGTAGCAATCGCAACAGAGCATAAGCTGCAGTACTGGGCCACTACGTAGAAGAAGTTCTGGATTTCATTTAAAGGTGATTGTCAGGAAGCTCAGGATATGTTCAAGTGTGTGTTTAAATCTAAGGTTCTGTCTAAATGTTGCTCGAATTAAATGATTAGTAAGTGTAATAAGCTGGTTCCCTTTTCTGAGGAAGTTATCCACATGCAGTCAAATACTCAGAGGCAGGTGGATTGGATATGGCTTCGCAAGTCACTGAGATTTCTGCTCTCTGACCTTCTACCCTGAACCCGCAAACATCTTCAAGTTAAATCTCTCCCCTAAAATAATGAACGCCCATCAGGAGAAGCCAGGCTTAAGACTGTGATTCACCATTTGGTCAATTTCCTCTTCATCTTTTCCTATTGTATCGTGGCCAAAGTAGAACAAAACGTGTGCTTCCCCAGTCTTTATACATTGATATTCTCCTGTTGGCCTTTTCAGTTGCTTCTCTTTTGATGGGCTTTGTATCTGAAGATTGTAGGACAGATCCCTACAGTGTTATTAATCCATAGGCCTCAATAATTCAGTGATTTGCTGGAGTAACTCATAAGGTTAATAGACATAGACATAGAATAGTACAGCACAGTACAGGCCCTTGGACCAACAATGTTGTGCCGACCCTCAAACCCTGCCTCCCATATAAGCCCCCACCTTAAATTCCTCCATATACCTGTCTAGTAGTCTCTTAAATTTCACTAGTGTATCTGCCTCCAACACTGACTCAGGCAGTGCATTCCACGCACCAACTACTCTCTGAGTAAAAACCTTTCTCTAATATCCCCCTTGAACTTCCCACCCTTTACCTTAAAGCCATGTCCTCTTGTATTGAACAGTGGTGTCCTGGGGAAGAGGTGCTGGCTATCCACTCTATCTATTCCTCTTAACATCTTGTATACCTCTATCATGTCTCCTCTCATCCTCCTTCTCTCCAAAGAGTAAAGCCCTAGCTCCCTTAATCCCTGATCATAATCCATACTCTCTAAACCAGGCAGCATCCTGGTAAATCTCCTCTGTACCCTTTCCAATGCTTCCACATCCTTCCTATAGTGAGGCGACCAGAACTGGACACAGTACTCCAAGTGTGGCCCAACTAGAGTTTTATAGAGCTGCATCATTACCTCGCGACTCTTAAACTCTATCCCTCGACTTATGAAAGCTAACACCCAATAAGCTTTTTTAACTACCCTTTCTCCCTGTGAGGCAACTTTCAGGGATCTGTGGACATGTACCCCAGATCCCTCTGCTCCTCCACACTACCAAGTATCCTGCTATTTATTTTGTACTCTGCCTTGGAGTTTGTCCTTCCAAAGTGTACCACCTCACACTTCTCCGGGTTGAACACCATCTGCACCTTCTTAGCCCACTTCTACATCCTATCAATGTCTCTCTGCAATCTTTGACAATCCTCTACACTATCTACAACACCACCAACCTTTGTGTCATCCGCAAACTTGCCAACCCACCCTTCTACCCCCACATCTAGGTCGTTAAATCATATTATTTTTTATCAGTCTATTTTATAGCATCCTAAGATCTCGTCATTAAGTCCTGAATTACTCTGACTGACTTTGTAACTAATTAAAAGGGACTCAAATCATTTTAGGGTTTGTTGAAACACGTCCTTGCATCATCCACCATTTCCACGCATCTTCATCTATTACGATGCCTTAGCATTTTAAAAATTGTGCAAGTTAATTAGAACGCAGATGTTATTAGAGCGCTTGAAGCTATTTTTGTGCTTATTCCTAATCCACCACTCAGGAACTCAAACATTTCTTTCAGGAGAAGCAACAAGTTACCTGCACTTCCTTCAATTCAGTGCACTGCACTTGGTTCTCATGATGTACAAACGTACTTACTGCCTGTAATGCTGCTGGGGTTTGAGACAGCAATGAAAGTCTTCCATTTCCAGTGGTGTTCAGGGCTTCCTTCATCGTGTCAGTAGTTTCTTGGTTTTCACTACTGTCACTCATGCAAGTCCCGGGTGGAGACTCAGGAATACTGTCGCGCTCAGATGTAGAAGGATATTTCACTGCTGTTGCTGTAACAATTTTGTTTTACCAGTCCGGGTTGCTGGCCCTGAGTAGAACCCCCGAACCTAGAGGACTGGTGCACCGCTCTTAGTCTACCCTTTGACCTGCTTGGCATGGGAGACTCTACCAAGACCCTAAATATATATCCCTGACTCCAGCCAACATCACTTCCAGGTCACTTAGGCATGCAAGCTCCAAACCATGATAAGGTTGTGGTCCTCATGGAGAGTTCTCAAGATGTGGTCTCCTTTATACTGTTGAAGCCAAACCCAGATTGGGTTCCCTCTTTCCAGTTCATCTCTAGTTAGCCAGCAGTTATTTGTCACTTTATTTCTTCATCTCTCTCCCCTGCTGGCATCCTGCTTTGCTCTACTAATGCCCAGTACAAGCTTGAGGAGCAGCACCACATCTTCTATCTGGGCACATTGCAGCCCATCTACCTGTTACATTAAATCAATGTTTTCTCACTCCACAGATGTTGCCTGATCTGCTGAGTATTTTCAGCAATCACAGTTGCTTCAGAGTTGCCGCATCTGCTGAATTCGGCTCTCTCCATTTCAGCATGCATTTTTTGGTTCTGTTCCCTCTGTCTAACACAACTGAATCCAGTTATGTTACTTGGAGCAAGATACGCAAAATGCTGGTGGAACTCAGCAGGCCAGGCAGCATCTATGGAAATGAATAAACGGTCTACGTTTTGCTTCAGCCTCCATCATTTTGTGTCTGCTGTTCTGGATTTCCAGCATCTTCAGAAACGCTTGTGCTTATCTTACCTGGCCCACTTGGTATTTACCTGATCACAAGCACTCCCTCTCACCCTTCCTCCTCTCTGTAACTGATAGCACACTTAGAAACATAGAAAATCTACAGTCATTACTGTTCCTTTGGCCCACAATGTTGTGTCGACCATGTAACCTACTCTAGAAGCTGCCTAGAATTTCCCTATCGCATAGCCCTCTATTTTTTCTAATCTTCACGTACATATCTAAGACTCTCTTAAAAGACCCTAAAAAGACTTGTTTTTCTCTCTTTTCCTGATCTCATGAAGAGTCTTTTCTCTGAAACACTAACTGTGTTTCTCTCTCCATGGATGCTGCCAGATCCCATGCAATGATTCTTTCTGGTATTTGATTTATCACTGGCAAGTATTTACTGTTTGCTTGTTTATTATTATTTCTTCTTTTTGTATTTGCACAGTTTGTTGTTTTCTGCATTCTGGTAGAATGCAACAGTTTGGTTCAAAATTCAAAGTACATTTATTATCAAAGTATGTATACATTATACAGCCCTGAGTTTGTTTCCTTACAGGCAGCCACAAAACAAAGAAACCTCAAAAATAACTCATTAAAAATAATACCAACAAATATCCATTGTGCAGAAAGAGAAATAAAAAACAAATTGTGTAAACATAAAAGTGTGCAAAAGTGAGTCCGTAGTTGTGAGGCCCAGAGCTACCGGAGCAGGCCTCAGTCTGAGCCTCAGTTCAGCACAGAGCCGAGTAAGTGTCACTGAGCCCGGAGCAGGCCTCAGCCTCAGTTCAGTGCAGAGCCGAGTAAACATTACGGAGCAGTAAGTAGAACCAGCCCAGTCCTCGCCTCTTGTCCTGACACCTTGGCTTTCCAGTCTGTCTGGCCAGGTGTTTAAATCATCCAAACATTGGGTTGTTCTTCGCACTAGGACCCGGGCCTCGCTGCCATGTTTTGGACCGTACCTGAACTTTCCAAATCGGCCAGGAGCTTAGATTGATCAAGCCTTGCTCTCAGTTTAGGTGGACGGGCCTCGAATATGCTACTTCCCCGCTCTGCTTGCCCTGACTTTGCCTCGACCTCTCTTCGCACCCTCACACTTCGACCCTTAACTCAGCCTCACTTTCGCTCGCCTGTCTATTGTTAGTGGTGATCGCTTACTAGAAATTTTACAAGAAAAAGTGTTATTTATAAAGTATTTGGTTGCAATCTTTATTTTGTTTGCCACTGGCGAGTAGTCACTGGGCTTCACCAGCGCCATCTTAAACCAGAAGTTGGGCGGTCTTTCATTGATTCTGTTACTATTATTCGATAAATTTATTGAGAATGCCCACAAGTAAAATATAGAAACATAGAAACATAGAAAACCGACAGAACAATACAGGCCTTTCGGCCTGCAAAGCTGTGCCGAACATGTCCTTACCTTAGAAATTACCTAGGATTACCCGTAGCCCTCTATTTTTCTAAGCTCCATAAACCTATCCAGGAGTCTCTTAAAAGACCCTATCATATCCTCCTCCTTCACTGTCGCTGGCATCCCATTTGACGCACTCACCACTGTCTGTGTAAAATTCTGGCCCCTGACATCTCCTCTGTACCTACTTTCAAGCACCATAAAACTGTGCCCTCTCATGCTAGCCATTCCAGCCCTGGGAAAAAGCCTCTGACTATCCACATGATCAATGCTTCTCATCATCTTATATAACTTGATCTCAGGGTTGTACATGGTGATATACATGTACTTTGATAATAAATTTACCTTGAACTTTTAATATGCAGAACTCTTTAATTGCCCTATACATTTTGCAATATCACTTTATATACACACATACTTCACAGCTTTAGTCTATATATAATCATAAAATTTCTAACAAAAGTCAGAACCTCACGTGTGAAATAGACTGCCATTCCTTTCTATTCCATCTTGGCACGTTCCAGTCAGGATGGCACTGAGCTGCAATCTCCATCGAGGTTTGAGGCTCAGAGTCAGTTTGTTTTAGGTTTGTCGGGATGGTTTTGGAGGCAGTGCAGGGAGTTAGTGGATAAGTTAAAGTTCAGCGACAGGGATGAGGAGAGTTAGAGGTCAGGGGCAGTAAATGAAGAGTTAAGGACAGGAGCCAGATTTCAAACCTGAGGGTACCACGGTGCAAAGCCAATGAACTCCAGAGAGGGATGTCAGGTCAGCAAGCATTGAGATGAAGACCAGTGATTCCTCTGGTCAATGTGAACCCCTCAGCTCAATGGGTACTGGGATGGGAGATTCAAGTGGGCAGGAGACATGTAACCCCACCAGGTTGGTGAGTCCTGGGACTGGAGGTCCAAATGAGTCTGGAGTTTGCGGCCTGTAGTTTAGGGCCCTGTGATTGTCTTGTCCTGGGGTTAATACCAAGGGCAGAAGCTCGAAGGTTGAAAAACAAAGTCACTGAGTCTGGAAGTCGACCCAATGGTTGAAGCCCCTGGGTTTGCATATTCTGAAGTCGAAGGCTTGATATCTGTGAGTCAGGGACAGGAGCAACCTCTCAAGTCAGTGAGCCTTGGGATTGATGGCCCATGTGAGTCCGGAGTTTGAGGCCTCGCGTTCAAAGTCATGTGATCAGCATGTCCTGGGGTCAGTACTGAAAGTCAAAGACCATAGTCAGAGAGTCTGGAAGTTGAGGCCTGGTGGTCAAGACCTATTGGAAGGAATGTCAGAAACTTGGAGGCCCGATTTCTGCAAGTCTGCAAGTATGAGCTGGGAGTTTGCAAGGATTGGAGGATGGAGGCTTGGATGAGGCCTGTCTATATGTATGAGTGGGTGGATGAAAGGGGAAAGTGGCTTGTTTTTCCTGTTGTTCTGTTCAACATTGTGGGCTTTCTATTTAGTGCCGGAATATGTGATGACACTTGAAAGGTTGCCACCCACCCCCAGCAGATCCTTGGGTTTTGTTTTGCTGGTTTTTAACATGAATGATACACTTCACTGTATGTTTCAATGTATAGTGCCTATATAAAGTATTCAAAGTATTTCCCCCCCCCCCCAGATGTTTTCATGTTTTATTATTTTACAACATTGAATCACAGTGAATTTAATTTGGCTTTCTTGACACTGATCAACAGAAAAGACTCCTTCGTGTCAAAGTGAATACAGATTTCTACAAATTAGTCTAAATTTATTACAGTTATTAAACACAAAGTAATTGATTGCATAATTACTCATCTCCTTCAAGTCTGTGTGGATAAGTTTCTATCAGCTTTGCACACCTGGACACTATACTTTTTCCCCCATTCTTCTTTACAAAACTGCTCAAGTTCTGTCAGATTGCATGGGGATCGTGAGTGAGCAGCCATTTTCAAGCCCAGCCATAAATTTTCAATTGCATTGAGGTTGGGATTCTGACTTGGCCTCTCCTGTGTAGCTTTGGCTTTATGTTTGGGGTCATTGTCATGCTGGAAAACAAATCTTCTCCCAAGTAGCAGATCCCTTGCAGGCTGCATCAGGTTTTTGTCCAAGATTTCCCTGTACTTTGCTGTATTCATTTTACCATCTACCTTCACATGTCTTCCAGGGCCTGCTGCAGTGATGCAGACACCACCATGCTTAACGGTACGAATGGTGTGTTTTTGATGATGTGCATTGTAGGCTTATGCCAAAGATAGTATTTAGTCTGCTGGCCAAAAAGCTCAATTTTGGTTTCATCAGACCATAGAACCTCCTTCCACCTGATTCAGCATTTCCCACATGCCTTCTGGGAAACTCTAGCCAAGGTATCACGAGAGTTATTTTTCAATAGTGGCTTTCTCTTTGCCACTCTCCCATGAAGCTCCCAGGCAACAGTTGTTGTATGCATAGTCTCTCCCATCTCAGCCACTGAAGCTTGTAACTCCACCAGAATTGTCATGGATCTCTTGGTGGCTTCACTCACCTGTCCCCTTCTTGCACAGTCACTCAGTTTTTGAGGAAGGGCTGCTCTGGGCAGATTTACAGCTGTGACATATTCGTTCCATTTCTTGATGATTGATTTAACTGTACTCTAAGGGATATTCAGTGACTTTGACCTTTTTTTGTTTCCAACTCCTGACTTACGCTTTTCAATCGCTTTTTTGCAGAGTTGCTTGAAGTATTTCTTTTGTCTTCATGGTGTAGTTTTTGCTAGGATACTGACTCATCAGCTGATGGACCTTCCAGATACAGGTGTATTTTTAGTAGAATCAATTGAAGCAACTTGCCTGCACGTGGTGATCTCCATTTGAATAATTATGTGACTTCTAAAACCAATTGGCTGCAGCAGTGATGATTTGGTGTGTCATATTAAAGGGGGTGAATACTTGTGCAATCAATTATTTTGTGTTTTATGTTTGTAATTAATTTTGATTGCTTTGTAGAGATCTGTTTTCACTTTGACACAAAACAGTCTTTTTCTGTTGATCAGTATCAAAAAAAAAGCCAAATTAAATACACGTGATTCAATGTCGTAGAACAATAAA
The DNA here is from genome assembly GCF_030028105.1 of Mobula birostris. Taxonomy (NCBI): domain Eukaryota; kingdom Metazoa; phylum Chordata; class Chondrichthyes; order Myliobatiformes; family Myliobatidae; genus Mobula; species Mobula birostris. Next base: position 14,976,788 of record NC_092393.1, read on the forward strand.
ACATGAAAACTTCCAAGGGGGTGGGGGTTGAATACTTTTTAGGCAGTGTACATGTGATAAGTAAATGAAGCTGGATCTGTGAATGGCATTGGCAAAGCCAACATTTAATCCCCACAGCCTTTGAGAAGTGACTTGAAATGCTGCAGTCTTGTGGTGAAAGAGCTCGCACAGCATTGTAAGCTAATGAATTTTGATGTATTGACTCAATTGATAAGTGGTGATATGTGTCCATGTAAGAATGGTATGGCCTAGATGAAGAATCTGAACTCAGAACATCAATTGCCCATTTCCCCCAACAGATGCTGTCTGATTCATTGACTTCCTCCAGTATTACATGGGTAGGGTGAGATACACTGTCCGCTTGGTAGAAAATAATTTGCTTTTGCTCCTGCTTGCATGGCTTTGCTATTGTTGGTGATGGGAATTGCTTCTCTCCATGCTTAATTATCCAAAACAGTCCATGACCGGATGTGGCAGGGTCCTGGAGCGTTGAACTTACTGTATACAGTACTGCTCTGCTGTTTAGCTTGGAGGAGATCCGGTGGGGCTAGAAAGGGGAGGCATGAGGTTTTATCTGTTTTAGGTAAAATTAATGCTTTTCTTACACATGTCCCCATGTGCCCTTGGAGAACAGAACCCAAGTGCGGAGGAATGGCAGGCTTTTTCTGTCACGAGGGTTGCTGGCATCGACTCAGTCCAGGAGCTGTGGATGGCAGGCTCATGACTTGACCCAGGAGAGGAGGAATGGCAGAATCCCCATGAAGAGACTGAAACAAGAGGTTAGGCATAGGAATACCAAACGAACATCGGAGGAGAGACTGAGAGGCACCACGAGAGAAATCATTCTCTCCAACACAGTGATTCCACTGAGACAGTGAACAAGAGGCCTCTTTAAATAATCATAGGATGTGGGTAACACACACCAGTCACAATTAACTTGACAAAATTAATCTGAAAGCACAAGGGGTTTACTGCTCTAGTGAAGATAACAATTAGTAAATACAGGTGCTCAAGGACTCCAGACACTCAACATTCCATGGCAAGCCACAGAGCTGATGACAGCACGCCATTTTACACTGCTGACTGAGTCTGGTGTTGGTCTTTGTCTTGGTGCTGATAGCAGAGAGAATGATAAATGAGAGCATGGAAACAACTCAGCTTCGGCTGATGTCTACAACACCAGATTGGAGTTGTTACATCTGTTCTGAATCTATCCTATTAACACAGTGCTTGAATTTTTTTTTTAAAATGCAGAGGTTTAAAGTAAAAAGACAAAAATTCTGTAAATATTCAGCAAGTCAGACTTCATCTGTGGAGAGAGAAATAGAGTGAATATTTACAGTCAAAGAACATCTTCAGAGCCATTGTCCACAGCTTATGCTATGTAACACAACATTTTAGTGTGAAGATTGGGCATAGTCTCTTATGTAATGGAGTTACCTCTCAAGGATAAGTTCATCCACAGTGGGAAGCTGGTGAAGTGATGATTTTGATCTCCTGCTTCTTCACCTCCCTTGTTGATTCTTGGCTAATTATGTTTACTTCAAAGTTATTGCAGGGGCTATTTCACATTCTGACCACTGCTAGTTGGGACATGAGTGTTACTTCCTCTCCATTGGCTTTCCCTGATGCTTATAATACCTAGATACAATAAGGCTGGAGGATCAGGAATACCTGCCATGTCAGAGTGCCCTGCAGGAGAAGAGTAGGCAATTCCATTTCCCTTTCCAAATGCAAGATCTTGTTTGTAACTAATAAAGAGTGATGTATGTACAGACTGAAACTTGCAAGGATGGTGTTAGAGATACCTTCAGCAAACAGGCACTAGCTCTGGCTTCAGGATTACTTCAAGCCCAAAACTTTCTGCCTCTGCATTACTCTTGGCTACCAGAGGGCTCCAGCAATTTCATGAACAAATATACAAAGCAGATGGCTAATGCATTTTTGCCAGAACCTTTGCCATCAGTTTTGCAGAGGGTAACTGGCAATAGCATAACTGGCAGCTTTACAATTGCAGTTCACAAGATTTCCCCCAAGTGAAAGGCATCACTCATTCAGAATCAGAATCAGAATATGTCGTGAAATTCATTGTTTTGTAGCAGCAGTACATTGCAATTCATAATAATAAAAATATGAATTGCAATAAGAAATATACAGTATATAAAAATTAAATTAAAGAAGTAGTGTAAAAAGAAAGGAAAAAATACTGAGGAAGTGCTCGTGGGTTCATTGTCCATTCAGGAATCTGATGGTGGAGGGGAAGAAGCTGTTACTGAAACATTGAGCTTCAAGCTCCTGTACCTCCTCCTCGATGGTATCAATGAGAAGAGAGCATGTCCTGGGTGATGGGGGTCCTTAATGATGGATGCTTCCTTTTTGAGGTATTGCCCTTTGAAGGTGTCCTTGATGCTGGGGAGGCTAGTACCCATGATGAAACTGGCTGTTTACAAATTTTCTGCAGCATTTTCTAATCCTTTACAGTGGCCCCTCCATTCCAGACAATGATGCAGGCAGTTAGAATGCACTCCACAGTACATCCGTAGAAATCTGTGACTGACTTTGGTTCTCCTCAACCTCCCAATGAAATGCAACCGCTTCCATGCCTTCTCTGCAATTGCATCAATATTCTGGTCCCAGGATTATCCTCAGAGTTGGGGACACTCAAGAATTTGAAACACTTTCCATTTTTGATAACGTAATGAGGATTGTTGTGTGTCTTCCCTGGACTTCCCCTTTCTAAAGTCCACATTCAATTTTTTGGTCTTAAGGATGTTGAGTGCAAGGTTGTTGCTGCGACTCCACTCAACCAGCTGAACTATCTCACTCCTATATGCCTCCACATCACCCAAGTGAAATTCTGCCAACAATAGTGGTGTCATCAGCAAACTTATAGATGGTGTTTAAGCTGTGCCTATCCATGCAATCATGAGAGTAGAGAGAGTAATGCAGTCGGTGATTGTCAGTGAGGAGGAGATTGTAATCCAGTGTTGATTGTCAGTGAGAAGGAGATTGTAATCCAGTGTTGACTGTCAGTGAGGAGCAGATGTGATTTCAGATCCGCTCAGACTGTGGTCTGTGGTCTCGGAGAGGATCCAGTTGTAGAGGGAGGTACAGATGTCCAGGTTTTGGAGCTTTTTTGATTAGAACTGAAGGTATGATTGCATTGAATGCTGAGTTGTAATCAATAAGCAACAGCCTGATGTACGTAGTGCTATTATCCAGGTGATCCGAGAGCAAGTGGAGAGCCAATGAGATTGCATCCACTGTAGACCTATTGTGATGATAGGCAAATTGCAGTGGGTCCAGGTCCCTGCATAGGCAGAGTTTATTCCAGCCATGACCAACCTCTCAAAGCACTTCATCACAGTAGATGTAAGTACCACTGGGTGATAGTCATTGAGGTAGCTCACTCTGATCTTCATGGGCACTGCAATGATTGTTGCCCTTTTGAAGTAGGTAGGAACCACTGACTCCAGCGGTGAGAATTTGCAGCTGTCCTCGCACACTCCTGCCAGTTTGTTGGTATAGGGTTTCAGAGCCACACCTTTATGGCCTGATGCCTTACGAGGGTTCACCCTCTTGAGCAATGTTACATAACAATGTAAGAACATAAAAAATAGGAGCAGGAGTAGGCCATCTGGCCTATTGAGCCTGCTTTGCCATTCAATAAGATCATGGCTGATCTGATCATGGACTCATCTCCATTTACCTGTCTTTTCCCAAATTCCCCTTAATTTCCCCACTATGCAGAAATCTATCCAACCTTGTCTTACATATATTTACTGAGGTAGCCTTCACTGCTTTATTGGGCAGAGAATTCCACAGATTCACCACTCTTTGGGAAAAGTAGTTCTTCGTCATCTCCATCCTAATTTTACTCCCCCAAATCTTGAGACTATGTCCCCTCAAGATAATCTTGAACTCTAGTCTCACCTACCAGTAGAAACAACTTCTCTGGCTATATCTTAACTATCCCCTTAAAAATTTTATAATTATAAGATCTCTGCTCATCCTTCTGAATTCCAGCAAGTACAGTCCTAGGCGGCTCAATCTTTCCTTACAATCTAACACCCTCTTCTCTGGAATAAACTTGGTGAACCTTCTCTGCACTATCTCCAAAACCAGTATATCCTTACTCCAGTAAGGAGACCAGGACCAGAACTGCACGCAGTACTCCTGATGAGGCCTCACCAGTACCCTTACAGTTGCAGCATAACATCCCTGCTCTCAAATTCAATCCGTCTCACAATGGAGTCCAACATTCCATTTGTCTTCTTGATAGCCTGCTGCACCGGCGAACCAACCTTTTGTGATTCATGCACAAGCACTCCCAAGTCCCTCTGCACAACAGCATGCTGCAATCTTTTATCATTTAAATAATAATCTGATTTCTATTTTTCCTTCCAAAATGAATGACCTTGCATTTATTAACATTGTACTCCATCTGCCAGACCCTTGTCCACTCACTTAGCCTATCTATATCTCTCTGCAAACTCTCTGTATCCTCTACACAATTTGCTTTTCCACTCAAATTAGTTTCATCAGCAAACTTTGATACACTACACTCGGTCCCTTCTTCCAGATTGTTAATGTTTAACATAAACAGTTGCGGGCCCAGCATTGACTCTTGCGGCACATTGCTCACTGCTGACTGCCAACCAGAGAAACACCCATGTATCCCAACACTCTGCTTTCTACTGGTTAACCAATTCTCTGTCCATGCTAATATGTCACCCCCAACTCCATGCATTGTTATCTTATGGATAAGTCTTTTATGTGGCACCTTATCAAAAGCCTTCTGGAAATCCAAGTAAGTAATGTCCATCTGTTCCCCTCTATCCACTGTGGTTGTTATATCCTCAAAGGACTTCATTAAATTTGTCAAACAAGACCTGCCTTTGCTGAATCCATGCTGTGTCTGCCTGATGGATCCATTTCTTTTCTTTCCAGATGCCTCACTGTTTCTTCTTTAGTGATAGCTTCAAGCATTTTCCCAACTACAGATGTTAAACTAACTGGCCTTAGTTACCTGCCTTTTGCCTACATAATTTTTGGAACAGTGGTGTGACATTTGCTTTCTTCTAATCTGCAGGGACCTGCCCAGATTCCAGAAAATTTGGGTGAATTATCACCAAAGTCTCAACTATAACCTCTGCCATTTCTTTCAGTACCCTGGGATGCATTCCATCAGAACCAGGAGACTTGTCTATCTTTAGGCCCACAAGTTTACTCAGCACTACCTCTTTAGTGATAGCCATTGTATCAGGGTCCTCATACAATATAGTTCTGATTCAGCCTCTGAGACAGATATCAGAGGGTCAGCAGATGCTACAGGGATTTGCAACGGTCTAGTTTTATTCTCCCTTTCAAAGTGTGCATAAAAGGTGTTGAGCTCTTCTGGGAGTGAACCATCACAGCCATTCATCATGTTAGGTTTCGCTTTGTAGGAAATAATGGCCAGCAAACCCCACCAGAGATGACGTGCATTCAATTCTGTCTCTAACATCAATCAGAATTGTTTTTTTTGCCCTCAAAATAGCCTTCCGTAGGTCATACCTAGATTTCTTGTGTAGTTCTGGATCACAATCTTGACTGCCACAGACTTAGCCCTCACCAGTCTACTTATTTTCTAATGCATCTTTGGCTTAATTGTGCTGTTACTATGCCTTAGGCTCTCAATTATAAAGGCCATGCAGTGTAGATCCTAAAAGGTGCCCGCGACATCAATGTAGAAACAATGATCAATGTCCGCTACATCACCGTAGAAGGCAGCAGGCAAAGGTAAGTAGAACCTGTAAAGCGAAGAGAACAAGCCATTTGGAAAACTTTGAATGAAGAAGGGAAGGTGTGAGCCAAGAAGGAATCGTAGAGCATTATGTATTTACAAAGAACTTTGGAAGTGTTTCACACAGACTCCCACTCTCTGTGCAGCACTGGTAGATCTTCTAAGACAGCTAGCTCCCTGCTTTGAATACAGCTGCGAATGGAAAAAAATATGCTAACAGTATAAGACAAAAAGTGCGATGGTGACCCTGGTCAAAGGTACCATTGTAGGGAAATGTAATTGATGGAAATGTCCAGAATTCACAACTACTGACATTAGGTTGGGCTTCACTTTAAGAGACGGACCTGAAGTGATGAAATATTTACTTTTAGCACACTTTGTGTTCAGATTTTTGGTGTTCAATAAGTGAGTTGCTACGGCTTTTCTGAAATATAAAACACCTCTGTCATTTTATTTGTAAAAGCCTACATTGGAGACCCCGATGTTCTTGGATGATTCCAAAGTTATTGAACGTGTTGGTCAATGCAGTCGCTTTAAAACTGCCAGAGTTTTGGGAGCAAAATGCAGTTGCTTGGTTTGTACAAAGTGAAGCCTAATTTGCACTGCGAGAAATCTCTGCTGACAAGACCGACTATTTCTACTTGGAAGTGTCGCTCAACGACTCAATGGCAATGAGATTGGTGAGTCTACTAGAATACCTGCCTGAACACGATAAATACTGATTGCTGAAAACTCAACTTTTTGGATTTTGAGCATGTTAAACAATTGCTCTTCCTGCTTGCCCTCAGCGATGTTAGGCCATCAGAACTAATGAACCACATGCCTGGGAAATCACCATCTTTGTTTTATTTTTGAAGAACTCTTCAGGCCGCAAATGCCTGATCAAATTTGCATAGCCCTCACTAATATGACTCACTAAAATGGCTGATAGTCCACAGTCAGCTCGGCAGCGGTGAACTGTTCCTCCTCCTTTCTCTATCTCAGCAGGGCCCCCAACATAAGGATATCTGCAAAACAGACGACGCCGGGCCTGTGATTTTACCATGCTCGCTTTGGTATAAACACTAGCAAGTTCCGATGGCCTTGCAGCTTTGACAGTAATGTGTATTAGGACATCAGAGGTCAGTGAACACTGTGGGTTCCAACTGCCAGGGTTGTCTACTGTTCATTACGGACACCCTTTCATAGAAACATAGAAAATAGGTGCAGGAGTAGGCCATTTGGCGCTTCGAGCCTGCACCGCCATTTATTATGATCATGGCTGATCATCCAACTCAGAACCCCGCTCCAGCCTTCCCTCCATACCCCCTGATCCCCGTAGCCACAAGGGCCAAATCTAACTTCCTCTTAAATATAGCCAATGAACTGGCCTCAACTGTTTCCTGTGGCAGAGAATTCCACAGATTCACCACTCTCTGTGTGAAGAGGTTTTTCCTAATCTCGGTCCTAAAAGGCTTCCCCTTTATCCTCAAACTGTGACCCCTCGTTCTGGACTTCCCCAACATCGGGAACAATCTTCCTGCATCTAGCCTGTCTAGGATTTTATACGTTTCAATCAGATCCCCCCTCAATCTTCTAAATTCCAACGAGTACAAGCCCAGTTCATCCAGTCTTTCTTCATATGAAAGTCCTGCCATCCCAGGAATCAATCTGGTGAACCTTCTTTGTACTCCCTCTATGGCAAGGATGTCTTTCCTCAGATTAGGGGACCAAAACTGCACACAATACTCCAGGTGTGGTCTCACCAAGGCCTTGTACAACTGCAGTAGTACCTCCCTGCTCCTGTACTCGAATCCTCTCGCTATAAATGCCAGCATACCATTCGCCTTTTTCACTGCCTGCTGTACCTGCATGCCCACTTTCAATGACCGGTGTATAATGACACCCAGGTCTCGTTGCACCTCCCCTTTTCCTAATCGGCCACCATTCAGATAATAATCTGTTTTCCTATTTTTGCCACCAAAGTGGATAACTTCACATTTATCCACATTAAATTGCATCTGCCATGAATTTGCCCACTCACCCAACCTATCCAAGTCACCCTGCATCCTCTTAGCATCCTCCTCACAGCTAACACTGCCACCCAGCTTCGTGTCATCTGCAAGCTTGGAGATGCTGCATTTAATTCCCTCATCCAAGTCATCAATATATATTGTAAACAACTGGGGTCCCAGCACTGAGCCTTGCAGTACCCCACTAGTCACTGCCTGCCATTCTGAAAAGGTCCCGTTTATTCCCACTCTTTGCTTCCTGTCTGCTAACCAATTCTCTATCCACATCAATACCTTACCCCCAATACCGTGTGCTTTAAGTTTGCACACTAATCTCCTGTGTGGGACCTTGTCAAAAGCCTTTTGAAAATCCAAATATACCACATCCACTGGTTCTCCCCTATCCACTCTACTAGTTACATCCTCAAAAAATTCTATGAGATTCGTCAGACATGATTTTCCTTTCACAAATCCATGCTGACTTTGTCCGATGATTTCACCGCTTTCCAAATGTGCTGTTATCACATCTTTGATAACTGACTCTAGCAGTTTCCCCACCACCAACGTTAGGCTAACCGGTCTATAATTCCCCGGTTTCTCTCTCCCTCCTTTTTTAAAAAGTGGGGTTACATTAGCCACCCTCCAATCCTCAGGAACTAGTCCAGAATCTAACGAGTTTTGAAAAATTATCACTAATGCATCCACTATTTCTTGGGCTACTTCCTTAAGCACTCTGGGATGCAGACCATCTGACCCTGGGGATTTATCTGCCTTTAATCCCTTCAATTTACCTGACACCTCTTCCCTACTAACATGTATTTCGCTCAGTTCCTCCAATGCTTCCTGTGTGACACGGTGCTTAAGTGAGTGAGCTGCAAGCATCACCTATTCATGAGAAGGCAAAGAGTGACAAAATCTCACTGGAGGCTGTCAACGGTGACAGGATCCAGGCCTATGGGACATGTCGGGTGACACTCTGCTTCAGTGGACTTTTGACCTGGCTAAGGTGGCTAGACCTCTGCTCAATGCAGATTTCCTGTGCGCCCAAGGAATGTTAGTTGATCTTAAGAATTGCCAACCTGTGGGTGTCAAGGGCTTTGGGTTGCTACTCTGCTACCTCAGTAAGTTCTCCTCAACAACTTTGGCCCGCGTATGTACCAATACACGTGAGTTTACTCATCTGCTGGGCGAATGAAATATACCCATTGACTTAGCCACCACAGATGCCTATGGCATTGAATTCCATAGCTTCAGTACCCTCTGGCTGAATAAATTCCACTTCCTTTCTGTCCTAAAGGAACATCTTTCTGTTCTGAGGTTGTGCCCTTCGGTCCTACGCTCTCCCACTGATGGAAACATCTTCTCCGTGTCGATCTGTCTAGGCCTTTAAATATTTGGTAGGTTTCAGTGAGACCTCCTTCTTCTAAATGCCAGTGATTAAAGGTCCAGAGCTCACAAATGCTCCTCATATGTTAACCCTTTCAATCCCATCATCTCTCGTACTCCAGGTGACAAATGATTATTAGCAGGACATAGAGTGGGATTAGTGTAGGATGCTGGTGATGATCGCACAATCTCTTTGACCCATTATTGTCAGGAAGGAGGTAGAGGAGCATCGGGACTTGGACTGCCAGACTGGGTAATAACTTCTTTCCTCAGGCTGTGAGACTAATGAATACCCTGCCACCGCTGAGATCTCATCACTAGGATAACAAGCTGTTCACTGTTTACTTGTGCTGCATACTACCTGCACTTTAAATCATATTTTAATAACTGACTCGTGGTAATATTTAGTTTCATGTGCTGTGTGTAATACATGTTTTATATATGCACCATGGTTGTATATCTGTACGGTCAGATGACAATAAACTTGAATTTGAGGCCTTGTCTAGTGTATAGTTGTACAAGATATGGGTGGAGCCACACCTAGTGCTTAAATGTACAGATGTTGGTATGGCTACACCTTGGGTATAGTTGTAGAAGATGTTAATGAAGCCACACATAGAATATATTGCCCAAGTCATTGTTGAGGCCACACTTAGAGTATAGTTGTACAAGCTGTTGGTGAGGAAGCATTTGAAGTATTGTGTATGGTATTGGCAATCTGTTATAGGAAAGACAACACACTGTTCTTTGGACCATTGAGTAAAGCACAGTAGTATATATGACACATAATAACTTTAGAAAATCCAAATTAAATCTATAAATGAATTATGCATAGATAAACAAAGTGCATAAATTAAATATCATAGAATACAGCACAAATTATTCAGTGACTTTTTGAATGCAATACGTCAGGGAGTTCAGAAGCCTAATGACCTGAGGGAAGAAGCTGTTTCCCATGCTGACTGTTCTTGCCTTTATACATCAGAGTCTCCTGTCTGATGGCAGAAACTCAAAGAGGAAGCCGGATGGATGGGTGGGATCCTTGATAATTTGAAGGGTGTATGTAGCTCTCCTGATGAATGTTCCTGATGGATGGCAGGGATATCCCTATGATCCTCTTGGCTGTTCTCATAGTCCTTTGTAGGGACTTTCGGCCTGATACTCTGCTGCTCCCATACCAGATATACTCCCGTATGTGAGAATATTGCTGGGGCTTGAGGAGCTGAGTACAGGGAGAAGATGGGCAGGCTAGGACATTATTCCTTTGAGTGTAGGAGACTGAGGGATGACATAGAATATATAAAATCATAAGGGGCGGAAATAGGGTGTATACAAACAATCTTTTTTCCCAGAGAAAGGGAATTTTGAAAAAATGAGAGGGAGTAGGGTTAGTGTGAGAGCAGTAAGACTTAAAAGGAACCTAAGGGGCAACTTTTCATGCAGAGGATGGTTTGTATATGGAAGAAGCTGCCAAAGGATGTGCAACACACATCAAAGTTGTGCTTAGTGGTGGGATCCCGTTGGAGGTGGCACATCTTTCCCTCCCCCCCCCCCGCCGCATTCCGCAGGGATCGCTCCCTACACAACTCCCTTGTCCATTCGTCCCCCCCATCCCTCCCCACTGATCTCTCTCCTGGCACTTATCCGTGTAAGCGGAACAAGTGCTACACATGCCCTTACACTTCCTCCCTTACCACCATTCAGGGCCCCAAACAGTCCTACCAGGTGAGGCAACACTTCACCTGTGAGTCGACTGGGGTGATGTACTGCGTCCGGTGCTCCCGATGTGGCCTTTTATATATTGGCGAGACCCGACGCAGACTGAGAGACCACTTTGCTGAACATCTACGCTCTGTCCGCCAGAGAAAGCAGGATCTCCCAGTGGCCACACATTTTAATTCCACATCCCATTCCCATTCTGATATGTCTATCCACAGCCTCCTCTACTGTAAAGATGAAGCCACACTCAAGTTGGAGGAACAACACCTTATATTCTGTCTGGGTAGCCTCCAACCTGATGGCATGAACATCGACTTCTCTAACTTCCACTAGGCCCCACCTCCCCCTCGTACCCCTTCTGTTACTTATTTTTATGCACACATTCTTTCTCTCACTCTCCTTTTTCTCCCTCTGTCCCTCTGAATATACCTCTTGCCCATCCTCTGGGTCTTCCCCCCCCCGCCGTCTTTCTTCCCGGACCTCCTGTCCCATGATCCTCTCGTATCCCTTTTGCCAATCACCTGTCCAGCTCTTGGCTCCATCCCTCCCCCTCCTGTCTTCTCCTATCATTTTGGATCTCCCCCTCCCCCTCCAACTTTCAAATCCCTTACTCGCTCTTCTTTCAGTTAGTCCTGACGAAGGGTCTCGGCCTGAAACGTTGACGGCACCTCTTCCTAGAGATGCTGCCTGGCCTGCTGCGTTCACCAGCAACTTTGATGTGTGTTGCTTGAATTTCCAGCATCTGCAGAATTCCTGTTGTTTGCCAAAGGATGTGGTTGAGCCATGTACAATAACGACAGTTAAAAGACATTTGGCCAGGTACATGTTAGGAAAAGTCGAGAAGGATATGGGCCAAGTGCGGAGAAATGGAACCAGCTTAAATGGGCATCTTGGTCAGTGTGGAAGAGTTCGGTCAAAAGGTTTCTGTGTCATTTCTGTGCTGCACTGTTCTATGGCTCTATGGCCAAGAAATATTTTCATGCCCTGGCCGCTGATGTTGCAGGTCAGGTGTTATTTTTGCACAGCTGTGAATTAAACTTATCTCAAGACCCCAGTACATGGATAACTAGGTAACGCTCAAGCCCAATTGAAGATTGAAACACATGCTATCAATTACTGCTTTGAAAAAAAACACATTTTGTATGTTAATGAATTCTATTTGGCAAGGACGAAAGCTGTAATTGGCCTTGGTATCTCTGTGTTTGGGAGGGAAAACTGAGACTGAATTTCTTCTGATCATTAACTTGGGACTCCTGCTATTAAATACACAATTATGGGTGTCAGGTCAGAACAGGATATTGACTACCTTCAGTGATCAAGTGTCTTGCTGACATTAGCAGGCATTATTTTTTTGTATTAATGATTCATCAACAGACTATCTTTCAAGGCAAATTGAGACAAAATATTCTTCAGCTGTTGGAATTCTAGACTTTGTCTGGATTAGAGAACTCTGTGACTACTTGATTTATATACTTCAATTGAAATAAATGAGAGTTATTACACAAGTATTATTTCAAGAAGCTCTTTTGCCTTATGACACTCCAAAGAAAGCTTGCAACTAAGTTAAAGGAGAAAGGTAGAAAACAGGGAAGTCACATTTGATCGAAGTGTTGCAGTTCTACTGATCCGTGAGCTTAACAGCAGCCCCTCCACTTCCTGAGGAGTTTAAGGCAAATGAGACATCCTCTCATCCATCTTAATTGAATTTTACAGGAACACAATTGAGAAGCTGCATCTCCATCTGAAATAGGAGTAACAAGTAGCATCAGACTGGAGGTCCCTACAAAGGTCTGTGAGAATGGCTAAGAGATCATAGGAGCCTCCTTACCATCATTTGGGGATGTTTATCAGGAGTGCTGCTTTCATGGGGCCCTTAGTATTATCCAAAAATCCAAAGTAATTTTCCAATGCTAAAGTCTTAAGTACAGTAAAGAAAAATGCTGTAAATGTTCAGCAGATTAAAGAGCATTTGCAGAATGAGATAGAGAATTTAAGGTTTCAGCCAAGCCGAAAGATCAACTTTGTTTCTCTCCTAGCAGGTACCTCTGACTTCTTGAGTACTTCAAGGATCCCATCCATCTAGCATCTTCTTTGACATTCTACCATCGGGCAGGAGGCTCTGATGCATAAAGACAGAACGGTCAGGATGGGAAGCAGTTGCATCCCCCAGGTCATTAGGCTTCTGAACTCCCTGCGGCATCGGCATTTGAAGTGTCACGAGATAACTTGTACTGTACCCTACAGTATTTAATTTATGCACTTTACTTTGTTTGTCTTTCATTTTGTAGAGTTACATTCATTTGTAGATTTAATTCTTACTTTCCTTAGTTATTGTGTGTTATATGTGTGCTCTTTGTACTGCTGTGCTTTACACCCTTTTCCAGAGAAATGTTGCCTCATTCGGTGGTATACATGTAGTTAACTGACAATAAGCTTGACTTGACTTAACTTGACTTGAACACCAATGGTTGGGTGTAGGCTGGAATCAATAATAAATGATGATAAGAAAATACTTAAAAAGTAATAATATGATAGAGCAGAGACATGGTAGCATGAAAGAGAAATTCACATGAAATAAATTGATTGGAGTCATTTGTGGATGCATCTTGAGGATAAACGTAAGGAGCTGAGGTTCCATGCAAGTGGTTGGTGAGCCTGTTCGAACTAGTGGTAATATATTAGCAAAGACTGAGAGCAGGTACACAAACAGGAAGCATAATGCAGGAATGAATAGAAAATTCAGCAAGTCAGGCCTCATCTGTGACAAAAGAAACAGAGTTAATATTTCTGATTGAAAGGCCTGAAGCATCAACTCCATTTCTCTTCTCACTAATGCAGCCTGGCCCACTGAGTATTTCCAGCACTCTCTGGTTTTATTTTAGATTTTCAGCATCTGATATTTTTTCAGATTTTCACTTTGGAATTTCCAGGTTCTTTCCAGGTTTGTAGACTGTGATTTTGGGATACCACTGGGATGGGTGCTTTGGCTCAACCATTCCAGAAGCAGATCAGTGACCTTCTGGGAAAGCACATGTAGCATTTCTGAGTTTGATAAAGATATGAACCTAAGGAGAGTGTGGACGGTGATGAGGCTGTGAAGGAGCAGCACAACCTCAGAGGGAGGGTAAACTGCAAATGGAGTAACCTGTGGAAAATGTGGCAACATTCACTTTGAGTGAAATAAATGCACAATATAATAACTTTCAAACCTTGAGTTACTGGCAAATATTGATATTCAAAGGGACTCGGTGGCCTTGGACACAAGTCTCTAGATGCAACAGACTGGTCTGTTGGTCTTTGATTAAAGTCCAAGAGTAACGATGCTTAACTGTAATTATATAGGGCACGATGAGACCGCTCATGGTTTTGGTTTCCTTATCTAAAAAGGATCTACTTGCTATTGCTTTTTCCCAGGGTTGCAATGCCTATTTAATGAGGGTATTTAAGGCGAGAAGGGTAAATTCAAAGGACATGTTCAAGACAAGAGTTTTATGCATTGAGTGTGGGTGTCTGGAATATATTGTCAGAGATGGTTATGGAGGCCAATACAAAAGAGGTATTTAAGAGACTCTGGAAAATGAAGGAATATGTAGAATGCGTAGGCATAATGGATTAGTATACTTTGGAATTTTATTACTAGCTTAACTGGGTTTTGGCACAATATTCTGAGCCAAAGAGCCTGTTCAGGTACAATTAAAACAGAAAATACTGGAAGTACTCAAGAAGTCAGAGGTACCTGCTAGGAGAGAAACAAAGTTGATCTTTCAGCTTGGCTGAAACCTTAAATTCTCTATCTCATTCTGCAAATGCTCTTTAATCTGCTGAACGTTTACAGCATTTTTCTTTACTGTACTTAAGACTTCTAGCATTGGAAAATTACTTTGGATTTTTGGCATTGGCAGAAGGTGTACAGCATAGATTCATCAGACTGGTTCCCAGCATGGTAGGTCAGTTATATGAGAAGAGGTTAAATAGTTTGCAAATCCATTCCATTGGCTTTAAAGGATTGGACAATAATTTCACTGAAATGAGCATTTGTTCCTGTCTTGCCAAGGTTGATGACAGGGAAGTTGATTTCCTTGCCTAATGAGTCTGAAACTAGGAGTCACAGTTAAAGATCAAAAGGGAAGCCATTTGGGATTGAGATGAGAAGGAATTTCTCCACAGAGAAATGGTAAATTAATTTGCTATTATCATGCATTCTGAAGTACTGTGAAAGAATTGTCTTACATACACAGACCAATTAATTACGGCAGTGCATTGAAGTAGCACAAGTGAAAACAGTAACAGTGCGAATGAAATAAGGTGCAAGGTATTAATGAGATTAGATTGTTCAGGTCTATGTAGTGAATCTTTGGAATTTTTTAGCTCAGAGGCTTGTGGGGACTTGATCATTGAGTTGGTTCAAAACAAAGACCAATATATTTATGGATGCTAAAGAGATCATGAAGTTAAGCAAGAAAATGATGCATGAGGTGGAAGATGTGACATGTTCCTTTAGAATTAGGTTTAATGATCCAAGTGGCAGTCTTCTGCTTTATCTACTTATGAGTTCATTGTAATTAGGTACTGTATATACAGCAAAATTCTGCTCAAAGACAAATACATAATGTTCTTCTTCTGCAGTAAATAACTTATGCAAAAGTACATTGTTACTTAACCCTGATTTTTTTGAGTTAGTGCTTATTAACAGATATGAAATAGTCTGATGAATGGCAAGTGAACTTGAGGAATGCCTATTTCTAACCCAGAGCCTTGTCAAACAGGAAGGATATCATTCTGTCATTTAAAAACAAATCATTATTAAGATAACTAAATGACAAAAGGTCAGAGTTACAGAAATAGATCATGTGCGTCAGGGATTGCCTTTGTGTGATTTACCCTATGGTGTGAGCTCTCCATTAAAATCTTGTACAGTACTGTTCTATGTTCCTCTTTCTAACATTCTATGTTAATTTCAATAAATCACAGCCACCGGATTCACTTTCCAGTTGTGGCTTTCCCACCTGCTTCAGTAAGTAACTTCCACTGCAGTGTTTGACGACTTGTCTGAAATCAGGTGTGAAAGCTTTCTCTCCTAATTAATTCTGCCAAGACCAATGTATTTCAGTATGACTCCTTTCAGATATTCCAGTCTGATTGCTGCATCCTCCTCTGTCTTCATCTGCTTAGGCTGAAATAAGCTGTGCAAAATGACTCTTTTAAGCCTGAGATCACCTTCTAATTTTATCCTCTAAGACTTCTATAATTTGTATCTAATTCTCTAAGTCCCTAAGACAGTCCTATGTGTTGCTACTGATGCCAACTTTATCAGTCTCTGTCATTCCTTTGGATTCATCAGCTGCATGGAGAGAGGGTGTCTACTACATTGGCACAACATTCTCTCCATATTGTACTGCCCTTGTTTTATGTACTGGTTTGCGTATCATGCAGACAACTGGGACGCCACATCCACGGTCGGACCCGACCAACACAGGGTCTCATCTTATTCCTTCCTTCTTTGATGCCCCATGAGAGTTTCTGTTAATTTTCTGAAATCAAATTATATGGTGTGTGGTCCAAAGTGTGTGGGTATCAACAGCTCAGCTTTATCCAAAAGGGATTTATCTGAGAGATGCTTCTACTGATGTGGAAGTGCTGTTGCTTTGCTGGAATCGCTGTCAATTTGTTACATGTTTAGTAATCTGCTCAATGTCACACATCCATGCAACCAAAGTTACGTGCGCCTGCTCTGTACCCAAAGGAAAAATGAGCAGGAATTTTCGCATTTTAGCTCATAATTAGTGTGCCGAAAGCAATTTAATTCTGTCACTCTCTCACCTGAAAAAAGCAATGGAGGCAAACTGGTGCGCACGGAATTTTAAGAAAAAGAGAGGATAAAATTGCAGAGGGATATTCAGACTGAATCAGAAGAGACAAAAAAAGAACAAAATCAAAAAAAGAACAAAATCAAAAAAATAACGTATTTTTTAAACTGACTAATCTTTGCCGATGAAGCAACCATCTTCAACTTTGAATAATGAAATTGTGAATGAGCAAATTTAAGGTAAGCAATAGTTTAATGACAGCACAAAGGTTTTTATTTGATATTTTTAGACTGCTAGTGAATAGTATAAGAAGTATCTTCATAATTGAATGCCTCATAAAATTAATTTAGTGAAAAGGCCTTGGCACTTCTTTCCTCTAGGTCCAGACAGATGTAGGCAGATGTCCTAACTTCCTCTCAGGGTAACTCTGGGGTGATCATTAGTCTCTGTCCCAGCTTTCATATGAATGACTGTTAATAATTACATTTTCCAAAATCAATCACTTTGCTTCATCATCTGGTGAAAAAATCTATTGGGGCAAGAAACAAGAGCTATTGTATTTCACAGAATAGAATTTCTATCTTCTCAAGCTTCAATATTTTCATCATTTGAGGAATCAATGACAGCTCTGTCATTATACAGCATTGTGAACTCCATCTTTATTTGGCTGTTTGGTCTTCCATCTTTGTCCCTTGCACTTTCACATAATCAGACTCAAATTTGAAAAGAGAACAAATCTTTGTCTCAAAGGAGAGTCAAAGAGAAAGAATGGGGAGATGTGATGCAGAGTTATAGATGTTCAATGACTAATAAAAGATAGCAATAGAACAGATCAATCCCATAGTTCTGGTGATATCATGCATCAGCAAAACTCAGTGAATATCTGTCAAACCTTGAGATTGACCACTTTTACTTTCAATCTCAAGGTGATAAGTTGTATCTGCACATTCCAAACTTTAATAGTTGTACAAAAGTAAATGTATGTGCTTCAGGTTTTGGTGTACGTGCTTACTGGTGGTGACAAGCCAACCTTTCCCATTAATATAGACTATTTCCCAGTCAGGAGTTACTTGTACACAACAATACTAGAGAGGCAGGAAATTGTTAGATTTCAGCGCAAGACTTTCTGTCAATTTAAATTCATGGAGGGAAACCCAACCCAGGGGTGTTGGGTTGTGGACTTCTGAAGGGAAACTTCTGAAGGGTTCCCTGAAACTACAAGTTTGCACTGAGATCACTTAACTGCAGACTTGCGTACTTGATTCCATCATGGAAGAAACTTTGTTAATTTGTAGAACTGTTCCTTCTGCATTTATATGGGAGTCTCTGAATGTGCTGCGCTGATGTCAGTGGGGTGCAATGTATGAATGATCTGGCTCTTGGACTATTATACCAATAAGGAGCACTTTGGAAATGCTGTGTTGAAAGACTGTTCCAGCGTAAATTAAAGATCTACCTTAGCCTCCGCTATCATCTCTATCAATGAACCATCACTGATCTAGTGTCCTGTTTATTGCAAATAAGAATCTTAGATCTCAGAGGCACGGCAACTCCCCTGCATTTGTATTTCCAATGAGATTAGTTTCCACAAATATAGGAAACACATCGTGACTGCTTTGATCTGCTACAGCCAGGCACAGTTGCTCCTAACCAGACAATTATTTGAGGTATTGTTCCTATTAATGAGGACCACTTTTAGAATTCCCAACATTTTGGGAAATTGCTCCCCAAAGTTGGCATTTTTCATGCAGCTTTCAGGAACTCATGTTTTTTACACACTACTGAGCAGATAACCTGGAGTAGGGCCCAATTCTCGTAAAATTGCTCAGCCATTTACTATGTTCACCTCAACTCTTCTTCTGTGCCTACTCCCTATACCCCTCTGTTCCTTGATTTGTCAGCTAGTCATAGTCATAGTTACAGTCATACTTTATTGATCCCGGGGGAAATTGGTTTTTGTTACAGTTGCACCATAAGTAATAAATAGTAATAAAACCATAAAGAGTTAAATAGTAATATGTAAATTATGCCAGGAAATAAGTCCAGGACCAGCCTATTGGCTCAGGGTGTCTGACCCTCCAGGGAGGAGTTGTAAAGTTTGATGGCCACAGGCAGGAATGACCTCCTATGACGCTCTGTGTTGCATCTCAGTGGAATGAGTCTCTGGCTGAATGTACTCCTGTTCCCACCCAGTACATTATGTAGTGGATGGGAAACATTGACCAAGATGGCATGCAACTTGGACAGCATCCTCTTTTCAGACACCACCATGAGAGAGTCCAGTTCCATCCCCACAACATTACTGGCCTTACGAATGAGTTTGTTGATTCTGTTGGCGTCTGCTACCCTCAGCCTGCTGCCCCAGCACACAACAGCAAACATGATAGCACTGGCCACCACAGACTCGTAGAACGTCCTCAGCATGTTAATCCACCTCTACTTTAAATACTTCCAATGATCCATCTGTCACCACCTGTCAGGACAGAGAATCCCAGAGGTTCACCAGCTTCTGTGAAAAGAAATTTCAATGATGCACGTAGTATACCATCACTTTGGAATATTGTTCCCCACTTCCCTGCACTAAACTGATTCAACCCTCTCCCCAGCATCAATATAGTGCTCAGCATTTTAAAGTGCAGAGAAATTTCTAGGATAAGGCATGCAAACTCAATTGATTTACCATTACGATGGGGAAGTTTACAGAAGTCACTAGTTGATGTTGGATTGTATACAGTGGGAGAGAGATTTCAAAAGAAGTGAGCAGAGGCAGTTGGGACATCCTACGCACCACACATCACCAAGAGACGGGTTGTGCATTGTGGGGCACTATTTCAAAAGAACTGAGTCAGGACATTCTGCGTGCACATATCAATAGGAATTGGTGGATTGTGTGTAATTAGGCACTTGGCAAGGACAAATAAAAAGAAGTTAGGTTTAAGTGGAGTGGCCATTATGGGAGTGGCCATGGGGCCAGTATTATAATGGGGAGATGAGGCTTTTATGAAAGGAGGCAGAGGCTGAAGGTAGATCTTTTCATTTAACTTTCTTTCTTTCTTATTGCACAGTGAGAGCAGTGAGAATGTCAAGCAGGATAGTGGAATGCTTCTCTTGTGGGAGGTGGGATGGCAGGGAGACCTCCAGTGTCCTTGAGGACTACAACTGCAAGAAGTGCGTTCATCTGCAACTTCTTACAGACCATGTTAAGGAATTGGAGCTGGATTTGGATGAACTGTGGGAGGCTGAGGGGTTGATCAGCAGATGATACAGGGGGTAGTTACACTCAAGATGCAGGACACGGGTAACTGGATGACTGTCAGGAGGTGGAAAAGGAATAGGCAGCCAGTGCAGAGTACAGACAAGAAAAAATCTGCAGATGCTGGAAATCCAAGCAATATACACAAAATTCTAGAGGAACTCAGCAGGCCAGGCAGCATCTATGGAAAAAAAGTACATTTGATGTTTCGGGATGAGTACCCTTGCGACTGCTCCTTTCAAAAGCAGGAAAAACAATTTGGATACTGTTGAGGACGATAACCTAGCAGAGGAAAGCCACAGCAGTCAGGTCTCTGGCACTGAGTTTGGCTCTACTGCTCAGAAAGGTAAGGGAAAGAAGGGTTGAACTGTAGTGGTGGGGTAGTCAATGGTTAAGGGAACAGTCGGGATGTTCTCTTGATGAGAGCAAGATTCCTGGATGGTATGTTGCCTCCCGGGTGACAGTGTCAGGGACATCTCTGATTGAGTCCACAGGATTTGTAATTGGGATGGTGAACAGCCAGAGGTTCTGGACCATGTCGGTACCAATGACATGGGTAGGAAGGGTGACGAGGTCCTACAAAGTGAGTTCAGGTTGTTAGGTGTTAAGTTAAAGAACAGCACATCCATGATTGTGATCTCAGATTGCTACCCATGCCTTGTGCTAAAGAGGCCAGAAATAAGAAATTAATGCAGTTTAATATGTGGCTAAAGTGATGGTGCAGGAAGAAGGAATTTAGATTTTTAAATCATTGAGCTCTGTTCCAGAGAAGATGGGACCTGTCCAGATGAGACCATTAGCACCTGAGCTAAAATCCTAGTAGGAAGGTTTGCTACTGCTACACTGGAAGGGGGGGGGGGGGATGTATTTAAACTGGAGTTGAAAGGGTGTTGGAATCAGCTCACCAGAACAAATAGTTGAGAGGTTACGGGAAAGATGTTATTAAGCCTATATACAAAGTCAGGAATTGAATGGTCGATCATGGCAGGTCTAATGTTCTGAGCTGTGTATATTTCAATGCAAGGAGAATTGTAGGAAAGGTGGATGAGCTCAGGGCATGGATCAACAAATGGAATTTGACATTATAGTCATTAGTGAGACTTGGTTGCAGGAATGGCAGGACTAGCAGCTCAGTATTCTGGGTTTCTGTTGTTTTAGATATGCTAGAGTGGGAAGAATTAAAGGTATTACTAGTCAGAGAAAATGTCATGGCAGTGTCTGTACAGGGCAGAACTGGAGAGCTTGCCTACTGAGGTTATATGGGTGGAAATGAGGAATAAGAAAGGATGACCAGATTAATGAGATTATATTATAGCCCCCACCCCAATAGTCGTCAGGAGTTGGAGGAGTAAATTTGTAGAGAGATCTGAGACTGCTGCAAGAAACATGAGGTTGTGATTGTAGGTGATTTTAACTTTCCACATATGGACTGGGACTGTCATACTGTAAAAGGGCTGAAGGGGACAGAGACTGTCAAATGTATTCTCAAAAGTTTTTTTAATCAATACATAGAGGTTCCAACTAGAGAGAGTGCAATATTAGATCTCCAGTTAGGGAATGGAACAAGGCAGATGACAGAAGTTTGCACAGGGGAACACTTTGCATCTAGTGATAATAATATTATGGAGATGGATAGATCTGGTCCTTGGGTTGAGATTCGAATTTGGAGTAAGGCCATTTTTGATGGTATCAGAAAGGATCTGGTAAGTATGGGTTGGGACAGGTAGTTACTGGCGAAGTTGTGCTTGGTAAGTAATGCAAGAGAACACTGAAAAAGGAAATCAGGAGGGCTAAAAGAAGGTGTCCAGAAGGAATGTTGCTCTAGCAGACAAGGTAAAAGAGATCCCAAGGGCATCTACAGTTATATTAAGAACAAAAGGATAACAAGGGACAAAATTGTTCCTTTTCAAGATCAGTGGGTCATTTATGCATGTTGAAAGCAATCGGGGAGATCTTAAATGGGTTGTTTGCATTTGTATATACTCAGGAGATGGACACAGAGTCCATATAAGTGAGGCAAAACAGCAGTGAGTTCCTCGACCCTATATGGATTACAGAGGAGGATGTGCTTGCTGTCTTGATGCAAATTAGTGTGGATAAATCCTCAGGGCCTGACAAGGTATTCCCTTGGACCTTGTGGAAGTCTAGTGCAGAAATTGCAGGGGCCCCAGCAGAGATAGTTAAAACTTCCTTAGCAACAGGTGAGGTGCCAAGGAATTGGAGGATAGCTAATGTCATTCCATTACTTAAGAAAGGCTAAGAATAAACCGGGTAATTATAGACCAATGACAGTCTTACAGAGCTTATCAAAGAAGTTACCAGGAAAGTTGATGAAGGCAAGACAATGAGTGTTGCCTACATAAATGTTAGCAAGCTCTTTGACAAGGTCCCACATGGGACATTGATAGGGAAGATTCAGTCGCTTGGCATTCAGGATGAAGTAGTAAATTGGATCAGATATTGGCTTTGGAGAGAAGCCAGAGAGTGGTAGTAGATGGTTGCCTCTCTGACTGTAGGCCTACTACTGGTGTTATTCCTCAGGGACTGGTGCTGGGTCTGTATTGTTTGTCATCTACATATATCAATGAACTGGATAGTAATGTAATAAACTAGATCAGCAACTTTACAGAGGACACCATGATTGTGGGCACAGTGGACAGCAAGGAAGACTATCAAAGCTTACACCAGGACTGTGATCAGCTGGAAAAACATGTTGAAAAATGGCGTATGCAACTCAATGCAGACAAGTGTGAGGTGTTGCACTTTGGGAGGACAAGCTAGGGTAGAACTTACACTGTGAGTGTTTTGGCACTGTGGAGTGGATAGAGCAGAGAGATCTGGGAATACAGATCTATAATTCTTTGAGAATGGCATCACAGGTAGTTGGAGCCATAAAGGGAGCTTTTCGCACATTGGCCTTCATAAATCAAGGGATTGAGTATAGGAATTGGGGTGCTATATTGAAGTTGCAGGACTTGTTGCTGAGCCCTAATTTGGAGTATTGTATGCTGTGCTGGTCACCTACGTACAGAAAAGATATGAGTAAGACTGATAGAGCGCAGAGAAAATTTACATGGATATTGCTGGGACTTGACGACCTGATTGTAGGGAATGGCTGTATACGTTAGGACTTTATTTCCTAGAGCATAGAAGAATGGGGGGAGATTTGATAAAGGTATACAAAATTATGAGGGGTATCGTTGGCCATGGTGGATTTAAAATTTGGAAGAAAATATCAAACTCGAATGGGTCAAGGACAGTGGAAGCAAACAGATCAATTGTCTTTTTCCTGCTATGTGTTTGGAGGTGGAGGCTCCCATTTTGTGGAACTGTTTTACATCCTCCATTTTGTGAGATGAAGTTGCTTTGCTTTTTCTGTTTTTAAGTAGACATGATGATGTTTCAGATAACTGGAGGTCGTTTACAAAGAAGTTATTTGTGAGGTGTTCTTTGATATAATATAACATACAGGTTGGGGTTAGTGCCTGCCTGGAGTGATTTGAGCTGGTTACTGAAGAGAACAAACAACCATAAATTACTGATTCTTGCTGAGAAGAGGCAATAAATAGTTGAGGGCTCGGAGAAGAGCCAGTAAAAAGGTGTCAAAGATCAATCAGATGACCTGCAGCCAATGACACTACAATATTTGAATTGGTAAGGAGCAAATATAAAAGTAGATACTTCAAGTGTGCTATCAGTGATAACTCTTGAGACCCACCATCGCAAGGAAGAACCCCCATACCAGGGGCTGGGCGAAGAAAGGATTGATCATCTGACCAATGGAAATCACCTATTTCAGTGGTATAAATTGGACAAGTTGTCTCAGTGAGTACAGAGGGAACGGTAGAATTCATATTCTAAGTTGTTGGCCTGGGGTCAGCATAGTTACATTGTTGTTTATGCAGAGACAATAAAGTGTGAGCTTTGATTAACTATGAGTTGTGTAGTGAGTTTCCTAACCTAGGTCCGTCGATGAAAGGTCAACAGTATAGATAGGGTAAATGCAAGCAGGCTTTTTCTACTGAGGTTGGGTGAGACTAGAACTAAAGGTCATGGGTTGTGTGAAAGGTGAAATATTTAAGGGGAACATGAAGGGGAACTTCTTCCCACAGAAGGTGGTGAAAGTGTGGAATGAGCTGCTATCGGAAGAGGTGGATGTGGGTTTGATTTCAGTGTTTAAGAGAAATTAAACATTTTGGGGGCGGGGGTGTATAGTGGACTATGGTCTAGGTGCAGGTCAATGGGACTAGCTAGATTAATAAATTGGCATGGACTAGATAGGCCAAAGAGACTGTTTTTGTGCTGTAGTGTTCTCTTACTTCTGATACTCTAAATGAATCAAGCAGAATCAAGGAATCACTCTTGGCTGGGGATTCTGTGCCCCTGCTGAGGCATCATTGCTGGTTTATTCCAAGATATGGCAAGGATGGAAAGGTAAGAAAAATCATAAAAGCAAATGGAATGGGCGAAGAGTAAAAGCCATCAAGTTGATGCTGGCTCTTTGGAAAAGATTCTCATTTGTCTCACTGCACTGGTGTATTTCAGCAGTCCTGCAGATTTTCACTTTCAACCACAAATCTAATTCTCTTTCAAATGTTATTGTTTAATCTGCTTTCACTGCCTTGTGGGATAACGGTTTCCAGGTTATAATAGCTTTATATGACGTGGAGTGGTTGATGGCTCTGGGCCTTTACTTATTGAAATTCAGAAGAATAAGGGCAGACCTCATTGAAACCTACTAAATGTTGAAAGACCACAACAGACTGGACGTGGAGAGGATGCTTCCTATGGTGGGAGAGTCTAAGACCAGAAGAAACAGCCTCGATATGGCAGGGCATCATTTTAGAATGGAGACGAGGAGGAATTTCTTGAGACAGAGAGATGAATCTGTGGAGTTTGTTGGCGCAGGCAGCTGTGGAGGCCAAGTCATTGAGTATATCTAAGATGGAGGTTGATAGATTCTTGATTAGTCAAGGCATGACGGGATGTGGGGAGAAGGCAGGAGACTGAGAGGGAAAATTGATCAGCCATGATGAAAAGGCAGAATGGACTCAATGGACCAAATGGCCTAATTCTGCTCCTAAGGTCTAAACTAAACTATTCCTGCTCTCGCTCTTCCTGTGTTTGTTTTAACAACATGAAACCTGTAGGCATAAAGAATGAAATCAAATGTCACCATGCATATAATGTGAAATATTGTGAATGTCTTTCTGGGAGCCATCGCTTACCACCCTCTTTATAGTGAAGTTAGATGATGATCGGATATCTTTGAGCTTCAACCTGGATTCACGCATTATGTCCATGTTTTAAACATAGTGGTTTGATGCTGAAACTAATCAGCAAAATTACAACAATATGCGGAGAAGTAAAAATCTCTGGTCTGGGCCTGCATAGATTGTAAAGTACAGATCAAGGAACAGAGAGAAATAACACAGGGAGGAACAGACAGGAACGCATTACAATCATACATGTAAGTCATGCATGCCGAAGCCTATTCAATTAGTACTGTGCATTTAGGAATTTATTGGAATATTTCTCATGTTTTAAATCTATAAAGTTTGACAAAGAGGTAGAAGTCTGTATATAGAAATTGCATTGGAGTATAACACATTAATACACCAAGCCAGATTTTTTACTTTTTATGATGACTTTGGTCTGTGTTGGCCGCTGTTGCCAAGTAAACTAACAGAAAAATAATCCGGAAAAATAAATAGTTTTAGGGATGCCGGTTATCATTCCCTTCAGAGAACTGAAAAATGCCGTGGTTTCAAAAATATTCTTGGTTTTGTTCAGGGTCTTTGCGATTGTTTTCTCCTATTGTGATCTAAAATGCATGTCAAATTTTTGTTTCGTGTTCTGCGATATTTAAGAAGATAAATAAAATTGGAGCTTGTTTTCTGATTTGCTGCTCACCAAAGGGAAGTCCTTGTCATAAGTGCCTATGACCTTTGTTAAGAGGTATCGTCAAGGTCAGCCATGAATTGTGGGTAGTATGTTTTGCTGCAGGATAGCTAGGCCAATGTAAATTGTTATAGTATCGCTAATAGGTGGCAGCAGAAATTTTGATAGTTTTATGGAGGAATTATTTTTATGAGATTGAGAAGCAAAAATTTTGATCAAAAATTAACAATTATTCCTTGATTTATAAACATTTGATTTAAGAAGCGTTGCAAATATCCAGTCAACTCTTTGGGCTCCATGTACGCAATTTATAATTCTATTTTACACTATAATGAAAAGTTCATTGCTCACCCATCATAGGAATACAGTATATCAAAATATCCATTGTGCATTTTACTAGCCCTTTTGATCATTGAAAGTTTGCTTAAATAAATATTTCCCAGGAATGGGTCTCTTTTGTCAATTGAGCAGCTGCTGTATTTGTGTATTGTACTCATCCCATGATATCCTGTTTGGTTTTCTAAAACCGCAAGATATAGGAGCAGAATTAGGCCATTCGGCCCATTAAGCCTGCTCCGTCATTTCATCACAGCTGATCCATTTTCCCTCTCAGCCCCACCTCCTGCCTTCTCCCTGACCAATCAAGAATCTATCAACCTCTGCCTATTTCAACCCCATCAACCCTGTCAATTTTTATGAATTCTTTTTACCTGAAGTGACGGATAGTAGACATTACATCTCTAAGTTCGAGGGCTGGTGCTCGGTGTCTGAACCCAGTGAGTTCCTATGGTCTTTGTCACTGAAAGTTGTGGGCATTCTTTCAGCTGGAATGAGAGAACAGGATTGATAGATTCTGTTCAGAAGCAGGGTAAAGATTAAGCAACACACACAAAACGCTGCATCTATAGGAAGAAGTACAGTCAACGTTTCAGGCCAAGACCCTTCGTCAGGCCTGCTGCGTTCCACCAGCATTTTGTGTGTGTTGCTTGAATTTCCAGCATCTTCAGATTTTCTCGTGTTTGCAGGGTAAAGATTACAAGTCTTTAAAATATTTTTTTTCCTTTTTTTCAATTTTGTCTCATTGCTTTGGTCACATAAAATCATTGTTAAGAAAACATAGCAAAATCAAGAATTAGAGTGGTGAGTCCAACAGACATAATGGGTCGAGAGTCCTATTCCTGCTCCAAATTAGAATATTCCTCTATTCATCCCTTGCGCCTGGGGAAATCTGCATAGTTCAATTACTTTCTTGTCTGGCATCAAAGCACCTTTTTGCAAAACATGATCCTGAAGTGTCCACAAGGAAGTTATTAAAAACCCAAGTAATGTACTAAAGTTCTCTTGGTAAGCGAAAGTGTTGTCCATATCTCAGACATCCCACCCTGCAAAAACTCATTTCAGGGAGGTAGCACCATCAATTTGCGGGAGACTTCCAGGAGAGGTGGGATGTCTGCAATAGGGTAGCTCCTTAGCAGCTAGCCAGCTAGTTTAAATAACATTAGATATGCTAATGAACGAATGACACCTGTTAAACTCACCTCAACGTGTCTTTTACAGTCTTAACCCACCATGGGCAATAGCGAGCAAGACTATCATTATTTTTGACCCCTATTAGGCAGGGGAACACTTTAGTGTAGTCTGGAGTGACGTACGTTTCATCTTTTCTTTTTTTGGAACACCCTCGCTCTTGCTCTTACTCTCGCTCTCTCTCTCTCTCGTGCGCGCTCTCTTGTTCATGGTAGCACTCTCTCACGCTTGCTTTCTTGCTCTTGCTCTCGCTCTCTCTCTCGCCATCGCGCTGTCTCTCGTGGTCGCTCTCTCGCGCTCCCCCTCTTGCGCGCTCTCTCTCTCCTGGTCACTCTCACTCGCGCTTGCTTAGGATGTACAAAGCCTTCATCCTGGGAATGAATTAAAAAGAAAACAGAACTTGGTTGGCTAGACTAAAAATAAGCAAGCTTTGCATCCATTAATAATATTGTTTTTAAATTTTTCCATTAGTTTCACAGAAATTAAATTTTGTCCAAGGTTAGGTTGAGTTTCTTTTTCAGCTTTTCACTTTTCACAGCCAGTATACACAGCCTTGTGTTATGTTAGGGTCTCCACAGCAAGGAATAGTCCTTTTTTATTGACTGCATGTTTATTCGGTCTGGAAGCTGATATCTTGCGGTTGTAAAAATATTATCCCTGTGTCTTTCAAGTTCTGTGTGGTCAATGTAAAGAAGCTATAGCTTTATGGGCTAACACCTTTATAAAAATTGTTAAGGACTATTCTTGCCTCCAAACTTGGCTTCACTTGACTGCCAGTTGATCTCATGTGAAGTGGCTGGAATCTAGTCAAAATGGTGCCAAACTGCAGTCTTTGTAAACTAAGTTGTCTTTCTTAGTTTGTAGGGAGGGTTTCAGGGACAGAGAGGGGAGTTACGGGTCATGTTAGGGTTTAGGGGCAGGGATATGGGTGATTTTGAGATCAGGCTGGACTCGAAGCCTCGCCTCCTCATTCAAAGGCCGGTAATGTGGATGTGAGACATCTATGGTTGCACGTCAGGCTGGCAGACCAGTGTGGATGAGGGCTAATGGCCCTTCAGGTTCAGTGAGTTAGCGGTGGGTTCTAGAATCAGAGTTCATAGAACATAGAACACAGAACATAGAATGGTACAGCACAGTATAGGCCCTTCGGCCCACAATGTTGTGCCGACCCTCAAACCCTACCTCTCATATAATCCCCCACGTTAAATTCCTCCAAATACCTGTCTCATAGTCTCTTAAACTTCACTAGTGTACCTGCCTCCACCACTGACACAGGCAGTGCATTCCACACACCAACCACTCTCTGAGTAAAAAACCTTCTTCTAATATCCCCCTTGAACTTCCCACCCCTTACCTTAAAGCCATGTCCTCTTGTATTGAGCAGTGGTGCCCTGGGGAAGAGGCGCTGGCTATCCACTCTATCTATTCCTTGTATTATCTTGTACACCTCTATCATGTCTCCTCTCATCCTCCTTCTCTCCAAAGAGTAAAGCCCTAGCTCCCTTAATCTCTGATCATAATGCATACTCTCTAAACCAGGCAGCATCCTAGTAAATCTCCTCTGTATCCTTTCCAATGCTTTCACATCCTTCCTATAGTGAGGCGACCAGAACTGGATACAGTACTCCAAGTGTGGCCTAACCAGAGTTTTATAGAGCTGCATCATTACATCGCGACTCTTAAACTCTATCCCTCGACTTATGAAAGCTAACACCCCATAAGCTTTCTTAACTACCCTATTCACTTGTGAGGCAACTTTCAGGGATCTGTGGACATGTACCCCCAGATCCCTCTGCTCCTCCACACAACCAAGTATCCTGCCATTTACTTTGTACTCTGCCTCGGAGTTTGTCCTTCCAAAGTGTACCACCTCACACTTCTACTGGTTGAACTCCATCTGCCACTTCGCAGCTCACTTCTACATCCTATCAATGTCTCTCTGCAATCTTTGACAATCCTCTACACTATCTACAACACCACCAACCTTTTTGTCGTCTGCAAACTTGCCAACCCACCCGTCAACCCCCACTTCCAGGTCGTTAATAAAAATCACGAAAAGTAGAGGTCCCAGAACAGATCCTTGTGGGACACCACTAGTCACAATCCTCCAATCTGAATGTACTCCCTCCACCATGTCCCTCTGCCTTCTGCAGGCAAGCCAATTCTGAATCCACCTGGCCAAACTTCCCTGGATCCCATGCCTTCTGACTTTCTGAATAAGCCTACCGTGTGGAATCTTGTCAAATGCCTTATTAAAATCCATATAGATCACATCCACTGCACTACCCTCATCTATATGCCTGGTCATCTCCTCAAAGAACTCTATCAGGCTTGTTAGACACGATCTGCCCTTCACAAAGCCATGCTGACTGTCCCTGATCAGACCATGATTCTCTAAATGCCCAGCGATCCTATCCCTAAGAATCTTTTCTAACAGCTTTCCCACCACAGACGTAAGGCTCACTGGTCTATAATTACCCGGACTATCCTTACTACCTTTTTTGAACAAGGGGACAACATTCGCCTCCCTCCAATCCTCTGGTACCATTCCCGTGGACAACGAGGACATAAAGATCCTAGCCAGAGGCTCAGCAATCTCTTCCCTCGCCTCGTGGAGCAGCCTGGGGAATATTCTGTCAGGCCCCGGGGACTTATCCGTCCTAATGTATTTTAACAACTCCAACACCTCCTCTCCCTTAATATCAACATGCTCCAGAACATCAACCTCACTCATATTGTCCTCACCATCATCAAGTTCCCTCTCATTGGTGAATACCAAAGAGAAGTGTTCATTGAGGACCTCGCTCACTTCCACAGCCTCCAGGCACATCTTCCCATCTTTATCTGGAATCGGTCCTACCTTCACTCCTGTCATCCTTTTTTTCTTCACATAATTGAAGAATGCCTTGGGGTTTTCCTTTACCCTACTCACCAAGGCCTTCTCATGCCCCCTTCTTGCTCTTCTCAGCCCCTTCTTAAGCTCCTTTCTTGCTTCCATGCAAGCAGGAGGAACAAGGGCTGGTGATCCCTTAGGTATGCAAATCGGTGAGACCAAAGTTTGAGATCCAGTGTTTGAAGTTCACTGAATGAATGAGTCTGGAGTTCCAGGTCTGGTGTTCAGTGATCGGTGAGTCCTGGGGTTGATACCAAAAACTGAAGCCCAGAACAAGAGGCTTGATGACTGAGGCCCTGAGTCTGTGAACTTTTGCGTTGCGAGTTCACTGGGGAAGCTGAAGGCCCAATATCTGTGAGTGGAAGCAGGAGGCCAAAGACAACCTGTCCTGGGGTTGTACCATTGTGCATGTTAGAAAGGAATGGAGCTTCTTTCTGTTGTTGTTTTGTCACTTTTTTGTTGTGTTCTGTGTTGTTCTGCCAAGCATTGTGGGCAGGCTATGTTGGCACTGGGATGTCTATGGACACTTGCAGGCCACCCCCCAGCACGTCTTTGTGTATTGGTTGATAATGCAAATGACACATTTCACTGTATGTTTTGATATGTGATAAATAAATCTGAATCTTGATCTTGAATCTTGAATAAAACCTTATAGCTGAGTTACCTTGAATCAAAGTCTTGTAGCTCTTCAAGTTCAGCACATAATTCTCTGCAACTTCTGCCAGCTCCAATGGGATCCACCACCAAATAAATCTTTACCTCCCCACTACTTTCTGCTTTCTGCAGGATCACTCCCAGTGCAACTCCCTTATCCATTCGTCCCTCCCCACTGATCTTTCTCCTGGCACTTGCCCTTGCAAGCAGAACAAGTGCTACACCTGCCCCTACACCTCCTCTCTCACTGCCATTCAGGGCCCAAACAGTCCTTCCAGGTGAGGTGACACTTCACCTGTGAGTCTGTTGCTGTATACTGTGTCCTGTGCTCCTGGTGTGGCCTCCTGTACATTGTTGAGAACCAACGTAAATTGGAAGACCGCTTCTTTGAGCACCTACGTTCTGTCTGCCAGAAAAAGCGGGATCTCCCAGTGGCCGCCCATTTTAAATCCACTTCCCATTCCAATTCTGTTATGTCTATCCATAGGCTTCTCCACTGTCGTGATGAGGCCACACTTAGTTTGAAGGAACAACATCTTATATTCCGTCTGGGTAGCCTCCACCCTGGTGGCATAAACATCGATATTACGAACTTCCAGTAATGTCTCCCCACTTAAGTCCCCTCTAAGCTGTGCGCGTGTGCGCACGCACACACATTTTTCAACCAGTGCATAAAGGAAATTAATGTGTGCACAAAAGGTTAGTTACCTAAAATAATGTAGTAATTAATAATTACACTTATTGAAAATAATCTTTTAGCTAAATGTTTCTGTTAACTAGTTAGTTGGTTTTTCAAATACCACAATGTACATCACTAATTTACGTCACCTCACCTTTCCTGTTCCGATTTGTACAGCTGAGTCACAGCGGCAGCCATCTTTGGCGGACAGTGTTCATATCGCAAAGTTTACAAAGATCTGTTTCAAATCCTGTAGATAGCTTACTAAGTTTTTATTGAAAAAGTTCAGTCAAATGACCCAATGGCTAAATACTGTCACAAGAAATTGATAAACATCACATACAAAGTAGCCTTACAGGTTTTAAGTGATGTCTTTGATGAACTGGCTGCACTGTGCAAGATTCTGCAAAAGAGTGGCCTGACACCGATTGATTCACTTCATTTTGCATGAGGCAAAATTAACAAGATGAGAAAGCAGTATCTGGGAAACAATATTTCGTGGAGTGACAAAGTTAAAGTTATGCTAAGCCAACAATGTGAAGAAAACGTCACAGTTCGTTGTTGACTTTTATAAATAGTCTTTGTGTTCATTTAGAAGAAAGGTTTCCTGAAGATGAGGTACAAGAATGGTCAGCTTTTGATTTCTCCGCAATTGCAGATTGTGACTTCATATTTGGCGATGAACAAGTTAATGCCTTATGTCTAAAATATCATGATTTTCTAGCTGAAAATACTTTAATAGTTAGACAGTTTAATGATTTCAAATTTTCCGTGCATGAAAAAATTAAATCCAAACTAATTTCAAACTTTGCTCAAATGGTGGGATTTGTACTTCAAAATGAACAGTTTTGCGACCTTGCACAGTTGATGGACATCGGGGGAAACTTTCTTACGTCTAGTGTGGACTGTGAGCGAGGTTTTAGCCTGATTCAAAAACAAGCTGAGAAACTGTTTAGGTGAATGTCATTTGGATATGTTAATGAGTATCAAAAGCTATCAATTGGATGGGTAAATGCCAGACAGGAGAGAGAAAAAAATAACTGATTGACTTTGATATGTATATTATTTTGTTGTTATTCTGTGCAGTTTTATGTCAAATATTTTATAAACCTACATAAGCTGTGCCATGTGTGCATTCAGTGCGCACATACTTCTGTCATAAGAAAAAAATTTGCACAACGTAAGATTTTTGCGCACACTGACTACTAAAAATTAGAGGGATCATTGCTCCCCACCCCTCTCCTTCACCATCTTCCATCCCCTTTTCCCTCTCTCACATATCTCCTTGTCCGCCCATCACCTCTCTGTGGTGCTCTTCCCCCCATTTCTTTCTTCCATGGTTTTTTGTCCTCTATCAGACACCCCCTTCTCTAGCCCTGCATCTCTTTCATCAATCAACTTCTCAGCTCTTTACTTCAACCCACTGCCTTCAGTTTTCACCTACCACCTTGTGTTTCTCCCTCCCCCCACCTTTTAAATCTACTCCTCATCATTTTCTCTCCAGTCCTGCAGAAGGGTCTCGGCACAAAACATCAACAGTCCTCTTTTCTGTCAATGCAGCCTGGCCTACTGAGTTCCTCCAGCATTTGAATTGAATTGACTTTATTTCTTACATCTTTCACGTGCATGAGGAATATAAATCTTACGTTATGTCTCTGTCTGAATGTGCAATGTGCAGGTTGTAGTAATTTGTAATAAATAGTATGTACAGTTTGTGTGGGTTGCTTGGTTTTCCAACATCTGCAGATTTTCTCTTGTTTGTAGTTGAGTTTATTTTTATTTATTCATTTAGCTTATTGAGACATGGTGCAGAACAAGCCTTTCTGACCACCCAGCAACCCACCAATTTAACCCTAGCGTAATCACAGGACAATTTACAATGACCAGTTAACCTACTAACTTTGGAATGTGGGAGGAAGCCAGAGCACCCAGAGGAAACCCACACACCCACGGGAAGACATTCAAACTTCTTAAAGAAAACACCAAAATTTAATTCTGAACACTGATGCCCTGATCTGTACTCGCTTCGTACTAACTGCTATGCTGCCATGGTGTCCCAAGATGAGCGACAGAAGGTGGATTTTTTGATGGAATAAACTTGTCTAGAGTTTCTCCTACATTGAAAAGCTTGTTGGAGTTTTCTGAAAAAAGATCCCTTATATCCTCAATTTGCACTAGGTAACACCAATCTGGGTCTCTGTTGTAAAAAGCATTGGTGAGGATCATGGTTTGTATGTTGTCATGAAGCAATTATAAGACAGATAGATTTCTGTGAGACGGTTGTGTCATAGTCTCTTTTGGTGATGGAGTGAAAGGCCTTACTGAGATTGAAAAAGATGTCTTCCGATTAAGCCATCTTTCAACAATACAGTTCTTTTCTCAGTACTGTGCAAAGATTTTTGATTTGTTGAATCAGAAAACAGTTACAGCACAGACGGAGGCCACTCATCCCATTCAATCTCCTGGTGGAGCAATTCTACCTGGCTCACTCTTTGTTCATTATCACTCAGCCTGCAAGTTATTTCTCTCAAGTTCTATACTAATTTTCTTTGAATTCCATTTCCACAATACTAACGATCCTTGAATTCCAAATCATAGTTGTGAAAAATGATTGGTAATCATTCATAATTGGTAAAAAATGCTTTTATCATTTAATGCTTTGGTTAAGATTTCTACTGTTACTCAGTAGGTATTTAATTTTAGCAGTTTTCTGCAAGAGCAGTATAGCCTGCTGGTGGAATGGTTTGGTTTCGGCTAAAGATAAGAAGTTCTGTTGTTCAACTTAGGAATGTTGTATCAGCCAACCAGCATGTTGGGATCTGGAGGGAGTTTTGTGAAAACCCGTAGTCTGGTTTGAGGTCTTTTGGCAGGAGCTGTGGAGCAGTACAGTAGGGAAAATACCACAGAATGCTGTGGGAAGGTGAGTCCCCATAGCAAGAAGTGCTTTGTGCAGAGGAATGGCTCCAAGGAGGAAGGGCAATACTCCTCAGAGAGAGAGCCTGTTTGCTTGAAATGGTCTTTGAGTGGAGATGGAAAACGTGGTGGGTGTTTTCATGCAGCCCATGGGTTTAGCGTGTGAGTAAGAGATACACCCCCAAATATTCCAGTATGAGCTCCAATGGCTATGTGCACATCGGACTAGTTTAACTATAATGGGCCCTTTTCTTTTTCCTATTAACTGTTTGATATAGCTGAAATTTGTAAATATAATTCCTTTATAATTTTATGTGGTGTATGATCTGATATTTCTTGCCGACCGATAATTGTGTACGGGTAGTACTTACACAGTATTTACTCAAATTGAGGTTCCATTAATCGCAATATCCCAACTTTCCTGTTTGGTTGAATCCCAAATCATACTGACACTAGGCTTATATTGTTTGTAAAGGTGGCCTTCTCACTGCTGTCCTGTGGCCGTTAACTGAGTTAGGTATTGAACCAAGTTTGCATACAAGTGAGCCCGGTGAAAGGGTTACAATTGTTTTGTCCCAGATTTTGGATCAACTCCCTTGCTCCTTGCTAATGGAACAGCTTCCCTTTATTTGATCAGTTGTGATCTTATACACTTCTATCAGACGCCTGCAAATTTCTTTGCTGTAAGCAGAACAACATCAATTAGACTATAAGATATAGGAGCAGAATTAGGCCATTCAGCCCATCGGGTCCGCTTCGCCATTTCATCATGGCTGACTCATTTCCCTTTCAGCCCCAGTCTCCCCCTTCTCTCTGTATTCCTTCATGCCCTGACTAATCAAGAATCTATCAACCTCTGCCTTAAATATACCCAATGACTTGGCCTCCACAGCTGCCTGTGGCAACAAATTCTACAGATTCACCCCTCTCTAGCTAAAGAAATTCCTATTTATCTATATTCTAAATGGACGTCCCTCTATTCTGAGGCTGTGTCCTCTGGTCTTAGACTCCCCACCACTAAAAAAAAACCCTCTCCACATCCACTCTATTGAAGCCTTTCATCATTTGATAGGTTTCAATGAGATCCCCCCTCATTCACCCTGTAGAGCATCACTTCTTCCAGCTTTGCGCTGTGTTTTTGTATTTCTATTATCTCCTTCATCGTTACAACTTTTTTTTTTAGGTCCTAAGATTTGGAATCCCCTTACTGAAAGTAACACTTTCTTTCAGATTCACCTGATTCATGCTTTAGAATCATAGTGTGACATAGCATGATAACACGGCCCTATCGGTCCATGAGAACAGACTGACCATCAAACCATCCTACACTTGTCATCAACCGCCCCAGGATTCTATCACCTGTTTTGTGATCAAAATACAGATGTCAGCTAACCTTGCGTCTTTGGGATGCGGAGGCCAACTACAGCGTCCAGAGGAAATCCACAGAATCACAGGGAGAACATGCAAGCTCCATGCAGACGGGACCGGAGGTCAGGAACGAACCTGTGTCACTGGAGCTATGAAGCAGCAGCTCCACTTGTGTCACGCTGCCTCCCTTACACCTAGCTGTTGGCCACCTACCTGAATTACTTCATTTGAGGAAAGTAAAATTATCTTAATGCACTGCTATGAATGACTGTATACAAATTTGCTTCATTATACAAATGTGCTGGTGTTGTTTTTTATTGACCCCGTAAATGGAAATTAGCGTTGAATATAGTTAAATACTCCTTTATGACTATTTTGTCAAGTGTCTCCTAATGACCTATCCACTTTGCCTGCTGCTTTTAATGTTTGTAATTGTGTAAAATTTACTTGATGTGAAAGCTGGAACAACTTCTTACATTTCTCATTAATTGGTACTTAACAAAAACTGAACAAGCAAGCATCCCATTAGTGTTGGTCCATGTACATTACAGCCTTTTAATCCCAAGAGCAATTGTAGGAACAAGGGTTTATACATTTTATTAACACTACTAATCACAGTTCACAATTAGCATAATTAATGCCTGTTACAGTTGAGTATTTGGCACTTCGTAATAAGACAGAAGGATACCATACCATTGGGACTACAGGACTGTGAAAGGACAGGTGAATCAAGTCAGGTCAAGTCAAGTCAAGTCACTTTTTATTGTCATTTCGGTCATAACTGCTGGTACAATACACAGTAAAAACAAGACAATGTTTTTCAGGACCATGGTGCTACATGAAACAATACAAAAACTACACTGAACTATGTAAAACAACACAAAAACAACACTAGACTACAGACCTACCCAGGACTGCATAAAGTAAACAGAACAGTGCAGGCATTACAATAAATAATAAACAAGACAATAGGCACAGCGGAGGGCAATGTACCTGAGGAATTCAATGGTTCAAACAGCATCTTGAGAGGAAAGGGACTACTGATGTTTTCGAACAAAACATTGCTTTGGAGCTGAGAGCTGAGAATGGGGAGGAGAATAACCAGTATAAATAGAAGAGAGAGTATTGGCGAGATGATTGGTGACCTGAGAGGGGTTAGAATGTCATAGAGTCATAGAACACTGTGCTACAGTACAGAAACAGGCCCCTTGGCTCATCTAGTCTGTGCAAAACTGTTATTCTGCCTTGTCCCATCAACATGCACTGAGCCCGTAGCCCTACATATGCCTCCCATCCTTGTACTTATCTAAACTGTTGCAGAAAGTGTTGAAGGATGTTGGGCAGATTCAGCCATTTAGGGGAAGAGACAAAATTAGAGCTGGAGGACGTGATAGAACGAGGTGGATATAAAAATCTAAGGAAGTTGGAGCCAGAAGTAAATGAGAATTGTGAAATGATATTTTATTTGATAACCTTAGGTGAGCAGGGAATATTTAGAGAAGATAACAAGATTATACTACTAATTTCCTCTTTACCTTGCAAACCTACTTCTTAAATAAAACTTGAATACATCACCCTCATCAAGAATTTATCCAGATTCTTCTAAATGATGCAGTTGACTTGATTTTAATAACCATTTGTGACAATATTCTATTAGCACCTTGTGAGAATATTGTTTAGTGCCTTCTCCATGCTTCTAGTATCAGTTCTTGTTTTTGATTCATCTGGCAAGAGAAATCATATTTCACCATTTGCACTTTATGAACGTTGAACCAATAGATTCGCCTTAATCTATATTGGGGAATACAGCTGTAACTCTGGCCTTTTGTTGCTGGTCTCAATTGAATAAATTGATCTTGTTTTTTTTTATCATATATTACGTTTTCTATAAACACGGTTCTCCTGCTGAGGCTTAACCAATGTCCTAAATTGATTTATCATCATCTTCTGTTTTAGCTTTTGGAGCCTTTGTGCTAAATCCCACAATTCCATTTGTTTTATGCCTGATCAACTTGAAGTCCTGTTTTCGAAGATCTTTAAATTATTTGAACCACTCAATTGCTCTATTCCTCCACTGCAATCCATTGAGAATTTTTCTGTTTATGATATATATATATATATATATATTCTCTGTTCTCTTTCCCAGGATGTAACATGTTACATTAATCTTCAGTGAACTGCATCTAAAGCACTACTATTGACAACACTAGCCTGCAACCATTCTTCTGTGATTTCTCCCTCTGTCTGCTGAATTGCTGGAGTGGAATCTATGATTAGATAGACTGCGCATTATCTATGGGTTTGATGGACCAAATGGCTTGTTTTCACCTGGTCTTTGTCATGTTCATTACACCTTCTTTAAATCAGAATAACACCAGCTTTGGAAGTTTTATCTCTACTTTAAAAAAGATCACGCTGCCAGAACAAAAAAAAAACAATTATACAACGTATTGAGGAACACAAAGCAAAGACTTTCTTCCTGTGATTAGCTTTTCCGTACAGTGATGGATCTATTCTCCAGTGCTGGAGAGAATTGGAAAAATAGCTCGAAGTCTAGCGGTTCCAGAGGGATTTGTACATGTTTCACAATATAGATTGTCTTAGAACTAATTCTCTGAGTGAAATGATTGAAAATATTAGTAAATTTAGGAAAGTGAATGCATTCTAATGTCAATAGTGTGATTGCCTTATTATTATCTGAATAAGAAAATTTAAATTAGTAGTCTCCACAATGGATCAATAAAGCAATTAGAATGGCAATAAGAACACAGACGATACAAAGCAATCAGAAAAGCTAATAGAATGTTTGGATACACAACAGCACTCTTGGTCCCTGGAGATTGTTTGTGTAATTTTATTACGTGCCGGTGATTATACATTCAGAGTTAGCACAGAATGTGCATTTCCAAAGCACTTTCACCAATCTCAGAGTGCCTTGTAGACAATGAGAATTTTTGATTTGTAGGCACTATTTGTACATGAGGAAATGAAGCTGTTAATCTGTACTCCGGCAATAGATGCAAGTTAAATGATTTTGGTGGAGGGAGAAATGTTGGCTATAGATACCTGGGGAAATCCATTACCATAGAAGGTGGCATGGTATCCATTACTATAGAAGGTTTAGTTCTGTCTTCAGAAGGTGGCATGGGATCAGTTGTGGTGGCACAGTATCTCAACCTAAATGGCAGCGGCCTCACAGGTCCAGTGATCCAGATTTAATCCCGGCCTCCAGTGCTGTTTGTTCCCATTGACATTCCGACATGTCAATCCATGGCCTCCTTTTATGCCAAGGCGCGATCACTCTTGGGGCGGAGGAGCAACATCTTGCATTCCATGTGGGTACCCGCCAACCTGATGGCATGAAAATCAATTTCTCCTTCTAGTGAAGAAATTTCCCTCTGCCTTCCTCTATTCCCCGTTCTTCTCACCTGCTGATTACTTCCTCCTTCCCTTTCTCCTATTGTCCACTCTCCTGAGTAAATTGGTTAGAATTCAGGTGGAATGGATGGGAATATGGGGGAATGTGGATTAGTATAAGTTGATGCTTGATTGTCAATGTGAACCTGATGGGACTAGTTCCATTCCCTATGACCTTATGACCCTACCGGAGAGGACAGATGAGAACCTGGTTTAAAAATTCATCCAAAAACCAGCATCGCAGGCAGGGTAATCTTCCATCAGTCTGCACCCTGTGCCCAACCCGATGGCTCTGATATGGCAGTGTTGATCTGAATGTATATGAAGGGCCCAAAGCATTGCTGAGGATCCCTAGCAAACTCAGCAGCACCTACAGAAATGAATAGATAGTCGACATTTCGGCCTGAGACCCTTCTTCAGGACTGAAAAAGAAGGGGGAAGATGCCTGAATAAAAAGGTGCGAGAAGGAGAAAAAGACTAGCTGGAAGGTCAAAGGTGAAGCCAGGTGTGTGGGAAAGGTCAAGGGCTGGAGAAGAAGGAGTCTGATAGGGGAAAAGAGTGAACCACTGGTAAAAGGGAAGGATCTCTACCACCCATCCCACAATTTCTTTCACCCACTACTGCCAGGAATGAGAAACAGGAGCATCAAGACTAGAACAGTCAGACTGGGTAACAGCTTCTTCTCTCAATCTGTGAGATTAATGAATACCCTGCCACACTGAAGTCTTCTCACTTAGGACAGAGAGCTGTTTCTT
This sequence comes from Mobula birostris, assembly GCF_030028105.1. Taxonomy (NCBI): domain Eukaryota; kingdom Metazoa; phylum Chordata; class Chondrichthyes; order Myliobatiformes; family Myliobatidae; genus Mobula; species Mobula birostris. The sequence continues at coordinate 15,016,836 of NC_092393.1, forward strand.
GTTTACTGTGCTGTTTACTGTTTACCTGTGCTGTGCATGATGTGCACATTGAATTATATTTTATTAACTTATTTATGGTAATATTTGTTTTTTGTGTTGTGTGTGATTTATGTTTTTGGGTGTACTGTGGTCTGGAGGAACATTGTTTTGTTTGGCTGCACAGTTAGATGACAATAAACTTGACCTTAAACCTGATGTAACGCCATTGTACATGAGCATATTCTGGGCAGCAAAGTAGTCAGAATGGAAAGTGCCATTGCTGAGCACAATCCTCTCAGGACTGAACTCAACTATCTGGTGCTGTGAGGCAGGTTTTGTCCCATTGTACCAAAATCAGAATCAGGTTTAATATCACCGGCGTAAGTCGTGAAATTTGATGTTTTTATGGCAGTAGTACAATGCAAATACATAATAATTAAAAGGTGTGAGTTTCAGTAAATATATATAGTTAAATTAAATAAATAGTGCAAAATAGAATTTTTTTTTTAAGTTGTGCGGTATTCATGGGTTCAATGTCCATTCAAACATTGGATGGCAGATGGGAAGAGGCTGTTCCTGAATCTTTGAGTGTGGACCTTAATACTTCTATACCTCCTTCCTGATGGTAGCAATGAGAGCAAGGCATGACCTGGCAGATGGGGGTCCGTAATGATGGATGCCACCTTTTTGAGGCATCACTCCTTAAAGATATCTTGGATACGACAAAGGCTAGTGCGCATGATGGAGCTGACTAAGTTTACAACTCTCTGCAGCTTATTTTGATCCTGTGGAGGAATAACCCCTCCCTCATACCATAAGGTGATGCAGCCAGTTAGAATGCTGTCCACGGTACATCTTTTTGTGAGTGTCTTTGGTGACGTACCAATTCTTCTCAAACTCCTAATGAGTTACCACCCTCAAGCTGCATAACCTATGATATCCATTGAACATTCACAGATACAGGAGTGCACAATGCTGTTGTCAACAAAGGAGATGATGGGTAAACAGTTTCCCTGTGAATGATGTAATGCACAGTTTCCAATGTTCAAGATTCTAGGAAGCTTATCAATTGTTGTCCCTTCAGGGTTTACAGTTTTTAGAGCCATGAAGTAACAGAGTTATAAGTCAGATGTGCATGTAATTCACCATGAAATGTTTCTTTGGGGCAGTGCCTCTACATTTGCATCATATTGTTAGACCTCAGCTCTTTCAAATTAGCCATTAGACATGTTAGTTCCTGTGTAGCAGTTCAGTAGATGGGACTGGAAACCCCATCTGCTGAGGCTCTCTTATAACCTGCAGAAACATCCAACCTTCCCCATCCCCCAACAACTTTTATAGTGCCAACCTTCATCCACCACCATCTTATCTTTGACTCATCAAGCAGTGCTGTAGTTGCAAGCAGGCTTGAACCCTGAATCCTATATTTGACCTTAGAAAGGATCCCAGACCCTAGCCAAGGTACTGACACAACCAACTAGCCCTCTGTCCTTTATATCCCCTGGACTCAGGCCAGGACCTCTCTGACATAGCACAGTGTGCAGCAAAAAGTATTTAAGAGCCAAAAGCATGTTGAACTTCAGGCTTTTAACCCTGCTGTATTCTGACACAGCTGGTCTGCAGACAAACTGGTGATTGATGCAGACAGATGAGACTGAAGATGTTGGAATCAGGAGCAACGCACCAAGTGCCGGAGGAATTCAGCATGTCAGGCAGCATCTATAGAGGGAAGTGAATGGTTGATGTTGTGGATAGCTGCTGCCTGATTTGCTGGGGTCTTCCAGCACTGTATGTTGCTAGTGACTGATGCAGCTCCCCTGATGCCACTGAATTTCATTCCAATTTCAAGATATATTTAAATACAGTAGCAATGGATCTTGGTACTGCTTATCAAAATAGGTGCAATATTTTTATAACCTCGCATGCTCACAGACTAGGGGCATTTTATTGAAAAACATTTCTTCCCATTTAGCCCTTTGACAGTGGTGACTTTGACATTATCCTGCTGGAGATCTTCTGCTTAATGGGTTTGTTGCAGTTCATTTGCATTTTTAATGTCTCACATCATATTGCCCCTGTTATACTGTATTTTTAATTCTCTTTTCAAGATTCAAGATCCAAAAAACTTTATTGTCATTCTAACCGTGCATCAGCCCTGCAGGGCAGAATAAGACAGTGTTTCCCAGGGGCAGTGCAATCATAACATAACCATCGCAACACTAAATAATTAACATAACAATAAATAGTAAAACACAACAGCCACATGTCAGTTAAAATCAAGTTATAAGTGTCCAGTGCAAGTTAAAAGTATCCAAAGCAGAGTCAGGTAGAGCAGCTATTTAGCAGTCTGACTGCCTGTGGGAAGAAGCTGTTTAGTAACCTTGTGGTTTTAGTTTTGATGCTCCTATAACGTTTGCCTGATGGCAGAAGAACAAACAGTTCACGGAGAGAGTGTGAGGTGTCTTTAATGATGTACCGTGTCTTCTGGAGGTATCAACTCTGAAAGAGGTCTTGGACAGAAGGTAGGGAGACCCCAATAACCTTCTCTGCTCCCCTAACCACCCTCTGCAAGGCTTTTTTGTCGACAGCACTGCAGCTGGAGTACCAGGTTGTGATGCAAAAGGTCAGCACACTCTCATCCATGCCTCTGTAGAATGTAGTTAAGATGTTAGTGGGGAGTGATGCTTGTTTAAGCTTCCTCAGAAAGTGCAATCTCTGCTGGGCTCATTTCACAATCCCAGTGGTGTTCCTTTCTTAAGAATTCGAATATCGCAATGTACAGTTTTGAAATTGCGGTGCACAGATCTGATCTTGGGTTATGCACAACATGTATACCTCCAGACAATTTTGTTTTATTTATTTAAAATACATTTAAACTCTTCCACAAATATTTCCAAAATTACACCAAAGTAATGTTATATTAGATTATGAGAACACTCAGTCCTCTTTTATTGTTATTTAGAAATGCATACATGCATTAAGAGACGATACAATGTTTCTCCGGAGCGATATCATAGAAAACAGGATAGACCACAGGTACAGGGTTCTGAGTTGGATGATCAGCCATGATCATACTGAATGGCGGTACAGGCTCGAAGGGCTGAATGGCTTACTCCTGCACCTATTTTCTATGTTTCTATGTTATCAGGCTGGAGGCTTCCCAAACGGAATATAAGATGCTGTTCCTCCAATCTAAATGTGGTCTTATCACAACAGTGGAGGAAGGCATGGATGGACATATCGAAATGGGAATGGCAAGTGGAATTAAAATGGGTGGCTACTGGGAGATCCCACTTATTCTGGTGGGCAGAGTGTAGATACTCAGTGAGCAGTCTCCCAATCTATGTCGGGTCTCATCGATATAACAGGAGGCCACACCAGGAGCACCGAACACAGTATATGACTCCAACAGACTCACCGGTGCAGTATCACCTCACCTGGAAGGACTGTTTGGGGCCCTGAATGGTAGTGAGGGAGGAGGTGTAGGGGCAGGTGTAGTACTTGTTCTGCATGCAAGGATAAGTGCCAGGATGGATATCAGTGGGGAGGGACGAATGGAGAGAGGAGTTGCGTAGGGAGTGATCCCTGTGGAAAGCAGAAAGTGCGGGGAGGGAAAATGTGATTGGTGGTGGGATCCAGTTCGAGGTGGCATAAGTTTCGGAGAATTACGTGCTGGAACACGGAGGCTGCTGGGGTGGTAGGTAGGATAAGAGGAACACTATGCCTAGTAGGGTGGCAGGAGGATGGGGTAAGAGCAGACGGTCGTGAGGTGGAAGGATGCAGTTGAGGGCAGCATTGATAGTGGAGGAAGGGAAGCCCCCTTCTTTGAAAAAGAAGGACATCTCCTTTATTCTTGAATGAAAAGCCTCATCCTGAGAACAGATGCGGTGGAGATGGAGGAATTGAGAGAAGAGGATGGCATTTTTACAAGTATCAGGGTGGAACGAGTTATAGTCCAGGTAGCTGTGAGGGCCCATTGGCTTATAATGACATTGGTGGATAAGCTGTCTCCGGAGATAGAGAAAGGGAAGGGAAGTGTAGGAAATGGACCAGGTGAACTTTTTTTAGATTATGAGAACACTCAGTCCTCTTTTATTGTCATTTAGAAATGCATCCATGCATTAAGAAATGATACAATGTTTCTCCGGATTGATATCACAGAAAACAAGACAGACCAAAGACTAACACTGACAGAACCACATAATTATAACATATAGTTACAGCAGTGCAAAGCAATGCCATAATTTGATGAAGAACAGACCATGGGCACAGTAAAAAAAAGTCTCAAAGTCCCGAGTCGATCAACTCCCGAGTCCCCGATAGCAGGAGGCAAAAGGGAGAAACTCCCTGCCATAAACCTCCAGGCACCGTCAACTTGCCAATAGCTTGGAAGCAGCCGACCTCAGCCGACACTGAGTCCATCCGTCTGAAAACTTCGAGCTTCCGACCAGCCTCTCTGATACAGCCTCCCGAGCGCCATCCTCTGCCAAGCGCCTTCGACCTCTCCCCACCACTGAAACACGCAAAGCTGAGGATTTCGGGGCCTTCAGCTCCGTAGATTCTGGTCACCACACAGTAGCAGCGGCAGCGAAGTGGGCATTTCAGAAATTTTCCAGATGTTCCTCTGCACTCTCACGTCTGTCTCCAAATCAGAATTGTGCACTGTCCCCTACTTGACAGATAACAGATATCATCACCGAAAAGTGGCCCCGCCTGCTGCCGTCGCGCCGCCATCTTCTCCCCCCTCCTGGTCAGCATTAAATTGCAAAATCTCAGTAAGGACTTTTGTTTTGGAACGTTCTCTAATCTCCTATCTCTAATACTTAGGTCAATGTCACTACACTAGTCAGAAATCCTGACTTTCTGAGATTGTGTAATTGACAAATTTCACATCAAGCAGAGATTAAAGAAAAGCAATCCTGGAAATTTTCCTGTGTAATTTCATGTGAGCACTAAAAATGTTCAATGTTTTTAGAGCCAATTGTTTTTAAATAGTGTAATTCCTCTATTAAACAGTGGATATTGGAAGCTAATCTAACTATGTTTAGCATACATTCCAATAAACTGCATAGTATAATTTCTAAACTCTTTTCCCACTTCAATATTGAGTGTGAGATTGTTTTTGTTTAGTTTGGAGCTGGTTTGTTTCCAATTAACGATTTTACTTAAATGTTCTCAGTGCATTAGTTTGCTTGAGATACAACGCCACAGCTGTGCTAAAGTCTACAACATCAAGCCCATGTCTGACAGATTTTGCTCCCATTCTTTTCCACAAAATTGCCCCATCGGTAGTTTTGTATTGAATTATTTTCTTTACTCTTTAGCTAAATGGGGCATTTCCTCAGCTTAAACAACAAGGTCCTTTCGACACCCTGTGCAATTACATGCACATTGTGTGCAGTCTGTGAGGGCGATTGGTAGAAGATGAAGTGCCTTTCAGTGAAGCACTGATCCCAGGGTCAGGGCCAATAAGACCAGGAGTAATTTATCAACCAAAAGAAAAAGGAAATGAATCTATTCTGTGTGTAAAATGTGACAGCATTGTCTGTGCAAGTAAAATGAAATCTTCTTTAGTTTACTCTATTTTCAATTCCAAAACATGTTCATGCTTTCGTTGATAGTTCCCATTCACAAAAGGATTGCTGCACCTTCCGATTTATTCAGTAAATGTGTCTTATTTGCAGTAAAAGACTATTAAGAGAGAGGCAGATGACCCATGCCGGTAGAAACCTTGAGCTCGTCATTACTCCATCAATAGAAGCCATTGCCAGTTCTCTTACAATGAAGTCATCAACTTTGACCTCAAATTGATATCTTTTAGTTTTAAACCTTCAAATTTAAACTTTGACTAATTGCATTTGCAATATACTTCAGAAATTATGTAAAAAATAAGTTAATAATAATCTAATTCGTGCTGATATTCCAGTACACTACTGAAGGAGTTCTGCGTCACAGGGAGAGGCATCCTTCAGATGCGACCAGTCGGAAGACCAGGCATTACATTGTTTCAAAAAGGGTCTGGTATTTCTCTGACTCTGCTGGCTGATATTATCAATTATCAAGGTTTTCCATAATAGAAATAACAAGTAAGTTCCATTTCAAAAATGTGAAGACAAATGCCTTGGCAGATACACAGATGCAGAATGGGGTGCTGTTACACAGTGAGATGTGATACCCTTTGAATGAGAAACCAGCTGTCTGCTCTCTTTAGTGCGTGCATCAGGACCACGGAGAATCCTCATGCCACTGTTTACAAGTGGCCCATCCGCCTGCCCCTTCTTCTTCTTCTACTAGAGTTTTATGGTGGTTGGCAAACAGCTTTAAAGAGCATTACTGCCACCTTCTAAACTGGAGTGTGGGTCAGATATGTAAATCCTATATATGTTTGTATTTAAATTTGTACCAAATTCTATAAAAAAGACATGTATTGTATTTAGAATGTATTGAGATGAGGCATATGTATCTGATGTGATTCAGGTTTATTTACAAGACTGCATGTTACTATTTGCATGTTAATTCACAGTTATTCCTCTGAACCAGAATGGACGTGTTTTTTGTTATATATTGCTTAAAAAGCATGCATAGCACAAGGTGTAAATATCCAGAGATACAGAGAAAACAAGGCACTTCACAATAATAACTAGACCTGCTTGGTTGCAGAGAACCACTAAACAACAATTAATATGTGACATGAATGTGCAAAGATTTTACTTCTTTTGTTTCAGTTTAAAAATCGATGTTGATGTACCAGCAGGAACTGTCTTAATCCCATCCAATAGATTATGGAGATAAGTATTGCTTTAAAATGTTCCTTTGCTGGATTTTAACTGGTGGTTATAATATGAAAGGGACATTAGTTTAAGGTGATTGGAGAAAAGTATAGGGGTGATGTCAGAGATAAGTTTCTTTCACAGGGAGAGGTGGGCGTGTGGAATGCCCTGGTGATGGAGGCAGATACGTTAAAGACATTTAAGAAACTCTTAGATAGGCACACAGATGATAGAAAAATGAAGGGTTATGTCGGAGTGAAGAGTTAGATTAATCTTAGAGTAGCTAGTAAGGTCAGCACAATATCGTGGGCCAAAGGGCCAGTGCTGATTTATTTTATACTCTATATCAGATCCCTTATTAATATTGTTGCTTCCCTGTATAAGGTGGAAGGGTTCCACATAAAAGGAGCAAGTACTTTGCTTTTCTACCAATGTTAGCATTCATTTCAAGAGGTCTAGAATATAAGAACAGGGATGTGATGCTGAGGCTTTATAAGGTATTGGTGAGGCCTCACCTTGAGTATTGTGAACAGTTCTGGGCTCCTCAACTAAGAAAAGATGTGCTGGCACTGGAGAAGGATCAGAGGAGGTTCACAAGGATGATTCTGGGGATGAAAGGGTTATCCTACAAGGAACGTTTGACGGCTCTGGGCCTGTACTCGCTGAAATTTAGAAGGATGAGCGGGGATCTCATTGAAACCCTTTGAATGTTGCAAGGCCTAAACAGAGTTGATGTGGAAAGGATGCTTCCCAAGATGGGGGGGTCAAGGACATGAGGGCACAGCCTGAGGATATAGGGGCATACATTTAAAACAGAGATGGGGAGAAATTTCTTAAGCTAGAGAGTGGTGAATTTGTTACCACAGGCAGCTGTGGAGGCTGGATGGTTTAAGGTGAAGATTAATAGGTTCTTGATTGGCCATGGCATCAAAGGTTACAGGGAAAAGGCCGGCAGTGGGACTGAAGAGGGTAAAAAGGGATCAGCCATGATTGAATGGCGGAGCAGACTTGATGGGCCAAATGGCCTAATTCTGCTCCTATGTCTTATGGTATTTGCAGAAGTAAGTGAGGATTGTATTGTCAGTCTAAGAGAGTTAGCAAAGCAGTGTAACTTCACAAAGTTCTTGGGCAGAGTGCCAAGAGACAGATTAGTGCGTCCATTGAGAGTGTATATGACACACTTTAGTACACAATACCTCACTTGTAAGCATGCAAGCATATTTGTTCATTCAGTTAAGATAAAGTGGAACAGAAAAATGTTATTGAGAAGAAAATATTTATGGAGAAAAGCTGCAGGGGTGGTGAAGACAGAGCCATCCATATCTTCTTGATTAGCATCTGGACACTTGGGCAATAAGGATAGTTTCATCATAGAATGATGAGAGTTGATAAGTGATTAGTCCTTGTTGGTGGTGCGATGGAGACTGCATAGTTTTCATCTGTCCATTCAATCACCCCCTTTCATAATAGTCACATAACATGACAACTAACACCATTTTGCAGAAGCAGACTGAATGTGTCTGACACATAGCCTTGCACTCACAGAGTCATGGAGTAATGGAAACAGGCCCTTCGGCTGAAATGGTCCATGCCAACCAGGATTCCCAGATAAGTTTGTCCTAGTTGCCCATTTTTGGTCCATATTCCTCTCTGAGAGGCTTCCGTTGGTCAGGGTCAACCATGGATATTGTGCCCTAGTTGTTTAGTTACACAAGCCAAGGCAGTATGATATGGAGAGCAAGCTGTTGCCCATGTAGCAAGCTCCCCCTCTTCACACATCAGAAGAACCAAACAAACGGCAGAAACTGATACAGTTTGGCACCAGCAGCATCACCAGTCAGCGTGGAACTTAACGTTAGATTGCCTTAGAAACTCCAGCTCTGGATTTTCCCCTCAGGGTTTACTCCAGAAGCCTTCTGCATGAGTGGGTATAGCTGCAAGGCAGTGGAGGTTTGAGATCAGAGTTTTTCTTCTCCTAGATGAGCTGCCAATCACGGCTGATGAGCCCATCTGCCCGAAGTGACTGATTTTAAGTTGCTAGCAACCCGCCTTTGCCCCTCCTCCTGTTAGTAGAAACAGTTCCACCGGATTTAGGAGCTGGACTTGGTTGTCAGAAGATGCACCTCACTGGGATTATTTAATAGGTAGTCGGAGCCTGTCCTCATTACCTCACCCAGCTGTAACAACCTTAAGCAACCCTATAACCCTTTCCTATTCATGAGTGTATTTAGTACCTTTTAATTGTTGTTAATGTACCTGTCTCAACCACTTACTCGAACAATTCCATCCATGTACTTCCTCCCAGCTCTTCTTCTTCCGCACTGTTTGTTTGGACACATGGAAGTACACCGTATGAATACGCCTGGTGAAGTCCTTTGAACGCAACTGAAATGAACAATGAAATGGCATGTTAAATAATATCTCTATTACATGATAGAAGAATGCAGCTTGAAAAAGACTTCTAATAAATTCAACATTCAGGGCATTGATATGAGTTTAGACATTGCATGCAACTGCTCAGAAGTAGGGCAAAGCACTTATGGGCAAACTTTGCAAGAAAACTCAAGTTCTTTAAGCGGATATTCTTGAGAGCTACCTGTCTCTGTGAGTTTCGTGGCATTTTTGCCCAGCTAATATGATGAATTAGGCCTACTCCGGCTGCTCCAGGGAGTGAATCTACAGTCTCAGTCTGGTTTGGAATGTTGTTGTTTGCTCCTGTTGTTTGCATGATGTGTATGTGTGTGTGTGTGTTTTCCCTCTTTCTCAGTGCAATGGTTATGGTCTTTTTGTTTTTTTAAAATTTGGTTCTTCGAGTTTCGTGCTTCGTGGCTGCCTGTAAGCAAATGAATCTCAAGGTGTATAATTAATAATTTCCTTGATAGTAACTGAACTTTGAATCTTGAATCTTTGAAATTTTGTGAACATTATGAATGAAGTGCACCATAGGCAGAGGTAAAGCAGCTGATAATTATGATAGGGTACACCCAGAAGCTGGCAGTAGTGGGTAGGGAGAAGATTGGAACAGTTGAGGCTAACTCATTTTGTTGAAGGGGAATGTTTGGAAAACATATTTCGTCCCACCAAATTAAAGTTATTTTCCTTGGTCGTCATATCCTTCCCACCTTCGCTGTTACTAAATGTGAACCTGTTTTTCTCTATTTCCTGAATCTGATGAAGGATTCCAGACCTGAAACATCAGCTTTCATTTTTTCACAGAACTGCTGAACATTGCCAACACATTCTGTTTTTATTTTGGTCTCAAAAACAAAAAAAAAAAAAATCTGGAAACACTCAACAGGTCAGGTAACATCTGCAGAGAGAGAAACAGTCAATGTTTCAGGTCTGCAATGCTTTTAATATTGAACATGACCTGTTCTCATTGTTACCAACAGGAGGGAGGTACAGGAGACCTGAAGGCAGGCGCTCAACGATTCTTCCCATTTGCCATCAGATTTCTGAATGGCCTTGGAACCCATGAGCACTGCATCTTACTTTTTCGCACTATTTATTTAATTTAACTATAATATATACACTTACTATAATTCACTGTTTTTATTATTATGTATTGCTTTGTACCGCTGATGCAAAAACAACAAATTTCACGGCATATGCTGGTGATGTGCCTGAAAGCACACACTAAACGACTCAAGAACAGCTTTTTCCCTCTGCCCTCCAATTTCTGAATGGACATTGAACCCATGAACACAAACTCATGACTCCTTTATTTCTACTTTTGCACCACTTATTTAATTTTAATTATTTAATATATATACCTACTGTAATTCACACTTCCTCTGTTGTTATGTATTGCATTGTACTGCAGCCGCAGAGACAACAAATTTTACGACGTATGTCAGTGATATTAAACCCGATTCTGATTTATTGCTGACTTATATATGGAGACCCAGTGCAAAGCATTTTGTTTGCATATCATCGAGACAGATTATTTCCATTAATAAGTACATTAAGGTTGTAAAAAGGGAAAGAGAATGTCGATTATAGTGTTGTGGTTACAAAAATGGCCGCAACAAGATAGATTGGGAAATCAAGAGTTCATCTTTAGTATATGAGAGTCTGATTACAGCAGGATAGAGGCTGTGCTTCACCTTGGTGATATGTGCTCTCAAGCTTCTGTATCTTCTGCCGAAAAGGAGAGGGGAGATAACAGAGTGACTGTGGTGAGAAGGAGACTTTGCCAGTGCAGTTTGAGATTTTAAGTGACTTACTGTAAAGACAGAATCATGCAAGGAGGAGTTTGTGTAAGTCCTCTACGGTTGATGCACAGCCACTAGTGTGATGCACTTTGCTTAACTTGCAGATCATAGACTCGTCAGCAGTTCCCTACTGAATGCCTTCTAACTATTCAAACATACTTACTTACTGTCCATTATGGCGGTGTTTTGGGTAGCAACGGAGGGCCTCCAACTCTGGTGGTGTTCAGGGCTTCCTCAACTTTCAGTACTGTAAATCATGCAAGTCCGAGTGGAGACTCAGGAATACCATCACACTCAGATGTAGAAGGATTGTTCATTGCTGTTTCCATAACAATTGTGTTTTACTAGTCAGGGTTGTTAGCCCTGAACTGGACCCCTGAACCTGGAGGACTGGTGGACCACTCTTATTCTGTCCTCTGCTCTTTGACCTGTTTGGCATGGGTGACCCTCCCAAGAGCCAAAGCATAAAGCCCTGACTCAAGATAACATCGCTCTCTCTGTCATTTAGGCAAGCCTCCAAACCACAACAAGTTTGTGGTCCTTTTGAAGGTGACTATTCAGAACTATGATGTAATCTAACATAAAGCTGGCCAGTTCAAGTTCTTCAGAGGCTAGGACGACAAACGTGGGCTGAGGGTACCAGCAGAGGACAGATATGCTGCGCTGTTGGAGGAGTTGCCTTTCAGATGAGACATTAAACATGGGCTAATCTTCAATCCCAGGATAATATAAAGTGTAACTATTTAGTGTAATGGAAACTATTTTAAAAATGAGGAATACATCTACTCTTAATATCCCAACTAAAATCAATTCACCAGGCAACATGGCTTAAAAGCAGCCTGGTTAATATCCTGTGGTGTTTTAACAGTTGTCCCTATTGCTGATTTCAGCAGTATTTGTGTTTCAAACATAATGACCAATGTTGTAAATTTAACTCCTATTTATTTTCAATTTCATTTAAACTTTTGGATTATAGCTTCAATTCATGTTGATTACCTCAACATTTCTTTGAAGAATTGTGATGGACCACAGATTACTTGACTGTAGAAAGCACCATGACCTTCCTCAATAATTGTTACCATGCAGAATAAGCATGTGCACATCCAGTAGATGCCATCGTTTAGTAACGTAATAGTTTAAGCTGATGGATCAAGGAGACTCAGTGTAAGCGTATGCAACTTTTATTTTCATCCTAATAATAGATGTATTCGGATTGGGTGATGGACGAACACAATGGATTTTTGAAGCAGGAGCCATCCCAGCTTGGTGTGCCAGTTCCATGTTTAATTGGGATGAATCGGTAAAATGTGCTTTCAGAAATGGGATTTTACAATTAGGTTTTGAAGTGGATTTTTTGATGTAATTAACTTATTTTAAACAGTTAATATGCTATTTCCACACTGGAGAATATGACCAGGGAAGGGGATACGAGTTTGAACAGCAACTTTGGTAGGTTGATGTCTCATCTAAATACAAGTTATTACATCTGTTTCCACTGACAATTGTTTGGCCAAGAATCTGCAAAAGGGTTTACTTTTTACCAGCCCTTGAACGTTTTAAGCGGACAAAACGAGAATAGGATATACTTCGGATGGAGGTCAGAAGAGGAAGATTATCACCATCTAGGCTGTGGTGGGATCAAGATCAAGGATTTGCACAGAAGAAAGGTCAAGATTACAAGGGACTCTACACACATTACCAGGTTGTAAAACAAAGCTCAGCTTCCTCTACCTTTCAAAAGAGCAATGCTTCTGAAGACTAAGGGCATCATGTCAATATTAATGGACATCTTACAATTGCCCTCAATTGCTTTTTTCCTGTGGATCCTTCCAGGGTGCTACAGGCAACATATCCAGGAGTTCCCAGTAGACAGTACACACTCAAATTAGTCTAGTCACAGATGGCTTGTTTGCCAAGAGCAACAATTAAATTTCCCCTGGGATTACAGTACACAGAGGGAGGAGACACTGGACTGACCCAAAAGGCCTTGGGTTGTTAAGAGGTAATTTACTTGCCACAAATTACCCACTCTCTGACTTTCGTTTTTGGACAAGGGGTTGATGCAGAAGGTTGCCTGTCTAACTGGAGCCCTGTGACCAGTGGCGTGCCGTAGGGATCGGTGCTTGTCCGTTGCTGTTTGTCATCCAAGTCATTAATATAGATGACAATGTGGTAAACTGGATCAGAAAATTTGCAGATGGCACCAAGTTTGGAGTGGAGGGGGTGGTTAGTGGAGAGTGAAGTAGACTACCAAAACTTGCACTGGGATTTGGACCAGCTGGAAAAGTGGACTGTAAAATGACAGATGGGATTTAATGCAGACAAATGAGAGATATTGCACTTTGGAAGGGAAAAGCATGGTAGAGCTCACAGAATGAAAATTAGGCCACTGAGGGGTATAATAGAACAAAGAAATTTGAGAATACAGATTGATAATTCCTTAAAAGTGGTGTCACATGTAGATATGGCTGTAATGAGAATTAATGGCACATTGGTCTTCATAAAGAGAAGTATTAAGTCCAGAAATTGAGATGTAATGTGGAAGTTGTATAAGACATTGGTGAAGCCATATTTGGAATATTGTGTGCAGTTCAGGTCACCTACCTGCATGAAAGATATCAATAAGATTGAAAGAGTGCAGAGAAAATTTACAAGGATATTGCACGAACTTAACAACCTGAGTTATATGGAAACGTTGGATAGGTTAGGACGTTATTCCCTGTAGTGTAGGAGGATGAGGGGAGATGTGATAGAGGTACACAAAATTATGAGGGGTATAGATAGGGTAAGTACAAGCAGGTTTTTTACACTGATGTTGGGTGAGTCTAGAACTGGAGGTCATAGGTTAAGGTGAAATATTTATGGGGAACTTCTTCATTCAGAGAGTGTTGTGAGTCTGGAGCAAGCTGCCAGTGAGTCTAGGTTTAACTGTAATATTTAAGAGAAGCTTGTATAAATACATGGATGGGAGGGGTATACAGAGCAGGTACATTAAGATGGGACTAGGCAGAACAACATGCAACCCTCTCAGCAGGCTTGCGTACACACTTGGCTCGTTAGCTAGCTCTGCTAATGACCACGTGATTCAACAGTGAGAAGGCCACCTTTCATAAGTAACACAAGTCTAAGGTCAACACGAGGAAATCTGCAGTTGCTGGAAATTCAAGCAACACACATCAAAGTTGCTGGTGAATGCAGAAGGCCAGGCAGCATCTCTAGGAAGAGGTACAGTCGACGTTTCGGGCCGAGACCCTTCGTCAGGACTAACTGAAGGAAGAGCTAGTAAGAGATTTGAAAGTGGGAGGGGCAGGGGGAGATCCAAAATGATAGGAGAAGACAGGAGGGGGAGGGATGGAGCCAAGAGCTGGACAGGTGATTGGCAAAGGGGATATGAGAGGATCATGGGACAGGAGGTCCGGGGAGAAAGACAAGGGCGGGGGAACCCAGAGGATGGGCAAGGTGTATAGTCAGAGGGACAGAGGGAGAAAAAGGAGAGTGGGAGAAAGAATGTGTGTGTAAAAATAAATAACGGATGGGGTACGAGGGGGAGGTGGGGCATTAGTGGAAGTTAGAGAAGTCAATGTTCATGCCATCAGGTTGGAGGCTACCCAGAAGGAATATAAGGTGTTGTTCCTCCAACCTGAGTGTGGCTTCATCTTTACAGTAGAGGAGGCCGTGGATAGACATGTCAGAATGGGAATGGGATGTGGAATTAAAATGCGTGGCCACTGGGAGATCCTGCTTTCTCTGGCGGACAGAGCGTAGGTGTTCAGCAAAGCGGTCTCCCAGTCTGCGTCGGGTCTCGCCAATATATAGAAGGCCACATCGAGAGCACCGGACGCAGTATATCACCCCAGCCGACTCACAGGTGAAGTGTCGCCTCACCTGGAAGGACTATCTGGGGCCCTGAATGGTGGTATGGGAGGAAGTGTAAGGGCATGTGTAGCACGTGTTCCGCTTACAAGGATAAGTGCCAGGAGGGAGATCAGTGGGGAGGGATGGGGGTGAACGATTGGACAAGGGAGTCGCGTAGGGAGCGATCCCTGTGGAAAGCGGTGGGGGGGAGGGAAAGATGTGCTTAGTGGTAGGATCCCGTTGGAGGTGGCGGAAGTTACGGAGAATAATATGCTGGACCCGGAGGCTGGTGGGTTGGTAGGTGAGGACCAGGGGAACCCTATTCCTAGTGGGGTGATGGGAGAATGGAGTGACAGCAGATGTACGTGAAATGGGGGAGATGCGTTTAAGAGCAGAGTTGATAGTGGAGGAAGGGAAGCCCCTTTCTTTAAAAAAGGAAGACATCTCCCTTGTCCTAGAATGAAAAGCCTCATCCTGAGAGCAGATGCGGCGGAAACGGAGGAATTGCGAGAAGGGGATGGCATTTTTGCGAGAGACAGGGTGAGAAGAGGAATAGTCCAGATAGCTGTGAGAGTCAGTAGGCTTATAGTAGACATCAGTAGATAAGCTGTCTCCAGAGATAGAGATAGAGAAAGATCTAGAAAGGGGAGGGAGGTGTCGGAAATTGACCAGGTAAACTTGAGGGCAGAGTGAAAGTTGGAGGTGAAGTTAATGAAGTCAACGAGCTCAGCATGCGTGCAGGAAGCAGCGCCAATGCAGTCATCAATGTAGCAAAGGAAAAGTGGGGACAGATACCAGAATAGGTTTGGAACATAGATCGTTCCACAAAGCCAAGTAAAAGACAGGCATAGCTAGGACCCATACGGGTGCCCATAGCTACACCTTTAGTTTGGAGGAAGTGGGAGGAGCCAAAGGAGAAATTATTAAGAGTAAGGACTAATTCCACTAGACGGAGCAGAGTGGTGGTAGAGGGGAACTGATTAGGTCTTGAATCCAAAAAGAAGCAGAGAGCTTTGAGACCTTCCTGATGGGGGCTGCAAGTATATAGGATCTGGACATCCATGGTGAAAATAAAGTGGTGGGGGCCAGGGAACTTAAAATCATTGAAAAGTTTAAGAGCGTAAGAAGTGTCACGAACATAGGTAGGAAGGGATTGAACAAGGGGGGATAAGACCGTGTCGAAGTATGCAGAAACGAGTTCGGTGGGGCAAGAGCAAGCTGAGACAATAGGTCTGCCAGGACAGGCAGGTTTCTGGATCTTAGGTAGCAGGTAGAAATGGTAAGTGCGGGGTGTGGAAACTATAAGGTTGGTAGCAGTGGATGGGAGATCCCCTGAGTGGATAAAGTCGGTGATGGTGTGGGAGACAATGGCCTGGTGCTCCTTGTGGGGTCACGATCGAGGGGTAAATAAGAGGAGGTATCCGCCAGTTGTCGCTGTGCCTCAGCAAGGTAGAGGTCAGTACGCCAGACTACAACAGCACCCCCCTTATCGGCGGGTTTAATAGTAAGGTTAAGATTAGTGTGGAGGGAGTGGAGAGCAGAGCGTTCGGAAGGAGTAAGGTTGGAATGGGAACAAGGTGCGGTGAAGTCGAGACGGTTGATGTCCCATCGACAGTTAGCAATAAAGAGACCCAGAGCAGGCAGAAGACCAGAGCGGGGTGTCCATGAAGAGGAGGAGGGTTGAAGATGGGAGAAGGAGTCATCGGTGGGGGTGGAAGAGTCCTTGCCAAAGAAGTAGGCTCGGAGACAGAGATGGCGGAAGAAGAGTTCCGCATCGTGGCGAACACAGAACTCGCTGAGGTGTGGGCGAAGGCGGACAAAGGTGAGGCCCTTCCTGAGGACAGAGCGTTCTTCCTCAGACAGTTGAAGGTCAGAGGGGATGGTAAAGACCCAGCATGGACCCGGCAAGTCCAGGGTCAGTATGATTTGGGCTTAAGCAAACAGGAAAGTTAGGAACATTAATTGTAGTGAATGCTATGTAAATTTTGCCCCAAACACAATTATCGGTTGCCAAGAAATGAGAGATCATACACTAGCATAAAATTATAAAGAAAGTATTGTGAGGCTTTGTGGGGGGGCATAGTCGGCAGACCACTACTGCATTTTTAATGACCGGTGCTGTTTATTGTTCTTATGTTAAAATGCTTTTGTGGGATTATGGTGGGAAGTTCCAGTTCAATTATTGTTACATTTTAGTTTGGGTTATACAGTTATTTGCTTGTGTATTTGTGGGTCACCCTGACTGTAACCGGGGTGTGTGTTGGTCACCTCCCCCATATGGTGAGACTGGTTGGGTTCACTCTCTGGGTCGTGATGCCCAGTCTGTTCTGTGTTTATCACAATAAAACAGTTGTTGATTTCAACAAGCTTCCTCGTCTGTCATTATGGACCAAATACTCGCCATAGTATATTCACAATTTTTGACTTTAAGAGTTAATAGAGAAAGGAGAGAAAGATAAAAGGGCCCATTACAGTTAAACCAGTCCAATTTGCACATAAACTTTGGAGCTCATTCCTGAAGTAGTCGGGTGTATCGCTGTACTGATGTGCTGAAATCATGTTCTGCATGAAAAACACCAGCCACTGTTCGAACTTCCTTCAAAGATTTTCTTGAACAAACTGGCTAACTGAGGAGTATTGGCACTTCCTCCTTGGAGCCACTCATCTGTTCAAAACACTTCTTACAATGGGGTCTCTCCTTTGGGCAGTATTCTGCCGACCTCTTCCCTTGTCCCTGCCCCTGCCAAAGGACCCCAAACTAGAACACTGTCCTTCAGAAATCTGATCATGTCCAGCCGAAGCCAAAGCACTTTTGCTAACAGGCCACATTGCTTTTGTAGAAAACTGCTAAAATAAGAATACTTCACAGCATAGCAGCATAAATCTTCACCAGGACATTATAAACAGTTTAGCACAAACTAGATGGGCCAAAAGGCCTTTTCTCTGCTGTGGTGCCCTATGACTTAATTGCTCTATAACTGGTCCAGTTACTGGTATATTTCTTAATGGTACTGTGTCTGGGACGTTAATAGTGCTGATGGTAATGGTAATGCCATTGAATGTTAATGGCATTGTTTAGGTTCCCTTTCAGTTGACATAGTTACCAAGAAATGCAAATGTTACTTATCTCCTCTCAGTCTCTGCCTGAATGTTATTCAGGTTGTACTAGGTGAGGGTGTGGACTGCTTCATTATACAGGAATTACAAATAAATATTATTCAATCATTTAAAAAAAATCCAGATTCTGGCTTTACAATGCAAGGAAGTAGTGAAAGTATAACAGACTGCCCTGAGAAATTCCTGTACTGATGCCCTGAGGCTGAGACAGTGGACTTTCAGGAAACATAAGTGTCTTCCTTCCTACAAGACATGACACCAGATAAGACATAAAGCTCAGGAGCAGAATTAGGACATTTGGCCCACTGATTCTGCTCTACCATCCCATCATGGCTGATTTATTGTCCCCCTTCAACCCCATTCTGTCAGCCTGCACATCAGTTGCCTCCCAGTCTGTGCGCAGCCAACAGGAGTCACCTCCCAGTCTACACCCTGCCAACAGGAGTCACCTCCCAGTCTACACCCAGCCAACAGGAGCCACCTCCCAGTCTACACCCTGCCAACAGGAGCCACCTCAGCCAGTCTACACCCTACCAACAGGAGCCACCTCCCAGTCTACACCCTGCCAACAGGAGCCACCTCAGCCAGTCTACACCCTACCAACAGGAGCCACCTCCCAGTCTACACCCTGCCAACAGGAGTCACCTCAGCCAGTCTACACCCTGCCAACAGGAGTCACCTCCCAGTCTACACCCTGCCAGCAGGAGCCACCTCAGCCAGTCTACACCCTGCCAACAGGAGCCACCTCCCAGTCTACACCCTGCCAACAAGAGTCACCTCGGCCAGTCTACACCCAGCCAACAGGAGTCACCTCCCAGTCTACACCCTGCCAACAGGAGTCACCTCCCAGTCTACACCCTGCCAGCAGGAGCCACCTCAGCCAGTCTACACCCTGCCAACAGGAGCCACCTCCCAGTCTACACCCTGCCAACAAGAGTCACCTCGGCCAGTCTACACCCAGCCAACAGGAGTCACCTCCCAGTCTACACCCTGCCAACAGGAGTCACCTCGGCCAGTCTACACCCTGCCAACAGGAGTCACCTCCCAGTCTACACCTGCCAACAGGAGCCACCTCGGCCAGTCTACACCCAGCCAACAGGAGTTGCCTGCCTCTCATTCCCATTTCACCACCCACAGCCTATTTAAATCAGCTCTCATGTATTGTCCAAACTCATCGAAGCAGTTGCTCACAGCCTTCAGTTACCTTGTTGCCTTGTCATGTTAAGTATCTATTCTCCCTTGTTTTGTAGTCTCTCGTGGCTTGTTATTTTGCAGTTAGGGAAAGCTTCCTTAACCCCTCCCCATCAAGAGCAGGAGTGTTGGTGACTTCAAAACTTGAGTGATCAATCACTCACGCATCAAATGCTCACGCATCAGGACAACAACATCACCAGATAGAGACTAGGGGCCTTCTATCTGTTAAGCTTGCCCTGGCCCTCACTCCAGTATCATAGCCCGTCATTCTCTCTGTTCTCCTTCACACCCCAATGGCTCTACACACCAACAGTTCTAGTGGATTCCAATACAGCAGCCAAATTTCTGGTCCAGACATTCTATGCACAATTTGGGGTTCCTAGTGAGCCTATCTCTCACTCTTTCTGCATCATGGACATTGATGGACTGTGCCTGGGATGGCCAGAGTGCACACACAGCCTGTGTACATGAGCATTGGACAGCACCACGTGTCCATCCAATTACTCCTTATTGACTCACCCCATGCTCTTCTCATCTTGGGCTACCCCAGGCTCCACCTATGACCCTCCCTTCTCCTGGTCATCCAGTTCACTGCTGAGTTGGAGACCAACCTGCCTGCAACATCAGTTGACGTCATCCTCTAATCATGGGGATGGAGCAAACCCTCCACCTTAACAAACTCCCTTAGGAATACCTGATTTAACAATCACCTTCATTAAAAGGGAAGCCAGCACTCTGCCACATCACAGACTGCATGACTGCAAGATCAACCTCCTCCCAGTTACCACGGCTCCCTCTCCCCTCCTGAGACCCAAGCCATGAATGACAACATCACCAAAGAACTACAGCATGGCTTCATTCGAACAACCTAGTTCCCAGATGGTGCAGGATTCTTCTTTGTCAAAAAGAAAGATGTGGGGGGGGGGGGGGGGTGGTCTCTGTCCCTGCATCGGTTATTGTGTACTCATCAAAATCCCCATTAGGAACTGCTACCCTCTCCCCTTGATAAATAACACATTCAAAACACTTTGTGGGGCCCGAATCATCTTCAAACTGGATCTACAGAATGCATACAACTTGATCTGCATCTGGCAAGGGGATGAGTGGAAGACGGCATTCATAACACCCACTGACATTACAAATAATTGGTGTTGTCTTTTGGACTTTCCAACAGTCCAGCTGTTTACCAAGCCTTCATTCATAACATTCTCTGAGACATGCTATGCAGGTATGTATTTTTTTACCTCGACAACGTCCTCATCTTCTCCAAACACCCCACCCCCACACCCCCGCCACGGCCACCTCTGTCATGCCCACTCAGCCCTTCAGTGTCTTCATGTTTGGAAGTTGGAGAGTTGTCAGTTCCTCATCCCAGTCATTTCCTTCCTTGGTTATATCCTTTCACCTCAAGGTGCAATCATGGAGCCAGAGGAAGTGTGTGCCATCACTGAATGACCCCAACTGTGCTCCCTCAAACAGCTACAGGGTTTCTTGGGCTAATCCAACTTCTACCACCATTTCATCAGAAAGTACAGCCAAAATTGCCACTCCTCTCAGCAGCATCACCAAATCACATACCTCACGGGTAACCTGGTCTGCTGTCACAGAGCACCCTTTCGTGGAGCTCAAGAGAAGTTTCAGCACCACTCCCATTCTCTGCCATCTGAACCCCTGTGGTAGAGCTGGGCACCGGGGCCATCTTCTCCCATCGAGGACCAGATGGGAAGACAAATCCTTGAGCCTTCTTCTCATACAATTTCAACTCTATGCAATGTTGGAGACAGGGAGCTACTCACCATTAATTGGGCCTTGGAAAAATGAAGGCATTGGCTGATGGGGAACACAGCCCTTCCTGATCTGGACGAACCACCAGAACCCCATACCCATTCAGTAGACCTGCCAACTCAACCCATGTCAGGCTTGCTGGCCCCTCTTCTTCAAGTAATCAAACTACTCCATCTCCTACCAACCTAGCTCCAAGAGCACAAAGTTGGACATCCTGTCCTGACAGTTCAACCCGGCTGAAACAGATCAACCCTCACCCCATCGTTCCATCCTCTCAAGTCCTAGGGGTCTTGAGAATCAGATCTAGCAATCTCTAAAGCATAAGCTTGCTTTGGCTGACACACCTAATACTGCACATACATGCCGGTGGCCTGTGTGCTCTGAGACACACCAGTGGACAAACTCCTCTCCTCTATTCAAACATCCAGGTGTACAGCAGACGCTGGTTTTTCTGTGACACTACTTCTGGTAGACCACCCTGATCACAGATGTACTTCAGTTTGTCACTTCCTGCCCTTAATGTGCCCAGACCAATTTCTCCAACCAGTGACCTTCTAGGCTCCTGTGGCCCCTACTAGTCCCCTGATTCCTGTAGTTTCACATCGCCATGAATCTCATCATGGGTTTGCCACCTTCTGCTGGCCACGGTGGTTTTGACAGTGGTGGACTACTTCTCCAAGGTGGCCCACTTCATTGCCCTTCCCAAACTTTCATCAGCTGCCGAGACAGTGGATCTAGTTGTCCAACATGTAGCTCGCCCCCATGAATCCCCTCAGGACATTGTGTTGGACCGCAGCCCATAATTTGTGTCCCACTTCTGGTGAATCTTCTGCTCCCTCCTCCGCACCTCAGAGAGTTTGTCTTCTGACTATCATCCACAGACCAATCAGCAAGTAGAGAAGTTTCTATGATGCTTCAATGTCTCTAACCCTTTCACATGGAAGAAGTAACTTCTTTGGGTTGAACTGTCCCACAATCTACACGTTGATACTTTACTTTACTTTATACTTCATTGTCACCAAACAATTGACACTAGAGCGTACAATCATCACAGTGATATTTGATTCTGTGCTTTGTGCTCCCTGGAGTACAAATCGATAGTAAATATTAAAAATTTAAATTATAAATCATAAATAGAAAATAGAAAAGGGAAAGTAAGGCAGTGTAAAAAAACTGAGAAGCAGGTCCGGATATTTGGAGGGTACGGTCCAGACCCGGGTCAGGATTTGTTCAGCAGTCTTATCACGGTTGGAAAGAAGCTGTTCCCAAATCTGGCCATACGAGTCTTCAAGCT
Source organism: Mobula birostris (assembly GCF_030028105.1). Lineage (NCBI taxonomy): Eukaryota > Metazoa > Chordata > Chondrichthyes > Myliobatiformes > Myliobatidae > Mobula > Mobula birostris. Next base: position 15,039,044 of record NC_092393.1, read on the forward strand.
CCTGAGCCTTCTCCCGAAAGGAAGGGGGATGAAAAATGTGTTGGCTGGGTGGGTCGTGTCCTTGATTATCCTGGCAGCACAGCTCCGACAGCATGCATTGTAAAGTGAGTCCAAGGGTGGAAGACCATGGTTGCCAACCCCAGTTGTTCCCTGAGGAGTATTACCCATCAATCAATCTAGTCACTTACCATCTCCAGCTGCCAATGTGCCTTGGGATTACACCTACCTTCTGTACCCTGTCTCAAGCCTGTTGTCAATGAACCACTCGATCCACCTGAGCCTGCGCCTCCAGAACCTGAGATTGTAGAAGGTGGTCCAAGTGTACACGGTTTGCTAGTTGACCGATTCACATTACTGTTGAAGGGGTGTGCAGTACCTGATCGACTGGGCTGGGTACGGCCCAGAGAAGAAACCTTGGATGTCATCCAATTACATCTTAGATCCTTGGCTAAACAAGGAATTCCACTGGACCCGTCTGGATTGTCCTGGGCTGTCAGCTGCTTGCTGTAGGAGGGGGATTCTGTTAGTTCTGCAGAGGCTGGCATCTCCCAGTCTCCACCCAGTGAACAGCAGTCACCTGCCATTTATTTCCAATTTATCACCTGCAGCCTATTTAAACCCAGCTCTCAGCTACAGTCCTTGTTCACTCACCGAACCAGCCAGTTTCAATTAGTTGCTCCTAGCTTTCAGTCACCTTGTTATTTGGCTGTTTTAAATATTTGTTCTCTCTTGTTTTGTTGTCCCTTTTGACCTGTTATTTTGCAAGATGGTGCCAGTGACCAAAGGCTATGTTTTGCAGATAGTTCACAAAACTACTCGATACTCTAGTAGATGTACTTCTTCTGACTGCATCCCTGCAATCTCGAGCTTAGGATGTTCATTTCAACCAACTAAAGAACCTGGCATTTTTGCAATCTCAGAATCAGGTTTATTATCACGGGCATGTGACATGAAATTTGTTAACTTGGCAGCAGCAGTTCAATGCAATGCATAATCTAGCAGAGAGAAAAAAAACATAATAATAATAGATAAACAAGTAAATCAATTACGTATATTGAATAGATCTAAAAAATGTGCAAAAACAGAAGTACTGCATGTTTAAAAAAAAAGTGAGGTAGTGTCCAAAGATTCAATGTCTGTTTAGGAATCAGATGGCAGAGGGGAAGAAGCTGTTCCTGAATCGCTGAGTGTGTGCCTTCAGGCTTCTGTATCTCCTACCTGATGGTAACAGTGAGAAAAGGGCATGCCCTGGGTGCTGGAGGTCCTTAATAATGGACGTTGCCTTTCTGAGACACTGCTCCCTAAAGATGTCCTGGGTACTTTGTAGGTTATTGCCCAAGATGGAGCTGACTAGATTTACAACCTTCTGCAGCTTCTTTCTGTCCTGTACAGTAGCCCCTCCATACCAGACAGTGATGCAGCCTGTCAGAATGCTCTCCACGGTACAATTATAGAAGTTTTTGAATGTATTTGTTGACATGCCAAATCGCTTCAAACTCTTAATAAAGTATAGCCATTGCCTTGCCTTCTTTATAACTATGTTGATATGTTGGGACCAGGTTAGATCCTCAGAGATCTTGACACCCAGGAACTTGAAACTGTTCACTCCCTCTCCTTCTGATCCCTCTGAGGGTAGGTATGTTTTCCTTCATCTTACCCTTCCTGAAGTCCACAATCAGCTTTTCTGTCTTACTGACATTGAGCGCCAGGTTGTGCTGTGACACCATTCCACTAGTTGGCATATCTCACTCCTGTACGGCCTCTCGTCACCACCTGAGATTCTACCAACAATGGTTGTATCATCAGCAAATTTATTGATAGTACTTGAGCTATGCCTAGCCACACAGTCATGTATATACAAAGAGTAGAGCAGTGGGCTAAGCACACATCCCTGAGTTGATCATCAGTGAGGAGGATATGTTATCACCAATCCGCACAGACTGTGGTCTTCCAGTTTAGAAGTCAAGGATCCAATTGCAGAGGGAGGTACAGAGGCCCAGGTTCTGCAACTTCTCAATCAGGATTATGGGAATGATGGTATTAAATGCTGAGCTATAGCCGATGAACAGCATCCTGACGTATATGTTTGTGTTGTCCAGGTGGTCTAAAGCCATGTGGAGAGGCATTGAGATTGTGTCTGCTGTTGACCTTATGTACCTCTTGAGGGGTTCAGCAAACTAGACTCTTGAGTGTGCAGATATGACCAGGCTGACCATTGCAGGGGGTGGACAATGCATCAAGGCCTGATGGCGGAAGACAAACCCGTTGTCATCTCCATTACTAAGCACCGATTACAATGCTGAGCAAGACTAAAATCATTGAGGACGGGAATGGAAAATTAATAGGTATTCTGTGCTATTTGCTTGCGTTTGACCAGTCTCCCTCTCTACTGTCATTGGGTGGGAGGTGCAATGATCTTAAGTCCCAGGCTGCCAGGGTCTGTTGCAGTTGTTGCCTTACAGCCATTGGGCTCCTAAACGGGCTTCAATCGCAGCTGTGGATTCACTTTTGGGGAGTCTGCAGTTCATGTTCCAAGTGTGTTTGTTTACTTTTTTAAAAACTATTTGCGTGATTGGATCAAGGTGTTAGGTCCGAGAGTGAAGGATGAACCAATGGTCAGCTCACCATTCAGCGAGATTAACTCTCTTCAGTAACTGAACTGACTCCGCAGCTGTAGCCTGCAACCATTGGCACTCGCCTCAGCACTGACCTGCGTCCGTGGCTATGGCCTGTAGCCATCTGGCTCCTGGACGAGCTTTACTCGCCTCAGCACTGACCTGCGTCCGTGGCTATGGCCTGTAGCCATCTGGCTCCTGGATGAGCTTTACTCGCCTCAGCACTGACCTGCGTCCGTGGCTATGGCCTGTAGCCATCTGGCTCCTGGACGAGCTTTACTCGCCTCAGCACTGACCTGCGTCCGTGGCTATGGCCTGTAGCCATCTGGCTCCTGGACGAGCTTTACTCGCCTCAGCACTGACCTGCGTCCGTGGCTATGGCCTGTAGCCATCTGGCTCCTGGACGAGCTTTACTCGCCTCAGCACTGACCTGCGTCCGTGGCTATGGCCTGTAGCCATCTGGCTCCTGGACGAGCTTTACTCGCCTCAGCACTGACCTGCGTCCGTGGCTATGGCCTGTAGCCATCTGGCTCCTGGACGAGCTTTACTCGCTTCAGCAATGAACTGCCTCCATGGTTGTAGACTCACTTTCAGGGACTCTGTGGTTAATGTTATGTGGGTTATTTATTTACTGTTTTATCGTTTCCATGACTTGTTCTTTTTTTACAGCACATTAGGTGTTTGCCTAAGTTATGTAGTTTTTTTCAGAGTTTTATTGTGTTTCTTTGTTTTGCAGCTGCCTTCTAGAAGATAAACCTCAAGGCTGTATACAGTATACATACTTTGATGTATTTACTTCCAACTTTCTAAACTTCTGCAGCTTGATATTAAAGTGATTGCTCACTGCTTAATTGTCTCCATTGCTCAGTGTTTGGTCCAAGGCTTCTCTACATTTCCTGATATATTCTTCTGCCTTTTCTTTACTAACTAACCCTTACTAACCAAGAACCTACTAACTTTTGCTTTCAATGGCATTGATATACCTTAATTGATTTGAAACCGTTCTTATAGGTTACCATAGAGTTAAAGTGGGGGTTATTTGGAACACCTATCCTCAGTAACATAATGACAATACTGTTGTCGTCTGGAGGCTTTGCTGCATGCAGTGTATACAGAAATTCATGAGATCCTCACGGAACACCAAGTAGGAGTGCGAGGACACCACTCAGTTCCAACATCTGGTAAGATTAAGACTGGCCTGATGGGAACCAAAAGTCTTATTTGAAGATCATAAGTTATAGGACCAGAATTAGGACATTTGACCCATCAAGTCTGCTCTACCATTTCATCATGGTTGATCCGATTCTCCACTCAGCCTCAATATCCTGGTTCTCCCTGTATCCCTTTATGCCCCAACCAATCAAAAATATATCAAACCCTGCCTTAAATATATATAAAAGATGTGGCATCCACAGCTACCTGTGGCAAAGAATTCCACAGATTCACCACTCTCTGGCTAAAGAAATTCCTCCTCATCTTCATTCTAAAAGGACGTCCCTCTATTCTGAGGCTGTGTCCTCTGGTCTTAGACTCTCCCAGCACAGGAAACATCCTCTCCTCATCCACTTTATCAAGGCCTTTCACCACTCAATAGGTTTCAATGAGATCACCCCTCATTCTTCTGAATTCTAATCAATACAGCCATCAAGTGCTTTTCATATGACAAGCCTTTCAATCCTGGAAACATTTTTATGAACCTCCTTTTAAAGCCCCTCCAATGTCAGCCCATCCTGTCTAAGATAAGGAGACCAAACCTGCTCACAATACTCCAAATAAAGTCTCAACATTATACCCTTGCTTTTATATTCTAGTCCTCTTGAAATGAATGCTAACATTGCATTCTCCTTCCTCACCACAGACTCAACCTACAAATTAACCTTCAGGAAATCCTGCACAAGGTCTCCCAAGTCCCTTTGCACATCAGTTTTTTTTTGTATTTTCTCTCCCTTTAGAAATTAATCAACATTTTCATTTCTTCCAACAAAGTGTATGACCATACATTTGCCAACACTGTATTCCATCTGCCATTTCTCCTAATCTGTATAAGTCCTTCTGTAATCTCTCTACTTCCACAAAACTACCTGCCCCTCCAGCTATCTTCACATCATCTACAAACTTTGCAAGAAAACTATCAGTTCCATCATACCATTATTCAGGGTGGATTTAATCATATTATGATCACTTGCTCTTAAAGGTTCTTCTGTGCATCTATTTCTTTCTTGCTTATGAACAACTGGTCTCTCTCTGCTTTAGCAAAGTTTCAAGAATTTATTGCCACTGTCAGTGCAGGAGGTACGTTCCAAAGACTTTCATGACTTTTGAGGAGAAAAGAATTTACCCCAACTCTATCTTAAAAAAGGGTAATGCTTAATGTTTAAGCAGTGATCCCAAATCCTAGATATTCTCCACATCTATCCTTCATAATCTTGCATGTTTTAATCAAATACTTCTGAACTCCAGTGGACAGAAGCCTAGTCTGTCCTGCCTTTCTCCATTCGACTACCTGCCAGTGACAGTTCTTAATCTTGGTATTAAGATCAGCAGAATCTCTTGTGATTACTTTCTCTTTGCTGATACTAATGCATTAACATCTTTTCTCAAAAAAGACGACCAATATTCTGTACTCCAGATGCTGTCCCTGAAGCATAACCTTCCCATATTTATATTTAATTCTCTTTGCAATAAACAACTTGCCTTTAGTTTTCATAATTACTTGCTGTTTCTGCATACTAACCTTTTCTGAATCATGCACAAGAACATACAGCACAATTGGTTTGGACATCTCAGAGCCCTGCAACTCTCACTACTCTCACATGCTTTTTCTTATCTTTTTGGTCAAAATGGACAATCTCACATTTCCCAAATATACTTCATTTGCTACTGAATTGAGTTGATTAAAGACTGTCAACTATGATGGCTGAGACATCAGCAAAAATCCGGGGTGAATAATTCTCTTGGTAGCTGTGTGTTCTTCAGCCTTGCCCTTGGAACCACATAATGTGCTCTGCCTATCATGGAATTTCTACCTGATTACCGTTAGAGGTTAACCACTAGCCATGACCAGATAAAACAAAACTACAAAGCCTCCACTGTTTGCCCTGGGTTGTAACTTCACCAGGTTTCTGCCGTGGTTTCGGGAAATCTGGCAGTGCTTTTGAGAATGCCCTTCTACCCTCCTCATTGAGCCAACTCACTCTCCTGTCTAATGCTACAGAATAGAGAATATACAGAGTCATGAGAACCAGGGCTGAAAGTAACTTAATTTTCTGACCAGTGCAGATGTCCATCTAGCATTATCAATTTGACTCATTTATGATGATTGCATCAACCACTTTATTATTGGCACAGCGTACAAGTAACAAGAAACTGTCACCCCGGTTAGAGTAGAATTTGGCTGTACTGGAAAATCATCAGCTTGGTGAAAGATCCTCTTTGGTCTCCATGGACCTGTTAGCCTTCCAGCACAGTGAGATGTTTGTAAGGGAATGCTGCTGACTGGCATATTCTAGGCTGCAGGCGTATGTACTGAGGGATGTGATGAATTAGGTCTAGTCAATGCTAAGGCTCTGTATAGGCTCCTTCCTCTACCACACACACAGGGATGGGAGTTGTTTGGGAACGCCCCTCAAACAAAGAAGGGGTAGCATCTCAGGGGTCACCTTGTGGTAATGGAATTATAGTTGCTTGTGTTTTTATCTCTCTCTTTAAAGATTACAAAATGTAATGTACTGAACAAGAATGTAAATGTTTTTGCAGTTTCTTCCTTTTGTACCTATAATTTTATCATGAATAAAGTCTACTCTCAGAATAATATTGTCCCTCTCCACTAATTCCACTCACCAGCACTTGATCCATAATTTATGTTGTGTGAATCTACCTCCACTCTCCTCTCAGATTTCAACAACCCTCAGGGTCAAAAACTTCCTCCTCACATCCCTGTTAATCCTATGACTGTTTGCCATAAATCTATGGCCCTCTTGTTTTTGATGTCTTTATCTGCAAATTGCGATGATAGATAGCATTGCTCCAAGATTACTGTATGTGCTGTTCCCTCGATTGCATCACTAACGTTCTAAAAGGGAGAGAATCACAACAGATCCAGCAAGTGAAAACTGGGTGTCATGAGATGCTGTGGACATTTATATCAATACAACTCACCAGAATTTCACCACCTTCATTCTTCACTGTACTATTGCTAGCGAGTCTGGGAATAAACATGCCAGAAGTAAGCAATTTAACAATAATTAGGTGCCTTCTAATGGAAGCATTCTAAAGAGCATAAAACAACATGCCAAGTGGAGAGCTAAGTAAGCTAACCACCAATTGATCCGGTGAAACCTCTGCAGTTCCATTACATCTACTCTGTCCATGGCTTTATCTTGTGCCATCCTCCTTCCCTTTCTCCAATGATCCACTCTCCCTTCCTATCAAATTCATTCCTCTCCAGCCCTTTGCCTTTTTCATCCACCTGGCTTCAACTACCACCTTCTAGCTAGCCTCCTTCCTCGTCCCCCATTTTTTTATTCTGGTGCCTTCCCCCATCCTTCTGAGTCCAGAAGAAGGGTCTTGGTCCAAAAAGCCAATTGCTTATTCATTTCCATGGATACTGCCTGACTTACTGAGTTTCTCCAGCAATTTGTGTGTATTGCATTGGGTTTCTAGCAGACTTACTCATGTTTATAGTTGTGAAAGATGGTGGACAGTTAACAGGTGAGGACACCTGTTTTACATCCTCTTTCTCATTGACAGTGAGGCCAATGCTGAGTAGATGATTCATCTTCATTTCCTCCTGTGATCCCCTCAGTAACAGGAGCTACACTTCAGCCAATTCATTTTGTTACACATGATCTCAGTAAGTGGCTGTGAGTACTGATTACAGCAAAGACTATAGATCAGATGAAATCCCAGCTATATTACTGAAGACCTTTGTTCTGTCATACAGTGGCTTTGGTTGTGGACCCAAACGCAAGACACAGACACTGAAGTACTAGGAGAGGACTATGTTTATTAAGGATGCTAGGGAAGCCAAGGAGCGAGGACAAAATGATAACACAAGGGTAGACGTAGGGTGACAAACCGGAAAACCTGGACTTGGACTTGGGACTTGAACTTGACAGGGTACTCAGGTCATGAACTTGGGTCTTGGCAGGGACTCGGCATCTGGGTCTAGACTTGATCTTGGCTTGGACTCGGACTCAGACTTGGCTTGGACTTGACCTGGACTGGGCTGGGACTTAACCCGGACTGGACTTGGACTTGACTCAGACTGGGCTTGGGCTTGACACTTGACTTGGACTTGAAACTTGACTCTCAACTTGGACTTGGAACTTGACTCTTGACTGGACTAGGATCAGACTTGACTTAGGCACAGGACACAAAACACTGAGCCGGGGCTCCTCCTTCGACACAGGATGTAGAACCGGGTCTCTTTTTAGACACAGGACATGGAACACTGAGACCATTCACCCTCAGGGTAGCGGCTAACGGCCAGACCTACCCAGCAGAAGAGAGAACACGGAAAGACAAAACCACACAACAATAGACTGTTCTTTATCTTGACACAAAAAGGTTCCAAGTAGTGGCAAGCCCTCGATGCGGCCCAGGAACTACAGACAGCAGCTCTAGTCTCACTCTGCAGGTTAACTTGACAGGGATTCTGACGAGGACGGCCCAGCAAGGAGTCACTGGATCCCAGAGCTATTTATGTTGCCAGCCCGAAATGAGAATCAGGTGCCTCAATTAAGGCGCCCAATGGAATAAGGAAAAAAGGAATGGTTGGAATACGGAATCCGCGGACCAGACCGTGAACCGGAATGCAGACTTCACGGACCGGACCGTGACATGCTTCACAACTAGCTGTGTCTCTAATGAAGTTGTTCTAGAACAGATGCAATTATGTTGCGTCTGTAGAAAGCAGGAAAATCAAAGATTGCTTAAAAACTCAGCTTACTCTCAATCATCAGCAAAGTAATGGTAGCTGTTATCAACAGTGCTATCTAGCAGCATTTCACGCACCAGTAACTGACTCACTGATGCCCACTTTGGGCTTTGCCATGAATACTTGATATAGCTTTGGTGCAAAAAGGAAGTAAAGAAGTTATCCTAATCTTATTATCCTAATACCTTTTTGCCCATGTTCTCCTGGGCTCTTGATTGTGATGCCTGATTCTCTTCCAAACTTGCTGCATAAAAATCCCGGCTTTGCATCCACTTGTGACCAGACCATTGCTTCAGCCAGTTTGGTAATTCAAATTCCCAGACGCTTAGAATGGTGTATTCTAAGTTATACTTCAGTACCAAGGTTTACCTGTGAAACTCTGTCTCTCCGTGTCAAGATAAGTATTCTGTTTTACTTCTGTACTGAGGTTTACCTGCGTAACTAAGTCTCTCCGTGTTAAGAAAAGTACTGTCTCCCGTTTGCCTTTCCATCTAATGTTTCATGTCAAGATAAGTTTTGCCTGCCAACTGTCTCCTGTTTGCCATTCAGCTCCAGCTATGCCATGTGTCAAGAAAATTATTGTCTCCCGTTTGCCCTTCCATCTAACGTTTCATGTCAAGATTAGTGTTGCCTGCCGCCCGTCTCCTGTTTACTGTAAAATGCCGTGTTCCCACTGTAGCGACCTGGGTTCGATCCCTGGCCAAGCCTTCCTCACTCCTTAGCTTTCCTCTGCCTAATCCTGGATCCCCGGCGTTATTAATGGTTGTTAATAAACACTTCAGATTACTCTACCTCTGTGTCTGTGTCCTGCGTTTAGGTCCACCCCATTCCATTTTGGTAGGAAGCCACTTCCTTATTGATGATTATGGTAAAGGTCTTTTGACATATTTCAAAGTCAGGATCGTGTGAGACTTGGAAGAGTATCTGCAGACATTGGTGCTTCCATGCACCCAATGCCCTTGTTCTTCATCCGTTGTGACGTCAGAGATTGTAGGTTTGGGAGGTGCTGGTGGAATGCCCAGGGCAAGTAGCTAATGCTGTAGATGATACACTTGCAGCCACTTTATACTGGTGCTGGAGGGTTAAGAGTTTAGGGTGGTTGATGGGTATCATTCATGTGGGCTACTTTGTCCTAGATGACAGCAAATTTCTTACGAGTTGTTGGTGCTGCAGATATCCAGGCATTCATCATGCTCCTGAATAGGTGATGGTGGAAAGGTCTTCAGATGCTGGGTGATGAATCACACAGCGCAGGATACATGACCTCTAACCTGCTCTCGTAGCCACTTTGTTTATTTGGCTAATCCTTTTGAATTTTTGCTTAACTCCTGGAATTTTGATAGGGATATAGAAATTGGTATATCATTGAATATGAAGGGTAAGTAGTTAGATTCTTTCTTGATGTTCTTTACCTGGCAGTTCAGTGGTGCGAACACTTGTCACTAATAATCCCCTGTCTGAATGTTGTCCAGCTCGTGCTGTATACGGGCATAGACTGAAACATCTGCTGAGAAGTTGCAAATATAAATGAAGACTGTGCAGTCATCTGCAAACATCCCCTCTTCTGACTTTATGATGGAGGGGGATATCATTGATGCAGCAGCTGGAGAAAGTTGAGCCTGGGACTCTTCCTGAGGAACACTCGCAGAGACCATTTGGGACTCAGATAATTGACCTTGACAGACACAACTACCTCCTTTTGTGATAGGAGTGACTCCGAACCTGAGTGTTTTTCTCTTGGATCCCATCTATTTCACCGAGGCACTTTGATGCTATACTCAGCCAAGTGCTAAGCTCATGGGATCGTGAAAATAACGGGTGGACAGTAAAGGATGTCTTTGAAAGTAACAGTTAATTCTGAAAATTATTCTATAAATAGCAGGTTAGGGAAACTGATAAGTAACATTTTAGTTTTTGCAACAAAATTATCTTCACAGATATGGACAAGGCAAGCACAATGTATGATCAGTCCATCTGAGGGAAGCATGTTCCTCTTTGTTTATCCTGGCAGTTGTGCACTCCAAGTGCAGAACAATTGTTTATTTTGCCTCTATTGAGCATTCCTTCTGTTCAGCTGGTAATTTCCAGACTGCTGGATGCTGCAGTCCTGGATCTTCTCTCTCTGGGATAACATTTTGTACCCCCTTACCACTGCAGTTATTCAGGACAGTGCTTGGGTTAAAAGAGGGCATGCAAAATGTTTGTATTTGCCTCCCAGATTACCAGAGAGAGCAGCTGACAGTCATGTCTGCAACAAAATGTAATTGAGGTTCTTGATTCTGTTGACTTCTGTACTCCGTATTTCCACAGAGAGATGACATTTTGTTCATTGACTCTTTGCTAGCTCACAGGGAAGCCCCATTCCCCCATTATTTTATGTAACCTAGTCTCCCAATAGTCCACTCTGCACCACGCCCCCCCCCACCGCAATTCTATCCTTTACCTACATATTAACATCTCGAAATCACTCAGAATGGAAACAGGTCCTTCGGCCCAAATGGTCCATCCTGACCAAGATTTCTATTTTTGCCACTTCCATTCGCCTGCTTTTGGTCTCTATGCCGCAATACATTTCCTATCTATGTGCTTGTTTATACGTGTTTTAGGTATTGTTAACGTACCCGCTTCAACTATTTCTTCTGGCAGCTCATTTCTCTGGGTGAAACTGTTTCCTTTTAGATTCCTGTTGAGTCTAACACAACTACATATCAATTAAGTAAAAGCACGCATGCGGGAGATGCTTTAACTAGTGTGTTCACATTACAGCGAGAGGGGAAGAGAGAGAACAATGTGCATGCTGAGAGAACATGCGCAGACAACAGTTCAATATGTGGTGCTTGGGGGGTCATTGTTCTAAAAGAATTAGATTCATTCATTACACTTCTTTCCCCTTTAGAATAATGGAACATAAAACTACATTTGTGAAAAACATTCAATTTCTCTTTCGTAAACCCATATTCCAAATAAATATGCTTTCACAATAACAGTCCATAACTAACGTCACAGTTCCAAAGGTTCAGTCTTTTGGGTGGCACTCTGTTTCTCTCCGGACAGCACCTCTGGACCTGTGGAGTGGCATCAGGTTAGACAGGTGTCTTGTCCAAGGCAACGTTCTTGGTTTCCAGTGTCATGTTGCTATCAGTGACATCATCACTGAGAGGTAAGTCCAGTGACTGTAATGTGTCCATCTTGTTGGAGGCAGTCGACTCAGGTGTGTTCTTCATTTGAGTATCCAGTATCTGGTCCACATGATGTCTCCATGTCTGATCTCCAATATTCACTGTGTACATCAGTTATCCAGTTCTTGTAGCTATCCTACCGGGTGTCCACATATCTTGGTAATCACGTGCGAGGACATCCTGTGCGACCTCAAAGCTCCTTGCCGATTGACTTGGCAACTGGCTGAACTGTTTATTCTGCACTTCCCTCTGTAGATCTAGTTTCGGAGGTCTATGCGAGATCTCAGATTCTTGCTCATGAACGGCATTGCAGGTGTTTGATTTGTCATTGCTTGAACAGAGTTCTGATACACAAAAAGGAGGTTGTCCACCTTGTGCTGTTGAGAAATGTCCTCCTTCTCCATCCCTTTAATGGACTTCTCAAAGGTTTGGATAAACCTTTCAGCTAACCCATTTGTTGCTGCATGGTGAGGAGCTGACTTGAAATGTCTGTTGCCATTTTTCTTCATGAACAGTTGGAACTCTTCTGACGTGTATTGTGTTCCGTTGTCGCACACAATTTGCTCTGGTAAGCCACTTCTGGTGAGGATCGCACTCAGATTGGAGACAGTCTTTGCTGAGGTGGTTGACTTCATTGGTATATCCTCCAGTCACTTTGAATGAATATCCGAGGCAATCAGAAATGTGGAGTTTGTGAATGGCCCAGCAATGTCAATATGCATTGCCTGTGGGGGTGCATTTTGAACTTTTAGGCATCCCGAGCAGCTTTTGGACAAGTCATCAATGTGCTTAACTATTCCCTTCTCAAACACCTTTGAATTAGCATTAAGCAGCTGTGCAGCCTCTGGTTAGTGCTACTATTTGGGCTGCCATTGCCTGTTGATTTCACACTGAGAGCTTTGATTGAGTGCCAGTCGAGTTGGTTTTTTTTTTCAACTATTCACATCTGAAAAAAGTGCTGACCCTTCACTTTTCAATACATAAAGCTCTAACTGTTCGTTTGGCCTCCAAACATCAGTTACTTCAGTTTGCCTTTGGGAGAAACTTTTTAGTCTGTGTAAGTCTTCAGCATCACTGAGGTCTTCTCTAATTAGATTAAGATTAAAGTCTGTCATGAGCCTTGTGGCCCATCAGGCTGGTGATTATGCTGGTTTCTGTCGCGTGAAGCGACTGAGAGTATCGGACTCTCCCCCGGATAGGACGCCAGTCTATCGCGAGGTTAACCCCCAGCATTTTTGCTGGTACCCATTCTCAGCTGGGTAGACTGGAGCATTGTGTGGTTAAGTACCTTGCTCAAGGACACACATGCTGCCCTGGCTGAGGCTTGAACCCACGACCTTCAGATAGTTAGTCCAACGCTCTACCCACTTGGCCATGCGCCACACGTCTTCTCTAATGGTAACTTAGAAAACAGTCAGTTGTCGTCAGCCTCTGGAATTATGGACAAAGCTGACCCTGTATCCAGCTCCATTTTCAGTATTACACCGGACACATCTATTGTAATCCATATTATATCGCGATCTGCTTCAGTAATACTATGCAGTTCCAGGCATGACAGTTCACCTTTGTCAGACTCTGTGTTGTCTGATTCTGTTGTACATTTGGTCACTTTATGCATATGCTTAGTTTTGTGTTAGAGACTTTTCATTTGATTGTGCTTTTCATCGGCCGTGTGCACTCTTTCTATGTGCCCTTATCTGTGACACTTACTGCTCTTTTTCCTTGAACCAACAGACATTTTAATCATGGGAGGATTTGCCACATTGATAACAATTTTGGCTTTTTGCACCATTCAGGGACATTTTGTGCATTTCACATTCTTACCTCTTTTTCTGTAGTTTTGCTATATACTTTGCTGCAGTCTCTAATGATATTGCAATGGTCAATGCCCGTTCTAAAGTTAGGTCTTGTTCTCCCAGTAGCCTCATTTGAGTGCTTTGACTATGCATGCCACATACAAGCCTGTCCCTTAATGCACAAGTAAGTCCATCTCTAAAGTCACAGTACTGGGAATGTTTGTGAAGTTCTACAATGTGTTCAGAAATACTTTCATCTTTTGACTGGTTCATTTTGTATAATCTAAATCTCTCAGCTATTACCAGCGGTTTAAGGCTAAAGTGATTTTGCAAAATTGTAACAATTTTGTCAAACATCATGCTTGCTGCCTTTGCAGAGGTTACTAGTTTGCGTAAGAGATCGTTTGTTCTTGGGCCCATTAAGCAAAGAAGTTTAGGGGCTTTCCTTTGCTCCTCCACGTTGTTCACATTTCAATACAATTCCACTCTCTTTATATATGACCCCCAGCCTTCATTAGCGCTATCAAATTCATCAACTTTCCCAAATGAGGCCACTGCTACATTATTTTCACTTTAAATTCAGCATGTCTTTCACCGTTACTCACGTCTTCCTTTGTTAGCATCCATGACAGCTTTCACATGCTGTTTAAATCCCACTGTTTTGTCCTGTAACTGTCAGCTCAGTCCGTGATACTTTCTGACATTCAAGTTCTTACTTGTTGCCAATTTGTTGTGGCTGTGCACAACTACATATCAATTAAATAAAAGCATGCATGTGGAAAATGCCTTTAACTGGTCTATTCATGTTGCAGTGAGAGAGGGAGAGAGAGAACAACGCGCATGCATAGACAACAGATCAATACGTAGAGCTAAGGGGGACGGGGGCTCATTGCTCTAAAAGAAAATAGATCCATACATCAAAATTCCTATTAAATCAGTCCCCATTCACCTTAAACCTATACTTTCTGGCTCTTGATTTTCTCAACCTTGTGAGAAAGACTGAGTGCGTTCTCCTTACTATAACCCAAATAATTTTATACAGCTCTATAAGACCACTCATTATTTCTCCTAAGCTCCAAATTTGTAATGGTGAATTAACCTTCCAATACCCAAAACCTCGAGATATGAGCACTACAGTAGTGTAGTGGTTAGTGTGATGCTATTACAGCTCAGGTGATCGGAGTTCAGAGTTCAATTCCAGTGCCATCTGTAAGGAGTCTGTGCATCCTCCCTGTGGAATGCAATGTGTGGGTTTTCTCCAGGTGTTCTGGTTTCCTCCCACAGTCCAAAGACATACTGCTTAGTAGGTTAATTGAAGAAGAAGAAGAAGAAGAAGAAGAAGAAGAAGAAGAAGAAGAAAGCTCTTAACTCCGAGTGGAGTCATCAGGATTAGTAGGTTAATTGGTTATTGTAAATTGTCCCGTGATTAGGGTAAGTTTAATTCGGTGGTTGCTGAGCAGTGTGGCTTGAAGGGGCTTTTATGAGCTGTATCTCTAAACGGGAATAAACGGGATCTTTTCAGAATGGCAGGCAGTGACTAGTAGGGTACCACAAAGCTCAGTGCTGGGACCCCAGTTGTTTACAATATATATTAATGACTTGGATGAGGGAATTAAATGCAGCATATCCAAGTTTGCGGATGACACGAAGCTGGGGGGCAGTGTTAGCTGTGAGGAGGATGCTAAGAGGATGCAGGGTGACTTGGATAGGTTGGGTGAGTGGGCAAATTCATGGCAGATGCAATTTAATGTGGATAAATGTGAAGTTATCCACTTTGGTGGCAAAAATAGGAAAACAGATTATTATCTGAATGGTGGCCGATTAGGAAAAGGGGAGGTGCAACGAGACCTGGGTGTCATTATACACCAGTCATTGAAAGTGGGCATGCAGGTACAGCAGGCAGTGAAAAAGGCGAATGGTATGCTGGCATTTATAGCGAGAGGATTCGAGTACAGGAGCAGGGAGGTACTACTGCAGTTGTACAAGGCCTTAGTGAGACCACACCTGGAGTATTGTGTGCAGTTTTGGTCCCCTAATCTGAGGAAAGACATCCTTGCCATAGAGGGAGTACAAAGAAGGTTCACCAGATTGATTCCTGGGATGGCAGGACTTTCATATGAAGAAAGACTGGATGAACTGGGCTTGTACTCGTCGGAATTTAGAAGATTGAGGGGGGATCTGATTGAAACGTATAAGATCCTAAAGGGATTGGACAGGCTAGATGCAGGAAGATTGTTCCCGACGTTGGGGAAGTCCAGAACAAGGGGCCACAGTTTGAGGATAGAGGGGAAGCCTTTTAGGACCGAGATTAGGAAAAACTTCTTCACACAGAGAGTGGTGAATCTGTGGAATTCTCTGCCACAGGAAGCAGTTGAGGCCAGTTCATTGGCTATATTTAAGAGGGAGTTAGATATGGCCCTTGTGGCTACAGGGGTCAGGGGGTATGGAGGGAAGGCTGGGGCGGGGTTCTGAGTTGGATGATCAGCCATGATCATAATAAATGGCGATGCAGGCTCGAAGGGCTGAATGGCCTACTCCTGCACCTATTTTCTATGTTTCTATGTTTCTACAGAGAGCTGCAGATTATCATGTAATCCCAATTATGGGCATGAATTCCTCCAATACTCTGTTGTAATTGTATCCATCCCACAGATAATTATTACCAGGTATCAGTTCTCCTGATCTCTCAACTGTAAATCTATATCTGTGTCTTAACGCTATCTGTCCGGTGTTACTAATGAAACAATCTGGTTAGACATTTCTCTGTGGAGAGTGTTTTGAGTAGCTTGATTAGGTAAAATTTTGTGCCACTCTTCTGAGCCACACCATTGATTTACAGTTTGCTATTTTCATGCAGCTGTGATGTGTTTGAGATCTGTTGCAAGTTCACTGTGCATTACCACATGCTAGTCAGCACATATGTAACCAATCATATTTGCACGCACAACACTATCCCAATGTCAGCACTTATGTGTTACCCAACACAAGCAGTTTCTAGGTGACCTTTCTAAAATATTAAAGTGAGTCTGCAGATACTTGCTGACTTCACTTCATTAGTTGCAATGTGTCAGGTCTGGTGTAGAATCAGTGTACTTAAAATAAAAGTGTTCATAGGCAAGGACAAGGAACGCCTAACAAAGTTGTCAACCAAGAGTTCAAACTTACACTTTTTCTGCTCTTCTTTAGAATGTTGTTTTTGTCCACTCACACCAATTCTAATCAGACATTCTTTAGTTCCGTGACATTGCAGCCCCTATTTAAAAAACAAAATCTCCATCATACTGAAAATATTTTTTTAGGTGCCTTGCAAGAAGTTTACTGCATTTTAATAGTTCACGTATAAAGCAATAAACAGAGACTTCTCCTTAAACGGTTACAAAGTCACATTTATTTTCCTGTTTCTGTACAAATTGCTTGCTTTGAGTATTTAGGATTCCCAAAGCTTTCTTGCACATCAAATTTGATCAGGTGCCTGTCAGCTGCTGTCCTGTATGGCACTTGCAAGGATGGCTACTGCTTCCATTACTGTTAGAGATAGCTGCATTCTTGACTGCGCAGAATGAGGTCCACTTGGTTGGTTCCCTCATAGCCTGCTGGAGGTCCTGTCAGGCAGTTACATCTTCCATGGTTCATCCAGCTCATAAATTGTGGTGACATTGTATCTCACTCCCCCACCCAATATTACATCTGAAGTATGACTAATCTTGGTGCATTTTGCAATGATGATCAGCACTGATTCATTTACTAAAGAAAGGTTCGATTTGATAAACTGTTAGAAGTTTTCTTATCTGTATCTGCCATCAATGTTAGGCCATCCTTTGGCGAACAATAGGTTTCAATAGGTACCTTTAATGCCAGAGAGAAATGTATAGAATATACATCCTGAAATTCTTTCTCTTTGCAAACATTAATGAAAACAGACGAGTTCCTCAAGGAATGAATGACAGTTAAAACATTAGAACCCCAGAGCCCCTCACAGCTGCCCCCTCCCACGCACAAGCAGCAGCAAGGCAACGACCAACACCCCCGCCCCTCTGACTCCCACCAGCAAAGAAGGATCGGCACCCTCCACCGAGCACTCAAGCCTGCAGCAGGTCAACAGCAAAGACACAGACTCAAGTACCCCAAAGACTACATGTTCACCCAGTAATTTGATATATCACAGGCTGTCTCTCTCTCTCTCTCTCTCCCTCTCTCTCCCCCCCTAATAAGGGAAAAAGAAGTGTCCCTGTTTCACAGCGAGAGGGGAGATATAACAAGCAACTCGCTGATTTACAATGTTAAAAGTCTGTTGTGTTGCTTTTTCCGAGCCCTGCATGCAGAGTCAGCCCCAGAAAGGGGTAGCTAACCCACTGCTCCCAATGTTTCCACGTTCTTCCGCGACTCCTCAGTCAGGGGCACCGGCCTGGAGCAGCCCGCCTCCAGAGCCACGAAAATCCAGCACCCTGAAGGCACAGTAATCTTACAGGGTGTGTCCTCGGGGTATCAAAAAGCATCTGGCCGTGAGGCCTTGAGAGCGGGTCCCATTCCCACAAAGAACCAAAGTCAGAGTGTAAGTCCAGGTCAGGGTCTTTGAAAAAAAAACAGCTATGTTTTTTATCATCTATCTTTGATAGATCTGCCTTGTTAATGAAACAGGACATGCCCAAGAACAGCATGTGGGAGTGAGAACATTAGCTGAAATTATAATCCTCTAATCATTTTCCAATGTTCTATAGATTCAGGAAAAGTTCTTGTGGATTGGAGGGTGGCTAGTGTTGTCCGTCTCTTCAAGAAGGGAGGAAGAGAGAAAACAGGGAATTATAGACCGGTTAGCCTGACATCAGTGGTGGGAAAGATGCTGGAGTCAATTATAAAAGGTGAAATTATGACACATCTGGATAGTAGTAACAGGATTGGTCCGAGTCAGCATGGATTTACGAAGGGGAGATCGTGCTTGACTAACCTTCTGGAATTTTTTGAGGATGTAACTATGAAAATGGACAAGGGAGAGCCAGTGGATGTAGTGTACCTGGACTTTCAGAAAGCCTTTGATAAAGTCCCACATAGGAAATTAGTGGGCAAAATTAGGGCACATGATATTGGGGGCAGAGTACTGACATGGATTGAAAATTGGCTGGCTGACAGAAAACAAAGAGTAGCAATTAACGGGCTCCTTTTGGAATGGCAGATGGTGACCAGTGGGGTACCCCAGAGTTCAGTGCTGGGACTGCAGCTGTTTACAATATATATTAATGATTTAGATAAGGAAATTAGAAGTAACATTAGCAAATTTGCCAACGACACAAAGCTGAGTGGCAGTGTGAAATGTGAGGAGGATGTTATGAGAATGCAGGGTGACTTGGACAGGCTGGGTGAGTGGGCAGATGCATGGCAGATGCAGTTTAATATGGATAAATGTGAGGTTATCCACTTTGGTGGTAAGAACGGGAAGGCAGATTATTATCTAAATGGAGTCAAGTTAGGAAAAGGGGAAGCACAACGAGATCTCGGTGTTCTTGTACATCAGTCACTGAAAGCAAGCATGCAAGTACAGCAGGTAGTGAAGAAAGCTAATGGCATGCTGGCCTTCATAACAAGGGGAATTGAGTGTAAGAGCAAAGAGGTCCTTCTGCAGCTGTACAGGGCCCTGGTGAGACCACACCTGGAGTACTGTGTGCAGTTTTGGTCTCCAAATTTGAGGAAGGACATTCTTGCTATTGAGAGAGTGCAGCATAGGTTCACAAGGTTAATTCCTGGGATGGCTAGACTGTCATATGTCAAAAGATTGGAGCGAATGGGCTTGTATACTCTGGAATTTAGAAGGCTGAGAGGGGATCTTATTGAAACATATAAGATTATTAAGGGATTGGACACGCTGGAGGCAGGAAGCATGTTCCCGCTAATGGGTGAGTCCAGAACCAGAGGCCACAGTTTAAGAATAAGGGGTAGGCCATTTAGAACCGAGTTGAGGAAAAACTTTTTCATCCAGAGAGTGGTGGATATATGGACTGCTCTGCCCCGGAAGGCTGTGGAGGCCAAGTCTCTGGATGCTTTCAAAAAAGAGATGGATAGAGCTCTTAAAGATAATGGAATCAAAGGTTATGGGGATAAGGCAGGAACTGGATACTGATTGTGGATGATCAGCCATGATCACAGTGAATGGCGGTGTTGGCTCGAAGGGCCAAATGGCCTACTCCTGCACCTATTATTGTCTATTGTCTATTGTCTACAAAAATATATTGCTCAACCCAGTACATTGAAAATAATCTAAGCATAATCTAGGTGTCCTTGAGAAAGTTTCACGGGATTAACTGTGCCAGGTGTGTTTTTGTCAATTCCAAAGTTAGAGTGACAGCTGATGGTTGGTGATCCATTCATAGCTTATTTTTAGATCTACTAGCCTGTTATCACTAAGTGGCTTGCCTAGCCTATGTTTAAAAATCCAAATGCGCTGTATGCCATCAAATATGGGTTAGACCAGAGAATAGTAGTAGATTTACTCCTTTGGATTATTTGTCCAGTGGGCACTTCTGTTGGTAACAGTATACTGCTGTCAGTGGTGATGCCTACCTGATGTACCCCGGTGAAATACTGGGCATTGAATTGATTGTCCAAACCTTGAAGTAATTACCACTGACTAGTTTTTAGCTGTTCACATCATTTCACATGTTCACATCACAGCAGGAAGATTGTTCCCGATGTTGAGGAAGTCCAGAACGAGGGGCCACAGTTTGAGGATAGAGGGGAAGCCTTTTAGGACCGAGATTAGGAAAAACTTCTTCACACAGAGAGTGGTGAATCTGTGGAATTCTCGGCCACAGGAAACAGTTGAGGCCAGTTCATTGGCTATATTTAAGAGGGAGTTAGATATGGCCCTTGTGGCTACGGGGGTCAGGGGGTATGGAGGGAAGGCTGGGGCGGGGTTCTGAGTTGGATGATCAGCCATGATCATAATAAATGGCGGTGCAGGCTCGAAGGGCTGAATGGCCTACTCCTGCACCTATTTTCTATGTTTCTATTTACATCGCCGTTCCATGTAATGCTGGAATAAGCATATTTATGAAACTAACAGTGGAGGGATGATTACAAATGTGTACATGACTTTCACTGCATTGGCTTTGGAACCACCTCGGTTCTTGAATTACGCCTGTTTCCCCACCTGATTCTGTTAATGCTTTTGGGACTGTCCCATCCCTCACTGGCTCTTCAGTCAATTGACAATAAAACTTCAAATGGTTGACACCGTGGACATAGTTAGCTGGTCTCGGGGATCTTCATGCACTAACTTTGTCCTTCTCTATCCTTTCCTAAACTACCTTTGTACAATCTTTGTAAAACCACTGTTCCATTTTTAGCTGCCCTTCAGAAGAGAAGGCTTTCGGTTTTAACTTTGTTTCTTCCCCTGGGAAAAGGAATTAATGATGTTCCAAATAGAAACAAATCACAACATGCTATTTGTGAACCATACTAAAGGCAGCTTAGCTTTGTGATATGTCTCACAATTGATCAAGAGCTGAAAATCGTTGGACTCTTCACCTTTTTCACCTTTTCCTTCTTCCTGCAATATTCATATGCTGAAAGCCAAAGATAATTCAAAACTAACTTCATTTATCTTCTCTCCTCTTTTTCTTAAACTATGTTACTGCTTGACAACCTGTTTATGAAAGTGGTTTGTGATTGCCAGCTCTGGCTGAGAAGGTACCTGGAGCTTTCATCACATGCTGTCCGCCCAGCATGTCAGTCCTCTTTCAGATATCTCTGATATTTTTTACAACTAATAAAAACAACTGTTCAAATTAAATAGAGAAAAACACATCCAACAAAAGAAATCCGTTGCTGTCATGTCTAGAAGATTATACTTCAGACCTGAAATGTTAGCACCATCTCTCTTTCCATAGATGTTGCCTGACATGCTGAATGTTGCACAGAAATTCTGGAGATCCAGAAATTCAAAATACATTTATTATCAAGGTATGTATGCGGTATACAACCCTGAGGTTTATCTTCCCACAGACAGCCACGGAACAAAAAAAACCATGGAATCCGTTCAAAGAAAAACACCAAACTGTCATGGTCCGGTCTGTGAAGTCCACATTCCAGTTCTGGTCCATTCCAAGAAATCAGGACTCCAGGTCTTCCAGCTGTTCCTTGTTTGAGTTAATCATAGACACCTGATTCCCATCTTGGGGCTTGGAATATAAGTAGCCTTTGGGACAAGTGTGAGCGGCTGATTTGTCTTGTCAAGATTCCCTTGGAGCAACCTGCCGGTGGAAGGCTAGAGCAGCCACTTGCCACCTTTAGGCTGCGTTGGAGAACCATTGCTTCATGGAGCCTTGCTGTCGGTAGTCGGAGCTGTCTTTGCGGCATGGATTCAGCTGTTTCCTGGGCCAGCTGAGTGGCCATCACCCACTCCGAGCTAGGTAGGATCTGGTTGTTTCCGTAGCAAGCTGAGGTTGCTGGCTGAACTGAGACTTGGAGCTACCCTGGAGCAGAGATAGCCAGTCTCCAAGCTCAGGCCTCTAGACCGCAGCCATGTCCTGTCCTGAAGCCATGTCATGTCCTTGCCTGGTTCTGGGGTCTGAGTCCGAGGCAAGACCCAAGTTCTGGGTCCTTGTCCAGTCTCGGACTTGAAGTTCAAGCTTTGTCTCCTAGTCCATGGTTCCTAGTCCTGGTCCCGCTTTCCCTAGTCTTTCCCTGCTCCTGGTCTGGATCCTGTCACGTCCCTACTCTAGTCAAGTCCTGTTCCTTGTACTTCAGTGTCTGTGTCTCGCATTTGGGTCCGCTTCCAACGCCCCGTTGTGACAGAATGAACCAGCCAACCATGGACTCAGCGACACAGACACTGGAGATGAACTTTCGCCATCCAGGATTCCCTAGTGCTGAAACATTCCATCCACCAGACCGAGTTGTTCATAGTCCTGGAGAGCCTCTTCAGTTGCCCGGAGGCTCCCGTAGAAGGGAGGTTACTGTCATGGTCTGGTCCGTGAAGTCCGCATTCCGGTTCTCGGTTCGGTCCTGGACTCAGGACTCTGGGTTTTCCAGCTGTCCCTTGTTTGAGTTAATCATAGAGACCTGATTCCCATCTTGGAGCTTGGAATATAAGTAGCCTTGGGGTCGTGTGTGAGGGGCTGGTTTGTCTTGTCAAGATTCCCTGGGAGCAACCTGCCAGTGGAAGGCTAGAGCGGCCACTTGCCATCTTTAGGCTGTATTGGAGAACCATTTCTTCATGGAGCCTTGCTGTCAGTAGTCGGAGCTGTCTTTGCGGTATGGATTCGGCTGTTTCCTGGGCCAGCTGAGTGGCTGTCAGCCACTCCAAGCTAGGTAGGGATCCGTCTGTTTCCGTTGCCAGCTAAGGTTGCTGGCCGAACTGAGACTCGGAGCTAACCCGGAGCAGAGATGGAACTGTCTGTCATTCTTTGGTGTTTGTCTCTTCTTGTCCTCGCCTCCGTGGGGTAAGTCAAGCTGTTTCGCCATTGCCCTGTGGGGGGGTCATACCATGTCTTGTTTTGTCCTTGCCTCCGTGGGGTAAGTCAGGCCATTTTGCCTTTGCCCTGTTGAGGGTACATGCCTTGTCTTGTCTTTGCCTTTGTTGGGTGAGTCTGGCTGTTCTGCCGTTACCCAACAGTTGGATCTGTCCCATCTTGGTGTGGAGAGGTTGAGTCCCGGCTTGTCTAAGTATAAGTCCCGGCTCTATATCTATGTACTTTCCTGTCTCATGTTGGTGTCATGTTAAAGATGAGTCCCGGCTTTTTGAAGAATAAGTCCCGGCTCTATGTTAATGTACAGTTCCCAGTCTGTCTCCGAGTTCCAGCCTCCGCAAGCTCAGGATCCTAGACCCCAGCCAGCAGTCAAGCTCAAGATCCCAAGCCTAGCTCCAAGAGCCCAAGCCTCAACGATCCCGCAGCCAAGCTCCAAGTACCCGCCTCGACGATCCCTCAGCCAAGCTCCAAGAACCCAAGCTTCGACAATCCCGCAGCCAAGCTCCAAGAACCCAAGCCTTGAGGATCCCAAGCCAAGCTCAAGACCCAAGACCCCAGCCTCAAGCCAAGCTCAAGACCCAAGACCCCAGCCTTAAGCCAAGCTCAAGACCCAAGACCCCAGCCTCAAGAGCAAAGACCCTAGCCTGTCTCTAAGCTCAGGCCTCTAGACCCCAGCCACGTCCTGTCCTGAAGCCATGTCATGTCCTTGCCTGGTTCTGTGGTCCGAGCCTGAGGCAAGACCCAGGTTCTGGGTCCTTGTTCAGTCTCAGGCTTGGAATCCAAGCCTTGTCTCCGACTCCATAGTTCCTAGTCCTGGTCCTGCTTTCCCTAGCCCAAGTCTACGTTCTTGTCCCTGCTCCTGGTCTGAATCCTGTCACGTCGCTACTCTAGTCAAGTCCTGTTCCTTGTATTTCAGTGTCTGTGTCTTGCATTTGGGTCCATTTCCAACGCCCCATTGTGACACAAACTCCCAACGTGCAAAGAACAAACGTGCAAATAGCACCAAAAAAACAAGCAAAACACAGAATATAAAACATAAAACATCAAACTACAAGGCATTGAAACAGTCCGGGAACATTTAATTCAGCTCAGTTCAGTTCAATCCAGCTCAGTGTTGATTGTTGACTGTATGCTGCAGTGCCGTCTTTGATCTGCATAAGCTGTGATTTGAGCTTCCTTACAAGCTTGTGCATGGTATTAATTTGGCATTTCTTCAGGATCCTGAAGAGCCTTCCAGAAACTGCGGAAATACAGCGAAGAGAGGCACTAGATCCTTTTTAACAAGCAAACTCTTTGCAGGCAGTGGCAGGAATTAATCCCAGGTGGCCTGTACTGTAAAGTGCTGTGCTAACCACAACACTACCATGCCACTCCATGGAAGATATACAGATTGAAGGGAGGAACCCTTGCAGGGCAACAAGTAAGTTTCCAAAAGAGGATGTCACCAGCCTTCGGGTCCAACATATAATTCTCCATAACTTCCGCCACCTCCAATGGGATCTCACCACAAAGCATATCTTTCCCTCACCCCCCCCCCCCGCTTTCCGCAGGGATCGCTCCCTACGTGACTCCCTTGTCCATTCGTCCCCCCATCCTTCCCCATTGCTCTCCTTCCTGGCACTTATCCCTGTAAGCAGAACAAGTGCTACACATGCCCTTACACTTCCTCCCTTACCACCATTCAGGGCCCCAGACAGTCCTTCCAGGTGAGGCGACACTTCACCTGTGAGTCGGCTAGGATGATATACTGCGTCCGGTGCTCCTGATGCGGCCTTCCAGTCTGCGAGACCCGACGCAGACTGGGAGATAATTTCGCTGAACACCTGTGCTCTGTCCACCAGAGAAAGCAGGATCTCCCAGTGGCCACACATTTTAATTCCACGCCCCATTCCCATTCTGATATGTCTATCTACGGCCTCCTCTACTGTAAAGATGAAGCCACACTCAAGTTGGAGGAACAACACCTTACATGCCGTCTGGGTAGCCTCCAACCTGATAGCATGAACATTGACTTCTCTAACTTCTGCTAATGCCCCACCTCCCCCTTTTACCCCATCTGTTATTTACTTCTTTATATACACAGTTTCTTTTTCTCTCTCTCCTTTTTCTCCCTCTGTCCCTCTCACTATACCCCTTGCTCATCCTCTGGGCTTTCCCCCCTCCCCCTTTTCTTTCTCTCTGGGCCTCCTGTCCCATGATCCTCTCGTATCCCTTTTGCCAATCAACTGTCCAGCTCTTGGCTCCATCCCTCCCCCTCCTGTCTTCTCCTATCATTTCGGATCTCCCCCTCCCACTTTCAAATCTCTTACTAGCTCTTCTTTCAGTTAGTCCTGATGAAGGGTCTCGGCCTGAAACGTCGACTGTACCTCTTCCTAGAGATGCTGCCTGGCCTGCTGCGTTCACCAGCAACTTTTATGTGTGTCAGAACATCTTATGTGTTTTTAATAAACTTGACCAAAGAGACAGAGAAACAGAAGGGCAAAGAGAGAATGAACATCAGCACAATCTTGCTTAAGAATCTCTGCTATTATCATCTATGAACATTACTTTTTATTTACATTCCAACTCTTAAGAATAAGAACTACGATATAATTCTAAAATATATTCTTCAAGCTCTTTGGCTCTACTGCACTATAAGTATAGGATGCAGGGTAGTAAGCTACCTTATCATTGCATGCTAACAAATTAACAAAGCAATCATCATTGCTTTGATTAAGGGCCTTGATAATTTACAGTTGCAGTCTTAAAGTTAAACAAGCTTGATGGACAACAACTGCCTAACTGAATCAAAGTTGAAAGTATATTTATTATCAAAGTATGTACATATTATACAACCTTGAGATTCGTCTGCTTACCAACAGCTACAAAACAAAGAAATTCAAAAGAACCCATATAAAGTCAACCACCCAATGTGCATAGAGAGAGAAAAAAACAATTGTCCAATCAATAGAAGTAAACAATTAGCATTTAGAACAAAAGTGAATCCACAGACATGAAGCCCAGATCAGACGAAGCAGGCCACACCCTCAGCCTCAGTTCAATTCAGAGCAGAGTAAGCATCCCAGAGCCCTCAGACACAGAACATGCTTTGACCCTCGATTCTGCCTCACTTTCACTTGCCTCTCCATTGTTTGCGGTGATCATTTACCATAAATTTTACAGGGATAATTGTTGTTGATAAAGTATTTAGTTGTGTTCTTTGTTTTGTTTGCCATCTGACCAAGGAGCAGAATTAGTCCATTCTGCCCATCCAGTCTCCTCCAACCATTTCACCCTGACTGATCCTGGATCCCACTCAACCCTATACACCTGTCTTCTTGTCATATCCTTTGATGCCCTGACAGATCAGGAAACAATCGACTTAGCCTCCACCACAGTCTGTGGCAGAGCATTCCACAGATTCTCTACACTGGCTAAAAAAATCCCTCTTTACCTCTGCTCTAAAAGGTCACCCCTCACTTTTGAGGCTGTGCCCTCTAGTTCTGGATACACCCACCATAGGAAACGTCCTCTCCACGTCCACCCTATCTAGTCCTTTCAACATTCGGTAGGCTTCAGTGAGATTCCCCACATTCTTCTAAAATCCAATGAGGCCAGGCCCAAAGGGGCCAAATGTTCCTCATATGTTAACCCCTTCACTCCCTTGTTAACCTCCTCTGGACTCTCTCCAAACACAACACATCTTTTTTGAGATATGGGGCCCAAAACAGTTGTCAATACTCCAAGTGCAGCTTGGCTAGTGTCTTATAAAGATTTGGCATTCCCTGCTTGCTTTTATATTCTATTCCCCTTGAAATAAATGCCAACATTGCATTTGCTTTCTTTACCACAGATTCAACCTGTAAATTAAACTTCTGGGAGTCTTGCATGAGGACGACTGCACCACTGATGTTTGAACCTTTTCCCCATTTAGATAATAGTCCACACTATTGTTCCTTTACCAAAATACATGACCATACATTTCCCAACACTGTATTCCATCTGCCACTTTTTTGCCCATTTTTCCAATTTGTCTAATTCCTGCTGCAGTCACATTGCTTTCTCAGCACTACCTATCCCACCACCTATCTTTGTATCATCCACAGACTTTGCCACAAAGCCAATAATTATCCAAATCATTGACAAACAATGTGACAATTAGTGGTCCCAATGCTGACCCCTGATGAACACCACTAATCACTGGCATCCAACCAGAAAAAGCTCCTTTTATTCCTACTCACTGCCTCCTGCCTGTCACTATTCCTCTATCCTTGTCAGTACCTTTCCTGTAACACCATAGGATTTTATCTTGTTAAGCAGCCTCATGTGTGTGGCACCTTATGAAGTGATTCTTGAAAGATCATGACCAATGCATCCGTTATCTCTTCAACAACCTCTCTCAGGACTCTGAGATGTAGTCCATCTGGTCCAAGTGACTTATCCATCTTAAGACCTTTGAGTTTGGGACCTCTGGCACACTGCTAGTGTCTTCCACAGTGAAGACTGAAGCAAAGTATCCATTCAGTTCAGCTGCCATTTCTTTGTCTCCCATTACTAGCTCACCAGCATCATTTTCCAGTGGTCCAATATCAACTCTCACCTCCCTTTTACTCTTCAGATAACTGAAGAAAGTTTTAGTATCCTGCTTTATATTATTGGCTAGTTTGTCTTCATATTTCATCTTTTCCCTTCCTATAGCTTTTTTAATTGCCTTTTGTTGAATTTTAAAAGCTTCACACTTATCCAACTTCCGACTCACGTTTGCTCCTTTGGCTTTCATACAGTCATCAACTTCCCTTGTCAGCTATGGTCGCCTACCCCTCCCATTTGAGAACTTCTTCTTTTGTGGGGCCTTGTGAACTATTCCCGGAAACTTCAGCCATCCTTGCTGTGCTGTCATTCCTGGCAGTATCCTCCTCCAACTCACTGGCCAAGCGCCTTTCTCACATCTTTGTAATTCCGTTTATTCCATTGTGTTACGGATACATGAGACTTGTGCTTCTCCAGTCCATAGTCACTGGACTTCACCAGCACCATCTTAAATTTGAACATATTGAGTAAATGGACACTATTGTTATTATTTACTATTGTACTCTCTCTGCATCTTTGATGAGCAAATAGTGAAAGCGAGACAGGAAGTAGAGGTGGCTCTGGTACAGAACAAGTGAGGACATGATGGGCCGAATAATTTCCTTTCTTGCCTAACCATTCTATGATAGAATAGGCTAATAACATTTTATATTCAATCAGTAAATTAATCACAAATTTAAAATCATTGTCATTGTCTTTACTTCTCTTGTTTCACTACCACAATATATCCTGCAGACCAAATTGCTTCATTAACATTTAATATGCTAAAACATGGAGACATACTTTGCCTTTCAGAAGTCTGCTTTCCCAGACAAAATTAGAAGAGTAGTTTGTTGTAGCAAGGATCATACTCTATCTTACAACCAACAGTACTAAAAAGAGTTAACATCGTGTTGTTTGTGTGACCTTGCTGCTTTGCAAATTGGCTGTGGTGCTACCTACATCACTTCAGTGCCCTCACTTGCTTGTAAAGGAATTTGTAACATTCTGAGCTAATGAAAATTCTCTATAAATGCAAAATAATTTTCCTTTTTTTTATCATAGTTGTGATAAAAATAACTTCTCAATAGCTAACTCCCTCAGGTGATGTAGGACTATTGGATTCAAAATATTAGACCCGTCTCACCTAACCCACTCCCCCATAAGAGGAATTAGTCTTTTTATTGTCCTTATTCTTGATTGTTAGAATCAAAGTCATCCTTCTAAGCTACTTTGTGATCCTTCTTGGATTCACTGTTCAATGGATGCAAGCTTCTGCCTCCAATTCTTCTTACACTGAATTTTGTCGATCCCAGGACGTCCAAAATAGACCTAAATTAGGAACCCACCAAGGGAGGATGAATGTCCTTTGAGGCTGTGGTCTGCTTTGGACTTTGTGTCTGTGGACTCACTTTTGTTCTGAATGCTATTGGTTTTCTCCTAACAGCTAGATGTAGAGTGATGTTGTTGGAGGCTTTTATGAGTGTATTGTGGCCTTATCTATCTGTGGACAAGAACTATGTGGCATAGGGGTTTTGTTGGGAGAAAGAAAAGAACACCCAGACACTGCATAAATATACATTTTTGAAAGACAATGAAAATTTCTTATGGTGCTGATAAACAAACATGAATAACTTGTATTCCTTGCAGAGCAATCAAAAATCTATTATGAGAGGGTGTTTACGGCTCAAACATTGATATTTTACAATGAGTACTTTGAGGTACTTCAGTACTTTTCAGGCCTTTAAATCACATAATTTATTCATTCGTACATTAAATATTTATCAGGCACTGCTTAGCTTTTATGCTAAAGAAGGAAATTACTCTATATCTGGTAACAGAGTAGACCAATTATTGGAAATAATCTAACCAGAGATATTGGAGAATGGTTCTGAATTAACCACAAATTCAGTGATATGCAACTGGAACTGGCATCTAATGTGGAACTGACTGCAGTGGATGTACTGCAAATACAAGCATTCTATCCCTCCGTGTTATTTTTCTTCAGACAGAGATTAGTTATTAATGTGGTCAGATTCCCCACACTGGAATCAATATTGGTCATTATCTAAAGCACAGGGGTGCACAAGTTAAAGAATAAAGCATTGTTTATGTGTTCTATGCTTCTGGGAAACCTGGTGCCAATAAAAGTTGCTGAGTATTTTAATAAAATTATTCTGCTGTAAATTGAGACAGGTTGACCTGCAGCCCACCTCAACAAGAAACTGTGCAGTTATCCTGGACAAGTCATTGTCGTGTCCCCTTGGGAACTGAGTTATTTGGTTTGCATCCAGGGCAAATGGACAACAGACAAAACCACTGTGACATGACCGGTGAGCGGTTAGCATTGTAAACAAAATAGAACTGGGCAGTATTTCCACGTAGTTTCCAGTATACTTACTGAATTGGGAATGTGACACTGTTGTAGTGCCTGTTTGATAGCAAGCATAGCATACAGAAATGTAGGGAGAGAGAAAGAGAGAGTGTGTGTGTGTGAGAGAGATGATTTTGTGATGGATGGGGATCACTTGAAAAATAGCTTGTGAGTATAATGTGATGAGAGGGAGATCACTGGAGAGATAGACTGCAGGTGCAGCTAAGAGAAGGAGAGATGAGCATGCTGCTTATGCAGAAGAGGTCTCTGGAGCCCAGTTAATAGAGTGGTGTGCACCTGCTTCCTTTAAAATCGCTCTAGGTTCCAACCAGATTAATGATGAACTCAGCCCCATTTTGACTGTACAGCACAGTAGGGCTGTTGGCTAAGTATTCTCCAAGCCTTTACTTCATATGCAACAGAAATTTCAAGATTGAAATTCATGTAAATATGCCATGATGCAAAACCTGTTGACTGGAGCTGTGGCTTTTATACTGAATAAATACATCCTCATGGCAGTAAAATCAGCAGAGATGATGAGAGGAATTTTAAATGGTTTTATTGTTATACACAAAGTTTACATTCCTGATTATGTCAGTTGACATATAAGGTCAGAAAGCAACCATATGTACATTCTCCATATAAGGAATAAATGCAGTAACATCTGTATATATTTTATGCTGGTGTTACCACAAAACCCTTGGGGCATGCATTCAGATAGGATTTATATGGTACTTTAAATCAAACGACTTGAAACTTGGACAATAACACCAAAATGAACAGGGAATGGAAAACTTACCTGATAAACATATTGAAGCAGTTAAAAGAAAATCTTTCACATCTGTCAGGAATGTTGATACAGAAGAACATCACTTTCAAGTTGCTTAAACAGTATATTTCTTTCAGCAAGTTTCTTTCGTACAGGCAACATCCTTTTGGTATAGCTTTATTTTCTCAAGAATCGGACCATGGGGAGGAGGGGGTTGTGGGGAGGGGGAAGAGATAGAGATAGATAGAGAGAGAGGGAGAGTGTGTGAGAGAGAGAGGGAAAGTGCGTGGGAGAGAGAGATGGCTTTACAGGACATCTTTATAAGAGCATGATTCACAACAAGACAGACTTGTTAATTATGAGCATCAGGAAAAGACGCCAAGGAGAAAAATGTTGCTGGGGAAAATCCGATGTCATTTCACATGAATATTATCAAAGCACTTGTCACAATTCACGTTCAGAATTGGAATATTTTCTTTACAAATAGGGAAATAAATATACCACTTCATGCTTGTTATTCTAACCTTTGCAAAGAGCCAGGATTTAAAAAATGCTTCTATCCTAGGCTGAAACAGTTACTGACTAACTCATCTGACTGCGAGGAATTAGTAGCTAATGAATCTTAGGATGCTTTTCTTTCCAGAAATTAGACCTCAAATCCTTAAATCATCTGAGGTTTGCATCCGAGAGAAAAATATAATGGGGGAAATTTCAGAAAAGATACCACATAATATAACATTAAATTATGGGTTGACACAGGTCATTAACATTAATCATAGTGAATTGAACAAGAGCCTAAACCATTACCACTTTAATGCTGCCCATTGTCTATTAATTCTTATTTAAAACTATAACAAAACTTACAATAAATTAGGAATAGAGTTGGTTGCAGCATCAAGAGTTAATGCACCATTTAATTTCAGAGTTTGAGAAATATAAAGCTGAGGTAAGTTTGAGTTAATTAATGACAGGAAGACTATGAAACTACATATTTAGTTTCTGTTATAAATGTGGATGTTGAAGTTTACAACAGAAAAAAACCAAAACAGTAAAGCTTCATTGAGATAAAAATTTAAAATATGTAATATATAGCTATAGAATACATTACTACACAGCTAAGTAATTGATTGGAATCCAGCTAGAGAAATGAGCTTGACTGTGAGATAGAGCTGCCAACTTGTCTGTCTAAAAGATTAGGAGGATGCTGCTAACAGATAGAAACAAAGCTCTGCCTAGAACCAAATGTGTGGAAGTGATTTTTAACCCAACTTGCTGGACAGGAAGTTTGCTGATTACTGAAGAATAACGCAGGGCAGAAATGTGAAACCAGCCGTGTCATCCAATCTTACCAGTCTTTTGATGAACACTCTTGACCAAAATTATCTCTATAAGTGATGCTTTATATCAAATTATTTTAGACCTATTGTAACCTGTTATTGGGAAACTAAGTTACAAAATAATGTAAGCGCTGAGCAAAAGTAAATGATTAGGGGTGATTATTTGGACAAATTGATGTGAAATAAAGTATCAATATGGAAAAAATTAGATCAAATCCCAGATTTTCAACTACTGGAAATGTTGCTTGGAAGCGATTAAAAATTTTAAAATAAAAAAATCTACTTCCCACATGGTTTTGGGGAATGATGTCCAGATTTTATAATAATTTCAATTTTGAGGAAATGAATATCTGCCTCTGGATGGAATGCAATGAATAAATTTGAAAAAGAATTGCAGTACCAAAATAAATGTGGCCTAAGAATGCCATATATCTATTTCATGTGTATGGAAACGAGATCAATGTGTAACTGGATTAAGGGCTAACATTAAGACCGCTTAGTTCGGCAAACAGACGGAATTACTAACTCATGAAAGAAAATGTATGCAATAAAAGATAATTCACTGCAATAAAGACAGCTGAAAAAATAAGACTGGGCTTTATGTAAAGCAGTAAGCAATAAAAGTAGTGTAAAGTGACTTCCACCTTGAGGAAAATGAAGCCATTCACGCTGCAGTTATGAAAGAATTTAAATGAGAAAGCTGAAATGAGAGTTGCTAAAGACGAGAGAGAAAGAATATTTGTGCTGGCGAATGTAATACATTCTCAAAAGTTTACTGGTCTTTGGAAGAGACAATTTCAACTAATTCACCAGGTATTTGGAAAGTCTTTACTGTGTGATGTTAAAATAAGACTGAAAACCAAAAACAAGCATGAAACTATCACAACAAACTTAATTAGGTTTTGAAAGTGGCTATTTTTACATATACTGAAAAATTAGATGTATAAGATACATCAATATAGAAATAGCTCTCCTTTTGAGAATCAATTTTAGGACAACACTTTTCTTGAGTTTAAGATTCTTCTATAGCTTTAGGTTAATGGTGACAAGATAGACACTTTGTTGATCCCAAAGGAGATTACAGTCACAGTAGCATTACAAGTGCACATATATACAAATATTAGAAGAAAAGTAAGAAAGAATAAAAAATGTTACCTCAAACAGTCGACCAGGAAGGGGTCATTACTTCCCCAGTTATAGGTTGACTCATTATAGAGGGCAATGGCCGAGGGTAAGAATAACCTCGTATAGCGCTCTTTGGGGCAGCACAGTTTCTTAGTCTGTTACTAAAAGTGCTCCTCTGTTCAGCCATGGTGACATGCAGAGGGTGAGAAACATTGTCCAGAATTGCCAGGATTTTCCCTGGGGTCTTTTGTTCTACCACAGCCTCCAGTGTATTCAGTTTGACTCCTATAACAGAGCCAGCCTTTCTAATCAGTCTATTGAGCCTGTTGGTATAATGCGTGTTGCTGTCATTGCTCCAGCACAACACTGCATAGAAGATTGTACTGGCAACAACAGAAGGAGAGGCCTGCATACTCCAGAGGACCTCAGTCTCCATAGGAAGTAGAGGAGACTCTGATCCTTCTTGTACACAGCCTCTGTGTTGGTGCTCCACTCAAGTCTGTCATCCAGGTGCACCCCCAGGTACTTGAAGGTCCTCACAGAATCCATGTCCTCACCATCAATAGGGCAGGCTTAGTCTTCCTAAAGAAAAAGAAAAAAAAAATCAAGAAATAATATCAATTCAAACTTTGAAACCATATCTAATACAATCATATTGTATTGGGTTATATTTTACAATTTTATTGCTTGAAAATAAAGTTATCACATTATGAGCAAACTTCAAAATGCAAGCATTGTATTTTCAGCAAGTATAAAAATGCCAAGTGTGTAGTTTGCACTGGTGTACAATATCGGCTCCACCTCACCTCCCACCCCCACCCCCCCACCCCCGCCTCTACTGTATAAGTTCTGGAGAAAGTTTATTTATGCAATGGTTTTAGACCTAGATCCGGTCCAAGCATCAAGGATTTATTGTTTACTACTAGTGTTTGTGTGTGTGTGTTTTCCAGACAGGAGAATAAATGAAAATTTCTACCACAATATCTTTTACCAATAATCCTTGGCTAGATACGGACCAATATATTAACATTTGATCACCTACAATACATGCCTACAATGCCACATGTCAAATAAGTTAGAAGGGGATGTTTTGCCCATCTTATAGACAGATGATAGGGCAACAATCATTGTATTCAGCAAACAGAGTGTCTCATACAAATCATGCGATGACCCAGAGTGCTCTATCATCCCCTGCTGTGTATAATAACATAACAACATTCTGTGTCCTTTCTCGGTTTAAATAATAATTCAATATCTCATTCTTTATTCTGAAGCCGATAGCCTCATATTTTTCTGCATTATGTTCCATCAGTCTGCTTTTTGCATGTTCTTTTAATCTATATCCCATTTCAGGGGGTTGTGTCCTCCCTATAATTAGAGAACCCATGTATTTTATCATCGTTTGGTTGTTGTAAACAAGACAGTAAACCTAACAATAATACGTGACCTCCAGAAGGCTTTTGGGATACAACATCTGAAATAGTAAATTCACATTTCTGCACTTAACTGTACATGTTTGGCTGCCAGGGAGTTGTCTGATTTGTACAAAAATGTGAAAACTCTGAGTTATACATTTAATCCTTCTACAAAATTCTGCCAGGGATTATTACTGCCGTTCACTGTATTAAGGACAGAGGAATGAGAAATTGTCCACTGGACAGCTATAAAATACTTGATGGTATTAAAGATTCTAAGCCCGTGGCACTAACGGTAATGGTTTTCACATTATTTGCTCAATTAATTATCATATTCAATGATATGGTGATACGGCAATTGTTTAAGGTAGTTTAATCTGAGAGTGAACCAACTATTATGAGCTTCCACCGCAGAGACCTAGAAATCAAGATTATTGACCAACCGGAGATCCAATAAAGCAAAAGAAATGTACGATTATTGAATATTATATCAAATGTAAATAGTTAGGCCTCAGCTGGAGTACTGAATCAAACTTCCTATGGCATGCCTGGAAGACGGTATGGAAGAGGCTTACCAGAATCATATCAGGGTTATGGAGTGTGAGGGAGGCTATCTGTTGCCTGCTGAAATACCATAGTATCATTCATTACAAGCTCACAGATTCCCACCTCTTCCCCTGTAAAAATTCCATTCTTCCAATTCCTCCATCTCTGATGATGAGATGTCCACATAAGTGTCTCTGAAATATCTTTCTTCTTTCTAACCACTGCTACTCCTCCTCCAGTGTCCTTGAACACATCTCATCAATTTCCTGCACATCTGTTCTAACCCCCCTCCACCAGTATAGAGCAAGAAGAGATGTCTCCAGATTTTCACCTTTCAATCCACCAATCTCAACATTCAAAGGATTATGCTTTGCAATTTACACCATATACAACAAGATCCAATCCCTTCTGCTTCCCAATTAGTATTTCCTTGGGACCAGAGCTATTCATAACTCCCTGGTCTGCTATTCTATTCTATTAATTTTATTTTATTTAGAGAAGCAGTGTGAATCACCATTTCAGCAATCTCATAACTCTGATTAACACTAACATAATGACCAGACAATTTACAATGACCAATTAATCATATGTGTGCCCAGTAAACATACATCTTTGGATTGTGGGAGCAAACTGGAGCACCTGGGCAAAACCCATACATTCCACATGGAGAAATTCTCCTAATCTATCTAAGTCCTTCTGTAGCCTTTCTACTTCCTCAAAACAACCTGCCCCTCCAGCTATCTTCATATCATCTGCAAATCCTCTTGCTCTTCGTACATGTATAGAATACCTTGGGATACTCTTTAATCCAACTTGTCAAGGAATTTTCATGGCCCCTCCTGGCCTTCCTAATTCTTTTATGAAGTTCTTTTATAATCCTCAAGGGCTCTGCTTGATTATAGCTTCCTAAGATTTAAATAATTTTCCTTTCTTTTTGATTAAATTTGCCACCTCTCTTGACATCCAAGGTTCTTTTACCTTGCCAGCCTTGTCCTTCTTACTGACTGGAACATAATGGATGTTCTTTCTTCTGCTACTTTTAACTGGAGACCTTACCTACTTCTTTGAGAATCATTCAGGAGCTACTAGGATTGAAAAGAATAATTTTTTGGGCCTGAATTTCAACTTGTAAGATCAGCTAAAATTTGTAAGGTTCAAAAGGACAAGGAAAGCCTCAACGACTATTGTCCAGTAGAAGACGTCTGTGGTGAAGAAATGCTTTGAGAGCTTGGTCATCGCTAGAATTAACTCCTGTCTCAGGAAGGACCAGGACTAAATGTAGTTTGCCTATCGCCACAGTAGGTCTACAGTAGATGTGATCTGAATGGCTGTCCACACAGCCTTGGATCACCTGGGCAATGCAAACACCCATGTCAGGATGCTGCTTATTGAC
Organism: Mobula birostris; assembly: GCF_030028105.1. Classification (NCBI taxonomy): domain Eukaryota; kingdom Metazoa; phylum Chordata; class Chondrichthyes; order Myliobatiformes; family Myliobatidae; genus Mobula; species Mobula birostris. The sequence continues at coordinate 15,075,540 of NC_092393.1, forward strand.
TATAGCTCAGCATTTAACACATTCATTCCTACAGTCCTGATTGAAAAGCTACAGGACTTAGGCCTCTGTACCTTCTCTGGATCCTTGATTTCTTAATCGGAAGACCACAATCTGTGCAGTTTGGAAATAACATCTCCACCTCACTGACAAACCACACTGGCATAACACAGGGATGTGTGCTTCGCCCACTGCTCTACACTCTCCACACCCATGACTGTGTGGCCAGGCATAGCTCAAGTGCCACCTGTAAATTTGCTGATGATGCAACCATTGTCGGCAGAATTTCAGGTGGTGACGAGAGGGCGTACAGGAGTGAGTTATAACATTTCGTTGAGTGCTGTTGCAGCAACAACCTTGCCCTTAACATCAGCAAGACCAAAGAGCTGATTGTGGACTTCAGGAAAGTTAAGACAAGGGAACACAACCTATCCTCACAGGGGGATCAGAAGTGGAGAGTGTGAGCAATTTCAAGTTCCTGGGTGTCAATATATCTGAAGACCTAACCTGGACACAACACATTGATGCAGTTATAAAAAGGCAAAACAGAGGCTATGTTTCATTAGCAGTTTGAGGGGATTTTGTTTGTCAACTAAAACACTTGAGAAAAGGAGGGAAGAGGGACACCAGGGAACGATGATAGGCAGGTGAGAAGGGGTAAGAGGCCAGAGTGGGGAATAGAAGAAGAAGGGAGAGGAGGGAATTATTTTTTACCAGAAGGAGAAATCAATATTCTTGCCATTAGGTTGGAGGCTACCCAGACGGAATATAAGGTGTTGCTTCTCCACCCTGAGAGTGACCTCATCGTGGCACAAGAGGTGGCCCTGGACTGACATGGAATCTAAGGTGTTGCTCCTCCATCCTGAGGGTGGCCTTATTGTGGCTCAAGAGGAGGCCATAGACCGACATCCTATTGAATGAAGTCTTTCTATCCAGGAAGCATCCAATTTAGATGCTTCATGGTTTGGTGTGGTAAACCACTCTACTCATGGCTGCAAGAATCTGCAGAAACTTGAGGATGCAGCTCAGCATATCATGGAAACTAGCCGCCCCTCAATGGACTCTGTCTACGGCTGTCACTGCCTCGGCAAAGTAGCTGGGATAATCAGACTCCACTCACCCGGACATCTCTATTCTCCCCTCTCCCAATGGGCAGAAGATAAAGCCTGAAAGCACACACCACCAAGCTCAAGGGCAGCATCTACCATGTAGTTACATGACTATTGAATGTTTCCCTAGTATGAAAGATGGAACCTTGACCTGACAATTTTACCTTATTATCTGCCTGCGCTGCACTTTAGTGCACTTTGTCTGTAACTGTAACACTTTATTTTGCATTCTGTTATTGTTTTACCATGCACTATCTCAACGCACTGTTGTAATGAACTGATATTTGTTGAACAGTATGAAAGACAAGCTTTATAGTGTATCTTGGTTCATGTGATAATAATAAGCCAATTACCAACTTAAGTTCTAATGGAAAGCAGGAAGAAAGTTGCTTTAAAATGTTAAAACCTCCTTGTACTAGCGTTTGGTTGGCTAAATTTAATATAAATCATTTTTGAGACAATCAAGTTTGAGTATTAGAGAACTTAGTATCGGTGCGAAATCTTCTCCAAGTATTTTGGTTTGGTGTTTCACAGTGAATTATTTGAATGATGCCGTTTTGATGAGAATATAACTAAATAGGTGCTAAACAAAGTTCTTCAACAATATGGTTAAAGACTAATCTGTCATGTCAGTTTACCTAATCAAGCCTGGTCAGTACACAAATGGAAGCAAGACTTAGAGAATTAGGTGACATTGACCACATTGATTTGTAGTAGAATCAAAATGATGAACTCAAGTTTTACAGTCTTCCCACTGAGATACATTTAGATTGATATCCCTCTTCAGGACGACATGAATGAGCTGATGGAATGCTAACCCTATTGGGGCTCATTTAATTTCCCTCTGATGATGCTAAAAAAACATCTCAAGGTAAGACAAGCCTGATATGCTTAGTGTAGAGACCAAAGGCTTGGTAAAAGAGGTGATTTTGAGTGAAAACATAAAGGAGAAAGAGAGGCAGGTAGATAGCATGATTCACAAAATAGGATGATTAAAATACGGTTAACTGGAATCGCAGTGGAAAAAGTACTGTGCAGAGTAAAATGTCCTTTGTGCAATACGGACCAATGTGGACCAGAAAATTCCACTTCAAGTTGTTCTTAATTGAGATCTGTTCTTGTTAAGTAGAAAATGATAATAGTTACCTTCCTGCTGGAAAGTGCTATTAAATGAGAATGATTAACGTTATATCCTCCAACACTGGTCATAAGCCAGGTCACTATCAGGGTGAGAATGCCCTATTTTTAAGCAAAATTGTTGGAACTTTTTGAGTATTTTATAAATCTGGAGGAAGGAATTATTTCAAATGGTATTAATTATTGGGTCAATGAACACATATCAGTTGAGATGGACTGATCTCAAGGCACATAATTAATTTTAAAAGTCATATTCATGTGGAACAAAGAAATCTGTCGATGAAGAAGGAAAGACAAAGGCCAATAAATAAACTCAGAACTGGAGAATAAGGTCTTCAGGTATGTGGAGTTGTGGAGAATTATAAATTTACACAATGGATATTCAAGTAAATAAACAGAATATCCTGCAGAGGACAACAATATACAAGTAAACATCAAACTTCAGATGGACACCACTAATCAGAGTCTCCTTTTCCAACTGGCTCTGGTCATTTCCTCTCTTCTGCAGATGCTACTTAACATACAGATGTTTTTTTACATTTGTGTGACTGCACTGCTACACTTATAAACTTTTTTGAGGCCCCTTGCATTTTCAAAATGGCAGTACACTGAGAAAAATGTTTTCATAATTTAAGGGAAAGTTAGCATATTAACTTTACAAAGTGCATATTTGAATTTCTCACAAAGGCAATGAAGAAGCATTTTTACTTACTTGATGAAAGTTGTTGGAAAATGAGGGCTTAAGGAGGCTCTGCAGATTTATAAGCAATGTCAAAACATTACTCAAATGGACTGAAATGTAGGAAAATATGGAATTTTTCACTCTTGTTGGGAAAGAAGTTCTTTATCAAAATATGAGGAATTGCAAAGTTCTGTGGTGCAGATGGTTCTGGGTGACCTGGTGAAAAATTCGTAAAAGGCTGGAAATCTGATAGAGTGTTATAACTTACCATTAGAGGAATTGAGGGAAGTTGCTTCAGTTATATATGGCATAGATAAAGCCACATCTGAAGCACTGAGTATCGTGTTAGTTTCTTTACTGAATGAAGTGTGTAATGAATCTTTAGTAGTTCAGAGAGTACTTACCTAACTGGAATCAGTAGATTGAAGAGTGAGACCTCCATCGGTCAGGTTCGACCACGGGTGTTGCATCCTAGCCATCTAGATATGCAGTATGATATGGAGAGCAATTTGCCCATGTATCAAGTTCCACCTCTTCATGCATCTAATGAACCCAAAGGAACGGCAGAAACTGATACAGTTTGGTACCAGCAGCATCGAACCCAACATAAGATTACCTTAGCTCTGGATTTTTCCCCTCGGGGTTTACTCCTGAAGCCTCCCCCATGAGTGGGTATAGCCGCAGAGCAGTGGAGGTTTGATATCAGAGTTTTCCTTCTCCAAGATGAGCTGCCAACCACAACTGATGAGCTCCACCTAGTTTTAAGGTGCCAGTAACCTGCCTTTGCCATTTTTCTTGTTCGTAGAAATGGTTCCACCACGTTTAGTAGCTAAGCCACACATGAAGGCCAGGAGCTGGACTTGTTTGTCAGAGGCTATGTGAGGTGCACACCATTGTGAGCATTTAATAGGCAGTGGGAGCTTGACCCCATTACCACCCCAGTATAACAATCTTTCTATTGAAGAAAGGATGGATAAACTAGCCTTATATAGTATATGCTAGGTTTAAGAGGAAGAGGAGACTTGAAAATAATGTATCTGGGAAGTCCTGACAGGCTGGAGGTGAAAAAGACGTTTCTTCTTGAGGTAGACTCGAAAACTAGGGATCAGTGTTTAAAAATAAGGAACAATCCATTAAAGAAACAATGAGGCATTTTGTTCTCTTTCGGAGGCATGTTTCTTTGGAGTTTTTTATGCATCTCTCTTCATAAAGGGCTCTGGAAGCATTATTTTGAATATTTTGAAGGCAGAAGTAGACAGGTATTTGAAAAGCAGAAGGTTGAAGAATTTCCATGTTGTAAGATCAGCCATATAGGTGACTGGTGGTGCAGTAGCATCTGAACCAGAGTGGTTCTGGGTTCGATTATGGCCAGCACCTTGCACACTTTGTATCAAGCTAGCAACTCAACCTCGTTAAAAACAGACAAAAATGCTAAAGAAACAGCATGGTTGCCGGCCGATCAGCCATAGTGTTATTTAATGAGAGAGCAGGCTTGAGGGTTCAAGCAATTGACTTCTGTTCTATTCATATATCTGAATGTAGACTGTATCTTCTTAATATTACTGCCTAATCCTATACATGGAGAACAGTTATGAACAGGAATCTGGAGGGTAACTGATACCTCCTTTTTTGTTCCTGCAGATTTTCCTTCTCAAAGCAGTTGTCTCCTTACTGGGGTACCTTTCCAAGGCCAATCTGTACTACTTACCCCATGGTCTTTATTCAAGTGCTAAGTTCAACATAAGACTATAAGACTATAAGATATAGGAGCAGAATTAGGCCATCTGGCCCATCGAGTCTGCTCCGCCAATCAATCATGGCTGATCCTTTTTTAAATCTCTTCCTCAACCCCAGCTTCTGGCCTTCTCCTTGTAACCTTTGATGCCATGTCCAACATGTTGGCATGCTACTTAACTAGCAAAATCCACACCAACTACCTCTTGTTCATGAAAGCAGGAGCAGCAGGGATAACTGGAAGGTAACCTTCCATTACAATGTTCTGAAGTCAGACTTGTTGCTCCTGCACAAAATGTCTGACATGGAGAGATGATCTGATCATGGATGTAAGGCTGTGATGGTCAGGTTTGTGCTGCAAATGTCAGATAACACAATGTCTGTTAGGGAGCACTGACTATTGGTAAGTGAGGTTGTATTGGTCAGAAGAATGATTAAGTGATGCTTGGGCATGTTCTGAAACAAATCATAGATGTCCTTAAGCTGGACAGTGCTCTGAATATAATAATTTGCTGGTGAGGAATCATTCGATGAAGGATTTTCCCTTCATGAGATTTGTCACATTGCTGATGCTAACAGAAATTTATAAAGCATGGACACATGACCTTATTTCAGGTTGAGATGAAATATTGCAAAGATATACAGCTATACGTACAACTAAGAAACCTAACAAAAGGTATCTAAGCTCCTTATCTGTATGTTTGAACTTATCTGGGGCATTTTTGTTCTTGCTGTGTTTTCAGAGATTCAAATATTCAAAGTGCATTTATTATTGAAGTATATATGCAATATATGTCCTCCCACAGATCCCAATGAAACAAAGAAAGAAAAATCCATGGAATCCATTCAGAGAAAAACATCAAATCCCCAACATGCAGTACAAATCAGGCAAACAGCAAAAAAACTGGAGTGAAAAACATAGAATAAAAAACACCAAGCCACAAATCACTTAACTAGGCCCAGTATGTTCAGTTCAGTTCAACCTAGTGCTGTGTTGTTGCTTAACTTTAGGCCTCAAAGCAAGTCTGCCCTGATCAAAAACACATAAAATAACAACGGAAACAAAAAGAAGCAACCAGTAAGAGAACCACATCATAACATGAACTACAGGGCACAATCCGTAAACAGCGTCAGTTAAATCTTGCCCAAGACCCAGGATTCCAGCACCATCCTCCAGCAATATTGAGCGAGAGGGAGAGAGAGGGACTATTCAAACACCGGGACATTCATTCAGGAGCAGCAGGTGAGAAGGAGAGAGAGAGACTTTCACATGCAAACACTCTTCCAGCAGCAGAAATTGAGGGAGAGGTAAACTGGAAACACACAGGTAGACGGCACTGAACATCCACTTGCCTTCCAATCTCAGCTCAATGACTTCAAAATTCCTCGACACTTTAAATCAGTGAGGTTGGCGAGAAACAGAGCCAAACATGGGCTTGCGGCCAGACTTCAGGCTTCTTGACCTCTCGGCCATGCACACTTTGCTCAAAAGCTCATCGAACCCCCTCAGGGACAACAAAATGCCAGTTTGCTCAATCTGCCTCAGCAAAGCACAAGATCACTGTGACCATTGTCTGTTTTCTCAAAGTGTGACAATGTGTTACTGGTGAACATAGCTGGCTGTACTGTAGATTATCTATGATGATGATCTTTAAACTGTCATTGGTGCTCAATGTAAATAGCAGTTTGAGAAGTTTTACCTAAGAAGTCAATGTCCCCAACCTGTGCCCAAGAAACATTGCAAAAATGTCCATTGTGGCATTTTCGACTACCCATGTAGTTCTAGTAACAAATCTCCTATTTGATCCCAATCTGGGATCCACTGCTCAATCCCCTGGAATCCATTTCCAGTAATAATAGGTCTCCCTGGCCACCAAAGGATTACAGAAGGGAAATAATATCTCATCTGCCTCCTCCATTGTTGAAGTACGACTTGTTAATGCAGAACAGAGTAAGAGTCACACAAGGTACTTCCCTGGAATGTGCTGTCTATTTAGTCAACTCCAACCTGTTGTGCATTTGGGGCATGTTTTAATGATTTTTCCATCAGAGTTGACTTAAAAATCCATCAGTTATATTCCCAGTATAAGAAAATAATTGGCAAGCAATTTCTAAGACTATTATGAAAACACAGACAAGCAATTTCATGCAATTGCTGTAATGAGTGAGCTATAGATGGTGGTGAACCCAAGTGCAGACAGGTCTAGAATTTATTCAGACTCGGACTCGAAATAAAGAAGACAACACAAACAAAATCCAAAGACAAAATCACAAAATGTAACTCCTACAATTGTGCACTGTGTGTTCAGCATAAGACCTTTAAGTACAGACTTTCTATGAAGTAATAATTGGCAGTCTGAATCTTAAAGGGACAATGAGAGCTAACAGTACTCTGGGGAATTGGAGTGCCAAACCTTGGATGCCTGCTGTTGTTCAGTTGGGATCATAACAGAACAACAACCCCTCCCCCCTCTACCCCCCAACACTGACGGCCGGCCCCTGACTGCCCAGGGTGATCAGAAAGGTGCTGATGAAAGTCCTCTGTCAAGGTTGGGTTCAGGATGTCCCTGGAAGGAATCCATCTTCTTTCTTCTGGGTCATATCCCTCCCAATCCACAAGGTACTGCCTTTTACCTCGAACAATGCAGGTGTCTAAAGGTCGCCTGACTGTGTAGGTGGGTTGTCCCTCAATCTTGGGAGGCAGAAGAAGTTTGGGAACTGGAGCCAAGGAGTTAGTGCTCAAGGGCCAGAGATGGGATACGTGGAATGTGGGGTGTGAATCTGCATGGAGGCGATAGGTAACTGGTTTGACTTGTCACTGGATTTTGAATGGACTGATGTAAAGAGAGGCCCATTTTCTGGATTCAGCCTGCATGGGGAGATCACTAGCTGAGAGTCAGGCCCATTGACCAGGAAGAAGTGCTGGTCCCTGTCTTCTCTGGCTTTTGGTATGGTTTTGTTGATGTCACGAATTGGCTATCTTCTTCACCTTAACCCATTTCTGGCAACATCACTGGACCAGCTGTGCTGCTGACGGAACCTCACCTCTTCTTGTCTCGAGACAGCAGAGCTGGATTGATTCCACATGCTGGCTAATCTTGAACTTGAGCAGGGAGCTTGGTGGTTGATCTGTCCCGGCACCACATGCCTGTAGCCAGATTATACTTCCATATTCTAACAGCTGTCTGCGGCCAAGGTACAAAATTCTATGAAATGATCGGCCACCGACCGATTCCCTGGCACAAGTTGAGGAGTTTTATCACAGACCCATGTCCACAGCAGAGTGATACAACACACTCCTCAAAGTGTCTGAAAACAGGTCTGCACTGGCCCAGTGTGCAGTGACCCAGGCAAGGGTTCTTCTAGTAAGGCGTGAGATGAAATAGGCTACTTAACTGTGTTCCAAAAAGGAAGATGGATGGCTGGAACTCGAAGACCAATGAGCATTGTACTAGGAATCCTTAGCATACATTGGAGTTATCATCGTACTGCTTGGGAGACAGTAGTTGCAACAATCCCTCACAAGTATTGATGGAGTACCCAGCTCGAACATGCTCGGAACTGGCAGCTGTTCCAGCCAAATTCACATCTTGCTTAGCTAGAGTCAGAGAGTCTCTGGAGAGTGGTGAGGGTCTCCAGTAGCATGTCATCATGTCTGCTTACAGTTGCTCCCTGGTAGGCCAATGCAGTCCACAGACACTCATGATGGTTCAATCGTACTGCAATGAGAGAGCTGTGGATGGTGGTGAACCCAAGTGCAGAGTGAGGTCTAGAATTAAAGCAGACTCAAAACAAACAAGATGAAATCCATAGGCAAATTCACAAACAGTAAGACGAGAAACAGAATTCTTATGATTGAGCACTGAGTGCTCAGCATGAGACCTTTAAGTACAGACTTTCCATGAAGGAACTTGACAGTCAATAATTGGCAGTCTGAGTCTTAAAGAGATAGCAACAGCAAACCCTAGTCCAGCGAAATGGAATACCAAAACTTGGATGCCTGCTGCTGTTCAGTCAGGACCATAACAATTTTAAGAAAGTAAAGACTGTAGACCACACCAGATCTTGCAGGGTTTCTATTTGATCCAAATGGAAAGTTAGAAATGTTATAATGGAGAAGTTTTGCAATATTTCTTGGATATAGTCATGTTGTTCGATGATATTTTGATAAAGTTAAATATATATATCTTCATACATAAGAATAAAAATAATATATAAAATATATATTATGTCTCCAGTAGAGGGAGCTTAGATTTGGATACAATCTTGTACTTTATTTGGTAAACATTTAATAGAGCAATGGATCACCCGACACAGCATGGCCTCTGAAAGATTGCTTTGTCCAGTTACAAACTCCTTAAGGAAACTGAGTATGTTAAAATAATCCTGATTGCTTCAGTTTGACTTAAACACATGTGTGTGAAAAGCAAAGCCATGCCATCGAGACCTTCAGAAAGATTTAGAAATATGATCTTGTAAATTATGGACAAAGTATTCTGACTTTTTCACAGGGAATATTTGGAAGGAAATAATTCTAAAAACGGTAACTAGGTTTAGAATGCAAGATTATCTTGCTGTAGCATAATATTCTGAACAACATTGAGAAGGTGGATCCTGATAAAACTTAATAATGTAATAGAACATAGAACATAGAATAGTACAGCACAGTACTGGCCCTTGGGCCCACAATGTTGTGCCGACCCTCAAACCCTGACTCCCATATAAGACCCCACCTTAAATTCCTCCACGTACCTGTCTAGTAGTCTCTTAAACTTCACTAGTGTATCTGCCTCCACCACTGACTCGGGCAGTGCATTCCACGCACCAACCACTCTCTGGGTAAAAAACCTTCCGCTGATATCTCACTTGAACTTCCCACCCCTTACCTTAAAGCCATGTCCTCTTGCATTGAGCAGTAGTGCCCTGGGGAAGATGCGCTGGCTATCCACTCTATCTATTCCTCTTATTATCTTGTACACCTCTATCATGTCTCCTCTCATCCTCCTTCTCTCCAAAGAGTAAAGCCCTAGCTTCCTTAATCTCTGATCATAATGCATACTCTCTAAACCAGGCAGCATCCTGGTAAATCTCCTCTGTACCCTTTCCAATGCTTCCACATCCTTCCTATAGTGAGGCGACCAGAACTGGACACAGTACTCCAAGTGTGGCCTAACCAGAGTTTTATAGAGCTGCATCATTAATCGCGACTCTTAAACTCTATCCCTTGACTTATGAAAGCTAACACCCCATAAGCTTTCTTAACTACCCTATCCACCTGTGAGTCAACTTTCAGGGATCTGTGGACATATACCCCCAGATCCCTCTGCTCCTCCACACTACCAAGTATCCTGCCGTTTACTTTGTACTCTGCCTTGGAGTTTCTCCTTCCAAAGTGTACCACCTCACACTTCTCCGGGTTGAACTCTATCTGCCACTTCTCAGCCCACTTCTGCATCCTATCGATGTCTCTCTGCAATCTTTGACAATCCTCTACACTATCTACAACACCACCAACCTTTGTGTCATCTGCAAACTTGCCAACCCACCCTTCTACCCCCACACCCAGGTTGTTAATAAAAATCACGAAAAGTAGAGGTCGCAAAACAGATCCTTGTGGGACACCACTAGTCACAATCCTCCAATCTGAATGTACTCTCTCCACCACGACCCTCTGCTTTCTGCAGACAAGCCAATTCTGAATCTACCTGGCCAAACTTCCCTGGATCCCATGCCTTCTGACTTTCTGAATAAGCCTACCGTCTGGAACCTTGTCAAATGCCTTACTAAAATCCATATAGATCACATCCACTGCACTACCCTCATCTATATGTCTGGTCACCTCCTCAAAGAACTCTATCAGGCTTGTTAGACACAATCTGCCCTTCACAAAGCCATGATGACTGTCCCTGATCAGACCATGATTCTCTAAATGCCCAGAGATCCTATCTTTAAGAATCTTTTCCAACCGCTTTCCCACCACAGACGTAAGGCTCACTGGCCTATAATTACACGGTCTATCCCTTCTACCTTTTTTGAACAAGGGGACAATATTCGCCTCCCTCCAGTCCTCCGGTAGCATTCTCGTGGACAGCGAGGACATAAAAATCCTAGCCAGAGGCTTAGCAATCCCTTCCCTCGCCTCGTGGAGCAGCCTGGGGAATATTCCGTCAGGCCCCGGGGACTTATCCGTCCTAATGTATTTTAACAACCAACACTTCCTCTCCCTTAATATCAACATGCTCCAGAACATCAACCTCACTCATATTGTCCTCACCATCAAGTTCCCTCTCATTGGTGAATACTGAAGAAAAGTATTCATTGAGGACCTCGCTCACTTCCACAGCCTCCAGGTAATGGAATATGATAATGTGAAACAAGAATAAGAGGAATTTATTTGGCCTTAGAAGTCTGTTCTTTCATTCCATAAGGTAATGGCTAAAATGTAGGATGTTGGTGTGGCCTCTTGGAGTATTGTTTATAGTTTTGTTTTATAGTTTAGAGGAAAGAAGCTATTAAACTAGGAAGAGTGCATAGAAGATTTACCGGAATGTTGCCTGGACTCAGGAGAGGTTGTGTAGTCTAGGACTTTATTCCCGGGAATGTAGGAGATTGAGGGGTGACCCAATATTGGCATGATGTCATGAGGGGCAATGAAGAGGTGCTAAAACAAGAGGGCATCGGTTTACGATCAGAGGTGAGAGGTTTAAAAGGGACACCAGTGACAGCTTCTTCGAGTAAATGTGGTGTGTGTTGGGAATGATCTACCAGAAGCAGTTGTTGAGGCAGGCGTATTGGCAAAGTTTAAAAGGCATCTAGATAAGTACATGGATAGGAAGGGTTTAGGGGATTATGAGCGAAATGTGGGCAGATGGAACTAGCTCACTGGGCAACACAGATGGGAAAGACAAGTCTGGCCAAAAGGCTTCCTTGATGCTAAAGCTACTTGGATGATCCTCTACAAATATTCCCTCTGTCTTTTCATACTCATTGACTCCTTTGTAATTTAAAAATTTTGGCCTTGAGTATATTTAATATCTGCCTCCATAGCTCTCTAGAGTGCTGAATTGCAGAGATTCGTAGCTGTGAGAGAGGAAAAATTCCTTCAGATGTCTATGTGAAATGAGTAAACATTTATTCTAAAACAAAGTCACCTGATTCTGCATTGGGAAAGCAACATCTCAGCATCCGCTTTCTCAATTTCCCTCCGAATTTTATGTTGCAAGAAGACAACCTTGCAATGCTTAAAGGTGAACCTGCTCCTTGTCCAGCCTTCAATCTAGTGAACCTTCTGTGTACTGCATCCAATATAGAGAATAAAACAGTGCATTTTTCTTGCTAGGTGCATTCCCACGAGCTGCCTGTAAAGTTGCATCAGGATAAATCTGTCAATATTCCATATGCATTCCCAATTTCTCCCTGTACCTGTGTGCTGACTGTTGCTTTTCATGCACTAGAATCCAGAAGGCCACAAACTCATAAGACATAGTGACAGAATTAGGCCATTTGACCTATCGAGTCTGCACTGTTATTCGATCATGGGTGATTTATTTTCCCTCTCAACTCTAATTCTCCTACCTTTTCCCCATAATCTTTGATGCCATTTCAAATCCAAAACCTATCAACCACCACTTTAAATATACCCAATGACTTTGCCTCCACAGCCATTTATGGCAATGAATTCCACTGATTCACCACTCTATGGCTAAAGGAGTTCCTCCTCATCTCTGTTCAGAGGGAACATCGGTCTATTCTGAGGCTGTGTCCTCTAGTCCTGTGCTCTCCTGCTATTGGAAACATCCTCTCCATGTTCACTCTATCTAGGCCCTTCAACCCTAGAACCTTTGGAATGACTATATTTTGTAACCTTTCTCTATTTAATTAACAAGTTGTGTTTACATTCTTCTTTCCACGGTGGATAACATCACATTCTCTAAATGTGTGCCCCCCCCCTTAGCAACGGCTAATCCACCTATCTTTGCATCCCCAGCACTGATCTCTAACACCACCAGTTACTGATGGCTAAACTGAAAATGATCCACTTATTTTGATTCTCCGTTTTATGATAGATAGCAAACTTCAAATGGTGCCATTACATAACTCAATACCCCAACCACATATTGAATCCTGTTGTAAATAATCTGAAGGATCTTCCTGTGTTTAAAGGTTGCATTTCTACCACCTCTGTTTTGTCTGATTTGAGCAGAAACAGACTTATTACCCTTCTGGTTTGATCAATGTTCAATCAATATACTCCTCTTCAGCATCCAGAGTCTTCCTGTGCTGGAGGCTTACATGCCTCATCTCCCGTGTCAATGCCTCGGCGAGGGATTTGTCAGTGTATTGCGGTTATTCCTCGGCTGGTTGCTCAAAGGTGGGATTAAGGCATCCTGCTAGCCCTGCTCAGGTTTTCTGCCTTACCGATGAAACTGTCTTTTCCCTTTATCACCCCTCCTCATCCCTCGATTGCAGTAGATATGATCAAACATTTTCCATTTGTGGAAATATCAGTTGCTTGCTGTATGGGCAACACATATTGGCTTCGAAAGAGGCTGTTGGAAAGAAAATTGGTACTTGTTACCAGTGAGATACATGGCAGGAGGGTGTTCTGATAAACCGGATGAAGCAAGAGATCTTCTTGCACTGGCATAAAATACTTTGGCAAGAGTTGGCTCCACCTGCCTCCTCCAAGTCTGAAATCTCCACAGAAGTGAGCACTATTCAAGGGAATCTTATGAACTCCCCGTGAATGGCAGGGAGAGTTACAAAGTACTGAAAACAGTCCCAATTTACACCAGAAATCATTTGTTGATGTTTGATGATCAAAGCAGCATGCGTCATCCAGCCTCCCTGAGATGATAATTAGAGAGCTGTAGTGATAACAGAGATTGCAGTATGGAGAGGGTCCCTTTGTTTTCACTGGACACTGTAATGAGAAGTATCTCCCTATCAGGGAGTCCCTCATAGCTGATGCAATCAATGCTGCCATTCTGCTGGGACCTTCCTCACTGTCTGATGATGTCTTCACTTCTGGGTTCCCATAGTTACCAGGAGCTCATTGATAGAAGGCCGTTAACATTTTGCACAATGATTTGGTACCTATGTGGCTTTGGGTACAGATGGGCTAGTCTGCTGTGCAGAAACTGAATACTTAGGGAAGATGGGTTGATAATCACTAGGCCTCTTCACACCAACTAAACAATTGGGTAAGTGAACGTGATGCTAGGTTGGGAAAAGAACATTCTTGGTTGATCGGAAACTGCACCTACTGCTGGCACACTGAGACATGCTGTATCTGAAATAGTGTAGAAAAAGGCTGCCCAATAGAATTTAAACAATAAATGGGGAGGATTCATCAGGTGCAAAAAATGCACAAATAATAATTTTAAAGGAAATTAAATGGTAGAAATTAAAGTGTCATTCAGAAGTTGTGTTTTAAGCATTACTGGCAAAGGGAAACCAAAATATGCAGAGTAAATAAATCAGAAATATGCGAGTAAACTAGTATTGCAGATGAGGGTGCTTGACCTTATTGGAGGTGCTTTCTACAATTGCACAATGACTGAATTGACTGAATTACTGGTTAAAAAAAAACAGCTTGCAAAGCTTAATGCACTATTACTGAGATATGGTTGCAAGACTATGAAGTAAATATATGGCTTACGTCCTGATGTGGGGCTTCGACCTGAATTGTCAACAACTCCTTTTCTCCTGTCTGAGTTCCTGCAGCAGATTGTTTATTGCCCCAGAATTCAGATTCTGCAGTCTCTCCGTCAGGGATAAGTTGCTTCTTATTGTACTGGAAGCTCCCATGGCCTTCCTTTTGCAGTGTGTAATGCAGACAGCGAGATGCTATCTATCTATCTAGAAATATCCTTGAAGCAGCCAGATACATAAAATATTAGTGCTTTGTAAACTTGACAGTCATTGCCAACGGTGTCCTTGGTTTTCTCTGAAGACAGCACTGGACAAATGCTGTGCTCTGATTGGTCCTCACTGATTGAAGACTTGTTAGCAAAAAATGATTTCTCCTCCTCACAGCTTTTATCCGCTTCTTTCCCCTCTTCTTGTAGCTTGCCCTTCATGAGTGGCCCCTGGTAATCCTCTTCATCATGGCAAAGTTTGAGAGGTAGGTTAACTAGACCAGTCTTGTCTGGAAACAAGCCTTTTTTATAATGGCACTGAAGGAGGCCATTTGGTCTATCAGATCCATAGGGAAGTAAACACATTCGTCCAACACGTAAAAACTACTGGAGAAACTCCATTCGTTCTATTGCCCATCTGCATGTTGTTAGGACACACACCCATCCACGCCAGTTTCCGCGGTTTAGATGCTCTAACTCCCCAGAGTATGGATAGCTGATATGGCCCCTTTAAAAATTCAGGACAGTCCTGCTAATTGGTGATCATGTTTTGGGCACCAAGGTTTGAGCATTTAAGGAGTACCTAAACTGAGGTTTTGTGCTCAATTGCAAGCCTACCCATTATATTACCTAGTGTTTGTTTTGATCTCCGATCCAGTGTAGTACCATGTCTTGGACCTTGCTTCAGATACCCCAGCATTTGGGTCCAATTCATCCTCATCAAGTACTCTTGACACAGTATGACTGAGGCAACATGCACCCAGCAGGGTATTAGAGCCTTTCGTCAGCTATGGCCAGCCACAGCAAGAGAATTTCAAGACAGAGCCTGGAAATACACAGCCTCCAGATCACTGTGTGCCAACTTCTGCAGGAGGGAAGCCAAAGTTGCTAGGGAGAGGCTGTCAGTTGCTCTGCAGAGCCAGTTCATCTTCCAACCTTGGAGATATTCGACGGAGACCCAGGCTCTTGCTGCAGCTTCCTCATCCAGTACTCATTAGTGTTTGAACAGCCGACCCGGTTTCTTTCAGACTGCAGAAAGGTGGCCTTCATTATCTCTCTTCTGACTGGAAGACCCTGGCCTGGGCCATCGTGCATTGGGAATGCAAACTGGAAATTTGTTTGGACGTGGAGGAATTCATGGCCATCATGAGGAAGGTGTTCCATCATTCTGCCGGAGTCAGCCAAGCCTCGGACTACCTAAAGAAAATTCGACAAGGTGGAAGGTCAGCAGCCAAATACACAACTGAATTTCAGACTTTGGCCCAAGAGAGTAGCTGGAACAGGGAGGCCTTGATCACACTATACCACCACGATGCTGAGATGAACTGAAGGATGCCCTCACCTTGGGAGAACTGACCGAGGACTTAGAGGTTCTGATCGACCAATTCATTCTTCTCAATAATCGTCGGGCTAGCCCGAGCCCGGACTCAATGCTTTATTGTTCCATCCCCCGATTTCAGACCATGACCAGCCCGTCTCCTGCTCAGGATCCTGTCTAGCCCATCAAATCCACTGCATAAGAATCTCCGGCGATGGAAGGTTCTGGAGTCGGATTTGAGGTTGCTGCCATTACTGCAGGGAAGCAAGTCACTTGCGGACCGAATGCCTGAAGCTGCAGTTGTCGGGAGAAATATTCAGACTGTCTGGTTTCGGTAGCAGCCACCACCCCCTCACAGATTTTGGTGTCAAGCTGAGGGTGGAGATCCCTTAGGCTATAAACTAATGAGAGGTAAATGCTTTTTGGGACTCTGGAGCAGCTGGAAATTTCCTGGACCTGGGGACTGCCCATCAGTTCAACGTACCTCTGCATGTGTTGAGTCAGCCCATGCCCACAACTGTCTTGGACAGCCGTCCGCTTGGTTCCGGGCAGATGCGGCATTGATTTTGTGGACAAGACATTGGTCTTGTGGGTGAGGATGGCGGATCATGCAGAGGACATTAATTTCTGTGTCATTAAGTCTCCTCATATACTCAGATCCTTGGGCACCTTTGGCTGTCCCAGCATAACCCTTCCATGAACTGGAGGAGAGGATCATTGCGTGGTCCAGTCACTGCAAGAAGGTATGTTTTCAACTTGGTGTTCTGACCCCCACACTCTCCCAAGACCAGCAGCCAACGAAGGGGCAGACTTCTGTTCAGGATAACCTGGAGCCTTCAGGAAACCCAGTACTTCCTTCAAGGGAAGACAAGCCGGATCCAGCCAACTGACCCACTTGAGTCCCGAGCCTGTTCAGTCAGGGGTGTGCTGGATGCAGATCAAGAGCAAACCAAGGAGGTGTCTAAGCAGTATGGAACTCTAGCAGCTAAGCCAAAGGGCTCTAGTTGCCAGGTCCCATCGAAGGGGAAGGCTCTAAAACAGAGATCCTTGGAGCTTAGTTCCAGGAGCACAAGGACCATTTGTCACACCTCGCTGCCAGCATCTGAGGAGACAGATGAGGATTTGGACTGTGATTTGGCTTCTGTGTTCACTAAAGCCTCCTGTGGACCTATGGGGGGACTCTGGGTTTGCCGAAGCACCCCCTCAACCGATGGAGTCTCAGAAGTCATCCTCAGAGGAAGGTTTGGGGGTCCCAAGCTGGTAGAAATCCCTTCCATCTACAAGGATTTGGAAGAGGTCTTCAGTAAAGTAAAGGCCTCAACTCTTTCACCGCACCAACCCTATGACTGTGCAATAGATCTACTGCCAGGTACGTGTCTTCCATAGGTTCAATTATATGCACCTTCTGGTTCAGACAGAACGATATGGAGGAGTATAGTAAGCAAGTTCTTGCCCTAGGATTCATTCAGCCCTTCGGCTCTCCAGCCAGTGCTGGACTCTTCTACATACAGAAGAAGGGCGGGAGTCTGCAGCCTTGTGTTGAATATAGAAGGCTGAATTGCATTATGATCAAGAATTGTTACCCTCTTGCATTCATGAGCACTGCTTTCAAGGGCCAAGAGAGCATGCAATCTGGTCTGCATAAAGGAGTGTGACAGGTGGAAGACGGAATACAACACACTGACAGGACACTATGAGTGTCTGGCCATGCCCTTCAGCCTTGTGAACACGCCAACAGTTTTCCAGGCTTTTATAAACGATGTGCTCCGGGATGCTCTCCATAAGTACGCCTTTGTCTACTTGGATGACATCCTAATTTCCTCAAAGTCCATGGAAGAGCACATCACTCATGTCAGAGATATCCTAAAGAGGCTTCTTGATCATGGACTTTACGTCAAGGTGGAGAAGTCTGAATTTCATGGAACCAAATGTCTTTTCTGGGTTTCATCATCTCTAATGGCAATCTTATGATCGATCCTCGTAAGACGCAGGCTCTCAGAGATTGGCCACCACCAGACAGTGCAAAGCAGGTCAAGTAATTCCTGGGATTTGCCAATCTTTATCGAAAGTTTATCAAAATCTTCAGCTCAGTAGTGGCTCCACAGATGGCAATAACCAAAAGATCCACAGGCTCTTATGTTTGGACTGCTGAGATGGAGGCTGCTTTCACAGAGCTCAAACAACAGTTCACAACAGCTTCCATTTTGGTCACATCTAACCCAATCATTACCATCATTGTGGAAGTGGATGCAGTGTTGTCTCAATGGACAATAAACTGGCCCTGTGTGTATTCTTTTCCAGGCGACCATACCCAGCAGAGATGACCTATGACATTGGGAATGGAGAGCTGCTTGTGGTCAAGTAGGCTCTGGAGGAATGGCAGCAATAGCTCGAGGGTCATATGGACAGACCACAAGAACCTGGCTTATATTCAGAAGACCAAGAGACTGAATTCCAGGCAGGCCATGTGGTCTCTTTTCTTTAACTGTTTTAATTTCACCCTGACCTATAGACCGGGATCTGAGAACCAGAAGCCAGATGGCTTGTCCTGTTAGTTTGATGAACCGGAACGAGAAAAGCAGCCTGCCAGCATTTTACCCCAAGCCAAGGTGATAGTGCCAATTCACTGGGGGATCGACACACTTGTCACAAGGCCCAGGCACATGGGAAGGTTCCTCCTAACGGTCCTCCAGGTCGGCTGTTGGTTTCTAATCTCGTCCGGTCTCGGGTCCTTCAATGGTGACGTGCATCGAGACTGACATCTCACCCAGGGATTGCCAGGACCCTCAAGTTCGTTAAGGGAAGATATTTGTGGCCTGGAATGGTGAGGGTGGTCTGTCAATACATGCTGGTACGTGAGGTGTGTGCCTGGAACAAGGAGCACTGCACCCAACCTCAAGGACTCCTTCGCCCTCTGCCTGTTCTGGAAGGACCATGAGCTCACCCCTCCAGGGTCTTTGTCTCACGGGCCTTCCTCCGTCCAAGAGGAAGACTACCAACATGGTAATTGTGGATCATTTTTCAAAGGCCTGCAAATTCATCAGCTTGGACAGACTTCCATCTGCGGTGAGGCAGCCAAGACGGTTCTGCAGCAGGTCTTCAGGATCCAAAGTTTTCTGGTGGACATTGTGTTGGATAGTGGTCTGGAGGGCATTTTTCAAACTGATTGGGGCAACTGTGGGTTCTTCCTGTGAGTTTCACCTGCAAGTCCAATGGCCAGATGCAGTGTGTGAACCAAGGTATGAAATGTACTCTAAAATGGCTGACTTCTGAAAGATCGAACACACGGAGCGGCCATTTGATGTGGGAAGAGGCCACCCACAATACTTGACAGCATTCAGCATGTGAGATGTCTCCTTTTGAATGCCAATTTGGGTATTCTCCGCCACTCTTCCTGAGCAAGTTCCTGCAGCTGAAGATCTTGTCCAATGCTGCAAGGAGAGATAGACTAGTGCAAGGGAAATATTGTTAGCTTCTACCTGGAAGGCAAGAGAAGACCAGGACCAGTTTTTCAGCCTGGCAACAGGTCTGGCTAGCGACAGCGTATTTGCCTCTCCGAGTGGAGTCCAGGAAATTGGTGCCCAAGTTCATTGGACTCCTCAGGATTCCCAGGAAAGTACACCCAGCGGCCTGCACCTCGCAGCTCCCCAAGACTCTCAAGATTAATCCCAATTCCCACATTTCCAAGTTAAATCCTGTGAGCCCCAGCACCATCAACCCTGTTGCCATCCAGCTTTGTTGATGGGAAACAGGTTTTCTCCATGAGAAGAACTTTGCACTGTTTGAGGTGTTCAGCAGTATCTTGTGGACTAGAAAGGATTCAGAGTGGTGGAAAGATGCTGGGTGCCTGAAAAAGACATCTCGGATCCTGCTCTCATCCATGATTACAATTATTGTCCCTCTGAGCAGCCAGGACTGCCAGGAGTCAGCCATCGGGGAGGGGGTCCTGTTACGACATGCAGACATCCACACCAGCTTCTGAGGTGTAGATGCTCTAACTCCCCAGAGTATGGATAACTGGTGCGGACAGCTATCAGATTCAGGGTGGTCCCACTAATTGGCAATCATGTTTTGGGTGCCAAGGATTGAGCAGTTAAGGAGTACTTGGACTGAGGTTCAGTAGTCAATTCTAAGTCTACTCGTGATATCGTCTAGTGTTTGTTTAGAGCTCAAGTCCAACGTAATACCATGTCTCGAACCTTGCTTCAGAAGTCCCTGCATTTAGGTCCAATTCATCTTTGTCAAGGACTCTCATCACACATGTATCTTATGACCCAGTCAACTTATTCTCACTCATGCATGCCAATAAATTTTCCTTTCATTTTCTTCTTGCGATTTGCATACAGTAATGGTAGTTTATAACACTAAATAACCTACCAGCACTTCCCCAAGACATCGGAGCATTTTCCCATTGAGTCTGTTTTGCTGTTTCATCTTGGCTGATCCATTTTCCCTCTCAATGCCATTCTCCTTCCTTCTCCCTATAACCTTTCACACTCTGATTTATTTTCCCTAATTCTCCTACCTCTTCACCATAACTTTTGATGCCATTACTGATCAAATATCTATCAAGCTCCACTTAAAATACACCAAATGATTTGGCCTCCACAGCTGTCTGTGAATGAATTCCATAGATTCATCACCCTCTGGTTAATGAAATTTCTTCTCATCTCTATTGTAAATGGACGTCCCTCTATTCTGAGGCTGTACCCTCTAGTCCCACTCTCCCCCACGACAGGAAACATCCCTTCCACATCCACTCTATCTCGGCCTGTCACTACTTGATAGACTGCATTGAGATTCCACCCCCCCCCCCCAATCTTCTGAGTTCCAGTGAGCTCAGGCCCAGAGCCATCAAATGCTCCTCATACGATAACCTTTTCATTCCCCGAAACATTCTTGTGAGCCTCCTCTGAATCCCCTCCAATGTCAACACATCCTTTCTTAGATTTTTGCATTTTCTCTCCATTTAGAAAATAGTCAACCCTTTCATTTCTTCCACCAAAGTGCATGACCATACATTTCCTGAGTCTGCATTCCATCTTCCACTTCTTTGCTCATTCTCCTAATCTGTCTCCTCTGTAGCCTTTCTACATCCTCAAAGCTACCTGCCACTACCACCTATCTTCATATCGTCTGCAAACTTGACAACAGAGCCATCAATTCCATCTCCAAATCCTTGACATATGTTGTAAAAAAAATTGGTCCTAACATGGACCCCTGTGGAACACCACTAGTCACCGGCAGCTAGCCAGAAAAGGCTCCCTTTATTCCCACTCTTTGCCTCCTGCCAATCACCCTCTGCTTTATCCATGCTAGAATCTTTCCTGTAATACCATGGGCTCATAGCCTGTTAAGCAGCCTCAATGCCATGTCTAAGGCCTCCTGAAAATCCAAATATACAACATCAACTGATTCTCCTTTGTCTATCCTGCTTGCTATATCTTCAAAGAATTCCAACAGGTTTGTCAGACAAGATTTTCCCTTGAGGAAACCATGCTGACTATGGCCTATATTATCATGTGCCTCCAGGTACCCTGATAGGCTCCAATATTTTTGGAACCTCTGATATCAGGCTAACTAGCTTATAATTTCCTTTCTTATGTTTCCCTCCCTTTTTTAAAAGTGGATTGACATTTGCAGTTTACCAGTCCTCCAGAACCATTCCATAATCTAGTTACCTTTGAAAGATCATTGCTAATGTCTCCACCATTTCTTCAGCTACCTCTTTCAGAACTCTGGGGTGTAGTCCATCTGGTCCAAATGACTTCTCTACCTTCAGAACTTGCAGCTTATATGAACTCACTTCTGCATACTGCGTGCATTCAAATATAGCACCTTCAGTCCTGTTTTTGTCACCCTTTTTGATTTTGTCTCCATGTTACCTTATAACTCGTCTGCTGAATGATTGTGCCATTGCCCTTTTTACATGCATTTTCTATTTCCTCTTGTCATTTGTGGCCCACATCCTCAATACTCTTTGGAGGCCCATCAGCGCAGAGACGAGTAAACCACGCGAACAGCGAGCTGACAACTAGCCAGACCCCCTCCTCTGCCCTCGACATCCTGACACTTTCAATCTACCTCAGCTCTTAAACTGTCATTCCCTGGTCTCGGAGCTGGGCTCGGCCACTTCAATACGCTCTCGGGCCTGCGACCTGCTGCCTTAATTTGTCGTGTACATGACACGTCGCAACTGTCCTGCACCTTTGAGTCTTCTATTCACGCCACAAAAATACCAGCCCATACTGTTGGTTCAAAAGCTCAACTCTGAAAGGGAAGTTACAGGCTATTGATCGTTGTCCAGAAAAAGTGTGACAAATGATATTGTTCGTAGTTTTCTGCTGCCAGCAAGTCATCTCTGTGTTTCACCAGCACCATGTCACCATATAGCACCTGAGATTTATTTTCTTGGAGGCATTCACAGTAAATACAAATAAACACAATAGCAAGAGAATTCTGACAGGCTGTATCACTGTTTGGTATGCGCGGTGCGGTACTGCACAGAATAGAGAGAAGCCTCAGAAAGTTGTAAAACTTGTCAGCTTCAACTTGGGTACTAGCCTCTATAGTATCCGAGACATCTTCAAGAAGCAGTGTCTCAGAGAGGCAGCATCCATCATTAAGGATCCCCATCACCCAGGACATGCCTTGTTCTCATTGTTACTGTCAGGAGGGAGGTAAATAAGCCTGAAGGCACACACTCTGTTATTCAGGAATAGCTTCTTCCCCTCTGACATCCGATTCCTAAATGGACATTGAACCCATGAACACGAAGTCACTTTTATTATTTCTGTTTTTTCACCATTTTTATTTAAGTATTTCATATATATATATATGTACACTTAGTGTAACTGATTTACTTATTTTTTTGTATATTATCATGTATTGCATTGTACTGCTGCTATTAAGTTAACGAATTTCATGACATATGCTGGAGATATTAAACTTGATTCTGATTCTAATTCTGAATCAATGAAAAACTGCACAGAACCAAAACAGATAAACAGCCAATGTGCAAAAGACAACAAATTGTGAAAATACAAAAAAAGAAACAAATTAATATAAATAAATAAACAAACAATAAATATCAAGAACATGAGTTGTGGAGTCCTTGAAAGTGAGTCCATATGTTGTGGAATCAGTTCGGTATGTGATGAGTGAAGTTATCCCCTTTGCTTCAAGAGCCTGATGGTTGAGGGGTAAACATTGTTCCTGAACCTGGTGGTGTGGGTCTTGAGGTTCCTGTATCTCCTTCCTGATGGCAGAAGCAAGAGGAGTCTGGTCTGAATGGTGGGGTTCCTTGATGACGGATGCTGCTTTCCAACAACAGCGCTCCATGCAGGTGTGCTCAATAGTGGGGAGGGCATTACCCATGATGGACTGGGCCATATCCATTACTTATTGGAGGCTTTCAAGGGCATAGTTGGTTCTATACCAAGCCGGATGCAACCAGTCAATATACTCTCCACTGCACATCTATATAAATTTGTCAAAGTTTAAGATGACATGCTGAATCTTTCCAAACTTCTAAGAAAGTAGAGACGCTGCTGTTCCTTCCCTGTAATATCAGCTACGTGCTGGACCCAGGACAGATTCCCTGAAGTGATCACACCAAGGAATTTAGAGTTGCTGACACACTCCATCTCTGATCTCCTGATGAGGACTGGCTCAAGGTTCTCCAGTTTTCTCCTCCTGTAGTCAATAACCAGTTCTTAGGTTTTGCTGACATTGGGTGAGAGGTTGTGATTGTGGCACTAGTTGCCAGATTTTTAATCTCAGTTCTTTGTGCTGATTTGTCACCACCTTTGATTCTGCCAACAGTGGTGTCATCAGCAAACTTAGTTATGGCATTAGAGCTCAAGAAATAATCGACCAAATTTTTTCATGTGCGAGTCAGAGGCAGGTTGGAATTGTGGCAGCAATGCCAGAAGAAGGTCTCCCCAATGACTTGACATTGGTTTATTAATGCCACATGTATCAAGGTACAGTGAAAAGCTTATCTTTCATACTGTTAATACAAATCAAATCATTACATGTGCAATGATATGAAACAATCAGAGTAAAATGTAACAGCTACGGAGAAAATGCAGTGCAGGTAAACAATTAAGTGCAAGATCATAACGAGGTAAATTGTTAGGTCAAGGGTCCATCTTATCATATGAGGTCTATTCAGGAGTCTGAAAAGAGAGGGGTAGAAGCTGTCCTTGAGCCTGGAGATACACTTTAATGTCTTCTTCAGCTTGCAGTTAAGTCATGGGAACATGGAATTTGAATTCTGAACCCTGACATCATTGCATACTGATTGTGTTGTTAGTGAGCGTTAGGTATGATCTTCCTCATCATGATGTGAATGTCAAACCATGGCCAGATCCCATCAGGTATTTATGCAGCTTCTGAGATCTATTTTCATGTAAAAGTATTATCAGAATAGAAACCCCTGGGTGTGGTGGTTGGGAAAACAATAAAAATAACGTCAAATTGGATTGCAGTGATGAGGTACTGCTTAAAGAAGAGTGCTGCTGAACTTGGTGAGCATTATATCAGAGATGAAAGGTCAGCTCCATCAGAGAAACAGCTAGATCAAGGGTTACACCAGTCAAGCCTTTAAAATTGTGAATAGATTTGATAATGCTGGATTTGGATAAACAATATTGAGCTGAAGCAGGAGAGACCAAAGGATCTGTAATTGTTTGGTGGGATGTGGTGAGTGCAACTGTGCAAAATGGTTAGGCAGATTGTTGCAAAATCTTACCAACTAGTGTAGAGGAGACTAGAACCACATTATTTTTCCTCTACCAGAATGGATGAGGGGACTTTCTAATGTATTCTGTAAGGCATTACATTAAGGCAACCTGGGGTCCATGAATCCTTCTGTTAACGATAGAGGTCTAATGCATAAACAAAAGGTTGGGAACTCCTTCTGTAAGGCATGTGTGATCAATAGTTTCAGACTTTCCTCCGCATTCTGACCAAGTGATTATTACCCAATGGTTAAAGACAAACTCTGCCCTGACATGAAGCTTCAGCTACTCAATGGTCTGCTTCCTAGTATCATCCATCTACCTTTCTCCTTCAACCAACAGCTCACTGAAAGCCAATAGTGTACCTTCAGCTAATCAATACTTCATAATCTTGTCAGCTAATTTCCACTTGAGTGAAACCTTGAATTGTGCCTCAGTTATACTTTATTTTTATTTTATTTTTGTTGACATACAGCTTCCAGCCCTTTGAGCCACAACAAGCAGTAATCCCCGGCTTAACCCCGGCCTAATCATGGGACAATTTACAATGACCATTTAACCTATCAACCAGCATGTCTTTGGACTGTGGAAGGAATCCAGAGTGGTCGGAAGAAACCCATGAGGTCACGGGTAGAATATACAAGCTCCTTACAGGCAGCAGTGGGAATTGAACCCTGGTCGCAGGAACTGTAAAGCATTGTGCGAACCACTATGCTACCATGCTGCCCCAAAATAAATTAAGTAAATGATTATATGACAATAATGCAGTTAGGAGGAGCTTGGTACTATGGGGGAACATGTGGATGGTTAACAGAGAAGATTGTTTGCAGACAGGCCTAGAAATAGAAAGCACTGCAGTTCAATCTATAGAAATATCTCGATAGCAAGAATGACAGAAGAGACTGCAGATGCTGGAATCTGGAACACTAAACAGACTGCTGGGGAAACTCAACAGGAGAAACAGAGAAATATTTCGAGTTCAGATCTTGCACGTGACAGGGCCCAGGTCCCAGAATGAGGAACGACCCGATGTTTGGATGATTTTAATTGCCAGACCAGAAATGAAACACAGGCTGTTGGGACTGGAGGTGAAGGTAGGACTGGTTCTGCTCGTTGCTCCACGACATTTACTCAGTTCTGAGCTGAAATGAGTGTGTGGCCTACTTCGGCTGCTCTGGGCTTCATGTCTGTAGACTCACATTCATTCCGTATGCTATTTTCTTACTCGCGCTGGTGCTCCTCCTGCTTTTCTTTCATCCATTGCCTTCTGTCCTCTCCTATCAGAATCACCCTTCTCCAGCCTTATATGTCTTTCACTAATCAACTTCCCAGCTCTTTTCTTCACCCCTCCCCTCCTCTCAGTTTCAACCTATCACCTTGAGGTTCTTCCTCTCCTCCCCTGACTTTCTTACTCTGACTTCATCTCTTTTTCCAGTCCTGATGAAGGGTTTCATCCTGAAACATTGATGGTTTACTCTTTTCCATAGATGCTTCCTGGCCTGCTGAGTTCCTCCAGCGTTTTGTGTGTGTTGCTTGGATTTCTAGCATCTGCAGACTTTCTCTTGTTTGTGAATTGATGCTTTGGGCTGAGATTGAAGAAATTCATCTGAACTGAAAGATAGAGGAGAGGTACCCAGTATAAAAAGGTGACGGGAAATGGTAAGACAAAAGCTGGCAGTGACGGGTAGGTTCAAGTGAGGGATGATAGGCAGATCAGGGAGGGGAGAGTGGAATAGTACCAATGGAAGTGTTAAAGGGCAGAAAGTGACAGAATATGATCAGAGAGGAAGGTGGATCATGGAATCAAGGTGGGGAAAGCAATCTTAGAATTTGTGCTCCATGCAGCTTAATGTGATTCCTTTTATTCTGGATAGGAATCAGTGGGAATTTTGAATGCACAGAAATATATATTAACTTGCAAATTTTAAAATAAAATATGTAATTACTCTATAAAGAATGACAACAGAATGGTTGAATTAGTAGAGTCAAGAATACCAACAGAGTAAATCTCAATGGTGGCCAATTGTGTTCCTAATAACTTGTTTACATTGATAGACAGAGAAATATACAGTAAAGCCATTCTATTTTCATTAGGTTTCTCTTTGAGATCAAATTTGACCTCTGCCCATCTGAGATTAAAAAATATTCATCACTCCTTTTCTTAAAAATCATACAATAATTCTGCAATTTCCCTTTTCTGTAGAATGTTTGGTTAAACTGGGTTTGCCATGAGTCTTTGTAAAATACCTATCTCTTCACAAACTACATGTATATTTATCAGGATTAACCCGTCCCACACCTGGGTGCTGCAGAACAAAATAACTCTCTTAATAATCAGCTCTAATCTCTTTGTTGTCAAGAAAATTGCTTTCCCAGACATACTACACCAGCAGCTTGGGGATACACCCTGACACAGATATTAATGGGGAGCCGGTTACCCTGCACAGTATATTTTCTTCAAGACGCACTGCACATATTTAAGTGGGCAGTACCATTTAAACAACAGATTCTACAGATATGAAAAATCTTGAGACCACACACACAATGCTAGAGGAACTCAGCAAGACAGGCAGCATCTATGGAGGGGAATAAAGAGTCAATATTTCAAGCTAATACCCTTGATCAGGACTTGGAAGGAGGGTGTAGAAGCCAGATTATGAAGGTGAGGGGGAGGAAAGTCCAAGATGGCAGATGATAGATGAGACCAGGTTAAGGTGGATGGGAAACGGGGTATGAAATAAAAACCTGGGAGGTGGTAGGTGGAAGAAGTAGAGATCTGAAGAACAGGGAATCTGATAGGAGAGCACAATGGGTTATGGAAGGAAGGGAAGGTGGAGGAGCACCAGAAGGAATTGCAGGCCAGTTGATGAGAAGAGGAGCGAGAGGAGAATCAGGATGGGTAAATGGAAAAACGGGTGGCCACTAGGAAATACAGCCTTTCCTGGCGAATGCAGCAAAGGCTCTCAACCATGAAGAGGCAGCACCAGGAGCGCTGGATATAGTAAATGACACCAATAAACTCAGAAGTGAAGCATCACCTTACCTGGAAGGGCTGTTTGTGGCCCTGAATGTGTTGAGGTAGAAGGTACAGGAACAGGTGTAGCACTTGTCCAACAAAAACTCCATTCCTGCCACACTGGACACTCACCAATAAGCTTGCTGACAGAACTACTCTGCAATGGATGCCATAGCACCTGGCCCTGACACAGCTAGAAAGCAAGGACACTTACATCAGATTGCTGTTTCTGGACTTCAGTTCGGCATTCAACACTATTGTCCCACAGACATTGGTGAACAAACTCCAACTCCTTGGTCTAAGTACTCCACTGTGCAACTGGGTGTTGGACTTCTTAACAAACAGACCTCAGATAACCGCTGCTCCTTCCCCGTCATCCTCAACAGAAGTACCTCCCAGAGCTGTGTGGTGAGCCCTCTCTTGCACACTCTACTCACACACGACTGCACAGCCAAACACGTTGCCAAATTCACTGATGACACAACAATGATGAGGCTCGTCACCAACAGTGAAGAGATGACCAATTACTACTTTTGGTGACCACAACAACCCAGAATTAGCCTCACCCTCTTTAGGAACATTAATGTTCCCTTCATTAGGAACACTCCAATTTTCTTTTATACAATGCCCAAACAATCCAATTTTACACCCCAAAGGAAGTATAAACATTTTGGCTGAAATGAATTAGCTGCTAAAAAATGCAGTAGAATATTTCCATTCTGTTTTAAGGCCATAAATTAATAATCAGCTTCAACCAGCTGAAATATTCCTCAGGTATGGTTTTCGAATTGGTTACAAATCTCATTCAGAGAGCAACATAATTCAACTGTAAGACATGTCGCTTATACATTGAGCATAATTAAAGACCCTGTGAGCAATTCTCATTCATTCATACAAATACATCGAATATATTGAATGAACACAGAAGTGGACAGATGATCAGAACCCTCTTCTGGCCATTCACCAATTAGTATGTAAACCAGTACTATTGCATAACTTAACCTCTGGCTCATTTCTTTATGCATGAGAATTTCAGCAAGTTCCTTTTTACATAAAATGTAATTCCTGTGCACATTGCAGTTTATAATTACAGGAACAATTATTTTCCAGTTGCTTCCTGAGTAACATCATGGGAGAATAATTTGATCCAATCAAGGGCTCTATCTACACTGTGTTAACTTGTGGAATTAAAACTGTATCAAGGCAGAGAGGCAGATAAGCAGACAGGTATTTATGTAGCATCTTCCACATCCTTAGGACATCCTAAAGAGCTTTACAAGTAATGAAGTGGCACTGAAGTGTAATCTGTTGTAATGTACAAAAGGCTGCAGCTAATGCTAAAAAGCTTGAGGGGTTTCGTATATAAAACACTTGTTTATGCTGTCTTGGAATTATGCTGAGTATACAGAGACTGAAGATGTTTATATTAAATAGCAGACTTTGATTGCCCACATCCAGAATGAAACAGTAGCTGCAGGAAGCACTGCCTGGGAGAACAACTGATTAATCTAGGTGGATGGAAAATCAGAGGTTGTGTGTCTGGTGAGTTACCAACTGCGGCTCAGTCCAGGCATGCACGATCAGGGCCCTTAAATCCGATTGGTGTTTTAATAAAGTAGTTAATCTGTTTGATGTAGTGTATCATGATGCCGCAGTTCTGTTGGAAATTGAAAATATTTAACTTAGGCCGAGAGATTACTCGCTACCGCTGGGACCCAGGCTCCCCTTCCCCTACCACCACTCTCCAACCCTGTGTCACCTCTTGGGTCCTCGGAGACTCCACCTTCCTCCCATCCCACCTTTCATGAACACCCCAAACCTCCTCTCTCCTCTGGCACAACCAATTCTCCTCCCCCCTCTGATCCCAACTCTAATCCTTGTTGTGTCTTCACCACTCCCTCTGACCTTCCCCTCCCTGAGGCAGAACGTTCTGGCCTCCACAAGGGCCTTAC
Source organism: Mobula birostris (assembly GCF_030028105.1). NCBI lineage: Eukaryota > Metazoa > Chordata > Chondrichthyes > Myliobatiformes > Myliobatidae > Mobula > Mobula birostris. The sequence goes on from NC_092393.1 coordinate 15,105,089, forward strand.
CGCTGCCCTCCTTTACCCACACCACAGTGAGTTCCGCGCCCGCCACAATATGGAGCTCTTCTGCTGTTGCCTCCATCACTGAGCCCACTTCCTTGGCAAGGATTCCACACCCCGCACTGATGACTCCTTCTCCGTCTTCAACCATCCTCTTCTTCTTGGACACGCCACTCTGGTTCGCTGGATCTTCTCATGTCAAATTGCCAACGAGACATCAGTTTCAGCACTCCTCTCTCCTATTCAAACTTTACCCCCTCTGAATGCATTGTCCTCCAGTCTCTCCACACCAATCCCAACCTTACCATCAAACCTGCAGAAAAAAGGGTTGTTGCTGTAGTGTGGCGCACTGACCTCTACCTTGCTGAGGCCAGGTGGCAACTCTCAGGCACCTTCTTAATCTTACCCCTTAAATAAAACCCAACTCTGGAACATCAGAGAACTGACTCCAACACCATCACTGACTACATCAACTCTGGAGAACTCCCATCCACTGCCACCAAGCTCGTAGTTCCCTTACCCTGCATTGCTTGCTTCTACCTCCTACCCAAGATCCACAAAGCTGACTATCCCAGTTGTCTCTATTGTTCCTGCCCAACTGAACCTGTGCTCTCATACCTCGATTCCATTCTATTCCCCTTGTTCAGTCCCTTCCCACCTACACCTTGCTCAATACAAGAGGACATGGCTTTAAGGTAAGGGGTGGGAAGTTCAAGGGGGATATTAGAGGAAGGTTTTTTACTCAGAGAGTGGTTGGTGCGTGGAATGCACTGCCTGAGTCAGTGGTGGAGGCAGATACACTAGTGAAGTTTAAGAGACTACTAGACAGGTATATGGAGGAATCTAAGGTGGGGGCTTATATGAGAGGCAGGGTTTGAGGGTCGGCACAACACTGTGGGCCGAAGGGCCTATACTGTGCTGTACTATTCTATATTCTATGTTCTACATCCATGACACTTCTCATGCCCTTAATCTCCTTAGTAACATTGCATTTCCTGGCCCTGACCATTTGATTTTCACCATGAACGTTCAGTCCCTGTACACCCTATCCTCCATCAAGATGTCCTCAAAATTCTCTGCTTCTTTCTTGACAAAAGAGCCAACCAATTACCCTCCACCACCACCGTCCTCCATCTGGAAGAACTGGCCCTCACCCTCAACAATTTTTCCTTCGGCACCTCTCACTTTCTCCAGACTCGAGGGGTGGCCTTTGGCACCTGCGTAGGCTCCAGCTATACCTGCTTCTTTGTTGGCTATGCAGAACATGTTCCAAGGTTTCCCCGATAATACTCCCCAACTCTTCCTCTGATACAGTGAAGGCTGCATTGGTGCTGCTTCATACACCCATGCCGATCTCGTTAATTTAATCAAGTTTGCCTCTAGCTTCCGTCCTACCTTTAATTTCTTTCGGCCCATTTCTGACACCTCCCTTCCCTTTCTCGATCTCTCTGTCTCCATTTCTAAAGGCAAATTATCATTTTTTATAAACCTACCAATTCCCACAGTAATCTTGACTCTCCCTCTTTCTACCCTGCCTCTTGTAAAACAATGTTCTTCCCTTTTCTCAGTTCCTTTCCTCTGCCGCATCTGTTCCCAGGATGAGACTTTCCTTTCCAGGACATCTGAGATGTCCTCCTTCTTCAAAGAACGGGATTTCCCTCCCTCCGCTAATGATGCTGTCCTCACCCGCATCTCCTCCGCTTCCCAAATATCTGCGCTCAGCCCATCTTCCAATCACCGTAAGAGTGATAGAGTTCCTCTTGTCCTTATCTACTGCACCATGATCCTTTGCATTCAACATATCATCCTCTGCAACTTCCGCCATCTCTGCCGTAACCATATTGAAGCAAACATTCAGCCCATGATGTCAGAGGAGAAAAGCTTGTTTAACTCAACAGCCATTTTTATTGCAGCAAACACAAAAACAGACCAGGCACTATGACCCGGGGAGAAAACCCAGTCAGTCACATACAGATGAGGGAGGTGATTATTACACACCACAGATCACAGTTACAGTCAGGATGACTCACAAACACACATGTAAATAAATGTATAACCCAAGCTAAAATGTAATAATAAATGAACTTGAACATCCCACCATGATCCCACTAAGGCATTTTAAAACAAGAGCAATAAACAGCACTGGCCACTAGGAATGCTGGGATGGCCTGTTGACCATGGAGCCCCACACCATCTTTATCTCACCCCCCCGCTTTCCACAGAGATCACTTTCTCCACGATTCCCTTGTCCATCCGTGCCCCCCCCCCAACCCCCGCACTAATCTCCTTCCCAACTCTTATCCCTGCAAGTGGGCTATGTGCTACACCTCTTCTGTCACCTCAATTCAGGGCCCCAAACAGTTCTTTCAGGTGAGGCGACACTTCACCTGTGAATCTGCTGTGGCTGTCTATTGTGTCCAGTGCTCCCAATACAGCCTACTCTACATTGGTGGAGGGGCAACATCTGATATTCCATCTGGGTAGCCTCCAGCTGATGGCATGAATATCAATTTTTCCATCCTGTAAAAAAAAAATTCCCTTTATCTCCATCTTCCTCTGTTCCGCACTTGCCTATTATTTCCTTCTCTTTCTCTTTCTCTTACGGTCCCCACTCCTCACCTAACAGATTCCTTCTTCTCCAGCCTATTACCTGTTACCTTTCCCACCCACCTGGCTTCTTCTGTCACCTTCCAGTTAGCCTCCCTCCCCTTCCTCCACCTTTTATTATGGCATCTTCCCCTATTGTCGGCCAAAAACGTTGACTGTTTATTCATTTCTATAGGTGCTGAGCCTGCTGAGTTCTTCCATCATTTTGTGTGTGTTGCCTTGGATTCCCAGCATCTGCAGACCGCTATTAATTGTTTTAAGTTTTCATGTACAGTGGCATAATTATGTGGTTTTAACCTTTATTGCTAGTTTTGACCTTATTGGTGTTGTTCAACATGATTGGGACATGGCAACAAAAGCAGACACTCTGTTGGTCACAACTGACCTGTCTATCAAATGCAGACCCTTTATTGGTCACACTGACCTGTCTATTAAATATATACACTCACCTTAATTCCAGATACTTATTATCCATATCAGATCAATGCCTAACTGATGACTTGAATTTACTCATGATCCACAATGAAATGTTTTTTAGTGGATTATGTTAGGTGCTATGAAACATAATGTTGAAGATTGACTCTGTTTCTTTTAGCTTGACTTCACGCACTTGTGCCTGCATTGTGATGGTTTTCTCCTTTCCCTTCTCATGGTCGAAGATCAATTTATCTGCACCAGTTCTGTGGTGAATGCAAAGGCTGGGTGTGGCTGTTGTACACAAGCTACCTTGTGGACTTTACTGAGTGAGATTTTGGTTCAGTGGGAAGGAGAATCGAAGATAATGGGATGTAGGGAGGGCACCACACACACGTAGAAACACACACACACACACACACACACACACACACTCACACACACACACTCATACATTCATATTTATGACACACTCACACAGCCACGCACTCTCACACACAAAGAGGCACACGTGCATATACATGTACATATACACACGGATGCACACATAGATATTCTACATAGGCACATAAACACTAAATGCACACATCCATACACATACACACTCTAAACAAACACATGCTATGCACATGCTCTGAACACACATACACATTCACATACACTTTAAACCCACACACTTTAAGTTCATACATTATACACTTTAAACACAGATACCATAATCACGCATTCTAAACATGCACATATTCTTTATGCAGGCATATGTAATCTATGTGTGCACACAAACACACTAAGCACATTTTGCACATTTTTACAGTCATACTAAATGCACTTTGCACCCTCACTCACTGTTCAGCAACATTCTTTACACGTACACTCACTCCAAGCACACTTTCTAAACATAAACACATGTGCACTTATTCTTAGCACATAGGAGATGCACAAATTCTCAGCACATTCCTTGTTCTCCCCATACCTTAGTTCCCACTCCTTCAGGCTCTGTTTCCCTTCTCTAACTGCATACCTCATGTCTCCTCCATTTCACCTTTGTTCCATCCCTTAGCCTTCATACCCTTCACCTCCCTCAGTATCAGTGCTGCCATGGACCCGCAGTCAAGCCTGGACACCAGAATCACATGTCCCCAGGAGAATAAGTAAACATTCTCTCCTCCCAATCACCTCCCTCATTGCTTACTGAAGTCAACAGACTGTGGTCTGTGGATTTAGTTGTTGTTCCTGATTTACACAAGGTATCATAGCTCCTCTATGTATGCTATGCATTTCATGGTAGTGGAAGGAATGGGCAAGAGATAATGTGTCCCAAAGAAGGAAGGATATTCAGATTATCCTGGGTCATCCAGGTGGAAGCAGCTGGGAAAAATATAAAACAGAGTAAAGTTTGTGGTTTGTGAATCATCAGCATATTTGGGGTGAATTAACTATAATTTGGAGTTTAAACTGAAATTAGTGTTGAAAATAAAGTTCTTGTAAAAATGTACTGTTCATCACTATGAATTCACTGAGTCAAAGAGGACACCAATCAATCACTGTATCCAGTCTACCTGATACCGTCCCACATCCCAGCTCTGAGTCTCAAACCTCCCTGTGCTCATCCCCAAGCGAGATTTCAATACTTGGGAAGGTAATTCCCATCAAGACTACTCCTTCCCCCATTCCCCTCTTTTGCACCAACCAATCAGCTCAAGACTAAGCCCTAATTATTGGCTTTTCTGCTAAAGGGGAACAGTTTTCCCCTGTTCACACACAGCGAATAAACTAAGCCTCCAGTTTGCCAAAGAAAATAATATCAACCCAACCAAGATACCCATCTCGCAAACAACAAGAATTCTGCAGATGCTGGAAATTTAAGCAACACACATCAAAGTTGCTGGTGACTGCAGCAGGCCAGGCAGCATCTCTAGGAAGAGGTACAGTCGACGTTTCAGGCCTGAGATGTCGACTGTACCTCTTCCTAGAGATGCTGCCTGGCCTGCTGCATTCACCAGCAACTTTGATGTGTGTTGCAAGATATCCATCTACTTCCTTGGCATACTCCTATATATGTTAGTACTTCACTTGTGTTAGTAAATCATTCCTCTTATGTTGTGATGAGAACACATTTCGTCTACCCGTGGAAAAATGTTCTATCAATTCTAGCATGCTCTTTTCTTTTGTATTCTATGTCACAGTTGATAAATGTGTAACGCCTTCATTGGTGCATTAAGGCAAACCATAAAGACATCCGAAGAGTAGTGATTTGTTTTGTAAGGTAGTTTGTACATGTGAAGATGGAAGCTTTTGATATTGTTGAAGTATCTGAGACATTACTTTGTTATAAGCAGGCACACCATTAGATTCTTCTGTCCAAAAGAATGAGATTATGAACACTCATTAAGTACTACACAGAAACAGACCTTTTGGTCCATCTGGTCCAGGGGTTCCCAACCTGGACGCCATGGGCCCCTCGATTAAATTTAAGGTTAATGTTGGGAACGCCTGATCTAGTCCATGCTGAACCATCTAAACTGCCTACTCCCATCGACTTGCCATAGCCATCCATACCCATATTATCCAGGTACCTTCTCTTAAACATTGAAATCAAGATCACTTCCAGGACTTGTTCCACACTCTCACCACCCTTTGAGTGAAGAAATTTCCCCTAATTTCCCCTTAAACTTCTCATCTTTCACCTTTAACCCATGACCTCTGGTTGCAGTCTCACCCAACCTCAGTGGAAAAAGTCTGCTTGCATTACTCTATCTATATCCCTCATAATTTTGTATACCTCTATCAAATCTCCCCTCAATCTACTACATTCCCAGGAAAAAAGTCCTAACCTATTCAATCTTTCCTTATTACTCAGGTCCTTCAGTCCTCGCAACATCCTTGTCAATTTTCTCTGTATTCATTCAACCTTATTTACATCTTTCCTGTAGGTCGGTGACCAAAACTGCACAAAATACTCTGACTTAGGCCTCACCAACATCTTCTACAAATTCAACATGACATCCCATCTCTTGTACTCAATACTTTGATTTATGGAAGCCATTGTGCGAAAAGCTTTCTTTATGACCCTATCTACCTTTGTCATCACTTTCTATGGATTATGAACCTACCTGTATTCCCAGATCCCTTTGTTCTAGCATACTCCTCAGTGCCCACCCATTCCCTGTGTAAGACCTACCCTGGTTAATCCTCCAAAGTGCAACACTTCACACCTGTCTGCATTAAATTCCATCTGAAACTTTTCATGCCAGTTTTCCAGCTGGTCCAGATCCTGCTGTAGGCTTTGATTGTCTTCTTCACTGTCCACTACACCCCCAATCTTGGTGTCATCTGCAAATTTGCTAATTCTGTTAAATGTCACTGTCACTAAGAATGCTTAAATATCTTTGCTAGGGCCCCTGCAATTTTTGCTGTTGCCTCCCACAGGGTCCAAGGTAACACTTTTTTAATCCCTGGGGATTTATTCACCCTAATTTATCCTCCTCTGTATTTTGCATAGAGTCTATGATGTCACTGCTGCTTTGCCTTACTTCTACAGACACTATGTCCATCTCCTGAGTAAATACAGAAGTAAAAAATCTATTTAAGATATCCTTCATCACTTTTGGCTACATGTATAGGTTATAATTCTGATCTTCCAGAGGACCAGTTTTGTGTCTTGAGTCCTTTTGCTCTTAATATATCTGTAGAATCCCTTCCTCACCTTATCTGCTAGAGCAACTTCATGCCTTCTTTTAGCCTTCCTGATTTACTTAAGTGTTCTCTTGCATTTCTTATTCTCCATAAGGACCTCATTTGTTCCTACCTGCCTCACCTGCTATGCATCTCTTTTTTTTTCTTAACCTGGGCCTCAATAACTTTTAAAATCAAGGTTTGCTTCACTTGTTATCTTTACCTTTTATTCTGACAGGCACAGACAAGCTTTATACTCTCAAAATTTCACTTTTGAAGGCCTCCCACTTACCAAGTACACCTTTGACAGAAAACAGTCTGCCCCAATCCATTCACAAACAAGAGACAACTTGCAGACTGCTGCTGAAGTGTCTCGTCCTGAAATGCTGACTGTACTTTTTCCATAGATGATGCCCAGCCTGCTGAGTTCCTCCAGCATTTTGTGTGTGTGTCCCAATCCACACTTGCCAGATCTTTTCTGATACCATCAAAATTAGCGGTTCTCCAATTTAGAAACTCATCCCATGGACTAAACCTATGCTTTTCCATATTTACTCTGAAAGTAATGGCATTAGCTGCAAAATGTTCCCCTACTTAAACTTCTGTCACCTGCCCTGTCTCATTCCCTTATAGCAGATCAAGTATCACACACTCTGTCATCAGAACTTCTACGTACTGATTAAGGAAATTTTTCTGAACACATTTGACAAACCCTATCCCATCTAAGCAACCCACATCGAAGTTGCTGGTGAACGCAGCAGGCCAGGCAGCATCTCTAGGAAGAGGTACCGTCGATGTTTCAGGCTGAGACCCTTCGTCAGAACTAACTGAAGAAAGAGCTAGTAAGAGATTTGAAAGTGGGAGGGGGAGAGGAAGATCCAAAATGATAGGAGAAGACAGGAGGGGGAGGGATGGAGCCAAGAGCCGGACAGATGATTGGCAAAAGGGGATACGAGAGGATCATGGGACAGAAGGCCCAGGGAGAAGGAAAAGGGGGAGGGGGGGAAACCCAGAGGATGGGCAAGGGGTATAGTCAGAGGGACAGAGGAAGAAAAAGGAGAGTGAGAGAAAAAATGTGTGTATAAAAATAAATAACGGATGGGGTACGAGGGGGAGGTGGGGCATTAGCGGAAGTTAGAGAAGTCGATGTTCATGCCATCAGGTTGGAGGCTACCTGGACGGATTATAAGGTGTTGTTCCACCAATCTCTTCTCACCCTGTCTCTTGAACAAATGCCATCCCCTTCTCGCAATTCCTCCGTCTCCGCCGCATCTGCTCTCAGGATGAGGCTTTTCATTCCAGGACGAGGGAGATATCCTCCTTTTTTAAAGAAATGGGCTTCCCTTCCTCCACCATCAACCCTGCTCTCAAACGCATCTCCCCCATTTCACGTACATCTGCTCTCACTCCATCCTCCCGCCACCCCACTAGGAATAGGGTTCCCCTGGTCCTCACCTACCACCCCACCAGCCTCCGGGTCCAACATATTATTCTCCGTAACTTCCGCCACCTCCAACGGGATCCCACCACTAAGCACATCTTTCCATCCCCCCCCCCCCCGCTTTCTGCAGGGATTGCTCCCTATGCGACTCCCTTGTTCATATGTACCCCCCATCCCTCCCCACTGATCTCCCTCCTGGCACTTATCCGTGTAAGCGGAACAAGTGCTACACATGCCCTTACACTTCCTCCCTCACCACCATTCAGGGCCCCAGACAGTCCTACCAGGTGAGGCGACACTTCACCTGTGAGTCGGCTGGGGTGATATACTGCGTCCAGTGCTCCCGATGTGGCCTTCTATATATTGGCGAGACCCGACGCAGACTGGGAGACCGCTTTGCTGAACACCTACGCGCTGTCCGCCAGAGAAAGCAGGATCTCCCAGTGGCCACACATTTTAATTCCACATCCCATTCCCATTCTGACATGTCTATCCACGGCCTCCTCTACTGTAAAGATGAAGCCACACTCAGGTTGGAGGAACAACACCTTATATTCTGTCTGGGTAGCCTCCAACCTGATGGCATGAACATTGACTTCTCTAACTTCTGCTAATGCCCCACCTTCCCTTTGTACCCCATCCATTATTTATTTTTATACACACATTCTTTCTCTCACTCTCCTTTTTCTCCCTCTGTCCCTCTGACTATACCCCTTGCCCATCCTCTGGGTTCCTCCCCCCTGTCTTTCTCCCCGGACCTCCTGTCCCATGATCCTCTCATATCCCTTTTGCCAATCACCTGTCCAGCTCTTGGCTCCATCCCTCCCCCTCCTGTCTTCTCCTATCATTTTGGATCTCCCCCTCCCCCTCCCACTTTCAAATCTCTTACTAGCTCTTCTTTCAGTTAGTCCTGACGAAGGGTCTTGACCCGAAACGTCGACTGTACCTCTTCCTAGAAATGCTGCCTGGCCTGCTGCGTTCACCAGCAACTTTGATGTGTGTGCTTGAATTTCCAGCATCTGCAGAATTCCTCTTGTTTGCGTTCCTATCCCATCTAGTCCTTTTATAGTACGGGAGTCCCAGTCAATATGTGAAAAGTTAAAATCACCTACTATCACAACCTTGCTTCTTCCAAAATAGCTACACAGAGCACTATAAAGATGCATTGCTAAAGTAAAGTATCCCAAATGCCCTCTTAGGTATCTTATCTACGGCCCTTTCACCTTCAGTGACCTGTGGATATGTATTCTGAGGTCCCTCTGTTGCACTATGATTTACAGATTTCTTGCCTCCTGAAATGAGTTAACTCAAACTTCACTTGTCACTGTAGTGTCAATGTAACCAGTCAGCTATTCTCTCCTTGATTTCTTCATCATGATAAATGTTCCGACAGTTTTTATCTTAACTTTGACTTTAACTTCTCCCCATTTGTAAAACCCAGCCGTGTATTAATTTATACAATTACAGGGCAAGGGCAGGAGATTGGGACTAAATAGACTGATCCACAGAGAACAAGCATGGGCTGGATGGGGTACTGTCTTGTTGCAATTATCCTATGATATATTTTCTAATAATCTGCAAGCTTGGACAAATTTGGATAGTTTCATTGGAATATTGGAGACAAATCATTGTTTATAAAATTATGAAAGGCATTCATATGGTAGGCATTCAGTATCTTTTACCCAGTGTAGAAATGTTAGATACTAGAAGGCATGCATTTAAGTTAAGAAGGGGAAAGTTTAAATGAAATATGTGGGGAGAACTTTGTACACAGAGGGAGGTAGGTGACTGTATGGGCTACCAAGCATGGTGCTAGATGCAAATACAACAGTGGTGTTTAAGAGGCTGCTAGATAGACACACGAGCATGCAGAAAATGGCAGAACCAGCAGGCTGAAGATATTTAGTTTAAGTGGATATTGTGTTTGGCACAGAGATGTCAGACTCTTCAATAGATCTTGATCTCATTCAACAATACACATTCTTCCTAAACCACAATGCCCATCCTGCCTTTTACAGAAAAAACACCATGGAATGTGAACTTCTCTTTAATAATCGTACTCGTGCCTTCACTTACAGGAGAGTTTTATTATCTCTGATACACTTCTCTTCCTTATAAACTGTCATTGTGTTTTCCATGATTTTTCTTATCAATCCTTTTTCATGCCTCTGCTTTTCCCTCCTAGTTTCTATTTCAAGCACTTTGTACTTTCTATCAGCGTTGGACTCCCAGGAGATGGCAGGCTTTCTTTTTCTGGCCTGAGCATATCCTATAAAATCAATAAAATTATTTAAAACATTATTAAATAAATAAAGCAAAATGTAGTTTGATGTCAGTAATGATGAAAAATCTATTTCAATAAGTTCGGGAACCCCTGCTCCATGTAAATAAATAATATCTCTGTAGCTCAATGAGGCATCGCTGATGCCTCATTGAGCTACAGAGATATTATTTATTTACTTGGAGCAGGGGTTTCCAAACTTCTTTCTGCCATGGACCCCTGCCATTAACAGAGAGGTCTGTGGATCCCAGTTTGGGAACCATTGATTTAGAGATGCAGCACAGAACAGGTCCTTCTGGCCCAATGAGCCACACCATTCAGCAGCCCCACCCATCTCACACTAGTCTAATAACAGGATAATTTACAATGACCAGTTAACTGACTAACCGACGTGTCATTGGATTGTGGGAAGAAAGTGGAGCGCCTGAAGGAAACTCACAGATTCACGGAAAGAATGTACAAACTGTAGTGAATTCTGAACTTTAGAATGCTCCGAGCTATAATAAGATCATGCTAGCCACTACGTTACAGGGTCCCCTGAGCCTGATATTTCTAAGACAAGCTCACCAGTGTTCTGGTCAATTCCAGCATCATCAAAACATATCTCACTTTATATTAGTGCTTATAATAATGATTGGGTGAGAGATAAACATATGCAACTGGGACTTGGAAGCAGGAAGAAACTCAGCACCTAATCTTAGAAGCAATGATTTTTTTACCCTAGATCTGTGTAAATTTACATTATTTTCTGCATTACCACAATCACTGCAATTTGTTAAGCACTTACAGATTATGAAGAATTTTGGGACATCGGGAAATGATGGTATACAGTAAGAACAAGCCTTTCATTGCCTTTTATGAGTCTCTTTTTTTGGATATAAAGGAATACTTCATTTGACTGTTGTCCCATTGAAGCAATGGGGGCAGACCAGGCACGGCAGCAGGAAGTGCTGATAACTCTCAGCAGGTCAAGCAGCATCTACGAAATGGAAAACAGAATTAATGTTACTCTTCTTCAGTTCTTCATCCAGTATTTTCATTTTTTAAGTCGGATTTTCAGCATCAATGTCTTAATTTTCATCACAAATAACAAACCTGACTGTGCTGGTGCCCCTTAGCAAACATAAGCAGAAGGGCTGCAGACTAGTTATTCTCTGCTCTGTAGCTTCCATCTAAACTGCAGAGGCTGGGTATCACTGGGTAAATTTCCTCACCGTGGGGTTAAAGGAATCAGATGGAACTGTGCCAGCCCTGGGCAGTACCGTGTGGCTCCTATGGGACAGAGGTGCAGGGTCATTACTGCACCATCTGGGCAACTAAGCTGAATCCTGACGGAAAGAAAATGAAGGTAATATTTTCCTTTAGAAAAGAAGACTGCTGAGATTGAAAAATGGCGAATGCTCAAACAATATTCTGTACAGTAGTAGCTGTCAGGCTGCAAAATGGACGCTTCAGAACAGACAGTGTGAAAATCTCGTAAAGCCTACATCACAGTCCTTTCACAGCTATAGTTAATAAAAGTCAGGTAGCGATGTGACATATACGGTAAAAAAAATGACAGATGCACTGCCTTTAATCCACTGTGTGAGCTTCTGGTGGAAATCTAATTATTCTGCTTTGCCCTGGGGTTGTGGACATAACAAGGTCTCCAAACGGCTTGATCCTAATGTTGTCAGTTCAACAGAGTTGTCAGAATAAATGTATGGGTCGGGAGAAAAAAATAAATAATGCCTGCTCCCCTCATTCAGCTGTGAGATTGTTTCATTGCTGTTTTCTCAGTCTGGTCATTATGACCCATCTGATGTTGATCAAGGATCAATGTCTGAAAGGTACGGTTACAGGCACAATTATCAGTTCATTTAGCTCACCAAGTCTGCACTGACCATCGAGCTTCCATAATCCTACCATAAATCATTTGATTCTCCCCACTTCCGCAGTACGTCCACTTGTGCACTCACAGGGGCTAGTTTACAGAGTTCAATTTATCTCCCAGCATGCCGGTACGGCTGGAAACCAGAGCATCTAGAGAAAGCCAATGTGGTCACAGGGTGAAAACACGGACTCCACGCAAACAGCGGGATGGCACCCAGGCCTTTGGCAGAACCATAGGATTACAATGTATGCATTGTCACAGTTCCTTTTCTGACTTTGTTGTGATGGTAACAGTATTGTGATGCTGGAGAAGTTGTGGTGAGTTTTATGTATGGCAACAGGATCCTGTCATAGTAAACTGGTAATGATGGAAATAAACTAGAGTTCCTGTTATCAGATGCGCAATAAATATTGGTGGGAATTCAAGACAACTAGGGCAGATAATGGGATATATAATAGTTAATTATGATTAAAATTTATGTTTGTCATTCTTAAAGGAACAGAGAAACAGAAGAAAGTGTAGGTCACTTGTAATTGCTCTCCTATTTAATGAGATCATGGCAGATCTGTTATCTCAGTGTCACTTTCCTGCACCAACCCTGTACCCCTTGATTCTCTTAATATCCGAGAATCTGTCAATACCAGTTTGGAACATACTCAGAGACAGCCTCCACCATCTGCTTGGGCAGGATTACAGCCATTGACAGGAAGGAATTTCTGCTTATTTCTGTCCTGAATGGTCAAACCCTTATCTAACTCTCATTTTGGGAGTGTTACCCCAGTTCCAGACATGTGCACTGGGAGAAACACCATATCCGCATCCACCTAGTCAAATTCCAGAAGAATTTCCAATGTGACAATGAAATTAACTCTCATTATTTTAAAGCTTCCTCTGTATCGGAGGAAACAAACACAGATGTGATGATCATTCTGTGGAGCAATTGCCTTCAGTCTACAGGGGAGACTCTGAGCTTCCTGTTGTCTGTCAGCCTTATCCCTTTCCTGCTCTTGTTTACCATCCCACGCCATCTCTAATTCATGATCGCAATCCCATCTGACCTATCAGAATGCAACTCCCTGCAAAGAATAGTGCGAGCTTTGCGGAACAGCATCTAATCTTCCATCTGAGCACATTACATACTTTGGCTTCAATATCAAATTTTCTAGTTTTATGTAACTCCCTCTTTTCTGTTTTCTAAATATTTTGCCTGCCATTTATTTGTTTCCCCCTTTTTGTTTAATTTCTCCTCATGGAATAATTATCAATCCGAAGAATCAGTCTGATGAACATCGTTTCACTCTGTCTATTACAAGCCTATGCTTCCTTGGGTACGGAGTTCACATAATATGCCAGATGTGGTCTCATCAATCCTTAATTTCCTTTCTTGCTATGTTTATTATAAAGAGATACTGCTAAAGAAATCAGACAAGAATGGCAAATCAAGAAAGGTTACTCATTCATTCTGTGCTCTTAAAGTGCAGCATAAGAGGATTGAAGAGAATGACTCAGGAGAAGGTCAACACTTATCCATCACTCTCAATTGTCCAAGCATTTTGCACACAATGCATTAATATTTTGGTCAGTGATATAGTTTGTGCTGTGTGTGCAGAAAGTTACTGGAGGCAGCTGGCTCATTTTTCACACACCACACCTAGTATGTTGGCAGGGAATGAAAATACAAAAAAAAAGCTGCAAATGCTGGAAACCTGAAATAAAACCAGAGAATAATGGAAACATCAGACAGCAGCAACTGTAGAAAGCACAGCAGGGTTGATGTTTCAGGTCAGAAACCCTGACTCCGAATGAACAATTCAACCTGAAAAGTCAACTTTGTTTGTCGTACCACAGATGCTGTTTGACTACCTGAGTGTTTCCAACAATTCCTGGTTTCATTTGTAGAGACTGTTGTTTCAGTGTTTGATCCAGCTTCCTGGGTGATTTCCCCTTTGGAGATGCTGTTGGTGCTGCTCTTGTGTTTGTAGCTGATGAATTTGTGCTTGCCTCGGCCATAAGGCTAAAAGTGGATATTCCAACCTCAGGTCTCTTGAGTTGTGCTCTAATTTATCTCCACCCTACACCTTACTGTCACATGTCATTGTCTTGACATGACACTGCCCGACTTGTGACCAATGCTGGTGGCTGGCATTCTATATCATGCCCAGCCTTCTGAGGATCACTATCATTAGCATTTTCCTGACTGTTTCTGCTGTTAGTAAGAAGACTGCAAAGATCAGAAACCTCCTTAGTTTAATGATTTTGGCTTGGCATGTGCAATGCCTTCCTTGCATCAACTGATTTTCCAAGGTGAAATCTATTTACCCAGTGTGCCTTGATCTGTCACTCAAGATGACTGTATGTATTCCTCAGCCTTTCCACAAAATCCCGCATTTCCTTGCACAAGCTCTGCCCATGACCACAAGAAACTGCAGAGAGTTGTGCACACAACTCAGTACATCAGGGAAACCAGCCTCCTCTTGATGGACTCCGACCACTCTTCTCACTGCTCCAGTAAAGAAGCTGAGATAATCATGAATCCAACACAGCCTAGACTTTCCTTCTTCTCTCTTCTCCCATCAGATACAAAAGCCTGAAAGCACATATCATCTGGCTCGAGGACAGGTTCCGACTTGTGGTTATAAGGCAATTAGACAATAAAATGGATGCTTGTTCTCACAATCTACCTCATTATGATCTTGCTCCTTATGGTCTGCCAGCACTTCCTTTCTCAGTAACTGTAACAGGTTCTCATGTGTTTGGTTATTGCTTTCCCTTGTACTACCTCAATTCACCATTTTAATGAAATGATCTGTATGGATGGGAGGCAAAATTTATTTTTTTCACTGTACTTCAATCCACCAATTTACTACTTAAAGATTTTTTTGATTAATTATCTGATCTCTTTTTAAAAGCTGCATCTGAATCTATTTCAGCCATATTTCCAACTTGTGCATTTCAGAATACAAGCCTATGTGTAATAGTTCACTCTCACGCCCCTGCCTGTCAATTTTCCTCTCTCCTCTGGTAACCAATTCTTCTGCAAGTTTCTCCACCCTAACTCCATCAAAACTCTTTCTGCTATCCTCGCCATTTATTTAGTTATAATCACGAGAGTTTTTGGAACTAAACTTCCCAAACTAGCGATAATGTTAAATCTTACTAATAAATAAAATTGCATACGCACAAATTTGGTTGGGTTTAATTTAATCTAGGCTTGTGGTGGTGAATGAGTTAATTCAGCATTAGCAGGAATGGTACAAATGCACATTTGTAATTTTTGAATGTGCAACTTCAAATGTTACCTCAGTTAGAGGCATAACTATATTTTTAATGTGTTAATGTTCCGCAGGAATAAGATTCCATAGCATAATATGATAGCTGTAATTTTGTTTGTCCTGCTGGTTTTAACTTCTGTTATTTGACCCACAGGGGGAATATGGTCTATCTAATGAGACGCTCATTTCCTAAACATTCAGAATACAGCCCAGAGGGGAAGCAATGGCTAACTATCAACATGTCATTCATACATGGAGATGACTCTAAATGATTCTTCGTCTCAGGCAATGGCTTGTCCTAAGGGAGACCTGTGCAAGGCCAGAGGTCCATGAAGAGAAGGGTTGGTCTGAAAAGAGCTATTCAATGCTAACTGTACATCTCCAGTGGTGCAGTCAGCTGAGGTTCCTGAATGAAGGTAACTCATATAAGCTGACTTTGAATTCCTCGTGGGACCTGCAGTGCTGTTAAGTGACAGTGACTGAAAAGCTAGACTGCAATGTGCTCTGCTGGCAAAGCAAGGAGAGGTAACAGTGAAGTGAGGTGCAGTAGTTAGAGGTTTCACATTTCTATCAGATAGAGAGGAACAGCCCTCTCCTCTGATGATATCCCCCACCTGGAAAAATCCATTCTCACACAGACTCTTCTCCACCACCTGGAGACAGTGCAAATGATTCACAGCAGAAAGAAATCCATGGAAATTCTAATGTGCCCAAATGGGTATTTTGAACGGACATTGCTGTGAATTGCCACTGCCCTTCTCAGTTGGTGGCTCACTCAGCCATAGGATATACATTTCATTTGTGTCTGATGTTCAAAACCTCAGGGACTGTTGAAAGGCGAGTTCTTGTTCTCATAATGAAAAGTGTGTCAGCAGGAATTGAGAAATGTTGGGGCATTTGGGGGCAGTAGGGAACAGTTGACCTGAAAGGATTGAAGCCCAATGGTATATTGTCAAGGTAAGGTATTCAGTACTCACCGCACACCTTCAGAGGGGCATTCAGCTGAGTTGAACGGAGTTTGGCAAGCCTTCACATTGAATCAGAGTCGGGAAGAGGGTAGGAGAAAGGCTCTTTTGATTTGAGGTTTACATCAGGAACCAGAGCTGATTCCAGCATTTCCCAGAAAGTAGAAAGTGGATATGGGGCTTGTATCGGGACCTTGGAGAATCTTTGGGTTGAGATCTGTTTTGATCATTTGGTTGTGCAAGTGAGATAGAGCTGATGGTGATATTGTGACCTTGATAGATGTGACAATCAAAGACTGAGCCTTTAGACCATCAGGAGTCACGACTATAGAAGGCCTGAACTTTGGGATATTGGAAATTTGGAACATCTGAAGACTGGAGATTCAGGGCTTTAACTTTGTGGACTGGGAGTGAGATTGGACATAGGGAAGCTCATTTTCTGTGTGGTTGCATGCTAAAAGGGTCAAAGGAAAGGAATGGACTCAGCTTAGTGCTGTAGCACTAAAACATGTTTGTCCAGGGAGAGCCCAATAATAGTCTGTCATGGAGCAAATTAGTCTGGATTTTCCTACAAAATATTAAAAGGAACTTTCCATGAGAAATTATTTCATCTTATGGGAGGGCGAGCCACAGATTACGGCAATCAGTCTGCAAAGTGACGGTTGAATTTCTTGAGTGGAATAAGAGAAGAAGAGATGCATCATACCTATTGCATTTCACTCCAGGTCAAGCGAATTTTTCATTCCATATTTTTTTTTAAACGAAGAGCATTGTGTGGTTGAATTTCTAAACACTGAATTTATCCATCTCTAACCTATATTCTGTATCTCCTTCTTTAACCAGGGATGGTCATATGCTGATGCCAATTAGTTCTGTTAAAGTCTGAGTTTTGTTTATTGCCCTCCAGTAATGGTGAATGAGCTTCTACTCCTACCTCCTTAGGATTAACTTCAAATTTTCATCGGCAATGGCAACTTTTGCATACTTAAGCAGTACCTTTACGTGGTGTATTGTTGCAGGATGCCTCCAGGTCTGAGTCATGGAAAGAAGCTTTAGATTAGTCAGAAGCTTGGTGAAAGGGCTCAGTTTTGTAGCGTGTCTTCATGGAGGAAAGACAGAGACAAACGTGGAGGAATTCCAGCTCAATGCATCAGCTGATCAGTGGAAGACAGATCACTATTGACAGTAAATACTATCATTGCCAAAGAAATTCACATCACATAAAATTATAAAGAAAAATCCTGGCATGCGGAGGGTCAAAAAAATCAGCCCAAATTTGCTTGGCAGCCATAGTTGCCTGCACTCAATATTCATCAACTTATTATATCCATATTTAGATATTCTCGGGAAGTAAATGTGCTCTGCATTGTGCAGGGCCTCCTGAATGCAAATACTGTCATATGGCTGATCCAGAAATGGCAACACAGTCACAGCCTTTGATTTAGCTGGCTGTCCAAATTGTCAAAAACTATAAATACCTCTTAAGGTCTTTGATCTTTAGAAATCATCATGGCCTCAGTAAATATTCTAAATATTTTAAAATGTAGCAAAATTAAACATAGTTAAAATTAAGTAAGGTTGATTTATTCAAAATACGAAAATTATGTATTATTCATTTCAAATCTATGGTAGCCATGTTGGTGCGTGGCCAAGTGGTTAAGGTACTCGTCTAGTGATTTGAAGGTCGGTAGTTCGAGCCTTGGCTGAAGCAGCGTATGTGTCCTTGAACAAGGCACTTAACCACATATTGCTCTGCGACGACACCGGTGCCAAGCTGTATGGGTCCTAAAGCCCTTCCCTTGGACAACATTGGTGGCGTGGAGAGGGGAGACTTGCAGCATGGGCAACTGCCAGTCTTCCATACAACCTTGCCCAGGCCTGCACCCTGGAAACATTCCAAGGTACAAATCCATGGTCTCATGAGACTAACGGATGCCTATTACTATTATGGCGGCCATAAATTGTGGAATTGTATGGAGGTAATCAATCTATGCCAGGACTAACCTGGCATGGGTTCAGTGAGCAGATTTCTCAGTGCAAGTACTGGGGGAGTTGGAAGAGCTTCCTGCTATCCTCTCTGCATTCTGCAAAGAGATCAGTGGTCAACATGGCTGATAAAACCCCAAAGGACATTTATCAGAATATTTGGGACATTCATGTGGGCATCTGCAAGATTCCTCAATTACCTGACACATTTTCAGTGAAATACGATACAGATTTCACATGAAATTCAGCGCCAATGCTAAGATATAACTTAGCTTTGGAAGAATTACTGATGCATCTTGATGGCCAAGATTAGGTACATGAAATGGCATTGAAGGACAATGAGTATGTAGGGACCAGACTGTTTTCACTTTTCTGTGGACGTGAATGGGACAGCTAGATGGTGTGTTGCCTCCCAGGTGCCAGGGTCAAGACATCTCAGATTGTGTGAACAACATTTTGGAAAGGGAGGGAGATCAGCCAGATGTCTTGGTACATATTGGTACCAATGACATAGGAAGGAAAAGCAAAGAGGTCCTGAAAACAGATTTTAGAGAGCTAGGTAGAAAGCTGAAAACAGGACCTCCTGGGCAGTAACTTCTCGATTGCTGTCTGTGCCATGTGTCATTGAGGGTAAAAACAGGATGATTCGGCAGATAAATGCATGGCTAAGAAAATGGTGCAGAGGGCAGGGCTTCAGATTCTTGGATACTTGGGATCTCTTCTGAGGGAGGTATGATCTGTTCAAAAGTGATGGGTTGCACCTGAACATGAGGGGGAACAATATTCTCACGGGCAGCTTTGTTAGAGCTGTTGAGGAGGGTTTAAACTAATTTGGCAGGGGGTTGGGAACTGGAATGATGGAACTCAGGATAGGACAGATGGTAAAAAAGTAAAGATAGCATGCAGTCAGACTATCAGGAAGGGCAGGCAGGTGATGGGACATTGTTGCAGTCAAGAGGCTGAGTATCCAAACCTTAGGGATGCAGAATCAGAAAGGATAGCAAATATGGTACTCAAGGGGTTGTATCTCAATACGCAGAGTATAAGAAATAAGGTGGATGATCTTGTTGCACTATTACAGATTACCATGTATCATGTTGTTGCCATCACTGAATCGTAGCTGAAGGATGGTTGTAATTGGGAGATGAATGTCCAAGGTTACATGTTGTATCAGAGGGATAGGAAGGTAGGCAGAGGGGCAGGCGTGGCTCTACTGATAAAGAATGGCATCAAATTAGTAGAAAGATATGACATAGGATCAAAGATGTTGAGTCCTTGTGGGTTGAGTTAAGAAATTGCAAGGTTTAAAAGGACCCTGATGGCAGTTATATATAGGCCTCCCAACAGTGGCTGGGATGTGGACCACAAATTACAACAGGAAATAAAAAAGGGCAATGTTATGATTATCATGTGAGATTTTAACATGCAAGTCGATTGGGAAAATTAGGTTGGTAATGGATCTCAAGAGAGTGAGTTTTTTCAATGCCTAAGAGACGGGTTTTTAGAGTAGTTGAGCCTACTAGGGGATAATCTATAATGGATTGGGTGTTACATAATGAACTGGAGGTGGTTAGGGAGCTGAAGGCAAGAGAACCCTTAGAACCAGTGATCAACTTGAGTTCAGCTTGAAATTTGATAGGGAAAAGTAAAGTCTGACATAGCAGTATTTCAGTGGAGTATGGGAAATTACAGTGGTATGAGAGAGGAGCTGGCCAAAGTAAATTGGAAGGAGATGCTGGCAGGGATATCAGCAGAGCAGCAATGGCATGTGTTTCAGAGAAAAATGAGGAAGCTGCAGGACGTGTATTCCAAAAATTAGATTAAATTAGATTATGAGGACACTCAGTCCTCGTTTATTGTCATTTAGAAATGCATGCGTTAAAAAATGATACAATGTTCCTCCAGAATGATACCACAAGAAACACAGGACAAAACAAAACTAAAACTGACAAAACCACATAATTATAACATAAAGTTACAACAATGCAAAGCAATATCGTAATTTGATAAAGAGCAGACCATGGGCACGGTAAAAATGTCTCAAAGTCCCGATAGCCTCATAATCTCATGCAGACGGTAGAAGGGAGTAACGCTCCCTACCATGAACCTCCAAGCGCCGCAAACTTGCTGATGCAGCACCATTAGAAGCACCCGACTGCAGCGGACTCTGAGTACGTCCGAAAACTTCGAGTCTCCAACTAGCCCCTCTGACACAGCCTCTCCGAACACCATACTCTGCTGAGTGCTTCGATCCCACCCCAGCCACCAAGCAGCAAGCAAAGCTGAGGACTCGGGGCCTTCTCCTCCGGACATTCTGGACCACACAGTAGCAGCAGCAGTGAAGCAGGCATTTCAGAAGTTTCACCAGATGTTCCTCCATGCTCTCACGTCCGTCTCCATCAAATCAGGATTGTGTACGACACCCGACTTGACAAAAAACAGGTATCGCCACTGGAGTGGTTGCTGCGAGTTACGTCGCGCTGCCATCTTCTCCTTCCTTAAAATGAAAAAATACTGAAATGGTAAAACAGTACAACCATGGCTGACAAGCGAAGTCGAAGCTAATGTAAAAACAAAAGAGAGGACATACAAAAAAGCAAAAATTAATGGGAAGATAGATGATTGGGAAGTTTTTAAAAACCTACAGAGAGCAACTAAAAGAATCATTAGAAGGGAAAAGGTAAAATATGAAGGCAAGCCAGAAAATAATATTAAATAGATAGTGAAAGCTTTTTCAAGTGTTAAAAATAAAAGGGAGATCAGAATGGATATAGGACCACTGGAAAATGAGGTAGGAGAAATAATAATGAGGGTCAAGGAGATGGCAGATGAACTAAATGAGAATTTTGCATCAGTCTTCACTGTGGAAGCCACTAGCAGTGTGCCAGTTGTTGTAGCGTGTGAAGGAAGAGAAGTGGGTGTAGTTACTATTACAAGGGAGATTGTGCTTAGAAAGCTGAAAAACCTAAAAGTATATAAGTCACCTGGACCAGATGAACTATTCCCTAGGCTTCTGAAAGAGGCAGCGTTAGAGATTATGACGTCATTAGAAATGATCTTTCAAAAATCATTGGACTCTGGCATGGTACCAGAGGACTGGAAAATCGCAAATGTCACTTTACCCTTTAAGAAAGGAGGAAGGCAGCACAAAGGAAGTCATAGACCAGTTAGCCTGACCTCAGTGATTGGGAAGATGTTGGATTCAATTGTTAAGGATGAGGTGATGGAGTACTTGGTGACACAGGACAAGATAGGACAAAGTCAGTATGGTTTCTTTCAGGGAAAATCCTGCCTGACAAACCAGCTGGAATTCTTTGAGGAGATTACAAGTAGGATAGATAAAGAGGATGCAGTGGATGTTGTATATTTGGACTTTCAGAAGGCTTTTGACAAGGTGCCACACATGAGGGTGTATACCAAGTTAAGAGCCCATTGTATTACAGGAAAATTACTAACATGGTTAGAGCATTGGCTGATTGGAAGAAGGTAGCAAGTGGGAATAAAAGGATCCCTGTCCGGTTGGCTGCCAGTGACTAGTAGTGTTCCGCAGGGGTCTGTGTTGGGACCAGTTATTTTTATGATGTATCTAAATTATTTAGATGATGAAATAGATGGCTTTGTTGCCAAGTTTGCAGATGATATGAAGATTGGTGGAAGGGCAGGAGGTGTTGAGGAAACAGGTAGGACGCAGAAGGACTTAGACAGATTAAGAAAATGGGCAAGAAAGAGGCAAATGAAATATAATGTTGGAAAATGCATGGTCATGCACTTTGGTACTAGAAATAAATGTGGTTACTATTTTCTAAAAGGGGAAAAAATCCAAAAATCTGAGATGCAAAAGGTCTTGGGAGTCCTTGTACAGAACACCCTTGCAGTTTGAGTCAGTGGTAAGGAAAGCAAATGCCATGTTAGTATTCATTTCAAGAGGTCTAGAATACAAGAGCAGGAATGTGATACTGAGTATCTGTACACTGATACTGAGTATGAGTTTTAGGCACTGGTGAGGCCTCAGCTTGAGTATTGTGTACAGTTTTGGGCTCCTTATCTTAGAAGAGATGTGCTGACATTGGAGAGGGTTCAGAGGAGGTTCACAAGAATGAGTCCAGGAACGAAAGGATTATCATACAAGGAACGTTTGATGAATTTGGGTCTGTACTCACTGGAATTTAGAAGGATGTGGTGGGGGGGCTCTCATTGAAACCTTTCGAATGTTGAAAGGCCTAGACAGAGTAGATGTGGAAAGGATGTTTCCCATGGTGAGAGAGTCTAGGACAAGAGGGCACAGCCTCAAGATAGAGTGGCGTCCATTCAAAATGGAGATGCGGAGAAATTTCTTGAGCCAGAGGGTGGTGAATTTGTGGAACTTGTTGCCATGTGCAGCTGTGGAGGCCAGGTTGTTGGGTGTACTTAAGCAGAGATTGATAGGTTCTTGATTGGACATGGCATCAAAGGTTACGGGGAGAAGTCCGGGAAATGGGGTTGAGGAGAAGTATAAAAGAGGACCAGCCATGATTGAATGTCAGAGCAGACTCGATGGGCCAAGTAGCCTAATTCTGCCCTTATGTCTCATAGTCTTATGGTCCAAAGTATTCTCTATATTTTTGTGTGATTTTGATCAACATTATTATTCAAAAGTAAATAGTAATACATGTCAAAGATTTGGATGAGAACATGTTTTCCCTAATAAAGGCTGAATGATGGGAAAGCACACAAAAAAAGCACTAGAGATGGGAAGATGTGGTTCATTTCCATTATAAGTGGAGATGAAGGTACTTAAAATGGAAGAAGCTGGCAGAAAATGAATACTGATGTAAGATTTCAAGCTCCTTTGGCAATGCTAACTGGAAACAAAAGTAACGGTGGCCAGATGAAGTTTGGATAGTTGTGGGATAATTGATCCAAGACATGCAGATATAATTCAGTGTCCAGTTTAAATCTAAATTCTCTGCTTCCATTTGCTAGTGGGTTCATTTGCAATGTAACCTATACAGGCAATTTCCATCTTGTATATTCCTATAAATGTTCTTTTGCCAAGTTGGCAGGAAGAAAATATAAATGTAATGTTTACAATATGGTGTGGACAGTATTAAAGTTATTTATAATAATGTGGAAATGTACTTTTAGAAAGTTTTTTAAAGTGAACTAGTTTGATTGTTTTCTACAACTTCTGTATTTTCAAAGTAATTTTCTTGGATATTCTGCTTTCAGTGAAAGTGTTGAGATATTCAGTGAGAACTACAGGAAGATGGTTCCGGCTTGGCTTCGCTGCTTGTCACACTACTGACACTGTCCCTAGGTCAGCTGCAGGGTCATCAGTAAGGGACCACCATTCATTGACGTTTCGCTTCCTTATCCCTGGTACATCTGGTGGTGGAGGAGTCTCTCTGCCACCCCCTGCACCTTTCAATGGGGTTAGCCGGTTCCCCAATTTCTGTCCTTTCTCCTCACCACAGTCAAAAGCTGCCCTTTTCTGCCTCTTCAGCCATTTCTCTGGTGGCCCACCTGAGCCTTGCTCCAGTCATATCAGAGAGTAACCTTGTCACCGATGTGTCGACAAAGCCCCAGCATCCGACCTCCACAGAGTAGATGATAGTACTCCAGCCAACTTCCTCACAGTCAGCCGCCAGGTCTGAATACTTCAGCCTCTTCCGCTCCTGAGCAGCCTCCAGTCCATCCTCCCATCCTTCCTTCATTTGAAATCAATTGGCAAATGTATATGAACAACAGCAACTTAAACGAACAAGAAAATTAAGTATCCATTGAATCATGGAATTATTGCAGTTATAGATAACAAACTAGGTCAGTTCAATTCTATTGCTTCTAGATAGGATAGTATATTTTTCTTCTATGCTTTTATTGATTTTCTTGATTAATGATCAAATTCAGCCTGCTTCCAACAATTACAATGCAATATATTCCAGAGCACATTGATCTGGCATTTTATAAAAAAGAAATCCTCTTCCCTAAATCCTTATTTGGCCACAACTTATATCCTCTGATTGCCGATCTCCTTCCATCATAATTTAGAACAACAACTTTTAATCTCCCCTTATCTGTACTCCAGATGTGCAGTATCTCCACCTTCTCGCCTCTGCCATCTTACACTAATATTGACTATATTTTACTTCTTAGAATTTTACCTTGTTTTTTTTATTGATAGTATTGGTAGGATTTCAGAAGTGAGCTTTCCCTCTGGTGTTTAATTTTAATGGATTTCATTCTTGAGTTCTTCCCCATGGTTTTGATTCTTCTTTATGGAACTTCTCAGAATATAATGATGTCTGAGATGAGCAGAGGGCTCCCACAAGACCATGGTTTGTGTTCATGAGGGAGTTCAGAACATGTCTAATCCAGGTCCCAAGGAACAAGAGGGAAAGCTAAAACCAGAGGAAAATATTACACAAAGAAGTTAAATAAGCGGAGTCAAGATGATACTTTTCATCTATTGTCAATATTTGATATTGTTTAAACTCACTTCTTTGCTTCATGTATTTCAGTTCATATTGAATATTCTGCATTTTGTTTATAAACTTTCTTTTTCTCTTGTTGCTATAAACTCTTCAGTCATGGTTAATATTTGTTACGTTTGTCTCCGAAACATCATCTTTTTTTTGGCATAGCAAATAATCTGGCTGTTTGCATTATTCTGATTTGTATTCATGAAATGAATTTGGTAGCTCAGAATCGTTTGCCATTTTTGGTTCCATTGGGATTGTATGTATTACTAACAAGAATACTGCATGCTTTAACCTTCTCCCCCACCTAGATTGTGAACAACTCCAAAATTATTGCCAGATGTTGTCCAGAATCAGAAGAGTGGCAAAATCCTATGTTATTCCAGATGTCTCAGCAGCCGATAGCAGAGGGAAAGGAATAGTCAGAATACATAGAAAATCTGCTTCAAAGGGATTACTCTCGTGTCATTTTGTGGCCATCACAGCAGTGAGGATGGTGTTAAAACTCTCCAACTACACTCTCAATTAGTTCCTCAATTGCTGATACTCAAACAAAACTGCTATGTCTTCTACCCTTACAGTGTTGATAGTTCAGTAATGCATGACAAAGCTCACCAGTTAAAATTGAGAGATTTTTTCTAAAATGGTTTATACTAAAAGGCTATTGTCAAATCACATTTTGCTTTAAAAAATGTCTTGCAGTTAAAAAGATATTTTTATTGTCTTAAGATATCCTAGAGTTTCTTATACCTAATTAAATACATGTTGAAAGATAATTGGAATTGAGTAAATGTTGTAACTAATTTGCTCAAAGCAAGTTAAGACCAACAGCAATGCAATATTGCCCAGTTAACCTGCTTATTCAAATGAGGTTGTGTTAAGGGTAAATATTGATTGGGAGAGGAAGATCTTTACCTTTCTTCAAGTAGTACAATGGAATATTTAGTGTGCATATGTACTTTTTTGATTCGTATTTCATTCAACTGATGGATACAGCTCACCACATGGTGGCTTTCCTCTGTGCTCCAGTTCCCTTCCACCTCCCAAAGATGTGTGATGGGTTAATTGGCCATTGTACACTGACTGTTGTGTAGGCGAGCTGTAGGAACAGTGGGGGGTGTTTTTGGGTAAGTTGTTGAGAACACAGGGGAGAGTAAAAAGTTGGATCAGTGTAGGATTAGTTTAATTGGGATGCTGAAGGTCAATGAACACTTGATGAGCTGAAAGACTGGCACCCTTGCTGTATTGCTGTAATAGATCAGAATGGCTTTGGTAGATTTATTAACAGTGATCATGGAGGCTCCGAGAAAACTCTAGGTCATTAACTTTGATATGAAAGATGGTACAGATCTGCAGCAGGCAGCACTCCACCAGCAACCAGATTAAATCCTGCCTTTGGTGGCTGCCTATATGGAGTTTGTACATTTTCCCTATGGTCACATGGATTTCCCCCACTTGCTCTTGTTTCCTCACATCACCAAAAGCTGGTAGGTCAATTGGCCACTGTTAATTGTCTCTTCTCTAGCTAGGCAATGGGAGAATCCAGGAGTGGTTGATGAGCATGTGACTGAACATTGGTTACAATGAAATTAATGAGATCCCTCTGAAAGCCAGCATCAACAATGGATGAAATGGACTTCTTCTATCACATAAGAGCATATAAGATATGAAAAATTAGTGTAACGCGCTGTAAGTCTTCACTGCTAATGTAATGGCTTTTTTTGTAATGTTCACTGCTGAAGTAACGGTTTCTCTGTAGCAGCAATAATTGGCTGGAGATAACAGGACTGTGGGCTGTATGTTAGCCAATCAGGGTTTTGTTGCCCTGTCTTGAGAATCTGGAAGCAGTTGATTTTGCAGGTTTTTGCCAGAGAGAGGGAGAGAGAGAGAGAGAGAGAGATGAAGAGAGAAGACACAAATGGTGTGATTTGGTAGACCACCGGACGGATGGACTCAGAGAGAGGATCCGAAGGGCAGCAACAATTGGAGGAGGTCGATGGGTACCGATCAGCCTATGAGTGAGCTCCAACTTTGTGCACAGACTGCTTAATAAGATTTGGACCCTTTTTTAAAATTCATATTGTGTACTGTTTGTTATTTCGGGGTACTGATTTGTAACAGGGGACACATCGCACAGCGTATACCCAAACGAGATTTCTCAAGTTTGGCTGGGCAGGGGGTTATCACCCCCTATATTGAACTGCTAGGCGAAGCGAGAGTTACATTAGATATTTCTTTTATGGCCATTGGTAAAATTCCATTTTCCCCAGAATATACTAATGCATTCTACACTGTCACAGAGAGTGCCATAAATGTCTGGTTTGGCGCAGCAACCTCTCACATGATCAAAAACTACAATGAATGGTCAGGTCAGTGGAAAAAGTCATTGGCTGTAGTCTGCCATCACTGCAGGACTTAGATGTGTCCTGGACAATGAAGTGGGCAGGAAAAATCATTGCGGACACTACCCACACTGTAAACTGCCTTTTCCAAAAGCTCCCTTCTGGATTATTAAAACAAAAAAAAACCTTCACGCCATTTTAAAAGTTACCTCCCCAGACATTAATCTGATCAATTATTCTACTGTAGTTAATCCCCCTCTATCTATTAGCTCAGTCACTGCACTGTACTGTAAACATTTTAACCCCCTTTTTATAATGCTGTTTACATTGTATATACAGCCGATATTAATGTATTTATGCACATTTTATGAGAGTGGAAAGCTCAAAACACTCACTTGAGAAAACTACGATGATATAGTACAAGAAGAATAAAAATAGACAGTTCATCTGGCATTGAATTTAGGTATATCAAAGGCACATCTATCTCATTTGATACAATAAACTCACATTGCTCACTTTTAATGACTTGTTTAAAATGTAAAGCTGTTCTAAAGAATTTTTCAGTAACTGCGCAAAATCACACTTCCACCCAAAACTTCATGATTCTGGTTGTATCCCATCAACAAGAGAGACATATTTGATGAAGCAGCACCATAGATGTAGGATGAGTTGACTCAGGAATCCTCAACAACGACTCTATTTCCTTTGACATTTCACAGCACTGGGCAATCACTAGATTATACCCTATCATCCTTCTTCAACTTATGAATTCATGCTATTCAATGTTGCATCATTTTGGAAATGATGCAAGGAGCAAAGAGGGATTATCTTCTACATTCAATGAACATGCAATGAGGATATTTCTGCCATTACCAGCAGAAAAATGCTTACCCTTTTTCCCAGAACTCAGAAAGTTTGACCATAATGGTGAGTATAGATGTGCATATAATGGGTAAGATAGATTTCCTTTCCTGCAAGACACTATTGAAGCAAATATGTAAAAATTATATCCTGGATCAGATCATTTCCAACACCTTAGCTTGCTGAGATCCGAAGGACAGAGCAAAATGCTCCCAGGTAGGCTTTACATAGTAGATGTGATGTTTTCATTAACAGCAGAGCTGTTACAAAGGGGGCATAGCTATAAAATCAAGGCCAGATACTTATAACTGCCCTCACCCCAACCTCCTGCCACTTCACTAGGGATAGGATTCCTCTTATCCTCACCTGTTACCTCACCAGCCTCTGTGTACAGCACATAGTTCACCGTAACTTCTGCTATCTCCAATGGGGTCCCACTATCAAGCACATATTTCTTTCCCTTTCACTTTCTGCTTTCTGCAGGATCACTGCCAGTGCAACTCCCTTGTCCATTCGTCCCTCCCCACTGATCTCCCTCCTGGTACTTATCCTTGCAAGCGGAACAAATGCTATACCTGCTCCTACACCTCCTTCCTCAAAAACATTCAGCGCCTCGAACAGTCCTTCCAGGTGAGGCAACACTTAACCTGTGAGTGTGTTGGGGATCTACTGTATCCGGTGCTCCCAGTAAGGCCTCCTGTATATTGGTAAGACTCGACATAGATTGGGAGATTGCTTCACCAAGCACCTATGCTCCATCCACCAGAAAAAGCAGTATCTCCAAGTGATCGCCCATTTTAATTCTACTTTCCATTCCCATTTCGACATGTCAGTCCATGGCCTACTCTACTGCCAGAACGAGGCCACACTCAAGTTAGAGGAGCAACTTATATCCCGTCTTGGTAGCTTCCAACTTGATGGCATGAACATCCATTTCTTGAACATATGGTAATGGCCTCCGCTACCTTCACCATTCCCCATCCCAAGTTCCCTCTCTCACCTTATCTCTTTATCTCTCCATTCCGTCACTGATGTTCCTCCCCTTTCCCTTTTTTCCATGTCCTTCTGTCCTCTCCTATCAGATTCCCCCTTCTCCAGCCCTTTATCTCTATCACCAATGGATTTCCCAGCTTTTTATTTCACCCTTGTCCCAATTTCACCTATCACCTACTATCTTGTATTTCTTCCTCACCTCCCCCACCTTCTTACGCTGACTTCACATAACTTTTCTCCAGTCCTGAATAAGTGTCTCGGCCCGAAACGTCGACTGCGTACTCTTTTCCATAGATGCTGCCTGGCCTGCTGAGTTCCTCCAGCATGTTGTGAGTGATGCAGAGGACAAGCTAGGAGGTGATAGGTGAAGCTTGGTGGGAGGGGGAGGAGAGATGAAGTGAGAATCTGAGAGATGATAGGTGGAAAAGGTAAAGGGCTGAAGATGAAAGAATCTGATAGGAGAGATGAGTGGACGATGGGAGAAAGGGAACCTTACCACCAAACACATCTTTACCTTCCACCACACTCCCCACTTTCTACAGGGTTCACTCCCTCCATGATTTCCTTGTTCAATCATTGCACCCCATTAATCTCCCTCCAGACACTTTTTTCTGCAAGCAGCAGAAGTGTTACACCTGACTATCTATCCCCTCCCTCCATTCAGGGCCCCAAGCAGTTCTTACAGGTGAGGCAACACTTCACCTGCAAAGCGGCTGTGGTCAACTATTGTATCCAATGCTCCTGATACGGCCTTCTCTACATAGTGAGACCTGGCGTAGATAGGGGTACCGCTTTGTCGAACATCTCATTCCATCAACAAAAAGCAGTATTTCCCAGTGGCCAACCATTTTAATTCTTATCCCATTCCCAATCTGTCAAGTCAATCCATGGCTTCCTCTTCTTCCATGATGAGGCCACTCTCAGGTTGGAGGAGCAACATCTTATATTTCATCTAGGTGGCTTCCAACCTGATTGCATGAATATCAATTTCTCCAACTTCTGGTAATTTTCCCCCTCCCCCTTCTCTCTTCTGCAATTTCCCACATTGGCCCCTTACCTTTTCTCCACACCTGCCTATCTTCTCCTCCTGGTGCCCCTTGTCTTTCACTTTCTCCCATGTTCCACTGTCCTCTCTTATCAGATTCCTTCATCTTCAGCCCTTTACCTTTTCCACCTATCATCTTCCAGCTTCTTACTTCATCTCTCCTCCCCCACCCATCTGGCTCCACCTATCACCTTCTAGCTTGTCCTCCTTCTGCTCTCCCCACCTTCTTATTTTGGCATTTTCCCCCTCCTTTCCAATCCTGATGAAGGGCCTTGGTCTGAGATATTGACTGTCTATTCATTTCCATTGATGCTGCCTGACCTGCTGAATTCCTTCAGTACTTGGTGTGACACACACAAAATGCTGGTTAACGCAGCAGACCAGACAACATCCATAGGAAGAGGTACAGTCGACGTTTCGGGCCGAGACCCTTCGTCAGGACTAACTGAAAAAAGAGATAGTAAGAGATTTGGTGTGTGTTGCTTTGGATTTTCAGCTTCTGCAAAATCTCTTGTATTTATGGGAAATCAGGTGTTCACCTTTACTCTTCAAGAGTCTGATAACAGTGTTCTCAAACTTACTTTAGCTTCTCCCCAAAAGGAGGAAAGAGGGACCAGGGTGTGAGGGGTCCTTGATCATGTTGGCTGCTTTCCTGAGGCAACAGGAAGTCTAGACAGAGTCAAAGAAGGGGATCCTGTTTCTGTGATGGACTGTGCCACATTTGCAACTCCCTACAGTTTCCTGCTTTGAAAAGTACAGTACTGTGCAAAAGTCTTGGGTATATATGCATAGCTAGCGTGCCTAAGACTTTGCACAGTACTGTGGTAATTTTATGTATTGCACTGTACTTCTTCCACACAAAAGAAAACAAATTTCATGACATATGTGAGTGAGGGTAAACCCGATAGGGGTCTCCATTGTGGACTGACTGAGAATAGGGCAGGAAGAGGGGAATCATGACTGAGAAAAGGGGAAGGGAGAGGGGAGGGAGAAGGAAGCACAAAAGAGACATTCTGTAATGATCAATAAACCAATTGTTTGGAACCAAATGACCTTAACTGGTGTCTCAGGGCTGGGTGAGACTGCACCTGCATCACCCTTTACCCCTGGCACTCCTTCTCTGCCACCAGTCTCACAGCCCTCCTGTGCCACTTCACCCTCGCCATTCCCAACATCCTGTGCTGCTGCCGGATTCACTCTCCACTCCACGTTAACAATTACAGCACTGCGCAAAAGTGTTAGGCACCCTAGCTGTGACTTCTGCACAGTACTGTATATCCCTCATAATTTTGTATACCTCTATCAAATCTCCCCTCATTTTCCTGCTCTCCAATGAATGAAGTCCTAATCTATACAACCATTCCCTATAAATCAGGTCTTCAAGTCCCAGCAACATCCCTATAAGTTTGCTCTGTACTCTTTCCTGTAGGGAGGTGACCACAGAACTGCACACAATTCTTCATATTTGGCCTCACCAACAGCCGATACAACTTCAACACACTCCGTAGTCAATAAACATAAGGAAACCTGCAG
Source organism: Mobula birostris (assembly GCF_030028105.1). Lineage (NCBI taxonomy): Eukaryota > Metazoa > Chordata > Chondrichthyes > Myliobatiformes > Myliobatidae > Mobula > Mobula birostris. Next base: position 15,136,826 of record NC_092393.1, read on the forward strand.
ACACTGGAAGTCCAAAGCAACACACACAAAATGCTGAAGGAACTCAGCTAGATGCTGCCTGACCTGCTGAGTCCCTCTAACATTTTGTGTGTGTTCCTGGACTCAGAACTCTGATTTATGAAGGCCAATCTGCCAAATGCTCTCTTTATCACCCTATCTACCCGTGACACCACTTTCAAGGAATGATGGATCTGCAATTCCAGATCCCTTCATTCTACTGCACTCTTTGGGCCTTACCATTTACTGTGTATGTTCTACCTTACATTGTCTTCCCAAAATGCAACGTATTACACATTAAATTCCAGGTGCTATTTTTCAGCCCAGTTTTCTTGCTGATCCCACTACAGGCTTTGATAGCTTTCCTCGCTGTTCACAAAGCCTCCAATTGTTATCTGCTAATTTACTGATCTAGTTTATCACATTATTGTCCAGGTTGTTGATATAGATGACAAAAAACAATGGACCCAGACCTGATCCAGACAACCTATCACTAGTCTTAGGCCCTCAGTCAGGGAGGTAACCAGCTACTAACAGTCTCTGGTATCTCCTGCTAAGTCAGTCTTGGAATTGTGCCAGCTAGAAGATTCAAGATTCAAGATTACTTAATATCATTTTCAGTACACAAGTGTAAAGGAGAAAAAAATCATTGTTACTCCAGATCCAATGGGACACAGAAAAAAAAACATAATAAGATAAAGAACACAATAATAAAAAATCACTATAAATATAAATACATAAGATAGCTGATACTGATAGATTAATTGTATGCCCATAAAATGATGGGAGTGTCTATGCATAAGGCTGGGGGAGGATATTGAGCCTAAAAGAATAATATACAATCCTGTTAATAGAAATAGATGAATGAAAGAAATGCTCAGCAAGTTAGGCTGTGGTCATGGGGAGAGAAAAATGGAGTTAATATTTCAGGTAACTGACCAGAAATCTTATTCTGATGAAATATCAGTGATCCAAAATACTGACTGGCCTGACTACTATTTTCTGCATTTTTAGTTTTTATTTTCGGTTTCCAGTGTCTATCCTTTTGTAATTGTGTTGACTTTTGCTTTCTTCTTTTTCAACATTTGTGTTACTATCAGTCCATAGCTTTTCCTTTAACTGACAGAAGGAATAGAGATTGTGGAATTTATATATTCATGGCATGTGAAGTCTATGTATTGAACACCCTGGTGGTAAGCTATCTCCCTGAACTGGTGGACCTGCTCTTACGGTGCTTTTGGCTAAAGAGATCCATGATTCAGATACAGTGATAGAGAGAGAATGATGAAATATTTTCACGTCAGGATGGTAATGTGCCTTGTAAGGGAACTTGCAGATTGTGGTGTTTTCTTACCTATGTTGCTCTTGATAGTGGAGGTCATAGGTCATGAAGGTGCCATCTGAAGTGTGATCATGGCAATCACCCAACCTAACCTTTTCTCTTAACGTCAGAATCCTAAATAATCTACATTGAGATGTGTGAGAAGTCTTTGAAATGCTTTCATTCTTCAGCTAGCTGGATGTAATCACAGCTGGTATTACGTTATCAATTACCACGTCTAAAGCAGATCCTGAACACTTTGTCATGTTGGAACGAGGGAAAGTGTGAGCGAAGGCAAGAGGTGGTGTTTAAATCAGAGACTGGATAACATGAGTAAAGTTTCTGAGGTTCTAGAGCAGGTTTTGTACACCACTCCAGATGATGACATATGTTTTTAATTTTTGCACCATTTTATACCTTGACGTGGGAAGTATATGAAGTGATTTGTTTTTTTTCTCCTCAAAGCAGATTTTATAACATAAAGGAGGTGAAATAAAAGGATGATCATAATTTCTTGACTAAAAGATATTGGTTTGCTGTTATATTTCAGCTGAAGAGTGGTGTGTGGAATACGCTCCTTTATTTGATTGCAGAGATATTTTTTTCTCAACAATATTTTTATTTTTTTAAATAAAGAGAGCATAGTATAAAGGAGATATAAAGGAGCAGTGCATAACAAATGTATCAAATGTACAATTCACATTTATGAAAGAGATGCACCCATAGTACAATCATGCTTTGATTATCTCCTCACCCCTCCCAGTCCCCAACTCCAAGCCATCATTGCATTAGCAAATAGAGTTAAAATGGACCTTTGTCCCCACAGAGCTGCATTAGTATAAAGAAGGTGTATTTTCCTAATACATAGACTGTTGAATGTTTACAAGTTTGAGTCCGTAGAATTTTACCGGAAAATGCTGGAGGTCAGGGATTTACATACTGAGGAAAGGAAGAAAGGATGGACCTTTAGCCTGCCTGGGAATTCTGAAAATATTCAAGAAAGGGTCCCCACACCTTTTGGAACTTTATGTCTGAGTTGAGAAGTGAATAATAGATCTTCTCAAGGTGTAGACTAGACATGATGTCATTGAGCTACTGAGCGTGGGTGGGCGGGGCAGCATCCCTCCACCTGAGCACGACTGCGCGCCTGGCCAAAAGAGAGGCAACGTTAGGTGCATGTCCCCGTCTCTGGAGGTGCTGAAAAGAGCAATCAAAGGGTTAGGTTCCAAATTGTAATTAAGTATTTGGGATAGAGTTTGGAAAACATCTTTCCAGTATTTTTCCAAGCTGGGGCATGTCCAGTACGTGTAAATAAGGGAAGCCTTGCCCCTTTTGCATTTGTCGCAACAGGGATTAACATCTGGGTAAATGCAGGATAATTTAGTTTTAGACACATGGGCCCCGTGTATGACCTTGAACTGTAACAGGCAGTGGTGGGCAGTGTTGAGTTAACTAACTTGAGAATTACATCCCATACCTCATCTGACAGTGAGGAATTTAAATCTTGCTCCCAGGCAGTTTAATTTTTGTCAAGGGGGGCTCGCCTCAGAGCCGCTAGCTTGTCAGAGATAGTAGATATGAAACATATCAACGATGTTTGCCTTGGGTGTCTCAGGGAAGTTTGGTATCTGAGGGCTGATAAAATGTCTAATTTGCAAATATCTGAAGAAATGAGTGTTGGGTAGGTTAAACTTTGCAGACAGTTGTTCAAATGATGCAAAGCAGTTGTCTATAAAAAGATCTTTAAAGTGCCTGATGCTATTTCTGTACCAGTCTTGAAATGTTGGATCATGTATAGAAGGTTGGAAGAGGTGATTATATAGAATAGGACTTCAAAAAGAGAAACCATGGAGACCACTATGCTTTCTGAACCGAGCCCATATTCTCAGAGTGTGCCTGATAACAGGATTAAAAATTGGTTTAGGTGTAAGAAAAGGGAGTGTGATCCAAGAAGTACAGAGATGGAGACATTCTTAATAGAGTTCAGCTCCATTGCAACCCATATTGGGCAGTCAGATTGGTTGTGAAAATGAGACCAGAAGATGAGAAAGCAGCTGCCCAGTAATATAAGCGGAAATTGGGCAGAGCCATGCCCCCATCTCTTTTAGATTTTTGAAGATGGACTTTATTCAGTTGGGGACGCTTTTAGTTCAGTGGGACGCTTGCCCTTCCATAAGTAGGATGATATGACTGAGTCTAGCGAGTCAAAGAAGGCTTTAGGAATGAAAATTGGCATGGATTGAAAAAGGTATAAGAATTCAGGAAGGATGTTCATTTTGACAACATTGATTTGGCTCATCAGGGACATGGACAGGGGTAGCCACTGTGCTAGGCTCTGTTTTCTATGATTTAACAAATTAATGAAATTTTCTCCAAACAGACGCTTATATTTCCTTGTTACTGTAACACCAAGGTGAGTAAATTGGTTATTCACTACCTTAAAAGGGATGTTATGGAACTCTGACCCTTGTGCTTCTCTATTTATTGGGAGGAGAAGATGGCATCGCGCCTGCGTGTGCTCAGCCTCCGGTGAAAAATGATATCGTATCTGTTAAATAGGGGCCGTAGACAATTCTGATTTGATGCAGAATGGACGTGAAAGCACAGAGGAACATCTGGAGGAATTTCTGAAGCGTCCGTTCGCTGCTGTCGTAACTGTGTGGTCGGGAATCTTTCGGAGGGTAGGCCTCAAAATCCCCGTCCTTGCCTGCTTTTGGTGAACGAGAAGGAGGTCGAATTGTTCGGACAGAGATGGCGCTTAGTACTCAGTGTCAGAGAGCTGATCAGAGCTCGAGTTTTTTGGATGACTCAGAGTCGGATTGTGGTCGGTATGGCAGGGAGAATTTTTCTTCCTTCTCCCATCTGTGTGAGATGTGGGATATTTGAGAAACTTTGAACTTTACTGTGCTCATGGACTTCTTCATCAAGTTATGGTGTTGTTGCACTGTTTGTAACTATATGTTATAATTATGTGGTTTTGTCAGTTTTTCAGTCTTGGTCTGTCCTGTGTTTTGTGATGTTACACCGGAGGAAATAATCTATCATTTCTTAATGCATGCATTGCTAGATGACAATAAAAGAGGACTACATGTCTTCATAATCTAAAAGTTCACTCTTGTGTAAGTTAAGTTTGTATCCTGAAAACTGGCTAAATTTGTTAAAGAATGAGAACATTGGGGGCGGGGTAAGGAAGTGATTGGGTTTGATACAAAAAGTAAAAGATCATCAGCTTAAAGAGAGACTTTGTGCTCAACTCCCTCCCTCTTTATCCCCGTCAGATCTGCACAACTACGGAATGCAATCGCCAGTGTCTCTATGGCCAGATCAAAAAGTAAAAGGCTTAAAGGGCACCCTTGGCGGGTTCCACATTTGAGGTTGAAAAGTTGGGATTGTTGAAATTTGGTCAAAAGAGAGGCAGTGGGATGTGAATTTAACAGTTTAATCCACTTGATAAAACTTGGTGCGAAATCAAATTTTTCAAAAAAGCAAAGAGGTAATTCCATTCCACATGGTCGAACGCTTTCTCTGCATCTAAAGAAATGACACATCCAGAGATCCCAACTGAAGGTGAATATAAAATACTTAAGAGTATGTTAAAAAAGGGGAGACGGTTTTTGATAAAGCCGGTTTGGTCTTCAGAAATAATTGAGGGTAGGATGTTCTCCAATCTACGGGCCAAAACTTTAGCTAAAATTTTGACATCGACATTTAGCAGAGAGCTTGGCCTGTATGAGGAGGACTCTGTTGGATCTTTGCCTCTCTTCGCTAAAAGAATGATGCATGCCTCATTAAATGATGCTGGCAGTTTACCTTATTTAAACGAATCAGATAGAACCAAGGTTAGCTGAGGTAAGAGCAGTGACAAAAATGATTTAAAGAATTCAACAGGGAACCCGCCGGGTCCTGAAGATTTACCAGTCTGCTGTAACGAGATGGCTGCGGATATTTCTTCTAATGATTGATATTGGCACATTCAGTCTCATTTTGAGATCAGGAGAAAGTATGGGGATATTTAAGCTGTTTAGAAAATTCTCCACCAAAATGTTATCATTTGGGGATTCAGAAGTGTAAAGTCGAAAGTAAAAATTCCTGACTGTGTCGTTGATTTCAGAATAATTCGAGGTGAAGCTTCCGTTTTCCATTCAGATTTCTGTGATGTGTTGTTTGACTTTGAGGCCCCTTAATTGGTTGGCTAAAAATTTGCCAAATTTGTCACCATGGGTATAGAAACGGCTCTTGATCTTCAAAAGTTGGCGTTCAATTGGGTCTGTGGAAATATTGTCAAATTTAGTTTGGAGTTCCACTCATTTTTTGTACAGCTCCGGATTTTTAATTTGAGCATATTGTTGGTCTATTTCTTTAATTTGATTGGCCAGATCCAGTCATTCTTTATGGGTCTTTCTTTTCATATTCGTAGTGTAGGAAATTATTTGACCCCTGAAGTATGCTTTCATAGCATCCCAAACAACTAGGCTTGAAGTTTCAGGTGACGTATTGGTATTAAGGAAAAAAATTATCTGGTCCTCCATAAATTTTACAAAATCATTATCTGACAGTAAGGTCGAATTGAAACACCAATGCTTATTTATTTGAGGAAGGGCAGGAAGAGTTATAGACAGGACAACCGGAGCGTGGTCTGATATCATTATGCTCTGATAAACACAGGAATCAGCTGATTATCGATGAAAAAGTAGTTAATTCTAGAAAATTCCAGAAAAGCTGTGATGGACGTGTGAGAAGAAAGAATATTCTCTCTTATTTGGGTGGAGAAAATGCCATACATCGGAGATGCCATAGTTGGAGAGGAAGGACTGAATTAATGAGGCAGATTTGCTTAGTACTCTGGGAATAGGAGACGATCAATTCAGCACTGGATGTAACCAACAGTTGAAGTCTCCGCTTAGTATGAGAAAGTAAGAACTCAAATCAGGCAGCGCAGAAAAAAACGTTCAAAGAAGCCCACATCATCCGAGTTAGGAGCATATATATTAGCCAACACTACCAATGTATTATATAATTTCCCCAGAACAATGACAAATCGGCGTTTGTGTCTGATATTGTGTTGTGAAGCTCACAGGGAACGTTTTGGCTTATGAGAATTGAGACCCCCCTGGCTTCATCCTGAAAAATGGAGTGGAAGTACTGCCCCGCCCATCATAACATAAGACGGGAATTATTAGAACTGCGAATCTGTTTTTCTTGTAGAAATGCAATTGCTGTATTAAACTGTTTGAGATGTGAGAACACCTTCCTTCTTTTAACAGGGTGATTCAGCCCCTTGACATTCCAGCTCACAAAATTTAACGGACGAGCCATTCTCCTTTAAAGAAGATACAGATTGATAGGCATAAGTGGTGTCAAGATTTCGGGTATCAGCTCTGGGGCAAAAGTGTAAAACAAAGAGACACAGGGCGGAAATAAATCCTGTATAACAAGAACTTCTAAGGGTTCTTGAAACAGTACCGGCATTGGAGTACTCTTCCCCCACCCCCCCCCCAACCCACAACAAGACAACTGCCAGAGAGCATAGCAGCAAGCTCTTAAGAACAATAGTCATCCAACAGTACAACTTCCTGTCACTCATAGCGTCATCCTCAACTCCGTTATTGTTATTTAAAGGAAACAGTAAGCATTTAACACTCCTAAACTGACATTGTACTTAGTGAAAGATAAACAATTCACCCAAGGTTTGTTAAACATGGCTCTAAAAAATGAACCATAAAACAGAAATATACTTACATTTGAAAAAAGTAAAAAATAAAAAATAAGCAGACTTTACCCAGTGCTCTTCCCATGAAAGGTTGTAAAGTTCATTGAATTGGAGGTAAAAGAAGAGAGCAGTCTGAGTGAATACTATTCCACCTATCGCAGTAATCAGTACTTAACCCAGTCAAGTCAGACCAGACCTCGCTATCCAAGCACTACTAACATTACCTGCAGAGGGTATGGGAGAAAAGTATTTTATGAAGAGTCAGTGTAGTGGGGAGGTTATCGAAGCATTTCCATGCTTCGTCTACCGAGCATAGCCACTTCTTGCCACCGCTGGGAAGGGTGATGCGGAGCCGTGCAGGGTATCGTAGAGAAGGCCTGAGTCCTCAGTTGTATAGCTCCATTATTACTTCTCTGTACTCGTCTCGCAGGCTCAAAACTTCGGGAGAGTAATCTTGCACAACCTGAATCTGCAGGCCACAGTATTCTAACTTCCGTCTCCACTGGGCCTCTCTAGCCAGAAGATCTTTAATCTGGTAACAGTGCAGGCGAAGAATAACCAGATGCGGTCTCTGTCCTGGGGCTGATTTAGCTGCTAGTGAACATTGGGCTCTATCAGTCTTCGGCAGGGATGAGAGCTTCTCCTTCCCGAAGATCTCACAAAGCAGACTGGAACAACATTTAGTAGGACGCCCGCCTTCAATAGATTCTGGCAGGCCCGGGATGCGTAGGTTCTGCCGTCTGCTCCCGTCTTCCAGGTCACTAACTTTAGCCATTAGCTTGATATTGTTTTCACGTAAGCTGGAGCAGAGATTTTCCAGTTCACTGACGCGCTGGCTCAGGTCGTCCGTAGCTCGAGAGAGGGTAGGTGTTGGCCATGGTCCTCCATTTTGCATTGCGTTTGGTCAAGTTTCATTTCCAACAGACTGAAAGAGGATTTAAATTCGGTTGCTAACGCCACACAGTGTTGCTCTAGCAGCGTGGAAATAGCCTCCACTGTTAGGCCAGCCACCGAATTGTCTTTTTTCCCAGGTTTGGTACTCTTTGAAGTCATTGTGAAGCGAGTGTAGTTGCAAGCAGGGGGAAGAGCAAAAAGTCTAACAGTTTGGTATGAGAGAAGGGGGAAGAACAAGTGTGGAGATAGAAAATAGGACGGAGCGCTCGTTCTCCGTGACTACTCCATGTGGCTGCCGACTGGAGGTCTGATTGCAGAGTGATTGAAAAAACAAAGCTGCATGTATTCCACCAGGAAAACTAACCGCCATTTCTTTTGGGAAGTTCATTATCTTGGTTCTCCTCGGTCAGCAATAATTGAGTAAGGCAATAGTAATAGCCTCATGATTGACCTCTAATTTTGAATTAATGATATGAGCAGATATAAGACTGGGCTGCTAGAGAAACTTTGGCTTGGGGTGAGAAGATGATCTCAATAGATTGTGATTGTGCTCCAGGTTAAAAAGCCCAAATACAATTGCTAATTTGAAGATAGAACATAGAACACCACAGCACAGTATCAGCCCTTCAGCCCATGATGCTGTGTGGACCTTATAACCTACTGTGAGATCAATCTAATCCTTCCTTCCTATGTAGCCTCCCATTCTTCTGTCATCCATGTGCCTATCTAAACTTTCCTAAATATCCCAATGTATCTGCCTCCACTACCATCCTTAGTTGAGCATACCATGCACCTACCTCTGTCTGTGTAAAAACATTATCTCTTACATCCCTTTTATACTTATATCCAATCATCTCATGTTAACCATTTCCTTGTGGAAAAAGAAATCTCTAGCTCTCCACTCAACCTATGCCTCTGATGTTCTTGTACACCTCTTATCAAGTCACCTCTCATCCTCCTTCGTTCCAAAGAGAAAAGCCCTAGCTTGCTCAACCTACCTTCATAAGACATTTGGGTGTCGTTGTAAAGGACAGATGAGGTTGTGAAAGGTCTTCTTCAATATTAGTTATTTTGAAAGAATAACATGGGAGTAGAGACTAGTAGGGAAAGTTGGTACTGGCTGAAAACAAATATCCATGGAAAGAGGCTCTGATATTACATCTCTTGCTCTCTTTCAAGTAATCAAAAGCTCATACCATGTACTAATATATCCCAGCTGTTCCATTCTCACTTGATAAATGAAATGTGTACGTTTTGGCATATGATAGGATTGAATGGTTCAGGTTATTTTTATGGTTCATGTTTGGGAATATTTTATTGGTTACCAGCATATCAAAAAATAAGCTAATTTTAATTTTTTAGTAACTTCAATAAAATGTATTCACCTGTTTTTTTTTGGACCAATTGAAACAACAGGCACATGAAAGCTCCTATTAAGCTATCAAAATTGTTTCAATTAGTTCTTTGTCCCTGTCAATCTTTCTACAAGAGGCTTGTACATTTTTTAAAAAAATATACAAAGGTATAGATTAAAATGTAAATGTATTACAACTGTATATCCACATTTAGGGTTCAGAGATTGGGCCCTGTATCTGGAATGTCTGCAGACCTCTACTTTGCAGCAGTGCTCACAGACCATCTCTTCCTGGGCAGAGAACGAACAGTTTCCCTGGTCCCTACATTTCACTTTACCAATAACTGCATTTAGTAGATCATCCTTCGTAATTTTTGCAGCTTCTGTCCACACCAATGTTCTCCTCTTCTGTCCACACCAATGACTCCCTGTCATATGTCACTTTCCTGTGTCACCACAGGAGGTGCATGCCAATCTAATCACCTGTTACATTTCCACTATCCAGGTTTCCACACAGTGAGCAACTTGTCCTTCTTCCATTCTAGTGCACTGAATTTGGTATTCACAATGGGACCTTTGCTACACAGATTATGAGGACATGCAGTCCTCTTTTATTGTCATTTAGTAATGCATACATTAAGAAATGATACAATGTTCCTCCAGAATGATATCACAGAAACACAAGACAAACCAGAACTAAAAAACTGACAAAAAACACATAATTATAACATATAGTTACAACAGTGTAAAACAATACTGTAATTTGATAAAGAACATATCATGAGCATGGTAAAAAAAAAAGTTTCAAAGTCTCTTGATAGCCCCAACATCTCACGCAGTTGGTAGAAGGAAGAAAAACTCTCTCCCTGCTATGAGCTTCCAGCACCGCAAACTTGCTGATGTGGCACCCTGGAAGCACCCGACCACAGCCGACTCTTGAGTCCATCTGAAAACTTCAAGCCTCTGACCAGCCCTCCGACACCGAGCACCGAACGCCATCTCTGTCGAGCGCTTCGACGCTGGCCCGGACAACAGGCAATAGGCAAAGCCGAGGAATTGGGGTCTTCCCCTCCAGAGATTCTCGATCGCACAGTAGCAGCGGCAGCGAAGCAGGCATTTCAGAAGTTTCTCCAGATGTTCCTCCGTGCTTCTCACATCTGTCTCCATCAAATCAGGATGGTGCATGGCCCCTACTTACAAATACGATATCATTTCGGAGCGACCTCGCGCGCTGTGTCGTGCCACCATCTTCTCACAGGAGAAGCCAAATTCAGATTGGTTGATTTCTTTGACTGACCCAGAGGTCTAGTTCCCATCTTCTGGTAACTCACATAATGAGATTGACACACTGGTACAATGCATCCCAAAGCAAGCTTGAGAATCAACCTCTCACCTTCTGTCTGGGTACATTGCAGCCTGCAGTACTAAATACTGAATTCTCCAGTTTTAGATGACTTCTTACTTCTGTTTTTAAGAGCATTGGCTATTTTTGCCTGCTTTTCTTTTACACTTTTTTCCCCATTTTTTTGTATAGTCAGATCTGCTAGATATGTTGAGAGCAAGCTTACAGCACTAGGGACCCAAGTTTGATCCTGACCTTGTGTGCTGTCTGTATGTGGAGTTTGCATATCCTCTTGTGACCATGTGGGTTTCCTTTAGATCGTCTGGTTTTCTCCCACATCCCAAAGACATGCAAATTGATAGGTTAATTGCCTTGTGGGTGTAGGTGAGTGGTAGAATCTGAGGGGTGGTGATGAGAATGTAGGGGGAATAAAATACAGGTAGTGTAAAACTGGGTGGTCAGAGATTGGTGAGGATTTGGTGAGCCAAAGGGACGTGTTTCTATGTTGAACCTCCAGCAACATATCACAGACAAAGAAGCTTAACCTGATTCTATCTGTCCCTTATCAGAACCAACTGATTTCATCCTATCAAGGAAATGCTCATTGTTCCATTCATGTCCTTTCTGCACCTTCTTTTCCACATAACTTCCCCCCCGCTCTCTCTCTCTCTCTCTCTCTCTCCCAGTTCTAATGAAACATAGAAACACAGAAACATAGAAAACATGTAGCACAATACAGGCCCTTCAGCCCACAAAGCTGTGCTGAATATGTCCCCAACTTAGAACTACCTAGGCTTTACCCATAGCCCTCTATTTTTCTAAGCTCCATGTACTTATCCAAGTGTCTCTTAAATGACCCTACTGTTTCCACTTCACCACCGCCTCCGGCAGCCCATTCCATGCACTCACCACTCTCTGTGTAAAAAACTTACCCAGACATCTCCTCTGTACCTACTTCCAAGCACCTTAAAACTATGCCCTTTAGTGCTAGCCAATTTAGCCCTGGCAAAAAGCCTCTGACTATACACACCATCAATGCCTCTCAGTATCTTGTACGCCTCTATCAAGTCACCGCTCATCCTCCGTCACTCCAAGGAGAAAAGGCTGAGTTCACTCAACCTATTCTCCTAAGGCATGCTCCCCAATCCAGGCAACATCTTTGTAAATCTCCTCTGCACTCTTTCTATAGTTTCCACTTCCTTCCCATAGTGAGGCGACCAGAATTGAGCACAGTACTCCAAGTGGAGTCTGACTCGGGTCCTATATAGCTGCAACATTACCTCTCGGCTCTTAAACTCAATCCCACAATTGATGAAGGCCAATGCACCATATGCCTTCTTAACCACAGAGTCAACCTGCGTAGCAGCTTTGAGTGTCCTATGGACTCGGACCCCAAGATCCCTCTGATCCTCCACACTGCCAAGAGTCTTACCATTAATACTATATTCTGCCATCATATTTGACCTACCAAACTGAACCACCTCACACTCAGATGGGTTGAACTCCATCTGCCACTTCTCAGCCCAATTTTGCATCCTATCAATGTCCCACTGTAACCTCTGACAGCCCTCCACAGTATCCACAACACACCCAACCTTTGTGTCATCGGCAGATTTACTAACCCAACCATGCACTTCCTCATCCAGGTCATTTATAAAAATCACAAAGAGTAGGGGTCCCAGAACAGCTCGCTGAGGCACACCACTGGTCACCAACCTCCATGCAGAATATGACCTGCCTACAACCGCTCTTTGCCTTCTGTGGGCAAGCCAGTTCTGGATCCACAAAGCAACGTCCCCTTGGATCCAATGCCTTCTTAATTTCTCAATAAGCCTTGCATGGGGTACCTTATCAAATGCCTTGCTGAAATCCATATGTTAGGGGGTTTCGATTTTTATGTTACTGCGGAGGCTAATTAAAATGGCGTCTTTGTTATGTTAATCTGGGGAATGCGGCTTTGTTGTCTTAAACGCTGAGAAAGTTTGCGCTAGCAGATTGTTGTGGTTTAGAGGGTGATAAGAAATACGTTATTAACCAATTGGGGTAGTTGTTATGGTTTTGGTGTATTTGAAGATACTGTATGCGAGGGGGTTTTGAGGGCAGAAGGCGGGAGGGCAAGACAGAAGATGGACGAGGTGCTGTGAGTCCACTAACGGGGTCGGACCCCGAGCGGGACGTTCGGCAAGGAGACAGAGACGGATTCGTGTGGAGCGTCTGGTCGACCACCGTTGTTGGTCCCAGGCGGCCGGTCGAGGTGGTCCGAGGGGGTCGCAGGGTGAAGAAGAAGGTCCTTGAGCTCCAATGGGTTTTTGTGCATGAAGAGATTGAACTTTGATAAGTGTGGCACCTTTTATTTTCCTTTTATATTTTATTCTCTTTTAATTATATAGTTCCAGTAACATCTATAAACTGTATATCATTTAATTGTATCTGGTGTATTGTCTGTTATTTGGGCGGGGTGGAGTACCTCACACAGCATCCACACAAACTAATTACCCAGTTTGGCGGGGCCGAGGCTGTTTCCCTAGACGACAGAGAGCCGAGCGACCCTGAGGGTGGCCAGGGGGGATACACATATACACTACATTTATGGATCTACCTTTATCAATGTGTTTAGTCACATCCACAAAAAATTCAATTAGGCTCATAAGGCATGATCTGCCTTCGACAAAGCCATGCTGACTATTCCTAATCATATTATGCCTCTCCAAATGTTCATAAATCCTGCCTCTCAGGATCTTCTCCATCAACTTACCAACCGCTGACGTAAGACCCACTGGCCTATAATTTCCTGGGATATATCTATTCCCTTTCTTGAATAAGGGAACAACATCCGCAACCCTCCAATCCTCCGGAACCTCTCCTGTCCTCATTGATGATTTAAAGATCATTGCCAGAGGCTTAGCAATCTCCTCTCTTGCTTCCCACAGTAGCCTGGGGTACATACCATCCAGTCCTGGTGACTTATCTAGCTTTTTTTTAGATTTAGATTGTGAGAACACTCAGTCCTCTTTTATTGTCATTTAGAAATGCATACATGCATTAAGAAATGATACAATATTTCTCCAGAGTGATATCACAGAAAAACAGGACAAACCAAAGACTAACACTAACAGAACCACTTAATTATAACATATAGTTACAGCAGTGCAAAGCAATACCATAATTTGATGAAGAACAAACCATGGGCACGGTAAAAAAAGTCTCAAAATCCCCGAGTCGATTCATTCCCCAGTCCCCGATAGCAGGCGGCAAAAGGGAGAAACTCCCTGTCATAAACCTCCAGGCACCATCAACTTACCGATGCCTTGGAAGCAGCCGACCACAGCCGACACTGAGTCCATCTGTCCGAAAACCTCAAGCCTCCGATCAGCCCCTCTGATACAGCTTCCCGAGCGCCTTCGACCTTGCCCTGGCCACTGAAACAAGCAAAGCCGAGGATTCGGGGCCTTCTGCTCCAGAGATTCCGGTTACTACACAGTAGCAGCGACGACGAAGCGGGAGAAGAAGGAGGGAGGTGAAGATGGTGGCGTGACGCAGTGGGCGTGGCTGTTCCAAATTGATATCAATATGTGTTAACAAGGATGCCGTGCACAATCCTGAATTGTTGGAGACAGCTGTGAGAAGCGCGGAGGAACACCTGGAGAAATTTCTGAAATGCCCGCTTCGCTGCCGCTGCTACTGTGCGATTGAAAATCTCCGGAGGGAAAGGCCCCAAATCCTTGGCTTTGCCTATTGCCTGTTGCCGGGGCTGGGGTCGAAGTGCTCGGCAGAGATGGTGCTCAGTGTTCGGTGTTGGAGAGCTGGTCAGAGGCTCGGAGTTTTCGGATGGACTCGGAGCCCGACTGTGGTCGGATGCTTCCAGGATGCTCCATCGGCAAGATTGCGGTGCTGGAGGTTCACCGTCTGTGTGAGATGATGGGACTTTTGAGAGACTTTGAGATTTTTACCTTGCCCATGGTCTGTTCTTATCTAATTATGGTATTGCTTTGCACTGTTGTAACTATATGTTATAATTATGTGGTTTTTGTCAGTTTTTAAGTCGGTTTGTCATGTGTTTCTGTGATATCATTCTGGAAAAATATTGTATCATTTCTTAATGCATGCATTACTAAGTGACAATAAAAGAGGCCTGCCTGTCCTCATAATCTAATCTAATCTAATTTCAGAAGTTTCTCCAGATGTTCCTCCCTACTCTCATGTCTGTCTCCATCAAATCAGAATTGTGCACGGTACCCTACTTGACAGATTACAGATATCATTCACCGGAGAGGCTGCACGCACTGGCATTGCGTCACCATCTTCTCCTCCTCCTCCTTAAGTCCCGGTGACTTATTCAACTTGTTGCTTTCCAAAAGCTCCAGCACATCCTCTTTCTTAATATCTACATTCTCAAGCTTTTCAGTCCACTGCAAGTCATCCCCACAATCGCCAGATCCTTTTCTGTAGTGAATACTGAAGCAAAGTATTCCTTAAGTACCTTTGCTATTTCCTTCGGTTCCATACACACTTTTCCATTGTCACACTCTCTATTGAAGAGTCCCTGGCCTGGAATGTTAACTATTTCTCTTGTTTCAGGAGCTGTCTGACATACTCAGTTGCTCTAGGCTTTTTCTGTTTTATTATAAGTCTGCAGATGTTGTTATTTGTCCACAGTTAAGGATGATACAAACCTAGGGAAAGATATGCTGCCCATTGTTCTGGCTTGTGGGAATTGAGAACAATATCAAAAAATACCTTAATTAATTCTCAATACTGCACTTATAATCATTCCTGAATATGAGTACTGCAGTGCCTGGATTTGGTGGGGGTAGACTGAGCCTTATTCCTTGGAGGTTGTTCTTATTCCTTATTCCTGATGTTCTCCAGCAAAGCAATACAGGGATTAAATATTAGTTTGGAAGTTGGGATTTTTTTTTTCTGCTTAAATCAACAACCCACATTATCTTACAGAATCTCGGTCAAGAACCCTGTTCCCTGCCTCTTGCCTGACATCAGGTTCACAAAATAAGACACTCTTCCAAGATTTATTGAAGAAGGAGATTATGAGGCAGAGAGCAAAACGATAACTAAGGATGCGTTCAAAGCCTCCTTGAATAAGTGCAACTTCCCCACTGACTTCTGGGAGATTCTGGCCAATGACCACTCAGTGTGGAGAAGGAGAACATGGAATGGAATTCAGACTCTTGACTCCAAACATCAGGAGGTCATTGAAATGACATTCCACTCCACAAACTACCCTGCCACACCACCCACCCACCGCCCAAACCATCAGCCACCTACTGTCCTGTCAATAGAAGTGTTTGTGATTCCCACATTGGCTTCATTGGTCACCTTTGACCCAAAACACTGAGTAGAAGCAAATCATCCTCAATCTCCAGTGACCGCCTACCTAAGAAATGAAAAACACTGAATGGAAAACATGATCTAAAAAAGATGATTCTAACCTTTCAAGTGCACCGAGTGATTGAGAGTTTGGTACAGAACAAGTTTCAGGCCTGTAATCACTAAAACCTTTGGATATTTGTTGCAGTGAGCTTTTAATTCCGATTCCTGAATGGCATAAGTTCAAAGAATGTGGGCCACTTCACTTTGTGGGGATTTGATTGATTTAATTCGAGGGATGACATTCCATCACAAACTTAAGCTGACAATATAAAACAACCCTTTTTTTTAAGATCAAATTGTTCAGTCTGTGGATTTCATTCCAGGGTTGTCACTAAGCATAAATTTTGTGAGTGGTCCTCCAGAATTCAATCAATAATAGCTTTGGTTAAAAATAAAACACATTGTGTCTGACAGAATTGCATTTGGCGCTAATCTCAGTTCCTAGAAGATTGCAAAGTCGGCTCACTTTGACTCCCATACATTGTTGAATAGAGCCATAGAGTGACTGAAGAAATCTATTACCTTCTTATAAAAAACAGAGTCAAGACCAACTTTCATGACCACATTTAACAAATGGCCGTGGTCCCATAATCAAGGTGAACTGATTTGAAATCACAGCTCAGCATAGAGCTTGCCGAAAGAATACAGTGAGATATCACAGCAGTCTAGAACTTCTTGAATAAATTGAGAACCTTTCCCAAGCTATGTCACTGGAAAGATGAAACTGCAAATTGTACAATTTCCATGTCAACCAATACAACATTCCTTCTATTTTCATTCTTATTATAATTAAATATAAAAATACTTAGAGTTGGATAGATCACCATGTATCTCAAGACTTTCACACAGGGAAATAGCTATTCTTTCATTACTGAACAGATTAAAGATTAAGATTAAAGGTTAAATATTAGCTTTGTTCATCACAAGTACATTGAACCATATGGTGAATTTTGAAATTTATCCATTATAACCAAAAGTTTCAAACTTACCAGTGAGCATTTAAAAACAGTGAATGCTCAGCAGTTGAATCAGCATCTGTGGAAGGGAAATCATTTTAGATTGTTGATTGTGTGAAAAGTATCAGAAGAGTTTTCGGAAGGAAATTTCCTTGTAAAGATTCTGACTTTGACCTGGAACCCCATTATTGCAGCTCACAGCACATGTTGTGGATTTTTGGGACCCTTCCTTTCTTTCTCTTCTCTGCATCAATGTATTTAGTATATTTATTTAGAGCATACAGAAGTTTATAACATATCTAACAGAAGTTTCCTGATATCAGTCCTTGTGAAAAATTCCATCTTCTATGCACGATGGTTGCACCTTCAAAGTTAGCAAGGGGCCAATCGAATGGTTGCTCCAGATCATCATGAACTGTTCGCTTCTCCTTTCAGTACCGCAAGCGGATAGATTTCATAATGGCAAGTACTGTCTCAGCTAAGCAACTTTTATTTGCAAACAGAATGATTCACACAGAAGAAAAACATATGGTGCAAAACAGAATCAATAACATACTCTACCTTCAAGCTGGGTTGCCTGGTAAAGGAATTCACAGTTGTTCTAGCACTTCTCAGCAAAAGTTCTTTGAATGGCAATATTGGGAACATTATCCAAATTTATTTGAAATAGCACAATGAATATAAACTGATAAGCAGATAACATTCTGAGTTCTAAAGTCTTTTTATTCACTCAGAACTGATTCTACAATCTACAGACTCACTTTCAAGAGCTGTTTACAATTCATGTTCTCAGTATTATTGTAATTCGAATTAGAATCAGGTTTATTGTCGAAGACATATGTCATGGAATTTGTTTTGTGGTAGCAGTACGGAGCAAATAAAAAACTACTAAGAGCTAAAATATGAAATACAAAATAATAAACAACTAGCTCAAAAAGAGAGCACAAAATAGTGAGGCAGTATTCATGAACCATTCAGAAATCTGATGGTGGAGGGGAAGACACATGGAGTGTTTGTCTTCAGGCTTCTGCATCTCTCCCTGATGGTAGTAATGAGAAGAATCCATATCCTGGGTGTTGAGGAACATTAATGATGGATTCCACTTTGTCGGGGCATCACCTTTTGAAAATATCCTCAGTGGTTGGGAGGTTAATACCCATGGTAGAGCTGGCTCAGTTTAAAACTTCCTGCTGCTTTTCCCGATATGGCGCATTGGTGCCTCCATATCAGATGAATATTCTTCATGGTTCATCCGTAGAAATTTTTTTAAGTCTTTGGTGACATAAAAAATCTCCTCAAACTCCTAAAGAAATATAGCTGCTGGTGTGCCTTCTCCATTATTGAACTGATATGTTGTCCCAAAATAGATCTTAAGAGATATTCACACCTTTACCACTGCTGACCACTTATTGCGGGCTGGTGTGTGTTCTCCTAACTTCCCCTTCCTGAAGTCCACAATCAATTTCTTGGTCTTGCTGATGTTGAGTGGCAGATTGTTGCTGTGATCTATATGACTCTTATATGCCTTCGAATCACCACCTCAGATTCTGCCAACAGCAGTTGTGTCATCAAAGAATTTATAGATGGCATTTGATCTGTGCCTGGACACACAGTCATGAGTGTAAAGAGAGTTGAGCAGCGGGCTAAGCATGTATCAGTGAGATGCGCCATTGTTGATTGTCTGGGAGAAGGAGGTGTTATTTCCAATCCACACTAACTGGTCTGCTGATAAAGAAGTCAAGAATCCAGATGCAGAGAGAGGTACAAAGGCCCAGGTTGTGAAGTTTGCTGATTAATACCAAGAGGATGATTGTATTGAATGCTGTAATCAACAAACAGCAAATAGATATTGTCCAGGTGGTCCAAGGCCATGTGGAGAGCTGGTGGGAATGCAGCTGCTGTAGATCTGTTGAGGAGATAGGCAAACTGCAATGGATCCAGGCCCTTGTGTAAGAAGGAACAGCGATTCAGGAACAGCTTCTTCCCCTCTGCCATCTGATTCCTGAATGGACTTTGAAGCTTTGGACACTACTTCACTTTTTTAATAGTATTTCTGTTTTTGCACATTTTTTAATAATCTATTCAATAACGTAATTGATTTTCTTGTTTATTTATTATTAAGTTTTGTTTTTTTTCTCTCTCTCTCTGCTAGATTATGTATTGCAATGAACTGCTGCTGCTGAGTTAACAGACTTCACGTCACATGCCGGTGATAATAAACCTAATTCTGATTCTGTTTCTGATAATTCTAGCCACGACCAATCATTCAATGTACTTCATCACAGAAGATGTGAGTGCTACCGGGCAATAGTCGTTGGGGTAGCTCACCCTGCTCTTCCTTGGCACTGATGTGATTGATGTGCTTTTGAAACAAGTGGGAAACTCATACTCCAGTAGTGAGAGATTGAAGATGCCTTTGAACTGTCCAGTCAGTGGGTTGGCACAGGTTTTCAGCTAGATACACTATCAGGGCCTGATGCCTTGCGAAGGTTCACTCTCTTGAAACATAAGACCATAAGACATAGGAGCAGAATCAGGCCATTTGGCCCATTGAGTCTGCCCCATTATTCAGTCATGGCTGATTGCTTTTTCCCCTCTTTCCATGGATATTTGTTTTCAGCCAGTACCAACTTTCCCTACTAGCTTCTACTCTCATGTTATTCTTTCAAAATAACTAATATTGAAGAAGACCTTTCAGCCCCACTCCCCAGACTTCTCCCTGTAAACTTTGATGCCGTGGCCAATCAAGAGCTTACCAAGCTCTGCCTTAAATGCACCCAATGACCCGGCCTCCACAGTCTGCACATTTATTTCTACTACTAAACTGCATGACCATGCATTTTCCAACATTGTATTTCATTTGTCACTTTCTTGTCTACTCTCCTAATCTGTCTAAGTCCTTCTGCAGCCTACCTGTTTCCTCAACACTACCTGCCTCTCCATCAATCTTTTGTATCATCTGCAAACTTGGAAACAAAGCCATCTAAGTCATTGATATACAGCATATAAACATTTGGTCCCAACACCGTTAGCCACTGGCAACCAAATAGAAAAGGATTCTTTGGGGAGACTGCCTGCTGGCCGCTGATGGAGTAACAGCTCTCTACTGCTGCTCCTAATTTACTTACTTTCCTCTCCAACCTTTTGAAATACTATTGTTAGACGGGATATTATTTTAATATGACTACCAAAGCAGCCTTGGAAGCTATTACGAGTTCAATTCAAAAGCTTACTGAGGAGTTTCAACAGTTTAGAAAAGAAATCCGTGCTGACATTAAACAATTAGGTACGAAACTAGAAGATATTTAAGCAATTCTAACCGAACATGGTAAGAAGATAAAGGAACATGAAAATGTTATTACTTTACTGGACGGGAGAATGGATGATATGCAAAAGCTATATGAAAAACAATTTAAGACAAATGAAATGATGAGACGAAAGATTATTGATTTGGAAAACAGAAGTAGGAGAAACAACTTATGAATCTTGGAACTTAAAGAACTAATGGAAGGAGAGAATCCTAAAGAATTCTTTGCAAATCTTTTGATGGTACTATTCCCTGATATTATAAAGTCTCTGCCTTTGATTGATCGTGCTCACAGGTCACCTATCTACCAATTGGCTGCAAAAGATCAGTCATTATATGTTTCCATGAATTTCAAACAAAGGATCGTCTGATTTGTGCTGCCCGTGGAAAAGGTATGTTTGACTATCAAGATCAAAAGATACGTATTGTTCAAGATTATTCATCAGAAGTTATGGCAGAACGTGCTAAGTTCAAAAAAGTTATGGTGGAGTTATACAGTCAAAATTTTAAGCCCTCTCTTTGTTCTCCGGGTCGACTGAGGATTACATTGGAAGACAGATCATTTAAATGGTTTTATACAAAGGAACAGGCGCAAGAATATTTAGACTTTTAAAAAAAAGTGAATGACTGTATATATACATATAGAATAGATTAAAAATCTTGCAAAACAGAAATACTACATATTAAAAAATGACTGTTTAATAATTTTTAGCATGAATAATTGTTATTTCTGTTTGATAAACCCATCTAAGCTTGATTCTCACTGTATCATTTAGTCTAGGTTGGAAAGTAAATAACCTTGAATTCTTGGAGCGGTCCCAACAGGCTTTCTAAGGGAATGTGTTTAGAGGAAGTAGATAACGGTTGCTCTATGACTGAGTTTCTTTCTTTGGTAGGGGGGAGGAGGGATAGGGAGTCTTTTTTCTTGAAGCTGATTTGGAAATTTAGTCAATTCTGTTGCTTAGTTAATATATTTCAAGGTTTATTATTTGGGTTTGATATACATTTTTCTGATTGCTATTTTAACCTTTCTTATAAGGAGCCTTAAAATGGATCAAAGTATTAATTTACTCAGTTTTAATGTAAAAGGACTAAACCACCCTGTGAAAAGAAATAAGGTTTTTGCCTATATTAAAAAACTTATGGTACCCATTGTTTTTCTTCAAGAAACACATGCATGTAAGTGTGACAATTCACACTTTTTTAATCGATGGAGATGGTCACATTTTCATTCTTCATTTCAGAATAAAGCAAGAAGAGTTTTGATCCTTATAGGTAATAAAGTTGCCTTTGTTCAACATAAAGTAATTACTGATACGAATGGGTGTTTTGTTATGGTATCAGGGAAACTAAATAACAAATTAATGGTACTTGCCATGAATATAGATGACCCAGATTTCTTTGAACATTTTTTTTCATCTTTGCCAGATCTAAATCTGTACTCATTGGTGATGGGTGGAGAATTTAATCGTGGCTCAGATCCAGTTTTAGATTGTTCACCTTTTAAACCAATGATACCAAATAATTCAGCTGTGTTTATTAAATCTTTTTAATGAAATATAGCATTGTTGATGCCTGGCATTTTTTTTTAATTCAGCAGATAAGGAATATTCATTTTTTTCTCGTGTTCATCATACATATTCCAGGATTGATTATTTTTTATTGAAAACCAACTGATTCTATTAGTTCGATCTTGTGAATATAAAGAGATTGTTGTTTCAGATCACACTCTTGTGCTTCAATCTTTATATCTTCCTGATCTTCTTCAAACAAATAGATTTTGGTGATTTAATCTAACTTTGTTATCTTATAAAGATTTTTTTAACATTTATGGAGAGACAAATTACCTTTTTTAGAGGAGAATACTTTTAGAGGAGACTTCTAGTCTTATTAGATGGGATGCCTTTAAGGCGTATATTAGAGAACAAGTTATTTCTTATACTACAAGTTTTAAGAGGAAAGCTAATAAAGAGAGAAGTGATTTAGCTAATCAGCTGAAACAGTTAGACCAAGAGTATGCCTTGGCTCCAGAACCTGCTTTACATAAAAGATGTGTTGAATTTAAAACCAAATATGATCTTCTTTTAACTTATCTAATTGAAACCCAACTCCTAAAAGATAAAAGTCAATTTTATATTCATGGAGATAAAACAGGTAAATTATTGGCTGATCAAATTAAAACCTTTAGAGCTAAACTACAGATTAAAGAAATATGCAAAGCTAATGGTGATAGTACAACTGATTATTTAGAAATAAATGATACTTTCAGAGAATTTTACTCTAAACTTTATAGTTCTGAATCTTCTAAGGATGATACTGTAATGAACAACTTTTTAGATCAAGTAAGTATCCCTACATTTTCTGCTGACAACAGAAAATCGTTGGAACAACCTATTACTTTTGAGGAAATTTTTGTGCGCTCATTACATTTGAGGAAAGCTCTGGGTCCAGACAGATTTTCTGGATAATTTTATAAGACCTTTTCCTCACTGCTTAAACCTCATTTATGTTCAGCTTTTTCAGATTCATTTAAGTCGGGCAGATAGAAACGTAGAAACATAGAAAATAGGTGCAGGAGTAGGCCATTCGGCCCTTCGAGCCTGCACCTCCATTTATTATGATCATCGCTGATCATCCAACTCAGAACACCGCCCCAGCCTTCCCTCCATACCCCCTGACCCCCGTAGCCACAAGGGCCATATCTAACTCCCTCTTAAATATAGCCAATGAACTGGCCTCAACTGTTTCCTGTGGCAGAGAATTCCACAGATTCACCACTCTCTGTGTGAAGAAGTTTTTCCTAATCTCGGTCCTAAAAGGCTTCCCCTCTATCCTCAAACTGTGACCCCTCATTCTGGACTTCCCCAACATCGGGAACAATCTTCTTGCATCTAGCCTGTCCAATCCCCTTAGGAACTTATACGTTTCAGTCAGGTCCCCCCTCAATCTTCTAAATTCCAACGAGTACAAGCCCAGTTCATCCAGTCTTTCTTCATATGAAAGTCCTGCCATCCCAGGAATCAATCTGGTGAACCTTCCCTGTACTCCCTCTATGGCAAGGATGTCTTTCCTCAGATTAGGGGACCAAGACTGCACACAATACTCCAGGTGTGGTCTCACCAAGGCCTTGTACAACTGCAGTAGTACCTCCCTGCTCCTGTACTCCAATCCTCTCGCTATAAATGCCAGCATACCATTCGCCTTTTTCACCGCCTGCTGTACCTGCATGCCCACTTTCAATGACTGGTGTATAATGACACCCAGGTCACATTGCACCTCCCCTTTTCCTAATCGGCCACCATTCAGATAATAATCTGTTTTCCTATTTTTGCCACCAAAGTGGATAACTTCACATTTATCCACATTAAATTGCATCTGCCATGAATTTGCCCACTCACCCAACCTATCCAAGTCACCCTGCATCCTCTTAGCATCCTCCTCACAGCTAACACTGCCACCCAGCTTCGTGTCATCCGCAAACTTGGAGATGCTGCATTTAATTCCCTCATCCAAGTCATTAATATATATTGTAAACAACTGGGGTCCCAGCACTGAGCCTTGCGGTACCCCACTAGTCACCACCTGCCATTCTGAAAAGGTCCCGTTTATTCCCACTCTTTGCTTCCTGTCTGCTAACCAACTCTCCAGCCACATCAATACCTTACCCCCAATACCGTGTGCTTTAAGTTTGCACACTAATCTCCTGTGTGGGACCTTGTCAAAAGCCTTCTGAAAATCCAAATATACCACATCCACTGGTTCTCCCCATCCACTCTACTAGTTACATCCTCAAAAAATTCTATGAGATTCGTCAGACATGATTTTCCTTTCACAAATCCATGCTGACTTTGTCCGATCATTTCACCGCTTTCCAAATGTGCTGTTATCACATCCTTGATAACTGACTCCAGCAGTTTCCCCACCACCGACGTTAGGCTAACTGGTCTATAATTTCCCGGTTTCTCTCTCCCTCCTTTTTTAAAAAGTGGAGTTACATTAGCCACCCTCAAATCCTCAGGAACTAGTCCAGAATCTAACGAGTTTTGAAAAATTATCACTAATGCATCCACTATTTCTTGGGCTACTTCCTTAAGCACCCTGGGATGCAGACTATCCGGCCCTGGGGATTTATCTGCCTTCAATCCCTTCAATTTACCTAACACCACTTCCCTACTAACATGTATTTCGCTCAGTTCCTCCACCTCACTGGACCCTCTGTCCCCTACTATTTCTGGAAGATTATTTATGTCCTCCTTAGTGAAGACAGAACCAAAATAATTATTCAATTGGTCTGCCATGTCCTTGCTCCCCATAATCAATTCACCTGTTTCTGCCTGCAGGTGACCTACATTTGTCTTTACCAGTCTTTTCCTTTTTACATATCTATAAAAGCTTTTACAGTCCGTTTTTATGTTGCCTGCCAGTTTTCTCTCATAATCTTTTTCCCCCTTCCTAATTAAGCCCTTTGTCCTCCTCTGCTGAACTCTGAATTTCTCCCAGTCCTCAGGTGAGCCACTTTCTCTGGCTAATTTGTATGCTGCTTCTTTGGAATTGATACTATCCCTAATTTCTCTTGTCAGTCACGGGTGCACTACCTTCCTTGATTTATTCTTTTGCCAAACTGGGATGAACATTTGTTGCAGTTCATCCATGCAACCTTTAAATGCTTGCCATTGCATATCCACCGTCAATCCTTTAAGTGTCATTTGCCAGTCTATCTTAGCTAATTCACGTCTCATACCTTCAAAGTTACCCCTCTTTAAGTTCAGAACCTTTGTTTCTGAATTAACTATGTCACTCTCCATCTTAATGAAGAATTCCACCATATTATGGTCACTCTTACCCAAGGGGCCTCGCATGACAAGATTGCTAATTAACCCTTCCTCATTGCTCAAAACCCAGTCCAGAATAGCCTGCTCTCTAGTTGGTTCCTCGACATGTTGGTTCAAAAAACCATCCCGCATACATTCCAAGAAATCCTCTTCCTCAGCACCTTTACCAATTTGGTTCACCCAATCTACATGTAGATTGAAGTCACCCATTATAACTGCTGTTCCTTTATTGCACACATTTCTAATTTCCTGTTTAATACCATCTCCGACCTCACTACTACTGTTAGGTGGCCTGTACACAACTCCCACCAGCGTCTTCTGCCCCTTAGTGTTACGCAGCTCTACCCATATCGATTCCACATCTTCCCGGCTTATGTCCTTCCTTTCTATTGTGTTAATCTCTTCTTTAACCAGCAACACCACCCCACCTCCCCTTCCTTCATGTCTATCCCTCCTGAATATTGAATATCCCTGAACGTTGAGCTCCCATCCCTGGTCACCCTGGAGCCATGTCTCTGTGATCCCAACTATATCATAATCATTAATAACAATCTGCACTTTCAATTCATCCACCTTATTACGAATGCTCCTTGCATCAATCTTTTGCCCTCAATCTTTTTATGAGGCTTCCATTTTGCTCATTCTTGAGAGGAATAAGGATCCAACTGAATGCTCTTTTTATAGACCAATTTCTTTACTTAATGTTGACGCTAAGATCTTATCTAAAGTTCTGGCCCATAAGATTGAAAATATTTTACCACCTGTCATTTCTGATAACCAAACCAGATTCAACAAAAATCGATATTCTCAGTTTAATATTTGCTGGTTAATAATTGTTATTTATTCTCCTTCTAGCACAGTATTGGAATGTATGGTATCCCTAGATGCTGAGAAAGCTTTTGACAGAGTTGGATGGAATTATTTATTTAAAACGTTAGAAAAATTTAATTTTGGACCTGTTTTCATTCAATGGATTAAATTACTTTATTTATCCCCTTCTGCTAGGGTTATCACTAATTTTCATAACTCCAAACAATTTAAACTGCAATGTAGCACTAGACAAGGTTGTCCATTGAGCCCTTTACTTTTTGATCTGGCCTTAGAACCCTTAGCCATTGCTTTTGGAGAATCTAATGATATCACCAGTATTTTAAGGAGAGACGCTATTCATGAAGTCTCGTTGTATGCTGATGATTTGCTGTTTTTATTTCTAATGTTGAGACTTCATTACCCCATGTGCTTTTTTCACTCTCCTGTTTTAGCCAGTTTTCAGGTTATAAACTAAACCTACATAAATGTGAATTTTTCCCTTTGAACAACTTGATATCAACAAATTCTAACCTTCCTTTTAAAATTGTAAGAAACCGATTTACTTATTTAGGTGTAACAACTACTAAAAGTTATAAGTGTCTATTTAAAGAAAATTTTCTTACTCTATTGAATCATGTAAAAAGAATACTATTAAATTGGTCGCCTCTTTTGTTATCATTAATTGGTCGAATTAACTCTATCAAAATGAATAATTACCTAAATTTATATATCTTTTTTAGGCATTGCTGGTTTTCATTCCTAAATCCTTTTTTGATTCTCTTGACTCTATTGTATCTTCTTATATATGGAAGAATAAACGTTCTAGATTAAATAAAATTCATTTTCAGAAAGATAAGAAGAATGGAGGATTAGCCTTGCCACTTTTTAGATTTTGTTATTGGACTGTTAATATAAGAAACCTTACACTTTGGTTATATTATATAAATTGTGAGGATTGCCCGGTGTGGGTATTCTTAGAAGCTAATTCTGTTAATAAATTCTCCATTATTTCTCTTCTTGAATCCACACTTCCTTTGTCTTTGAGTAAGTTAACTGATAATCTGGTAGTTAAGCACACTATAAGGGTTTGGATACAATTCTGAAAATATTTTGGCTTATTGAGATTTTCTCTTTAAAGTCCCATTTTTTCTAATTATTTTTTAAACTCTCTATGATTGATGTGGCTTTTAAAGAATGGGATAGATTAGGTATTAAATGCTTTCAGGACTTGTTTTTAGAGGGAAGTCTTTTTCGTTTGAGCAATTGTCAACTAAATATAGCTTACCCAAAACTCATTTTTTTTGATATCTACAAATAAGAGATTTTTCTACAGTCTCAAATAAGTACATTTCTTAAAAGTCCTGGTAAGAATCTACTAGATGTAATTTTTAATCTGAAACCTTTTTATAATGGATATATCTCTAATATTTATAATAAGCTGTAGGGAATGAGAAGTGTTCCTTTAGATAAAATTAAAAATCTTTGTGAACAAAATTTACAGACTTCAATTTCTGAGGAAACTTGGAATCAAATTTTTAAATTGGTCAACACCTCATCATTATGTGCCCATTACTCTCTCCTTCAATTTAAAGTTGTCCATGGTGCCCATATGACTAAGGATAAGTTGTCTCATTTTTATTTAGGTATATCTCCGTATTGTGATAAATGTAATAATGAAGAAGCTTTACTCATTCATATGTTTTGAACATGTCCAAGTCTTGGAAAGTATTGGAAAGAAATATTTCAAACCTTTTCAATACTTTTTAAAGTAAATTTCAAGCCTAGTCCTTTGACTGCTTTATTTGGTATTGTTGGAGGAAATGATATTATTTTGGAGCCATCTGATTAGCACATTTTGGCTTTTATGTCTCTTATGACCAGAAGGACGCTTGTGCTTAAATGAAAAGATGTGGCCCCTCCTATTCATGCTCAATAGTTATGAGATGTAATGTCATGTTTAAATTTAGAGAAGATTCAATGTTCAATCTTTGAATCTAATCAAGACTTTCAAGCATTGTGGGGACCTTTTCTGAATTATTTTGAAAAAGCTTTGATCTGCTGTTAAAGCACAGATGATAACCAACAACCTTTTTTCTTTTTTTTCTACTAATCAGCTTCAGTCTTGGCAGTGGGTTAGATTTTTTTAAATAATAAAATTATTATTTTTCAATGTTACGAACTAATTGACTTGTACGAGTATAAGGTAAGGAGTGATTTAGCTTAATGTATTGACATATATATTTTTTCCTGTACTCTGTATTCATATATATTCAGTAACTTTCCTGTAATACCACAGGTCTTTAACTTGGTAAGCAGTCTCATGTGTGGTACCTTGTTAAAGGCCTTCTGAAAGTCCAAATATACAACATCCACTGCATCTCCTTAATCTATCCTGCCTGTAATCTCCTGAAAGGATTCCAACAGGCTCATCAAGCAAGATTTTCCTTTAAGGAAACCATGTTGACTTTAACCTCCCTTGCTCTGTGTCACCAAGTACTCCATAACCTTATCCTTAACAATTGACTCCAATATCTTTCCAACCACTGAGGTCTGGCTAACTGGTCCATAATTTCCTTTCTGCGGCCTTCCTCTTTTCTTAAAGAGTGGAGTGATATTTGGAATTTTCCAGTCCTCTGGTACCATTCCAGTGTCAAATGATTTTTGAAAGATCATTACTAATGCCTCCACAATCGCTACCGCTACCTTTTTCAGAACCCTAGGGTACAGTTCATCTGGTCCAGGTGAAATATGTACCCTTAGGTCTTTCAGCTTTTTGAGCACCTTCTCCCTTGTAATAGTAACTGCACCCACTTCTCTTCCCTCACAACCTTCAACATCTAGCACACTTCCACAGTGAAGACTGATGCAAAATACCCCATTTAGTTCATCTGCCTTCTCCTTGTCCACCATTATTGTTTCTCTGGCCTCATTTTCTAGCAGTCATATATCCACTTGTTCTGACTTGGGCCTCTGAGACATATCACAAGGTCACCAGATGCCGAGGGGATTTGCACAGGTATAACTTTATTCTCCCTTTCAAATCCTGAATAAGAGGCATCCAGCTCATTGAGGAGCGAGGTATTACAATCATTTATGTTTTGCCTTGTAGGAAGTAAAGGTCTTCGAAGATTGCCAGAGCTGAAGTGCATCCAACTATCTCTCTAACTACAATTGTACTGAGTTTTAGGTTTTAAGATAGTCTTCTATAGATCATACCTGGACTTCTTGCAGAGTTTGTCTTCTTTTACACATTGGTGTTTGTCAGTTTATGTATAGTTTTTCATAAAATTGCATTTCTCTTTTTGCTGTAAATGTTTGCAAGAAAATGAATCTCAAGGTAGTACATGGTAATGTAAATGCATTTCAATAATAAAACTACTTTGACTTTTTTTGCTTTGACCTATTAATTTTTTTGAAGATGACATATCCTCAGGGTTGATTATCTGATTAGGGCAATATTGTCAGTTGACAAAGATTCACATTCTGAAATGCGATAAGGTTTAAATGTTTTGCAATACGCAATCCTGCTAAATTTAATGACATAGCAATGGCAAAGAATAAACATAAATGTGATCCTGATTATTGAATTAAGAAATCATTTCCCTACTGGTTTCCCTACAAGCCATTAATTCCTGATGAGAGCACTCTGGTGCCCAGAGACAGTTGAATTATCTTTGGGCCCATGATTCTGTCAGAGCTGCTGGACCCTCTATTCTTGTGCAATGTAGTAAGTCCTTAAGGTGAAGTTTCCTGCTTTCACTAACCCAACTGGTACCTCTGTTACTGTGGGCTACATTTGAGTTTGAGGGAGCCACAACCACAATAATGCTCATACTGCTGCAGTCACATTCTAAGGATGACACTTAAAGACCAACCCAAAAAAATCCACTTTTCAAGAAGGGAAAGAGATGGAAGAAAGAAAATTATGGGCCAATTAGTCTGACCTCAGTGGCTGGGAAGACGTAGGAGTCATTTGTTAAGGATGTGGTTTTGGGGTACTTAGAGGCACATGATTAAATAGGACATAGTCAGCATGGTTTTCTTAAGGGAAAATCTTGCCTGACAAACATGTTGGAATTCTTTGAAGATATAACAAGCAGGATAGTCAAAGGAAAATCAGTTGATGTTGACTACTTGTTTTTCAAAAGGCCTTTAATAAGGTGTCACGCATGAGGCTGCTTAACAAGTTAAGAGCCTATTGTATTACAGGAACAATTCTAGCATGGATGGAACATTGACTGTTTGGCAAGAAGAAAAGGGTGGGAATAAAAGTAGCCAGTGACTAGTGGTATTCCACAAGGGTCTGTATTGAGACCGTTCATTTTTATGCTATGTCAATTATTTGGATGATAGAATTGATGGCTTTATGGTCAGGTTTGGGGACAATACGAAAATAGGTAGAAGGGAAGGTAGTGTTGAAGAACCAGAAAGGTTACAGAAGACAGATTAGGAAAATAGGCAAAGAATTGGCAGATGGGATACATTGTCGAGAAATGTATGATCATGCACTTTGTAGAAGAAATAAAAGTGTAGACTATTTTCTAAGTGGAGAGAAAATTCAAAAATCTGAGGAATAAGGGGACTTGGGAGTCCTCATGCAAGATTCCTTGAAGGTTAACTTGTAGGCTGAGTCGGTGGTGAGGAAGGCAAATGCAATGTTCTCATTCATTTCAAGAGGATTAGAATATAAAAGCAAGGATATCATTTTGAGGTTTGAAAGGCATTGTTGAGTCTTTACTTGGAGGATTGTGAACAGTTTTGGGCCCCTTATCTAAGAACAGTTGTGCTGACATTGGAGAGGGCTCAAAAGAGGTTCATGAAAATGATTCCAGGATTGAAAGGTTTATCATATGAGGAGCGTTTAATGGGTCAGTGCCTTACTCACTAGCATTCTGAAGAATGAGGGGGGATCTTATTGAAAACTATCAAATATTAAACCTTGAAAGAGTGGATGTGAGGAGGATGGTTCCTATCGTGGGGGTGCCTAAGACCAGGGAACACAGTCATCCATTTAGAATGGAAATGAGGAGGAATTTCTTCAGCCAGAGAGGGGTGAATCTGTAGATTTTTTTTGCCACAGGCAGCTGTGAAGGCCAAGTCATTGGGAATATTTAAGGGAGAGGTTGGTCATTTTTGATTTGTCAGTGCATGAAGGGATATGGGGAAAAGGCAGTAGACTAGGACTGAGAGGGAAATGGATCAACCATGAATAAATGGTGGAGCTGACTCGATGGACCAAATGGCCTAATTCTTCTCCTGTATCTTATTGTCTTATTGATTCCCAAGACCCTATGCACCTTGGATTTATTTTCTCTTCAGGTTTAGAAAATAGTCTATGTTTTTATTCCTTCTACCAAAATGCACGACCACACACTTCCTGAGACTGTATTCCATCTTCCACTTACTTGGCCAGACTCCTAATCTACCTAAGTCCTTCTGCAGTCTCCCTGCTTCTTAAACTCCTCCTGCCCTGCCTCCTATCTTTTTATTATTCGCAAACTTGGCCACAAAGCTATCAATTCTGTCACCCAAATCATTGACATAGAACATAATAAGTAATGGTCCAAACAATGATCCCTGTGGAGCACCGCTAGTCACGGGCAGCCAGTCTCGCTCTTTGCCCCTTGCCAATCAGCCAATTCTCTATCCATGCTAGCATTCTTCCTGTAATACCATGGATTCCTATCTTGTTAAGCAACCTTATGTATGGCACTTTGTCAAAGGCCTTCTGAAAATCCAGGTACACGACACCCACTGATTCTCCTTTGTCTATTCCGCTTGTTATTTCCTCCAAGTTCCTTGAAACCACATCCTTTACAATTGACCTCAGTATCTTCCCAACCACTTTGTCAACCACTGACTAGCCTATAATTTCCTTTCTCTGCCTTCCTCCCTTCTTGAAGACTGGAGAGACATTTGTAACTTTCCACTCTTCTGTAACCATGCCTGAATCTACTGATTATTGAAAGATGCCCCTACAATCTCTTCAGCCACCTCTTTCAGAACCCTGCGGTGTCATGCATCTGGTGCAGGTGACTTATCTACTTTGAGATGTTTCAGTTTCCCAAGCACTTTCTCCCTCTGCTCTCATTTCTGCCACCGACACGCTCAAATTTCCAGCAAACTTCTAGTGTCTTCCATAGTAT
This sequence comes from Mobula birostris, assembly GCF_030028105.1. NCBI lineage: Eukaryota > Metazoa > Chordata > Chondrichthyes > Myliobatiformes > Myliobatidae > Mobula > Mobula birostris. Next base: position 15,168,883 of record NC_092393.1, read on the forward strand.
TTTGCCTGGCGCAACTTATGTTACGTACCCCATAACTGGGTTGCCAAACCAGCAGAAATGGACCACTTAGTTGGAGTCTAGATTACTGGAACTAAGAAAATTTTATTAAAGAAATAAGTAACACAGTACTCTAATAGTAAGGATATAATGCAACAGGTTAGCAATAAATAAACACACATGTACACAGAACTAGGATAATAGGATCAATCAAGCTCTATCGCAGTCTAGGGGGAAAATGATCAGTCTCAAGTGACACAGAGTTCAGTTCAGTTTCAGTTTGCAGTAATCGCTGTCGTGCCGTTGGGGGGAGAGAGAGAGAGGGAATGCTGATATTCAAATAGGATTCAACAGACGGACCTTTGTTCTTCGCAGTTAGCTATCGGCGCGAGCCCTTTTTAATATCTTCAGAGGTCACCAACTGTGACCCCTCCATTTCAGATACAATCGTTCTTCTGCGGTGAACCCGGCACCCAGGCAAGGGTGGACACACACACCAGGTTCCCGCCGACCGTACCTTCTCACCCTGTGAGTCTATGGTTGGTCCCGCGATCAGACCTCCAAAACTCTCACCAAATTGTGGGGGCACACCGCTTTTCCAGAGACTCGTTATCTCGTGGTGTCGTGTGTGTCCCTTGCCTTAGCGAACCTGTTCCTTTTATCCCCCTGCTGGGGTATCGCCTGTCCATCAAACTTCAAACAGTTCAGGTTCAAAGCAACCAGTCTCTGACAATACTCGGAACTGTCTCCCCTTTCGGTAATCTCTCTCGTCTCCCATTAACATTTCTGGATGTTCCTCCATTGTCTTTCTCTTATCTCTCTTATCGGCATCAATCTTCTGATAACTTGGTCACACAAAATACTTACTAAGCTCATCTGAAATTTCCTTGTCCCCAATTTTATCTTTCCATGGTTCATCTTCCAGCAGTTCAATATCTACTCTCACCTCTCTTTTACTCTTTATATATCTAAAAAATCTTGGTATTCTCTTTGATATTATTGGCTAGCTTACCTTCATTTTTTTCATTTTTTCCCTCTTATGGCTTTTTTGTTGCTATCTGTTGGTTTTAGGAAGTTTCCCAATCCTCTAAATTCCCACTAATTTTTGCCCTTGTTTTTGTTTTTATGTTGTCTTTGACTTCTCTTTTGAGCCACATTTGCATAATCCTACCTTTAGAATACTTCTTCTTCTCTGGGATGTATCTATCCCTTGCCTTCCAAATGGCTCCAGAAACTCCAGCCATTGCTACTCTGCCATCATCACTGCTTGTGTCCCCTTCCAAATAAGTAAATGTTTCTGACACTTGAAACAAAAAGGGTTCTGGACATGCTCCTCAAGACACTAAGGGAGGCCACAGATAGGTCAGAGTAGAAGGGTATAGAATTTTAGTGATGCCAATATTAAGCTCAGGACTGTCCTAGAGACTGAATGGAGGTATCCTGCAGAGTGAACATTCAATCCCTATTTTATTATCGTGTCCCCTAGGTTGGAGAAACGAAGTGCAGATAAATTGACTGTCACTAAGCTTGAGGAATGACATCTAATCTTCTTTTAACTAATGCTAATTTTTCAACTTTTTGCTCAATTTGGATCTATTCTCATTTGATTCTGGATCCGTTTTGCTTCTTTTTTATTCAGGCACTCAATGTTTATTTGCATCCTCTGCTATTTCTTAATTCTCTATTATAATTTCTTCTTTCTCATTCTGTTAGGGACACATTAACTTTAGCTTGTTTTTTTCACTTTTACCTACCTATAAGTAATTTACAATCCCTTACATTGTTTTGCTAACTTTCTCTTGTATTTTTCTAACTCTATCTTTATCAATGTCTAGGTCATTCTTTACTGAATTCTTTAACTAGTAGCCATTAGCTGTTTACCACCATGTCTTTTAATATAGTTTCAAATTTGTCATAACCAATTACACCTTATACCTTCCTGGCTTGCTGGTTTCAGATTGAACTAAACCAATCTTGATATAAACTACTGTAATATGGTTATTCTTCCTAGTGGCCCTCTAACTGCCAGAGTATCATTTAAATGTTCCTAATTGAATAATACCAAATCTCACAGGAGAAGCCAGGGAGTGGTCATAGATGGTTGCCTCTCTAGCTGGAAGCCTGTGACTAGTGGTGTGCTGAATGGAGCGGTCCTGGGTCTATTGCTGTTTATCATCTACAGTATGTCAATGATCTGGGTGATAATGTAGTAAACTGGCTTTCCAAATTTGTAGATGACATCAAGATTGGGGATGTAGTCGACAGCGAGAAAGGCTATGAAAGCTTGCAGTGGGATCTGGACCAGCTAGAAAAATGAACTGAAAAAATGCAATTTATTGCGGTGTAATACAATTTAATGTGTGCGGTGTTGCATCTTGGCAGAACAAAAGAGGGTTGGAATTCCCCGTGAATGGTTAAGCACCGAGGAGTGCAGTGGAACAGAGGGATCATTCAATGCATTTACACAATTCCTTGAAGGTGGTGTCACAGGTAAATTGGGATGTAAAGAGAGCTTTTGGCACTTTGGCCTTTATAAATTAAAGTATTGAGTTGAAAGAGAGCAGAGAAAATTCACAAGGATGCTGCCAGGGCATAAAGACCTGAGTTATAAGGAAAAGTTGAATAGGTTAGGACTAGAGCAGAACATTTTTTATGCCATGGGCTCCTACCATTAACCGAGGGATCTGTGGTCCCCTAGTTTGGAACCCCTACCCTAGAATGTAAGAGAATGAGGGGAGATTTGATAGAGGGATACAAAATTTTGAGGGGTGTAGATAGAGTAAATACAAGTAGGATTATTTCCACTGAGGTTGGTGGAAACTGAAACTAGAGGGTGAAAGGTGAAATGGTTAAGTGGAACACGAGGGGGAACTTCTTCACTCAGAGTGTGGTGAGAGTGTGGAACGAGCTGGCAGCAGAAGTTGTGCCTTTGAGTTTAATTTCACCATTTAAGAGATATTTGAATAGATACTGTGCATGGATGGGAGGAGTATGGAAGGATCTGGTCTTGGTGCTGTTTGATGGTACTAGGCACATTAATAATTTGGCATGAACTAGATGGGCCAAAGGATCTGTTTCTGTGTTTTATGACCCTATGACTTTAAAATAGCCTTTTTTGATGTGGACTCGCAACCTACTGATTTAAAAAAAACTGTCTCTTGTTTGCTGCAAGAATTCTTGGTCTTCTCTATTACTACTGATTTGGTGTTCCCAGTTTAAAGTGGACATTGTATTACCTTTGTTACATGTGCCCCAGTATCTTCATCTACAATACCACCACTGTATGAGGTCTGCAGATGACTCCGGCTGGGGTCCTTTGGCTGTACTCAAAATGGTTCCTTTTCTGGAGTTTTTGAACTAGGAACCTTGATCTGCTGTGCCATACAGTTTTGTAGTGAGGCAAAAATATCAAACTCAAAACCCTTTTATGAACCTGACTACAAGTTGGTCAAACTGGATTAAGATGACAGATTTCATTCTTTGATGGATATTGGTGAAACGTGTGAGTTTTCACAACAAATCAATCATTTGATGTTGACATAGGATACTGCAGATGTTGGAATCTGGAGCAACAAGCAAACTGCTGGAAGACTCAGGCACCATACGAGGACAGAAAGGAACAATGGACATTTTGGGTCAGAGATTGGAAGCATCAACTGTCCATTTCCCTCTACAGATGCTACCTGACCCGCTGAGTTCCAAAAGCAGCCCATCTTTTGTAAAGGTTTATGATTTCCACATGTTCAAAGATACAGTGACAATCTTGTCTTGCATACTGTTGAACCAGATCACATCATTACATAGCACATTCAGCTGGAATAACGTGAAACAACTACAATACAAAATAAAGTGTACAAGTTACCAAATAAGTACAGCGCAGGTAAACGAGAGTATTTTCCAACTTCAAGATTTATTTAATTCTTTCAATCCAAATTCCATGCTTGCTATGGATAGATTCAAACTCATCCACATAAAAGGACAAACTCCTCACATGTTTCAAAATATTAACAATGGATGCACACTCAGAAACATCGATTGCAAAGAGAACAGCTGAGCAGTCAACACTTACAATCCAATGTACAACATATAGTGAAATACGTGCATTAATATCACGTAGCTGCAAACCAGATCAGTGAGGTTTGGGGGGTGGCATTGGTGGGGAACATTCAGCCAAGAGACGGTAGCTTAACTACCAACAGGAGAGCTCATCTTTTGCAATTTCCTTTGGCAAGACATGGAAGGGGTTGGAATATTTTAAATGTGGGTCCAGTGATACACACAAAATGCTGGAGAAACTCAGCAGGCCAGGCAGCATCTATTGAAAAGAGTAAACAGTCAACGTTTCTGGCTGAGATCTTTCATCAGGACTGGAAAAAAAAGATGAGAAGTCCGAGTAAGAAGGTCGGGGAGAGGAGGAAGAAGTACAAGGTAGTACTTCTGGAAGTACTGGGAGAGGAGGAAGGATGAATTAAAGAGCTGGGAAGTTGATTGGTGAAAGAGATAAAAGGATGGAGAAGGGGGAATCTGATAGGAGGAGGTGGAGGACCATGAAAGAAAGGGAAGGGGGAGGAGCACCCGAGGGAGGTGATGGGCAGGTAAGGAGATAGGGTGAGAGAGGGAAGTGGAAATGGGTAATGTTGAAGGAGAGGCGGGGGGCAATTACCGGAAGTTTGAGAAATCAGTGTTAATGTCATCAGACTGGAGGCTACCCAGACAGAATATAAGAGGTTGCTCCTCCAACCTGAGCGTGGCCTCATCGCAATAGTAGAAGAGGCCTTAGACTGACTTATCAGACTGGGAATGGGAAGTAGAATTGAAATGGATGTTTGTGATAAGCTAGTGATGCTTGATGCATAAGAAAGCAACCTATATACAGCTTTGGTAGCAACTGATGAAGCATGCAAATAATAAATTCACCCACTGTGAGCAAAGCCATGTGAGGACATACAGATGCATAAGTGACAATCGATTATATTATTCCACTGTATTTAAGGCACAGTGTGCTGCACATTAATTCTGTACAGTGAATGTTCTAATTAATTCCTTGCAAGGCTGGAGTTTATACTATTCTGGGATTTACAGTATATGCTAATTGCACAGATTCTTATTAATTACTTTGGTTGTTTTCTCAGCCATTATCTATCAGCTCTCTGAACCTTCACCATGGTTTTCAGTTGGGCGCTGGGCGCTCGGAGAGATTCGGCGGGAGGCTGTGGTCGAGTGGTCGGCGACTTGGGTCGGCTCCCCCACCGGTCTTAGTCTGGTGAGGAGGGTGTGAGGACACCCAGCAGGACTAGAAAAAGCAAGACCTGACAAAGGGCAGATGAGCTCCTTGTGAGCCAACGGCCATCTTCCGTGGAAGAGATTAAAGCCTCACCACGTATCTACGAATCGTATGCTATGCACCTAGTTAGAAGAGACATGATGAACTTGGGCGCTGCACCGTGTGCCTGGACCTGCCCAAGGCCTCCGCCTAAGGAAGGGTCGAGCTCGAAGAAGTGGCTGCGGCGGGAGGCCGACACAACCTCGGGCTCGAGTTCGGCAGGGGCAGCAACGGGCAACGCCAAGGCGGCCAGCGAGAACAAACTGGAGAAGAGGTTGTACTTGGTGCTGTTGTAAGGTTGAAGAAGATAGAGGTGCATAGCCACCAACCCCGGAATCGGGACGGCACCCACTATCCGACTGACCTTCATAATATAGAAAGCTTTGTTAAAACAGTGAAAATAAACTGTTACTTGGTAATAGAATCTGAATGGATCTCTGCCCTCTAGATCAGTTATCCTTGGGGTGTTTCAAAGGTTAAAAGCTACTAGGGTTACAAACCACTGAAATGTGCCCTTATTACCAATGCAACAATGTATTTAAAGATAAAGTGGCATTTATAGAGACTTTAAACTTCTACTAGAAGAGGATTATTCTCCAGCTAAAGACATTTTTGATTTTAGTTTTATTGTTTTGCCTAACAGAATCAGATTAAACTAGTAAGGGAATTCATAATAGCAAAGAAATATTTGAATTTCAAGTATGGAACTGGAAGGGAGCCACTGAGCCATTTGTGTATGATGGGTGGTACTAACAGAGCTGCTGCCTCACAGTACCGGAGCCCTGAGTTCATTCCTGACCTTGGCTCCTGTCTGTGTGGTAATTGTACTTCCTCTCTCTGGATGCTCTGCATTTCTTCTACCTTCCAAGGATATGTGGGTTGGTGTTAATTGGCCATTGTAGATTGCCCTCTGGGTGTAGTTGAATGATAACATCTGGAGGGACTTAATGACAATGTGGGGAGAATATGAAGTGGGATTCGTGTTGTATTAATGTAAATGGTTTGTTGATGTTCAGTACAGTATTGGTGGGCAAAGAGCCTGTAACTCTGCTCTGTCTCTGTACAACTCTGTATGTGTTCTATATGTCAGGCCTGCACAGGCAGGCAACTCCCAAGCTAACAGGAGCCACTTGCCACTCGTTTTCAATTCATCACTTGCAGCCGATTTAAACCCACAGCCCTTATTGACTCATCGAACCAGCCAGCCTCAACCAGAGCCTCTGAGGCAGAGTGTGGCTGGAATGCAGATCTGCTGCTGGCCCAGTACTACCACGGCCTCTCAGAGTGCTTGAAGATGAACTGAAAACCAGGGAGATGTCCACTGATATTGAAAGCCTCATCACTCCGGCCCTCCATTTCAGACTGTGGGCCCTCATTAGCAACTCCTGCAGATATCATGCAGTTATGGAGAGCCCCCTTAACCCTTCAATAGCATGAGAATCGGCAGAGAAACAACTTGTGTGCTTACTGTGGAGCAGCCAATGCCCACTGGGAAAATGGCACTGTCAGGCAGACATGAGGGGCCTTCTAACTGGTAAGCTCCCCTGGCCATTCGTACCAGCAGCATCGCCCAACTCACTCTCTCTTTGTTCTTCTCCATACCCCGATGGTTCTACATGCATGGGAGTTTCTGATGCATTCAGTCACAGCAGGCAACTTTCTGAACCAGATTCTGTGTGTACAACTTGGACTCTCTACCAAGGCTATCGTTCAAGCATTCTGCATCATGGCTGTTGATGGATATCCCTTTGGGTCCGGGGTGGTTAGAGCACGCACATGGCCTGTGCACATGAGCATTGGAGAGCACCACGAGTCCGACCAAATCCTCATTATTGACTCACCCAACTCTCCGCTCATCTTGGGTTACACCTGGCTCTCCACTCGTGACCCTCACTTTGCCCGGTCAACTGGTTCACTGTAAAGTCGGGGACTTACCTGCCGGACCACCTGCCTGCAACCTCCGTTGACTCCAACTCATAAATCCATGGAGTCTGAAGAAACCTTCAACTTCACCAGACTCCAGCAAGACTACCACATCTTAATCTCCACCTTCAGTGAAAGGGGAACCAGCACCCTGAAGCCTTACAGATTACACGACTGCATGATCAACCTTTTCTCAGGAACCACCATTCCCCGAGGTCATGTGTTCCTTCTCTCTCCTTCCGAGACTCAAGCTATGAATGACTACATTTCCAAAGTGCTATAGTACGGTTTCATTCGGCCATCCCAGTCACAGCCGATGCAGGATTCTTCTTTGTCAAAAAGAAAGATGAGGGTCTCTGTACCTGCATCAACTACTGTGGACTCAATAAAATCACCATTAAGAACTACTACCCTCTCGCCTTGATGGATAGCACATTGAAACAGTCCTTGGGGCCCAGACCTTCACCATACTGGATCTTCAGTGCGTGTACAACCTGATCTGTATACTACTAGTATACTACTAGTTTCTACGATTTTCTTAGCACTCTCTGTTCAAGTAGCTGATAGTCACATCAGATACGATAGACTAGCCCTTCTGAACTTCGGAATGTTGGCATTTACCCACTATGAGCTGCCTTTCCTACGTTGGGAGCTCCTGCCTGTGCATCCATGGGAGACTCATCTCTACCTCAGAAGAAGAACCGGAGGTGAGGGGGAAGGGCCGGCATCCTGGTGAGGCTGAGATGGCGTGCAAATCGACCGCTGCTCCCTACAATACTCCTAGCTAACCTTCAGTCCCTGGACGACATTCTTTGTGAACTGACAGCCAGAGTCTCTTATCAGTGGGAAAGAGAGGAATGCAATGTTTTGTGCTTTGTGGAGACCTGGCTGAAGGAGGAGATACCAGATCATGCTTTTGAGCCCCACACATCAAAGTTGCTGGTGTACGCAGCAGGCCAGGCAGCATCTGTAGAAAGAGGTACAGTTGACGTTTCAGGCCGAGACCCTTCGTCGGAACTAACTGAAGGAAGAGTTAGGAAGAGATTTGAAAGTGGGAGGGGGAGGGGGAGATCCAAAATGATAGGAGGAGACAGGAGGGGGAGGGATGGAGCCAAGAGCTGGACAGGTGATTGGCAAAGGGGATATGAGAGGATCATATGAGAAAGACCCTCCCCCCAACCTTGTCTTTCTCCCCGGACCTCCTGTCCCATGATCCTCTCATATCCCCTTTGCCAATCAAGAAAAGAAACTACGATCTGTGCAAAGCTATCAAGGCTGCAAAACAACAATACATGGACAAGACTGAGTCAAGATTAACAATGAATAGCACATGCGAATTGTGGCGTGGGCTGCATACCATCACAAACTTCAAAGCCAAACGTTGTGGTGCTGCCAACATCGTGGCTTCTCTCCCAGATGAACTCAATCACTTTTATGCTCGGTTCGATGTCGTTAACTCTGAGCCTCTGAGGAAAGCCACTGCTACGACCTACAGCCTATTCATCTCTGAGACAGGTACGCAGATGTTTCGAACATCGACATCCCAGGGCGAGTACTCAGGATGTGCGCAGCACAGCTGGCAGGTGTGCTAACTGACATTTTTGATCTCTTCCTCTCCCAGTGTAAAGTGCCTTCCTGCTGTAAATTATCCACCATTGTCCCTTACCAAAAAAGACCAAGATAACATGCCTGAATGACTGGCATCCTGCCATACTCACCTCAATAATAAGCAAACGCTTTGACAGGCTGATCAAGGGTTACATCTGCAGCTTGCTACCACCCAAACTGGACCCCCTACAATTCGCCTACCGACACAACTGATCGACAGACAACGAACGCAATAGCTGCTGTTCTACACACCGTCCTTACACATCTGGAGAAGAAGGATGCTTATGTGAGAATGCTGTTCTTGGACTACAGTTCAGCACTCAACACCATAGTTCCACCCAGGCTCGACAAGAAGCTCAGAGACCCCAGCCTCAGCCCTGCCTTATGCAGCTGGATCCTGGACTTCCTATCAGATTGCTGACAGATGGTAAGAGTGGGCTCCCTCACCTCTGCCCCCTTGACTCTCAATACAGGAGCCTCTCTGGACTGTGTATTAAGTCCCCTCCTTTACTCCCTGTGTATCCATGACTGTGTCACCAGCCACAGCTCTAATCTGCTAATTAAGTTTGCCGACGACACTACATTGATTGGCCTTATCTCAAACAATTACGAGGTGGCCTACAGGGAAGAAGTCATCTCTCTGACACAGTGGTGTCAAGAAAACAACCTCTCCCTCAATGTCGCAAAAACAAAGGAACTGGTTATGGATTACAGGAGGAATGGAGACGGGTTAACCCCTATTGACTTCAATGGATCTGGGATTGAGATTGTAAACAACTTTAAGTTCCTCAGCATCCACATTAACAAGGACCTCACATGGTCTGTACACAACAGCTGTGTCGTGAGAAAGGCACAACAGTGCCTCTTTCACCTCAGAGATTGAGGAAGTTTGGTATGAGCTCCCAATTCCTAAGAATTTTCTACAGGGGCACAATTGAGAGCATCCTGACTGGCTGCATCACTGCCTGGTATGGGAACTGTACCTCCCTTAATTACAGGACTCTGCAAAGAGTTGTGTGGACAGCCCAGCGCATCTGTAGTTGTGAACTTCCCATGATTCAGGACACTTACAAGGACAGGTGTGAAAAAAGACAGGTGTTTGGGACTGAGTCACCCCAGCCTCAATCTACTCCAGCTGCTACCATCTGGGAAATGGTACCACAGCATAGAGGACAAGACCAACAGGCTCCGGGACAGCATCTTCCACCAGGCCATCAGACTGATGAACTCATGCTGATTAGAATGTATTATATGTTACATTGGCTGTTCTATTTATTATAAATTATTATAAATTACTATGATTGCACAATGCACATTTAGATGGAGACGTAACGTGAAGAATTTTACTCCTCATGTATGTGAAGGATGTAAGAAATAAAGTCAATTCAATTCAGTTCAATAGTGGTTGAGTGGAAGACAGCATTCATAATACCCACTGGCCACTACCAAATACTTAGTGATGCCTTTTAGACTTCCCAATGGGCCAGCTGCCTTTCAAGCCTTCATTCACGAGATCCCTTGAGACATGTTTCACAGGCATACGTTCATCTACCTCGATGACAACTTCTCCATGGACCTCCAAGACCATGTCGGTCACATCCGTTCAGTCCTGCAGCATCTCCTCAAAAAAACAACTGTACTGAAACTTAGCAAAATGTCAATTCCACACCCCAGTCATTTCCTTCCTGGGTAACATTCTTTCATCCCAAGACATAGCCACGGACCTGGAGAAAATGAGTGTCTTTATAGACTGGTCCCAAATACACTCCCTCTTCTTGGGCTTCTCCAACTTCTACTGCTGGTTCTTCAGAAGCTACAGCCAAATTGCTGCTCCTCTGATCTTCCTCGTCAAATCACTAATTTCACGGATAACCAGGTCTACTTCCACAGATCATGCTTTCGAGGAGCTCAGGAAATGCTTCACCACCACTCCCATTCTCTCCCACCTGAACTACTCCAGACTTTTTGTGGTAGAGGTGGATGCATTTGACATGGGTGCCAGGCCCATCCTCTCTCAGCAAGGACCAGACAGAAAGACATAACCTGTGCTTTTTTATCGAGCAAGTTCAACTCTATACAGCACCATATGGAGTAGGGGATAGGGAGCTGCTCACCATTAAATGGGCCTTGGTGAAATTAAGACATTGGCTGATGGGTGTCATGTACCCCGTGATGGGTTAAAGAACCAGCAGAAATAGAAAACACTTTGGAGCCTAGTATTGCTATTAACTAATAATATTTATTAGTAACTATGCAATACAGTAATATAATTGTAGATAAGTTGAACAGGTTAGCAATGATTATATATATAAGTAAGTATATCAGTAAGCGTGGAAATATATGTATGAAAAACCAAGCTTCTTTAAGTCTAGGGATAAAAAGATACAGTCTTACAATGATGAGTAAAGTTCAGTTCGTGGTATTGAGTTGAGTAGTAATGGAGAGAGAGAGAGGGAGAGATTTGAATCTTCAGGTGCGCTGACGCCGTCGATCTCCTCGTTGTCCTTTGTAACCCTTTAAAAGTCACTGACTGTGATTTTAACAAAGGGGATCGGTTTTCTGCGGTGGAGCTATCACCCAGGCGAGGGTGGACACATGGACAACTCCCCACTAGTCAACCCCTTTCCGTTTCACTGCAAGGGCGATGGATCAATCTGCCTGATCGATCCTCCAAAACCCACTTTTCCTGCAGACACAACAATGCTCATTCAGTGTCCAAAGCATGTGTCTGAGGTCTCTATCACCTGACCTATTTATCGCACTGTACTGAGCATCAACTGTCTCCTTCCTCTATCTGTGTAAGAAATACACTAGCATGCCATGTTCTTGGGAAGTATCAACACACAGCCAGAAATCATAACATCAAGTGTCCATCAAATAACACTGCCTTCAGTTACCACAGCAACTTACGAGCTGCTCCATGCCATCTCTCTCTCCAACTCAACAGAAATCCAAAAGTTACTTCCAGTGCCTTGAAGTGACAGTCCAACAGTTAGTCTTCATCTCGCTCTCTCTTTTCAAAACAAGATATTGGTGGTAAATACTTCTCTCTCTTTCTTTTCAAAAGCACAGTTAATAGGGGTGAATGAGCACAGTTCATAGGGGTAATTCAGGACCCCGTCACATGGGGAACACCAAACCTTTCTTGATCTGAACTGACCACCAGAACCTCATATCCATTCAGCAGACCTGCCAACTCAACCAACATCAGGCTCACTGGGCTCTGTTCTTTGAGCAATTCAACTTTATCATCTTCTACTGATATGGCTCCAAGAACGCTAAGGCAGACACCCTGTCACAGCAGTTCTGCTCAGCTGAAATGAAAATTGCTCTCAGCCTATCATTCCATCGTTGCAGATCATCTGGGCTCTTGAGAACAAGATCCGCCATGCCCTACAACATAAGCTTGCTCTGGGTGACACATCTGACAACAGCATGTATGTGGTGGTGGCAGTGGGCCCACTCCTCACTCCTCTCTGGCCATCCAGGTTCACAATGGACTCTGGACTTTCCGCAATGCTGGTTCTGTTACCTCACCATGATCGCAGATGTGCTTTATGTCAGTTTGTTGTTGCCTACACTCAAATGTGCCCAGTCTAATTTCTTCAACAAGCAACCCTACTGGTCCTTAAACATCCATGGTCCTACATCGCCATGGATTTCATCATGGGTTTGTCACCTTCCAATGGGCCATGGTGATCATGAGAGTGGTGGCCTCGTTCTCCAAGACAGCTTATTTCATCACCTTTCCCAATCTTCTGTCAGCTGCTGAGACAGTTTCTCTTGGGACATCATGTTGGACTGGCAGAAAAGGTATGAAGATTATGGGACAGTTTGGCCATCCCAGTTACTTCTTCCATGATGAAGGGTTACAGGTGGTGAAGCATTGCAAAAACTTCTCTAGTTGCTGATTGGCTATATCTGCCTGACCTTTTGTTTGCAGATGATAGCTAGAGGACAAGTTCACTGAAGTGTGAAGGAGTAAGCAGAAGGCTCACCAGAAGTAGGAGATAAATTCCTACTTCTGGTGAGCCTTCTGCTTACTCCTTCACACTTCAGTGAACTTGTCCTCTAGCTATCATCTGCAAACAAAAGGTCAGGCAGATATAGCCAATCAGCAACTAGAGAAGTTTTTGCAATGCTTCACCACCTGTAACCCTTCATCATGGAAGAAGTAACTGGGATGGCCAAACTGTCCCATAATCTTCATACCTTTTCTGCCAGCAATCCTCATTGTTCCCCATGGAGGAGCCAATGGTGGAGGTCCCATTGGCCTGGGCTCTGGTTCACAATGCTGGAATGCTTGGAAAAGGATATGGGCCATCCTAGCTGCCAATGATGCCTACTGTCCCTAGGCTAGCCACTGTCAACATCCAGCAGAATACTCTGGCCTGGGGACCGTATCTGGCTGTCCACCTGAGATCCGCCCCTACACAGCAACCCCTGCAAACTCTCACTCCAATTCATTTGTCCCTTCAAGATCACTCATTTCATCAATTCAGTTGCTTACCATCTCCAGCTGCCACTGTCTCCCAGGATCACACCTACCTTTCACCTATCCTGCCTCATGCGCTCATCCCTCCAGCCTGCTCCTCTGGATGTTGGAAAGTGGTCCAGTGTACACGGTTCACTGTTTGGTGGACTCATGTCATTGTGGATGGTGTGTGCAGTACCTGGTGAACTGAGAAGGGTACAGCCCAGAGGAGTGGCCTTAGGTTCTGTCCAGTATCATTTTGGATCCACTACTCACAGGGGAGTTCCACCAGACCCAACTGGATCATCCTGGGCCATTGGGTGTCAGCTGTAGGAAAGGTGTTCCTGTCAGGCACCTCCCAGTCTCCACTCAACTAACAGGAGTCACCTGCCACTCGTTTCTAACTCATCGCCTGCAGCCTATTTAGACCCAGCTCTCATCCACAGTCCTTGTTCACCTATTGTACCAGCCAGCCTCAACCAGTTGCTCCTAGTCTTCAGTCACCTTGTTGTCTTGCCATGTTAAGTATCTGTTCTCTCCTGTTACGGCTTGTTATTTTGCAGTTTATTATTAAAGAGAGCACTCACTGCTAAATTGCCTCTGCTGCTTGGCGTTTGGATCATGTCTCCTCTACTTTTCCTGACACTATAGAGCGTAGGACATTGCATCACAATGCAGGTCCCTTTAACCTACCCTAGGACCCTTCTCTACAATTTAACCCTCAATTATTCTATCATCCATGTGCCTATCTCAGAGTTTCTTGAATGTTCTTAATATATCAGCCTCTGCCATCACAACTGGTATGGTGTTCTACTCCCTGTACTCCAATCACTCTTGAGTCCTGTCTGATCCTTGCTTCCTAAACTTTCAGTAAGCTTCTTTCTTCCTCTTGACTAGGTATCACACATCTCTTGTCAACCATGATTGCTTTACCCTATTCCCTCCTTGCCTCAATGGGACAAATTTATCTAGAACCCCCAGCAAGTGCTTACTAAACAGCTCTGCATTTCTGTTGTGAATTTCACTAAGTACATCAGTTTTCAATTCATGCTCCTCAGTTCCTGTGTAATATTATTATTATTCACCTTCCCCCAATTAAGTACTTTCCTATACCATCTGCTCCTATCCCTCTCCAAGGCTATAGTAAAGATCTGGGAGTTGTGGTCACTGTCTCCGAAATGCTCTCCCACTGACAGATCTGACATCTGACCTGGTTCAGTCTCTAGCACCAGATCCAATATGGCCTCTTCTCTAACATATTCTACTTTATCCAAACCTTTTGCATTAAGGAAATGCCAATTAATATTAGGGAAGTTGAAGATCCCCCATGACAAGAACACTATTATTTTTGCACTTTTCAAAAACCTGCCTCCCAAACTGTTCCTCGGTGCCTCTGTTGCTATAGGGTGGCCTGTAGAATATTCCATATAACCATATAACATTTACAGCAACGAAACAGGCCATCTCGGCCCTTCTAGTCCGTGCCGAACTCTTACTCTCACCTAGTCCCAAGAACGTATGCTTCTTGTAAATTGATTTATTGTTGTCACAGTAGAAATGCTTCTCTGGTATAACAATTATACAGAGTGCAGAATACAGTGTTACAGCCACAAAGAAATGAAACAGATGATACTAAGATAGGTGGAGTTGTGGATAATGAGGTAGGTTTTCAAAGCTTGCAGAGAGATTTAGGCCAGTTAGAAGAGTGGGCTGAAAGATGGCAGATAGAGTTTAATGCTGAAAGATATGAGGTGCTACATTTTGGTAGGACTAATCAAAATAGGATATACATGGTAAATGGTAGGGCATTAATGAATGCAGTAGAACAGAGGGATCTAGGAATAATGGTGCATAGTTCCCTGAAGGTGGAATCTCATGTGGATAGAGTGGTGAAAAAAGCTTTTGATATGCTGGCCGTTATAAATCTGAGCACTGAGTATAGGAGTTGGGATGTGATGTTGAAATTGTACAAGGCATTGGTGAGGCCAAATTTGGAGTATTGTGTACAGTTTTGGTCACCGAATCATAGGAAAGATGTCAACAAAATAGAGAGAGTACAGAGAAGGTTTACTAGAATGTTACCCGGGTTTCATCACCTAAGTTACAGAGAAAGGTTGAACAAGTTGGGTCTTTATTCTTTGGAACGTAGAAGGTTGAGGGGGGACTTGATAGAGGTATTTAAGATTATGAGGGGGATAGATAGAGTTGATGTGGATAAGATTTTTCCATTGAGAAAGGGGGAGATTCAAACAAGAGGACATGAGTTGAAAATTAAAGGGCAAAAGTTTAGGGGTAACATGAGGGGGAACTTCTTTACTCAGAGAGTGGTGGCTGTGTGGAACGAGCTTCCAGCAGAAGTGGTTGAGGCAGGTTCGATGTTGTCGTTTAAAGTTAAACTGGACAGCTATATGGACAGGAAAGGAATGGAGGGTTATGGGCTGAGTGAATAAATCCTCACTTTCTGTTTCGGACTTCTACCCACACTGACTCAGTAGACAATCCCTTCACAACGCCCTCCCTTTCAGCAACTGCGGCACAGCCATGATCTACATTGATGTAAATGAGAGGCTCAGGCACATATAAAATTCTTCCCATAGCAGCTGTTGTACTTGGCCATCTATTCAAAGTCCAACTGAGAACTCAGGAGTGATAGAGAATTCAGGTCTTAGTTCAAGTTTAAACACGGTAGAATTCTGGATACATCAGGAGATACATTGGCTTAAAAGGGAGGATTGCCCTATATTATCTCTCCATGGCCCTCATTTAGAACAAAGAACATAGTATAGTACAACACATTCCAAGCCCTTTGACCAAAATATTATTTCAACTTTTTAACCCATTCCCAGATCAATCTGACCTTTCCCTCCCTCATAGCCCTTCATTTTTCATTCATTCATGAGCCTATTTAAGATCCTCTTAAATCTCCCGGATGTACCTTCCTTGACCACCACCCCTGGGAGTACATTCTAAGAAGTTGCATTTCTCTGTGTGAAAAGCTTACCTCTGACATTTTCCTTATACTTTCCTCCAATTATGTATCTTAAAATTGTGCCCTCTCATATTAGCCATTTCCACCCTGGGAAAAAAGTTTCTGACTGTCCATTCTCTTATTATCTTATACACCTTTATCAAATCATTTTTTATCCTCCTTTGCTCAAGGAGAAAAGCCCCAATTCACTCAATTTTTGCCCAGAAGGCAGGCTCTCTAATCCAGGCAGCATCTTGCTAAATCTCCTTTGCAACCTCTCTAAAACGTCTACATTTTCCTGTAATGATGTGACTAAAACTGAACAATATACTGTACTTCAGGTGTGGTCTAATCAGAGTTTTATAGAGCTGCAACATTACCTCTTAGCTCTTGAACTCATTCCCCTGACTAATGAAGGCCAACACACCTTTCACCTTCTTAAAGTCCTTTCAAATTTTGAGGGATCTATGGATCTAGACCCCAAGATCCTGTTGTTCTTCCATACTACTAAGAATTCTGCCATTAACTTTGTACTCTGCCTACAAGTGCAACCTTCCAAAGTGAATTGTACACATTTTTCTGGATTGAACTCCATCTGCCACTTCTCAGCCCAGCTCGGCATCCTATCAATGTCTCATTGTAACCTACAACAACCTTCTATACTATCCATACCTCCAATTAGTACCATCAGCAGACTTGCTAACACATCCTCTCACTCCCTCATGCAAATTATTCATAAAAATCAAATGTCTTCAGTCTTTAAAAAATGCTTCCACTTCCACTTTAAATGTATTTAATGAGTTAGCCTCCACATTCCTATGGGGTAAAGAATTCCAGAGGTTCACTATCCCTCTACATCAGTTTAAATTATTGGTTTCTTGTTTTAAAATAATATCCCTTCTTCAAAACTCTTCTATTCGTGAAAACATTCCAATGTCTGCTCTGTCTTTTTTGTTTGGAGCCTTATATTTTTCAGTAGCATAATCCTTATTCTTCTAATTTCCAAGGCATGCGGTCCCAATCTGACTGGCCTGCCTCGTTGGGACAATACTCTCCTGACTAAGAAATAGTCTGGTGAATCTCTTTTAGATTACTTTAATGCTATTGTTTCTCATCTTAAATAAAGACACCAAAACTGTGTTCAGTGTTCCATGTGTAACTTCACCAATATGCTGTACAATTGTAACAAAACTTTCTTATTTCTAAACCTCAACCCCTTTGGAATAAAGGTCAATATACTGCACCACTCCGGAGGGGGTGGGGTGGGGGACATGATCGACAGTCCACCCTAACATTCCTAATGTCCAGCTCTATTTATTGTTCTTCTGTTAAAATCACTTCATGGGATCATGGTGGGATGTTCAAGTTCATTTATTGTTGCATTTTAGCTTGAGTTATGCAGTTATTCACATGTGTGTTTGTGGATCACCCTGACTGTAACTAACCTCCCCCATCTGTATGTAATTGAGTGGGTTCTCTCTCCGGGTCATTGTGCTTGGTCTGTTTTTGTGCTTATCACATTAAAAATGGTTGTTGAATTAAACAAACTTTCTTGTCTGTCATCATGGACCAAACGCTTGCCACGGTACTATTTGTACAACACACCCAGAATATTGGGGATCTCAGCAGGCTAGATAGCATCTATGCAGAGGAATCTATGCAGTCAATGTTTCTGGCTGAGACCTTTCAGCAGGACCGGAAAGGAAAGGGGAAGAAGCCAGAATAAGAAGGTGGGGAAGAGGAAGGGGTTTAAGCTGACAGGTGATGGGTGAAATTACGTGAGAGGGAAGGTAGGTGGATGGGGGAGGAGGAGAATGAAGTGAGAATCTGGGAAGTGATAGCTGGAAAAAGAAAAGGGCTGAAGAAGTAACCTGAGAGGAGAGGAAAGTGGACCATGGAACGAAAGGAAGTAGCACCAGAGGGAGATGATAGGCAGGTTAGGAGAAGAGAAGGGGTAATAGGGGAGCCAAAATAGGGAATAGAAAAGGAGAAGTGGAAGAGAGATAGAATCTGCAGAATCTCTTGTGTTTACAACGTACCTTTTGAACTCCTAATTATTTGCTGCACCTGCCTGTAAATAGTTAGTGATTTACTAACAAGAACAACTTGATCCCCCTGCCTTCTATTCATTTGTAATCTCCTTCCATTTAGATAGTAATATTTCTTTTGAATTTCTCTTACCAATGTACATGACCTTATATTTTCCCCTGCTGAAACCTATTTACCAAGATTTTACCCACTCACTTCATGTAGTCATGTTCCATAGTAGAATCATAACAGCCTCATCACAACTTGAATTTCCATTCATCAGTCTTGGAGACCAAACATTCTGCCCCTGTTCCTAGTTACAAATATAAATAACAAATAATTGAGAGCAATAGGATACTTTTCTAATTACAACGTCTGAAAACAAAAACTTTACTTTGGGCTCTTCCATAGCAAGAGATTGCCAAGTGAATCAAGAAAGCACGTCAAAACCTGTTCATTATCTCATGAATCCCTGGCCCTTGGCCACTCAAAGTGGAGAAGGAGTATCTGAGACACTGCATGGGAGCAGAACTGGCCGAAGCAGCAAAATAAATGCACAACATCCCAGTCAACTCAAGCTTCCCACAATAAGCAATAACTGCCCTTTAATATCTGAACACTGAACTAGCGTACAAGAAGTTGATTCTTTGCCCTAAGGGTCTGTTTAAGAAGAATATAGAACATAGAAGAGTACAGCACAGCACAGGCCCTTTGGTGCACAATGTTGTACTGACCTTTTAACCTCTTACATTAAAAGAAGAAGGATTCAACAAATTGGTCTTCAGCGTCTCATGATGTTGTTCTCCCAAGGCTCAACTGGATGTAAGGAAGACTAAAGATAAGAATTTCTCAGTTCTTTACCTTATTTTTCCATGGCAGAGCTATATGTGAACTGCTGGTAACCAGGGGTCCTGGGGTTCAGTGGAATCAAGGTTCTTACATCTGTGTGATCAAGCAGAGAATTCTATCCCTTCACCTACATGATCAGATGGGATGTGCTGCATATCCTGGACTCTCCAGAACAACCTTTCTAATCTAAGGAGCATGTATTAAGAGAAGCTATTAGTTACTGTAACTCAGTTTTTCCAAAAGACCTAATACAATATGTGCAGTCACGGACTCACCCCAATTTGTTCAATCTCCTGAGGGAACTGAAAAACCTTTTCAAGAAGATGAATTTTTCCCTGGTTCCCAGAACAAATTGAGTAAAAATTGCAGAATATCAATCAAACTTTACAAAGCTGCTGCACTCTCCAGCAGACATTTCTGTGGGCATGGTGAGGCTTGGAATCATAGAAGATTCAATCACATATTTCTCTCATTACGTTTAAGGCTTTGTCACATTAAGTGCATAGGTTAGGCCTATAGGAACTTTTGCTGGATCCATACCAGTTTTAAAGACTAGTAAAGAATGTGAAATATTGAGCCAATGAGCACATTGCAGAATTGTATCTGATAAGGTTATAATATTTTTTACTCCTAGCTTTATAGCAACATTACTATGCATGGTCGCAAGGTTTGACATCAGCTCAGTATTACATATTTATAAATCTCTATTTCAATGACTTTGTTGAATTTGGTGAAAATTTGCTTCTTTATTGTTAAAGTAACTCTTGAAGTGTGGCCTACAGGAACATTTAGGAACTGTATTGTTTTTTACCTTGAGGGATTTGATGTCAATCTTGCGTGGTGTTACAGGATAAACGTGTTCTGTTAACTGCAAAGCCCTGATGTGAAATTATTTTGACAAAAACTACCCCTAATTTGACTTACTGCTTAGAAGTGCATAGTTTGGAGGTGGTACACATCTCTGGTATGTTCGGAATTTTTCCTCTTACATGGGTTCTTGACAGGATAAAACCCCATCACTGTTCCCTTGAACAATTTGGACATAAACTGGCAGTAAAATTTCAAAATTCTGGATGGCAGTGAATTAGGAGGTCTAATTAATTCTGAAGAGAACTACTTCTAAATAGAAGACATGAACACAGTTAGAGAATGGACGTCGTTTTGACAAATGAATAAATGTAAGATGCACTTTTGAAGGAAATTAAGGAGAAACTCAACCCAGCTTGGTGTCCATTATCACTGCTTCAATTCTCTGTGTGTAACTTTCTACATGGATTAAATGCAAGGGTTGATGTCATTAACCCTGCACCTTCTTGATTAAGATTGTGAGAACTGAACAATAATTGGACCTCAGGTGGTGTGTTAAGAGGGCTAGGTCCAAGAAGTTACGTATCTGATAACCTGTGATAGCTAAGGATATTGAGACTGGAACTTCCATGAGAGGTGGGAGATAGGAGCACAGAAGGGTCCGGCTCCATGTGTATTTGGTGTGACAAGCTGGACAACGTATTGAGCATCCTCATTCATTTTCTTCTATGGTTGTCCAATTCCTCCAAAGCAGTGTCACCTTGTGGAGTTACTCACTGACACGCTGGCTCTGTTTACTGCAGCCATGAATATCCAGGTCATCCTCTAATTCATCCGTCCTTCCTGAGTTGTTGTATGGTGAGGATAGGTGCAATGACACACCAGCCACGGGGTCTCTACTTCATCTTCCTTCCTCTGCTCTGCATGGACCTCTTCCTGGGGAGCCTGCAGTGATGAAGGGAGAGAAAAACAGCAGGGAACTGGGCACTTCAGCTCAACAGGTCTGCACTGAATTTAAAGCACCTATTAACAGTCATTCATTTTATTCTGTCCACATTCCCTCCAACTTCCACACCAAACTTCTCCCTTAGATTCAGCCACTCACCTACAATACAGTAATGTATAGAAGCCAATTAACTTTGCAGCCTGCACTGCTTCAGTGTGTGGGAGGAAACTGGAGCACCTGGAGGAAACTCACATGGTCCCAGGGAGAACTCAAAATCTCCAGACAGACAACAATAGAAGGCAGCTTAGAACTAGAAATCCCATGTTGCTGAAGTTCCATATGCCATATCACTATGTAATACTAATGTAGAAAGTGCCCTCTGCACATAATTTGATTAAAGGACAGAGCAATGTGAAAGAAGCTCACTTGTAATGCCCATGACCTTCTTCAGATTATCTGGTTACTGAACCTCTAACGACCTGAAATGATTTGGAGTATGGGAGGGAGGAAGGGACAGGTTTTGCTTGCTCAGCTGTCAGAGAGTGTGGGAGACAGCAGGAGAAAGTGTTTGCCACACCCTGACTCTCACAGTGTGAATGAGGGGCATTCTGTTTGTGGTTTTGCAGTCAGAGGCTGTACTTTACTAGAATATGTTGGGTAGTGTTTGCACGCTAACGCAGTGTAACACTCTGTAAGGTTTCACTGCTAAGGCTAATGTAATGACTTCTATGTAATGTTCCACTGCTAAGGTAATGGTTTCTCTGTAGCAGCAATGTTTGGGTTATGACTAGAGATAACAGGGCTTTGGAATGCAGGGGCTATCCAATGGGAGAAATGTTGTTCTTTCTTGAGTGTCTAGGAGCTGGGTTTTTCGCAGCCTTTCGTCAGGGAGTGATGGAGAGAGAGGATGTGAATGGAGAGTCGGTAGACTACCGGACGGAGTGGAATGAGGAGCGAGGGGCCGAGGGCCGGCTACGCTTGGAGGTTGACGGGAACAAATGAACGAACAGTGAGCTCCAATGATGCGCAATAGACAGTTTCATGAGAATGGGCCTTTCCTTTTTTTTTGTTTCTTTATTAAACACATTGTCAAATTAAGACTTATAAAGATCAATCGTTTAATTGCATATTGTGTACTGTTTGGAATTTTAAGGAGCAGATCTGTAACCAGGCAACACATCATGCTGTCACAATGGTGGGGGGCATTGGGAGCAAGGGTGGACCCAAATGCAAGACACATCTTGTGAGGTTACTTAGATTTAGTTTATTGTTCGATACCAGGAGGGCAAGGCAGGAGCAGGAAATTGTGAACTGGACAAGGACTCAGGACTACCACTAGGCTGGGATCAAGGGTCTGGGCTTGGACTCGGAATCGGCTCCCAGAACTAGAGGAGACATGAAGATGTTAGGGTATGGACACCGAGCCAGAGACTGGGCAAGGACCCAGTACCTGGGTCTTGCCTCGGGCTCGGACCCCAGAATCAGGCAAGGACATGACATGGGCTAGGGAGAGGAGGAACATGGGAACACAGAGCCTCGGTCTCGGGGAGCAGGTACATGGAACCATGGACACATACACAGAACACAGAGTCGGGACCCTCCTTGGGTACAAGACATAGGGCCGGGACTCGCACACAGAACAGAGAGCCGGGACCCCTCCTTGGGTACAAGACATAGGGCCGGGACTCATGACCCTCTGCGGGGCAACGGCAAGACGGCCTAACTTACCCCACGGAGGCCAGGACTAGACAAGACAAGACACGACTCCCTGCGGGGCAACGGCAAGATGGCCTGA
Source organism: Mobula birostris (assembly GCF_030028105.1). Lineage (NCBI taxonomy): Eukaryota > Metazoa > Chordata > Chondrichthyes > Myliobatiformes > Myliobatidae > Mobula > Mobula birostris. Next base: position 15,191,601 of record NC_092393.1, read on the forward strand.
CCTATCCCTCAGAGGCGAGGACAAGACACGACAAGTCATGACCCCCGCTGAGCAATGGCAAGACGGCCTGACTTACCCCATGGAGGTGAGGACAAGACAAGACAAGACCAACACGAATGAACACCAGACAGTACCTATCTAGCTCTGGTGATGGAACCAGACTGAAGTGCAGGCGGGGGCTGCAGATGAGGGCTAGAGGCGAGAGGGGCAGAGAGGGGATTCAGACAAGGGGGTAGGACAGGAATCACAGACTGCCAGGGCCAGGACTTGTCATGGTACTTGGATGCCACCGGAGCCAGGACTTGACTTGGAGCTCCAGGTAGTGGCGAGCTCTCGACTTGGCCCGGGAACAGTAGACAGCGGTTCTTGATTCCCTCGGGCGGGTTAACTGATGGACCCACCTCGGTGAGGAAACTTTGCAGGCTCGCTTTGGCGAGGTAGTTTGACAGGGTTGCTCCGGTGAGGAAAGGGGAATTACCGGCACTCGCTTCAGGTGGAGACTAGGCTTGCTCCGGCCAGATGGCATTGGAACACCATACTTTTGGTGACTTTGCAGACGCTCCCGCGCTGAACGGCTGAAAGCTGGAGACTATAAACTACCGGTTCAGCCGAGCGTTAATTGCCTCTAATCACCAAAGTCGAGGGACACGGGAAAACAGGGAATCAATGGTCCAGATGGTAACATAAACAAAGTAAATTTAAAGGGACCCCAATCCGGACCATGACACATGCAGCATCCACACAAACAAGATTTCTCAGTTTGGCGGGGACAGAAGTTATTTTCCCTTAGACGAACACATGTTGGCCGAGCCTGAGGGTTACAACATCTTCTGAGGTGGTGACAATTGCTAAGTAGACTGGACGACATTGCTCCTGAAGATGAGCTTACTCACCATGTCACGTTATGTGTGACCATCTGATGCAACAGACAACTTTTAGTGTCCCTAGTAAATATAACACATAAATGTCAACTGTTGTTGACATTTTGAAGTCTGTCTCAGAAGAAGCGGTTCCATTCTCTCCTCTTTTGTCTCTGCCACTTTTGATACAACGCAACTTACTACAAGTTGCAAAAGCTGTGTTTGTGTGTGTGTGTTTATAGACATGTGTGTGCATGGACAGGTACATGGATAGGAGAGAGAGAGAGAGAGAGAGAGAGAGAGAGAGAGAGGGAGAGAGAGAGAACATATATTTGGTGAGATAAGCACACACCTCTTTTTTCCTGGATCAGTCTCATGGCTTCATCCTCACATTTTCAAATGCTGGGCTTTAAAATCAGTTTTTTAAAAGATTATTTCAAATTCCTATGCTACTGTGTTAGGACTTGAACAGTCTCTGAAATTGGTCTATTGAGAAGGTAGATGACTGTGCCAAAATAAATAAACCTAAAGGTCATACAATATTATATCAAAGAGTAAAACATCCTCTTGAGAACCCAAAGGCAAAGACTCTTCAATTCTGGACCAGCAACAGCACACAGCTATTTCTTATGCCAGTGTTTCCCAAACCTTTTTAGCCCAACGCCTCCACAAAGCACCTTCATACTTGTCAACACCCCTCTTTAGCACAATATACTTTCCAGCGCCCCCACATGTGTACTTCCCTGCTTCACATTTTTACTGTTATGCTGTATGTAATTCATTTAGCAGTTCTGTAAGAGCAGTCTGTTCTGTTTTCAGCTCGTTTGGGTTATTGTTGAAGATAAGAGATGAGAAGACACGTGTGCCATCCAATTAGGGTTGTTGAATTAAGGAGAGGTTTCTCTGGTGAGGGATACTAAATTTGGGCTTGGGGTTTTTTCTTGTTCGGGAGGAGATGAAGAGAGAAGACGCTGGGGAGAAGAGGTCGTAGGATTCGACCTGGAGCAGGACCATGATCTGATGAAAGCAGGGGCGAGATTTATTGAGGTTTGGAGAAACTTTGAGAACCAATTTGGGCACATTTGATTATTTCATTAAAATGGGGCCTTTCCTTTTTTTTGTTCTTTTCTTTACTAACCCTTCAGTTAAATTAAGATTCATAAATATATTTTAATTGTATGTAGTGTAGGGTCTGTTATTTCGTGGCACTAATTTGTACAGGGTAGCGAATTACACAGCATCCACACAAACTGGGGTTTGGGGTGGGACAGCGCCTCAATTTCACAAGTTTGGTGGGGCCAGAGGTTGTCTTCCCCAGACTTCCGCAGCCAAGGAAACCAGGGAGTTGTATTGAAGGGGTATCGTCCGGGATTGATTTCATTGGATGATGTGAGATTGGTCTGAGCATTGATGCAGTGGGTTGTGTGTTTAATTCTTTGCTAAACTCTTGTCCAGTAAAGTGATATGGTACATAGTTATGGATGCTGCAGGGGTTGAGCGGTAATGCGAATCCATGGGGTTTCAGGTAACGAATGCATGTGTATTGAGTGGGGTAGACATTTGTATTCCTGATGAATTGTTAATTCAAACTTTAAGTACTGTTAAAGCAGTAAGAGCAGTTACAATTGTGGAGTGGAGGTTTGATAAAATAGCGGGCAAAGACTTTGTCTTAGTTCATACTAGCGCTGACATAACGGCAGTGGAACTGCCTCGTACTATAGGCGCCTCAGGAGAGGTGGGGGTCGTGGGCTATCCGTACTTTCTGGGAGGAGGAGAGTCTCGGAGAGCGGGACAGATCGCAAACCGGGTCTTCCGTAACTGGACGCGGAGACTTCAAAGACAGGTTGTTCTCGTTTCTGCGGAGCGAGGGGAAAGAGGAGTGGTCTTATTTGAAATTTCTAATGAGTCCCACAGTGAAGAGTGATAATTCTGAGTTGGTATCAGCCCTTACCTCCCTGGCGAATAAATGGCCCAGTGCCCATGCAGAGAGTCCTAGCTATCGAAAACTGAGCAAGTTCTCAGTGCTGAAGTCAACCTCCGAGTGGGAAGAGGAGTGAGAATTCAGTGGAGCAGACCTTCAGATTCTGGATGAGTGGCAGTGCTCTCTCCATGACGTAAAAAGACAGTGATAGGTTGAGAATTTGAGAGGCCACACTGCTGATGAAGTGAGATCTGTAAAGACATAGAACACCTTTGCTACCTCTGCGGGCTGCAGGCAAGCACTAGAAAATATGTTTGGCATGATGAGAAGCCTAATGGAGCTCAGGACAGGTCTTCAGGACATGTTTCAGGTGAAGGGGCAGAAGCTTCCTGCCTACATTTTTTGGCTAGAGAGACAGCTAAATTGCTTGTGGTATAGAGGGGCCATTCAAAACTTTCAAGGTTTCAAAGGTACACCTCAGATGGCTGAGGTGAATCAGTTAAGAATGGACAAAATAGAAAAGATGCCCAGTCCCAGGACCTGATCGCTTGGGGTCTATGACTGTCTTGTAAGACATGCCCCCTGTTTGCTGAGCTGATCAGGGAAGTAAGAGAAGGAGGAGCAGGGGTCCATCAGCAGGGTATAGTCCTCAGTAGTAGCTCCCTGCACTGAAGTGACAACTGATAGCCTGCCCTGGGGAGTGGTAAAGGAGATCATGGCAGATTTGAGAACTAAGATGTCCCAGTTGTTATCAATGGGTGCGCCTACCCTGTATGACAGAGCTGATAAGGAGGCAGACCCCCTAAGGGGACGGACTAAGCAGAGGGCTACTAATTACCGGGGTCCTACTAGAAGAGGAGTGAATGGTATTGTCTGCATAACTGTAGTGAAGAGGGACACTTCAGGTGGGAGTGTGAACGATGGGAAACCCCTCAAAGAGTAAGCCTCCCTGGGTACCTAAGCAGATAGAGACATCTGGAAACTTTGAAGAGACACAGCAAGGGAACAGCCTGGCATCTTGAGGGGAACATGTTCCCAGCAATATATCAAGGAACACTCTAAAGTGTTACATACCTCATGGATATCTTGTGACTGTCTTATGACCATGATGTAATTGAGTATCTTATGAGCAGGAGGTAATGGTCATGTGATGGTGAGGGGTTGTAGTTTTCGCACCAGTGTGAGGTCATGTGATGACATGTTCACCACGGGTATAAAAGGGAGACCCCTAGGGTGACACAGTTAGTTTATTAAGTTTAGTTCATTACTTAATTCGTCAGATACTCCATTAGGCTGCGTATTCGTCTTGTGACGCAGTTTTGTTTTAAAGTGGTGTTCTACTTTCTACTGTAAGTCGTATTGGAGAGTGAAGACCTTACCAAAGTACAGGAGTTCACCGAGTTGAGTAAAACTGATATCGTTTGGTGGTTTTGGAGAGGATCGACCTTTATTGAATCTTCGTTCAAGAAATAGTGACCTACATTTTGAGATATCCTCTGCTAAAGCAGGAAGGATTGCGCAGTGTCTATTCCCCAGAGGAAATGGTCAGTTCCTTTAAACTGTTTTGTTTCCGTCCTTGTGAATCCTGCAGACAAGGCAGGTTCCGGCTGGGATCAGCAGTAATGTCATGTCTTCAAGGAATTCTTTACTTTAGGAAAGTCTCTCCTAAGTGACTGTATAAATCTCTTGGACTTTTGAATTTACCATTCTAAGAACTGTGTTCGAATTTACCACTTTAAGAACTGTTTTCGCATTTACCCTTTTAAGAACTGTTCCAGAGTTGCTGTATAGCAGTTAACTTCCGGTTAAGTTATTCGTTTAAATACATTTTGCTATTTTTGAGCAGAGTTTAATAAATGTTTGTTTGTTTTTATAAAACCTGACTCAATTGATATTCATTGTTGCCAGTCACATGACATAATTTGGGGGCTCGTCTGGGATTGTTCCAATTTTGAGCTTCAATGCTTGTTTAATTATCAACCTGATTTGGGAAAGGGAAATACCCAATTCTTTTGTTTAATTGGTCTGTGGGTGGTATTCGCCAGTTATGAATATTGACGACCTTGATGGAACCGCCAGACCCGGAGTTTTTAGTGAAGGTGAGAAAGGGGGATGTATCTGAGATTGCTAGAAGGTTGAATTTTAAAGGAATTACAAAGGTTACAACAAAGCCCGTAATTCAGAGAAAAATTGCGGAACATTATATAAGTTCAGGAAAGTTTGATAATGAGGTGTTAGGGATGATTCCAATGAGTACACTGGAAATGCAGTTATATCTTGAACAGATAAAGTTTGAGAAATTTAAAATGGAAATGGCCGAAAGAGAGGCGAATAGAAAGAGGGAGTTTGAGCTAACGATGGAGAAATTAAGGATGGAAAATCAGTCCTCTGGTTCTAGGAAACAGTTTGTTGCTAGTCGTGAGGTTATTTTGGCTCCTCCATTTAATGAAACAGAAGTGGACAAATATTTCCAACATTTTGGAACTATTGCTCTGAGTTTAGGGTGGCCGAAAGATAAATGGCCAGTGATGTTACAAAGTGTAATTAGAGGCAAGGCACAACAAGTTTGTACAGCTTTAACTGCTGAGCAAGCACTTAATTATGATATTGTGAAGCAGTATGTATATATTGGAAGCACATAAACTGGTTCCAGAAGCTTATAGAGAAAGATTCAGAAATTTGAAGACATCTGTGGAAAAAACTTACGTGGAATTTGCCTACGAGAAATCTGTGTGTTTTGAGAGATGGGTTTCCTCTAAAAATGTGAATGGGGGGTATAATAAATTAAAAGAGTTATTTTACTGGAGGAATGTAAAAGGAGTATTCCTGTTGAAGTGAGGACATACTTAAATGAAAGGGATACTGCTACATTGCAGGAGTCTGCTAAATTAGCTGATGAGTATGCTTTAATTCATAAGAGTAAATTTTCTCCAGGTAGAACTTTTAAAAGGAATAATAGCCCAGAGAGTCAAAGTTAATGAGAAAGTTAAGGATGAAGGGAGACATGTGAAGGAAAGACATATTGGTATTATTTGTAATTATTGTAAGAAACCTGGACATGTGAGAGCTAACTGTTTTCGATTGAAAAAGAAAGAGAAGGAAGCAGTCTCAGATGCTTGTGTGCAGCATATTGAAACACCTGTAAATCCACAGAGTTTGATAAATACCAATGAATCTTTGTCAGAGTCTGACCAAGTTAAGAGCGGATATGAACATTTCATAACCGAAGGATTTGTATCCTTGAAAGAGTGATCCAATACAGTACCAATAAGAATCCTTAGAGATACTGGAGCTTCTCAATCACTAATGTTGGACAATGTTCTCAAGTTTAGTGATGAGTCTGATATTGGTGAGGTAAACTATATACGAGGAGTTGGGAGTGTCCTTATGCCAGTACATTTGCATAGAGTAAATTTAAGGTCAGGGTTAGATACAGGGCCTGTTAAAGTAGGACTATAACCCAGTTTACCCATGAATGATGTTTCCTTATTGTTAGGGAATGACTTAGCAGATGGACAAGTTTTTCCTGAAGTGTATTTGACAATAATGCCTATTTCTGAGGAACCACAGAGGGATTCTAACACAGATTCTTCCTGTGTTGTAACCCGAGCTACAGCTAAAAAGACTAATGTACAGGATGAGGTTGTTACCCATGACAGTTCAACCCAGGATGCTAATTTTGAGGATGTGTCAGAAACTTTCTTCATTTGATCAAGATTCTTGTGTTAAGTCTGACCATGATGATTTGTCTTTATCTCGGAAGGAGATGATAGCAGAGCAGAATAGAAACCCTGAGATAGCAGAGCAGAGTAGAAACCCTGAGATTATAGCAGAGCAGAGTAGAAACCCTGAGATTATCAATTCTTCCAGATAGTGAAATTGAGAAGGTGACACTAGGATATTATTTTGAAAAGGGAGTATTAATGAGGAAGTGGAGATCACTTACAATTCCTGCCAGTGAGGAGTGGGAAGTTAACCACCAGGTAGTAGTTGCTAAAGTTTATTGAAATGAGATTTTAACTATGGCTCATAGAATGCCTTTGGGTGGCCATCAAGGTGTAAAGAAAACTATGAACAAAGTTTTTAGACATTTTTACTGGCCTAGTTTAAGAAAAGATTTGGCGACATTTTGCAGGATGTGTCATACTTGTCAAATTGTGGGTAAACCTAGTCAAGTTACTCCAGTGGCCCCACTGCAACCGATTCCAGCATTTGGTGAGCCGTTTTCCAAAATTATTATAGATTGTGTAGGCCCATTGCCAAAAACTAAAACTGGACATCAATATTTGCTGACCATCATGTGCACAGTGTCTAGGTTTCCAGAGGCAATACCACTCAGTAATATAACAGCCAAAACAGTGACAAAGGCTCTTATAAAATTCTTTACTTATTTTGGGATGCCTAAGGAAATACAATCAGATCAAGGTAGTAATTTTATGTTTGGATTGTTTCAGCTGATAGTTTATAAACTGGGAGCAAAATAGATTACCTCATCTGCATACCATCCAGAATTGCAAGGAGCCTTGGAGAGATTTCATTCTACCCTTAAAACTATGATTAGGATGTATTGTGTGGAAAATGAAAAGGACTGGGATGAAGGTGTACATTTACTACTTTTTGCAGTACAGGAAGCAGTGCAGGAATCATTAGGTTTTAGTCCTTTTGAACTTGTGTTTGGGCATAGATTTCGAGGACCCTTGGCCTTGTTGAAGGAACAGTGGATTAATAAAGAGGTACATACTAATTTGCTGGATTATGTTTTAAAATTCAAAGAGAGATTACATAAAGCTTGTAGTTTAGCCAAGAAAAAATTAAAATCGGCTCAGGAGAAAATGAAGACTTGGTATGATAAGGAAACTAGAATGAGGTCATTTAAGCCTGGAGATAAGGTGTTGGTTCTTTTCCCGGTGCAAATGAATGCATTATAAGCTAAATTTCATGGTCCTTATGAGATTAAATCTAAAGTAAATGATGCGGATTACGTGATAAGAACCCCAGATCGAAGAAAGCCAAAACAGCTGTGTCATATAAATATGAGAAACAGGCTGCTACTATGACTGTTGTGGTCAATAACAATGAGTTTGATCCCACTGTGAATTTAATAGATGATTCATCTGAAACACACTTTAAACCCCATTATTTCTGCCAGATTACCAAACTCAACAATTCTGGAAAATATTGATGAGAAATTTGCTCATTTACAGCCAGAGCAGAGAGAGCAGATGAAACAGTTAATTTTTAAATATAGGGATTTATTTCCAGACATTCCTAGAAGAACCACCATAGCTTCACATGATGTAGATGTTAGAGATACAAACCTATAAAGCAACATCCACATCAGATGAACAGGGAAAAATGTGAATTTACTGAACAAGAAATTAAGTATATGTTAGAGAATAATATTATTAGACCTTCTAATTTGAATTGGAGTTCACCGTGTGTTATGGTGCCTAAGCCAGACAATAGTATTCAGTTTTGTACAGATTACAGGAAGGTGAATGCTGTGACAAAAACTGATGCATATCCAATCCCTAGGGTAGATGATTGTGTGGATGAAGTTGGACAAGCAAAGTTCCTTACAAAGATTGATTTGTTAAAAGATTATTGGTATGTTCCATTGACAGATAGCGGTAGAGAGATTTCTGCATTTGTAACCCCGTCCGGGTTATATGAATATAATGTTCTTCTATTTGGGATGAAGAATGCATCAGGTACTATCCAGCGGATGATTAATTCTGTTCATGGGTTAAAAGATACAGATGCCTATATTGATGATTTAGTTACAGGAAATAATACTTGGAAAGCACAGATTACTGCGGTGGAGAAACTATTTGAAAGACTTTCAAAAGCTAACTTAACTATTAACTTAGCTAAAAGTGAATTTGGCCATGCCACGGTGGCCTACCTTGGTTATGTTGTGGGTCAAGGAAAATTAGCCCCTGTTCAGGCAAAAGTTCAGGCAATTTTAGAAGTACCCACTCCAACTGGTAAGAAAACTCTCAGAAGGTTCTTGGGTAGGGTAGGATATTACCTAAAATGTTATAAGTATTTTGCAAACATTGTTCTTCCATTAACTAACCTCTCGAGGGAAAATGGAAAGTTTGTTTGGACAGAGCCTTGTCAACAGGCCTTTGATAAATTGAAAACTATACTATGTAGTCAACCTGTGCTCAAAACCCCTGACTTTGTAAAACCATTTTCATTAGCTGTAGATGCCAGTGATGAAGCTGCAGGAGCAGTGTTACATCAAAGAAATGAGGGTGATGAAGTTGATCATCCGGTAGCTTATTTTTCTAAGAAATTTAATGCCTATCAAAGAAATTATTCAACTATAGAAAAGGAAATATTATCTCTTGTTTTGGCTTTACTACATTTTGAAGTGTATGTTGGTACTACTCAGAAACCACTTATAGATTATGCCGATCATAATCCGTTAGTGTTTTTGAGTAAGATGAAAACCAAAAATAGAAGATTACTAAATTGGAGTTTGATGTTACAGGAGTATAATATTTTGATAACTCATAATAAAGGTAAGGATAATGTGATTGCTGATTGTCTATCTAGATGTTAAATGGACAATGTACATATTTTTATGGAGTAGTATTTTAACACTTGTAACACTCCTACTGTATATTAGTTTGCAAGATGCTGTATGATAATACTGTGTATATTGTGTAAGTTGTAAATTTTATACACTTGTTTTTTTTTTGTAAATGGTTAATTGTTAAAATTTTGCTCCTAAAAGAACAAAAATTTTTTTGGAGGGAGGTGTTACATACCTCATGGATATCTTGTGACTGTCTTATGACCATGATTTAATTGAGTATCTTATGAGCATGAGGTAATGGTCATGTAATGGTGGGGTGATGTAATTTTCCCACCAGTGTGAGGTCATGTGATGACATGTTCACTACGGGTATAAAAGGGTGACCGCTGGGTTGATGCAGTTAGTTTTTTAACTTTAGTTCGTTATTTAATTCGTCAGATACTCCGTTATGCTGTGTATTCGTCTTATGATGCAGTTTCATTTTAAAGTGGAGTTCTACTTTCTATTGTAAGTAGTATTGGAGAGTGAAGACCTTACCAAAGTACAGGAATTTGCCAAGTTGAGTAAAGCTGATATGGTTTGGAGGTTTTGGAGAGGATCGGCCTTTATTAAATCTTCGTTCAAGAAATAGTGACCCGCATTTTGAGGTATCCTCTGCTAAATCAGGAAAGATTCAGCTGTGTCTATTCTCCAGAGGAAATGGTCAGTTCCTTTAAACCGTTTTATTTCTGTCGTTGTGAATCCTGCAGACAAGGCGGGTTCCGGCTGGGATCAGCAGTAACGTCATGTCTTCGAGGAATTCTTTACTTCAGGAAAGTCTCTCCTAAGTGGCTGTATAAATCTCTTGGACTTTCAAATTTACCATTCTAAGAACTGTGTTCGAATTAACTACTTTAAGAATGGTTTTCGCATTTACCTTTTTAAGAACTGTTCCAGAGTTGCCATATAGCAGTTAACTTCCGGTTAAGTTATTCGTTTAAATACATTTCGCTATTTTTGAGCAGAGTTTAAAAAATGTTTGTTTGTTTTTATAAAACCTGACTCAATTCTATATTCATTTTTGCCGGTCACGTGGCAAAAGCAAAAAACTTTATTCCTGAAGGCTTAGTGGGACCAAGCTCCAGTGTATTGCTACAGATAGAGGGTATTTATGCTAGAGCCATACTTGACACAGGGTCGCAGGTCACTTTGCTGTACTGTTTATTTTACATCCAGTATTTGACACATTTACCGTTGACACCACTCAGTGCACTAGAGATGTGGGGTCTTCATACGGGTGATTATCCGTACAATGGCTACTTGTCATTGAAGCTGGAGTTTTCGGAGGTAGATGTGGTATTTGCTGAGGTCCTTGATACATCAGTGCTGGTTTGTCTGGATACTGTTGAGAAGGGCAGAGTTTCAATTCTTGTGGGGAAGAATACTCCTATTGTGAGGAGGCTCATCGAGCCTGCCAGGAGAGTTGGAAAGAGCTTTCTGAAAACATTGTCCATTCACCGGATGTTTCAAGCTGCTTTTGAGGAAGTGCGTGTCCGCATTCTTCCAGCTAATGAGCATAGAGGAGGGACTGTGTGGTTCAGCCAATCAAAACCAACCGTGCTAGAGCCTGGGGAAGGAGCGAGAGTGATGGGAAACCTCAAATTTCCCAGAATGCCTGAGGCCGAGGCCCTTTTGGTGGATGCTCCAGAAGACCACGAAGAGGAGTCGGGCCTGCCTGCTGGGGTACTGGTGAGGCCTGAACTGCAAAAGCCCTCGGTTGTACAGGCGAACAGGATGACAGTGATTGTCAGGAACACTACGAAGTGGGGGATGCCACCGGCACACCTCTTCCCAGGGACGGTAATGTCTAGTATCCCTGTGAGACAAGGCAGGGAGAAACTTTCTCTGATAAAAGGAAATTCGACTGCTGAGTTAAAACTTTCCCTGGGTAAGTGCCAGTTCTGCAAAACGTCTGTCAACTGTGTTGGACACATAGTCTCACGGGATGGAGTAGCTAAAATTGTCTAAGGTAGAGGCAGTGAACACATGACCAAGGCCCCAGACTGTGAGCGCCTTGTGCTTATTCCTTGGGTTCTGTGGGTACTATCAGAGGTTCATGAAGGACTGTACAAAAGTGAGTCAGCTTCTGTGTGGTTACCCTCTCTTGGGGAAGAAAGGGAGGATTATAAAAGGAGAGGAGAGTAAAGAGTATCTTAGCCCTTCAGAGCCTTTTGGACTGAGGTGGGATGTGAAATGTGAAGAGGCCTTTCAGTTGCTGAAGGAGCTGCTAACACAGGTGCCTGTGCTGGCTTTTGCAGACCCCCAATTGCCGTACATACTGCATACGGATGCCAGCAGAGAGGGCTTAAGGGCTGTCCTGTATCAGGATCAGGGCACCGGGTTGAAACTTGTTGCATTTGTCAGCCAGAGTCTGTCGCCCTCTGAGAGAGACTATCCCACACACAAGTTGGAGTCACTGGCATTGAAATGGACTGTGATAGAAAAACTAAGTAACTACCTCTATGGTGCAAACACGAGGAAATCTGCAGATGCTGGAAATTCAAGCAACACACATAAAAAATGCTGGTGAACGCAGCAGGCCAGGCAGCATCTATAGGAAGAGGTACATTTGACGTTTTGGTCCGAGACCCTTTGTCAGGACTAACTGAAAGAAGAGATAGTAAGAGATTTGAAAGGGGGAGGGGGAGATCTGAAATGATAGGAGAAGACAGGAGGGGAGGGGTGGATCTAAGAGCTGGAAAGTTGATTGGCAAAAGGGATACAAAGCTGGAGAAGGGAGAGGATCATGGGATGCCAGGCCTACGGAGAAAGAGAAGGGGGGGGGTGGTGCCCAGAGGGTGGGCAAGAAGCTATAGAGAAAGGGACAAAGGAAGAAAAAAGAGAGAAGGGGGGGGGGATAAATAAACAAACAAACAAATAAATAAATAAGGGATGTGGGTACTTGGGGGAGGTGGGGCATTAATGGGAGTTAGAGAAGTCAATATTCATGCCATCAGGTTGGAGGCTACCCAGATGGAATATAAGATATTGTTCCTCCAACCTGAGTGTGCCTTCATCTTGACAGTAGAGGAGGCCGTGGATAGACATGTCAGAATGGGAATGGGACGTGGAATTAAAATGTGTGGCCACTGGGAGATCCTGCTTTCTCTGGCGGACAGAGCGTAGGTGTTCAGTGAAACGGTCTCCCAGCCTGCATCGGGTCTCACCAATATACAGAAGGCCGCATTGGGAGCACTGGACGTAGTATGTCACCCCAGATGACTCACAGGTAAAGTGTCGCCTCACCTGGAAGGACTGTATGGGGCCCTGAATGATGGTAAGGGAGGAAGTGTAAGGTCATGTGTAGCACTTGTTCCGCTTACAAGGATAAGTGCTGGAAGGGAGGTCGGTGAGAAGGGATGGGGGGAAATGAATGGACAAGGGAGTCACGTAGGGACCGATCCCTGCGGAAAGCAGAGAGGAGGGGGGAGGGAAAGATGTGCTTCGTTGTGGGATCACGTTAGAGGTGGCAGAAGTTATGGAGAATTATATGTTGGACCCGGATGCTGGGGGGTGTGGTAGGTGAGGACATGGGGAACCCTATTCCTAGTGGGGCAGTGGGAGAATGGGATGTGAGCAGATGTGAATGAAATGGGATGCGTTTGAGAGCAGAGTTGATGGTAGAGGAAGGGAAGACCCTTTCTTTAAAAAAGGAGGACACCTCCTTCATCCTGGATGAAAAGCCTCGTCCTGAGAGCAGATGCGGCGGAGATGGAGGAATTACGAGAAGGGGATGGCAATTCTGCAAGAGGCAGAGTGGGAAGAGGAATAGTCCAGGTAGCTGTGAGAGTCCGTAGGCTTATAGTAGACATTAGTAGATAAGCTGTCTCCAGAGATAGAGACAGAAAGATCAAGAAAGGGGAGGGAGGTGTCGGAAATGGATCAGGCAAACTTGAGGGCAGGGTGAAAGTTGGAGGAAAAGTTAATAAAGTTAATGAGCTCAGCATGTGTGCAGGAAGCAGCACCAATGTGGGGGACCGATACCAGTATAGGCTTGGAACATGGATTGTTCCACAAAGCCAACAAAAAGGCAGGCATAGCTGGGACCCATGCGAGTGCCCATGGCTACACCTTTAGTTTGGAGGAAGTGGGAGGAGCCAAAGGAGAAATTATTAAGAGTAAGGACTAATTTCCGCTAGACGGAGGAGGGTTGTGGAAGAGGGGAACTGGTTAGGTCTGGAATTCAAAAAGAAGCGGAGAGCATTGAGACCTTCCTGGTGGGGGATGGAAGTATATAGGGACTGGACATCCATGGTGAAAATAAAGCGGTGGGGGCCAGGGAACTTAAAATCATTGAAAAAATTCAGAGTGTGAGAAGTGTCACGAACATAGGTGGGAAGGGATTGAACAAGGGGGGATAAAACAGTGTCGAGATATGCAGAAATGAGTTCGGTGGGGCAGGAGCAAGCTGAGACAATGGGTCTACCAGGACAGGCAAGTTTGTGGATCTTGGGTAGGAGGTAGAAATGGGAAGTACGGGGTGTGGAAACTATAACGTTGGAGGCAGTGGATGGGAGATCATCTGAGCTGATAAAGTTGGTGATGGTGTGGGAGGCAATGGCCTGGTGCTCCTTAGTGGGGTCATGATCGAGGGGTAAATAAGAGGAGGTATCCGTGAGTTGTTGCTGTGCCTCGGCAAGGTAGAGGTCAGTACGCCAGACTACAACAGCACCCCCCTTATCGGCAGGTTTTATAGTAAGGTTAGGATTAGTGCGAAGGGAGTGGAGAGCAGAGCATTCGTAAGGAGTGAGATTGGAATGGGAACAAGGTGTGGTGAAGTCGAGATGGTTGATGTCCCATCGTCAGTTAGCAATAAAGAGATCCAGAGCAGGCAGAAGACCAGAGCGGGGTGTGCATGAAGAGGAGGAGGGTTGAAGATGGGAGAAGGGGTCATTGGTGGGGGTGAAAGAGTCCTTGCCGAAGAAGTAGGCTCAAAGAAGGAGCCAGCGGAAGAAGAGTTCAGTGTCATGGTGAACATGGAACTCGCTGAGGTGTGGGCGAAGGGGGAGTAAGGTAAGGCGCTCTGCCTCAGAGAGTTGAAGGTCAGAGGGGATGGTAAAGACCCTGCATGGATGAGAAGTGGGATCAGAAGGGGGAGGGGGAGGGAGGCTGGTGATGTCAGTGGAGAGGGGAGGGTTGGGGTGAGAGGAAGATGGAGCCTCTGAGGGTCCAGGAGCTGATGGTGGGTTCTGAGGGAGACGGGGTTGTAGAGTAGTGGTGAGGGGAGGGAAGAAGGTGCCAAGCTTGAGGTGAGGATGGACAATAATCCCCTAACTTATATCCTGACCTCAGTGAAATTGGATGCCACAGGCCATCGGTAGTTGGCGGCGTTGTCTGCCTGTGATTTCAGCTTGAAGTACTGGCTGGGAAATAGGAACATTGATGTTCCTCTTCATGGTCTTCTAGAGCATCCACCGAGAGGGCCCTTCACTTTTGCTGCTTCCCCAGGCTGTAACACGACTGGTTTTGACTGGGTGACTGTTCCTGCCCTGGCAGTGAAAGCCATGTGCCAGTTTTCCATCACGGTGAATGCAGAGGAAAGGCAAGGTCAGGATCGAGCGGTAGATCAATTGGGAGCTTCTGATGGTTCCATTCCACAAGTTTACTGTAACCTGACTGCTCTGAAGACAAAGCAGTTGCTGGAATTGAGTCCTGGGAAAGTGGCAGCTCAGGAAGATGCCCCAAGCATCGTTACCATTCCGTGTGGTGTGCATGGATTTCCTGGCAAAAGAGCCAGATGCCAGCAACGTGGCGAATGTCTTGGTCATTATGGATCACTACACCAGATATGAGCAAGCCTTCCCTACCAAGGATCAGAGGGCATCCACAGTGGCCAAAGTGTTATGGGAGAAGTATTTCATTTATTATGGGCTCCCCAGGTGGATACATAGTGATCAGGGATGAGATTTCGAGAGCAGGCTCATACATGAGTTACTGAGCATGCTTGGAGTTGAGAAGTTGAGGACTATGCCTTATCACCCATAGGGTAATCCCCAGCCCGAGAGGTTTAATCAGACCTTGTTAGATATGCTTGGAACCTTGGAGATCAGCAAAAAGAACAAATGGAGTCAACATATTAGACATCTGGTCCACTGCTGCAACACAAAATGAAGCCACTGGGTACTCGCCAGATTATCTGATGTTTGGGTGTGAGATGAGGTTGCTCGTTGACTTCTGTTTTGGCACTGGTAAGGAAGATCTACCACCAAAGACTTATCTGAAGTATATGTCTGATATGAGAAGGAAGCTGAAAAAGTTTTATGAATTAGCTGATGTTGCAGCTACCAAGCAGAATCAAGGGAATAAGAGGAGTTATGATCAAATGGTTAGGTTCTCCCAACTCATGCCTGGGGACCAAGTCCTCATAAAGAATTTGGGGCTACCTAGGAAGCATAAGTTGGCTGATCACTGGGTGGCTACGCCCTGTGTAGTGGAGACTCAGATGCCAAATGTACTAGTCTTCTGAGTGAAACCAGAGGATGGGATTGGGCCTGTCAAGGTTCTCCATTGGAACCATCTTTTATCTCTGGGACAAGAGGTGCATGTTGACCCGGAGTCTCACTTGGACCCAACACCTAGTAAGGGGACTTTGCGGCAACATGGAGAGACTGAAGAACCAGCAGCAAGGATTAAACTGGCACCCGCCCCGAATGGGATACGGACTTGGAGGGAGAGGAAATGGGGGTGTAGTATATGCTGCCTTTCACTAACTCCCCAATAATTGAGGAAGAGATTCCCAAACTTTCTCATGCTGAGGCAGGTGAAATGGGGGGAATTAGTAGTGCTCAGGACTATGAAGGGGGACTGGGTTCTAAAGTAACTGGGGATGAAGCTGAGCTCTGCCAACTGGCAGAGGGATCCAAGTTGCAGGAAGACATGAGTGATAGACAGGGGGAGTCCTTGCCATATAGACCAGAGTATCCCAAAGAATGTCTGAAACTGATGAATTAGATGATGGGATAAGGAGGTCTCAAAGAATCAGGAAATCCCCAGATAGGCTGGCCTATGTAACACCAGGCGAACAGAGTTCTATGACTCTTCCCTAGTGAGATATGTCACTACCCTTTACAAATGGGTTAGAAGTGCTGACATCACAAAGTTCCTTTGAAAGTGGTGTTATTAATACAAGATGACAAATTATTTCAAAGTCATGAGGACATGGCTATTTTGGTGGGAGGCAAGTATAATGCCCTGGTTCATAGTTTTACTGTTATGCTGTATGTATTTCATTTAGCAGTTCTGTAAGAGCAGTCTGTTCTGTTTTCACCTTCTTTGGGTTATTGTTGAAGATAAGAGATGAGGAGAAATGTGTGCCATCCAATTAGGATGGTCGAATTAAGGGGAGGTTTCTCTGGTGAGGAACACAAAGGTTGGGCTTAGGTTTTTTTTTGTACGAGAGAGATGAAGAAAGAAGACTCAGGAGAGAAGAGATCATAGGATTCGACCAGGAATGGGACTGTGATTCAATGAAGCCAGGGGCAAGATCAATTGAGGATCAGTGACTACGAAGAAACTTTGAGCTTCAACTTGTGCACATTTGACTGTTTAAAATGGGCCCTTTTCTCTTTTTTTTTTGTCCACATTTTTACTAACCCTTTAGTCAAATTAAGAATCTTTTAATCGTATGCAGTGTAGGGTCTGTTATTTTGTGACATTAATTTGTAACAGAGAAGTGAATTACACAATATCCACACAAACAGGGGATTGGGGTGGGAGAGCTCCTAAATCTAACAAGTTTGGCTGAGCTGGAGGTTGTCTTCCCTGGACTTATACAGCTAAGGAAACCAGAGGGTTGCACAAGTCCATCATATCCTAACAAGAGAAAAATGATTCTGCTTTAATTTTTTATTGGTCTTTAAACCTAACTTACACCGTACATATGCATTGCACGGCAGCTTCAATGTCAATGTTGACCCTTGAGCTTGATGGTTTTAGCAAGAGCTGAAATACCTGGTTCAAGTTGTGACAGCAAAATACTGAAGTCCCAACATGTAACAATGTCCAAGTTTCTGTTTTTTTGTGAGTATGTGTTTCACTGCACTGAATCCTCTTTCAACAAGGTAGGATGGAAATGCAATGAAGAGAAGTTTGGCTCTTTTCCAAAGACCAGGAAACAATGTATGACTGTTTAGCAACATACCACAAAAGTCGAATTTTTGTAAAGCATTTTTCTTCTTCATCATTTTGAATTTTGATAATTTCTTCTTGCAAGCTCTCTTCCTGTTCTTCCACCTTGCAAAGAAATGTGTCCAGAATTTCCAGATCGTTCAAATCCTTGAATGGATTCTGAAAATCTTTCTTTGTTAATACATGTGTAAGCAGTACTCTTACAAACCACTGTCTGTGAAAAAGAATGTCATACTTTCCATGCAGAGAAACCGTGAGAACATTCTTCTCCCAGTGTTTTGCTTATGTATTTCCAATTTTCTGATAAAAGTGGACACTGCACTTTTTGCCTGGATTAAATTGAAATTCTCACCTTGCAGCTTCATATTTAAAAAGTTTATTTTGTCAAACAGTTCAGCTAGGTATGCCACATCTCCACATAGAAGTTCAATCTTGTTTCCCAAGCTCTTGTCGACTTTGAGCAAAAATTCAACGGTAGTGTCAAAACAATCAAAGAAACATTTTAAGCAGCAGCCTTTTGACAGCCAATGCACTTCAGTGTGAAGAAGTAAGCATTCAAACTCTTCATCATTAACTTGGCATAACTGGCGAAATATTCTGCTATTTAATGGATGAGCTTTAAATTTGTTGATAGTAGATATTACAAGAGTCACACTTGAAAAAAGTTGCTGGATGAGGCTTTTGGCTGTGAGATGTTGATGATGAATTACACAATGGATTGCAAACTGATTTGGAATTTCACTTTTCATAAATGCCACTAAACCAGCATGGCAACCTGTCATAAATGGTGCTCCATCTATTGCACAAGAAATCATGATCTTAATTGGAATTCTCTTATCCTCAATATAAATTTTGAGCTCATTGTAGATTGATTCTCCACTGATATTTGTTTTTAACTTTTCACAAAAGAGAATCTCTTCATAAACTTTTCCATTTTTGATAAAACATACATATGGCATTAGCAATGCCTCATTGTCTCGCACAGTTGACTAATCCAGATGTATCCCAAATTCTGCTTTTTGTAGCCCTGTGCATAGTTGATACTCAAAGTCTTCACTCATTTCATCAATACAATGAGCTACAGAGTTACTACTCAGAGGAATTGCTTTTAAAGTACTGGTATCCATTTTGAGAACAGTGGTGAGCACTTCTGATACAGCAGGCATTATTAATCTTCACCAATTGTATGAGATTTTCTACACTTTCCTATCATTTTGGAAATGTTATAAAAAGCGATCAAACTACTACTAAGATCATTTTAACTTTCTTGCCAAAAGATTCGAGTGTGCAATATTTTTCCAATGCTTCTTTCATCTTTTGGAATAAGTAGCCTTTTCAGGGTGTCTTTTATGGACGTCTTCCTGCAATCTTGTTGATTTCATGGCTTCATTAGACAGTTCAGTATTACAAATAAGACACATGGGCATTGCTGATCTGACGGGAGCAGAATAAAACCATACTCCAGATTTGCAACATTGTATTGACGCACTTTCTGTAGTTTCTGTTTCTGTTTCTTAGCAGGGCACAACAGCGAAAATTATGCATTGATCATCATGTAAGGTCACATAATCCCTAAAGATGGTTCTTGACCACATATATGAAGCCGAGGTTGATTTGAACACCTTGAGAAGTCCTCAGGGTCAGCAGGTTCACTGATTGGCTCTATTTCACCCTTTGGTTCTGGCCTGCATTGTATTGTTGTGCAACCTGTTTCCCATAGATCTGTAGAGAAAGTTGAGAGAGTGTACTTGACTTACCAACTGTTAAATTACATGAGCTTGTTCTGTACCGCAAGTTAAGGGGAACTGTCGTGCAACCTGGTTGCTAATTTATGCATCCCCAATAATGCCTGTTTGGTTGGTAAGGTTGAAAGAGATTGCCAAGTTTCAGATGCGCTGTGACAATAAGTGCTCACCACCTGCAGAGCTATGGTACTTCCAGTGTTCCTGTGCCTCATCTTTTTTTTTGGAAGCGCCTGCTCTACTAACGGTTGGTCAAGTCCCGCATAGGGTGCTGCTTACAGAAATCCTCCAAGAATCTTGAATGCTCCTCCACCCCAATGACTTCTATTTCCCCAGTCCCCCCTTAGGACATGTTCCTGCCCCCCATTGGGAATCACTGTCTTATGCTCTCCACATTGGACAGGGATGAGAGAAATAAGTGAGGTTCCAATTACAATCTGCTGAGTCCAACTAACAACAGAACATTAGAGCCAAGGCAATTCTTTGATTCAATCTCTAAGCCAGACACATCTACACAACTGCATGACAATTACAACTGAAGACTGACATCTTTTAAAACAGTCTCAGTGGTGGTGTGCATTCCTATTTTAACATCCCATTTGTCCAGCAAACAAATCTTCTATTGTCTTCATTGGGTATGGCACCACTTCAGAGAGCCATGACTCAACTTGTTGCTTGATAGCTAATCATTAACATAATGAGTACTGCCATTGCATTTGCCATTCTTGAACTTAGTTCTTATTTGAGAGCCATTGAACCAGCTATTTATGACCATTTGCTTTCAC
The DNA here is from genome assembly GCF_030028105.1 of Mobula birostris. Lineage (NCBI taxonomy): Eukaryota > Metazoa > Chordata > Chondrichthyes > Myliobatiformes > Myliobatidae > Mobula > Mobula birostris. The sequence goes on from NC_092393.1 coordinate 15,211,622, forward strand.
ACGTGACCAGACAATATTTGCATACTTGTATCCCTGTTCTATAAAGTACATTGGCACATTCATCATGAGTTGTGTGGCAGAAGTGTTTGTCTGTCATTAGGAGCAATTTGCAATGTCCAATTAACATATCAACCCACATATTTTTTGGAATGTAGGAGGAAACTGAAGCACCTGTGGGGAATTCACAAAGTTACAGGCAGAACATGCAAACTCCACACAGACAGCACTGGAGTCACTGTGGGTGTCAGATAGCAGCTCTACTAGCTGCCCTACTACCAAGAACAAGCGTGACAACTTTCTGACTGCTGTGATAGAATCTGTATCATACCTCTCTGGGTTCCTCAAGTTCATCAGCTTCAGCGAGCATCTGTTTTGATGACAAATTCTCCCATCTTCATGAAGATGGCAGAGTTTGTCATCAAAATGTCGGTTAAAATCGATACCTGTAACCGGCTGGAAGCCCGAGAAGAGTTTGTTCATCATATACGCCGGGAAAGCACTAGATCCTTTTTCAGCTCCACACCTGCTGAGTATATTGGCATCATGCCTTGCTATCTTAACGGCACTAACCCAACATCGGTGGCTTTCTTTAGTCAAACTTTACGCCTCGCTCCTGAGTCAAATTAAAATTTTCAGAGCTAACTCTGCCTCAGATTCGATTACGGCAAACCATATATAAACTGAAATCTGTTAAATGTGAATCTTTGATCTGTGAAAGAGCAGTTACCTACAGTATTGGGAGAGTGTGAAAGAGGTCTTTCTGGTCTTGATTAGTAATAGCTAACAGTTTCATTTTTAGATGGGTTGCAAGATGTATGTAATGTTTCCAAAGGAATCTGTATGATTAATTTGATGCTGTTATGCTGTAATTATCTGCCCTTATGATTGGTGTGATTTAATGGCTAACTATTCCACCTAGGCCTAATGCCTTATGAGGGTTTACTCTCTTGAAACATAAGATCACAAGACATTGGAGCAGAATGAGGCCACCTGGCCTATCGTGTCTGCTTCGCCATTCAATCATGGCTGATCCTTTTTTCCCCTCCTCAGCCCCGCTTCCCAGTTTCCTCCCTGTTACCTTAGATGCAGTGTCCAATCAAGAACCTAACAAGCCCTGGCTTAAATGTGATGTTTTGGTCTCCTGTTGCTGATCAGTGCTTTGGGGATCTGTGGCATCTCACATAGTTCATGATATGCTCACATGCTATCTCAAATGTCAATTCTCCAACTCCATGTTCAGTCTGCAGATTTCAAGTCAAGTCAAGTCGCTTTTTATTATCATTTTGACCATAAACTGCTGGTACAGTGCACAGTAAAAGCGAAACAACGTTCCTCCAGGACCATGGTGCTACATGAAACAACACAACACTACACTAGACTGAGTGAGACAACATAAGGCTACACTAGACTATGTAAAACAACATAAAAACTACACTAGACTACAGACCTACACAGGACAACATAAAGTGCACAAAACTGTGCAGAGCAGTGCAATAAATAATAAACTGGACAATAGGCACAGTAGAGGACAAATTACAATATAATAATAAATGATGTAGCTGTCAGTCTAAACTCTGAGTATTAAGGAATCTGATGGCTTGGGGGAAGAAACTGTTGTACAGTCTGGTCGTGATAGCCCGAATGCTTCGGTACCTTTTGCCAGATGGCAGGAGGGAGAAGAGTCTGTGTGAGGGGTGCGTGGGGTCCTTCATAATGCTGTTGGCTTTACAGGTGCAGCGTATGGAGTAAATGTCTGTAATGGCAGGAAGAGAGAGCCCGATGATCTTCTCAGCTGACCTCACTATCCACTGCAGGGTCTTGCGATGTGAGACGGTGCAATTCCCGAACCAGGCAGTGATGCAGCTGCTCAGGATGCTCTGAATACAACCTCTGTAGAACGTGGTGAGAATGGGGGATGGGAGATGTACATTTCTCAGCCTTCGCAGAAAGTAGAGAAAAAGTAGCTGGGCTTTCTTGGCTATGGAGCTGATGTTGAGGGACCAGATGAGATTCTCTGCCAGGTGATCACCAAGAAATTTGGAGTTTCATTATCTTACACAGGTCTACACATTATTCCCTTGCTACTCTAGCTTGTTAACTCCTTAACTGTCTTCTGCTGACTGAATAACTAGGTGACTGGTGCATTAACAAGTACGAATGATTCAGGAGGAATTTTCGGGTGAACAATATATTACTAAGCTTGCCACTGCCAGCTGTGCACTGACAATGAATGGGAACAGACTCAGATATCCTGACGATCCTTGTAATTCCACATTGGGAAAACGAAGTACTACAGAGCTTTCAGATATGGCTAGGAAATGTCAGCCAAGATTATCCCTCAGAATGCTGTCCAATACCTCATTCAACCAGTTTAGTATTGGCTGATCAATTGTGCCTCCTTTGTAATGGAGATAACCATTCCATACATACTTTTGCTGAAGCATAGAGTATGTAGAACACTACTGCACAAGAACAGACCTTTTGTCCCACATGACTGCACTGAACATGATGCTCAATTAAACTACATTTCTTCTGCCTATACAGAATTCATATCCCTCCCATCACCGCATACTTGTACTTTTATACTTTATACTTTATTGTCGCCAAACAATTGGTATTAGAACGTACAATCATCACAGCGATATTTGATTCTGCGCTTCACACTCCCTGAATTGCAAATATTAAGTATTAAAAATAGTTAAAATTAGTACATATTAAAAATGCATTTATAAATCATAAATAGAAAATAGAAAAATGGGAAGTAAGGTAGTGCACAAAAACCGAGAGGCAGGTCCGGATATTTGGAGGGTACGGCCCAGATCCGGGTCAGGATCCATTCAGCAGTCTTATCACAGTTGGAAAGAAGCCGTTCCCAAATCTGGCCGTATCGGTCTTCAAGCTCCTGAACCTTTTCCTGGAGGGAAGAGGGATGAAACATTAATATACTATGTACTATACAGTCTATATACTACACCATTCAATCTACCCCCCCCCCCCATTCCTTGCATATCAGTGTGTCTAGAGCCTCTTAGCTACCACTACCGTATCTGTTTCCTCTACTACTCCTGTTCCAGGCACTGACAACTCTGCAAAAAAGAATGTGCCCCACACATCACTTTTAAACTTTCTCCCTCTTATGCTAAATGCATGCCTTCTGGTATTTCACATTTCTCCTCTGAGAAATGATTCTGTCTACCCTATCAAGGCTTCTCACAATTTTATAAATTTCTATCAATCTCTTCTCAGCTTCCGATATTCCAGAGAAAGTAATCCAAGTTTGCCCGACTTCTCTTTTTTTCTTGTGCCCTTTAATTCAGGCAGCATTCTAGTGAAGCACTTCTGCAGTCTTTTCAGAGCTTTCATGTCCTTCCTGTAATGAAGTGACCAGATTTACACACAACACATTTCCTGGGTAAAGTCCAGGCTTTTGTTCTCAACAAAATCATAGATTTTAGTCTCTTCCTGAGAGCTACATGAGATAGCTTTTACTTTTAGGTAGAAAGGGAAGTAATTAGTGGATTTACACCAAATTTTATGTCATTCTTCATTAAATTTATATTGCACTCTACTTTGTCCCCCATGAGTTCAAAAGGTAACTGCTCTTTTATTATCACACTAGGTACTTCCAGTCTATCGAGGACAGCAGAATGGTGCAACTTGTACTACTTCATAGCACCTTAGACCCAGGTTCAATCCTGACCTCGATTGCTGTCTTTGAGGAGTTTGCACATTCTCCCTGTGACCATATGTGTTTCCAGCAGTTCCTCCAGGTTTTCCTACATCCAAAGGTGGGTGGGTTTGTAGGTTAATAGGCTATTATAAAATTGCCTCTGATGTGTAGGTAAATCTACAGTTTGATGGTGTGTTTTTGGGCTGACTGAGCATTCTGGCACTTTGCTGCCTCTGAGGAGGTAAGTGGCCACATGGCCAAGAAACTTAGAGACTCGATTTCTCACCATTCTCACCAACTAAAGCATCGAGAAAGATTGAAACATCGAGGCGAGTGTGGAAGGTGAGCAAATGTTCAGTGCCGTCTGGCACCCTCTTGTTCACTACTGCAGGAGGAATGTGTTTGTGTGTGACAGTCTCTCTTTCCCTCTCACTCACTGCTCCTGAGGGAAGGTGTCTGCATATGATGGTCTCTCTCTCTCTCTCACACCTTCACTCTCACTGCTGCAGTGGGAAGGTCCCTGTGTTTAAATGGTCTCTCTCTTCCTCAGGACTGAGGGGGATGGTACCAAAGTTCTGGGTCTGCGGTTTATGGATTGAACTGTAGTTCCTGGTCGTTCCTTTTTTTGTTGCTATTTTGGTCGACTTAAAATGGAGGCAAGTATTAAACACTGTGCTGAACTGAATCTTTTGACTTAGTGTTTTATATTCTGTGCTTTCTCTCATTCTTTCTTGTTGCCATTTGTGAGATTTGCTTTTTGTGTGTGAGAGGGGGTTAATGTTTTTCTTTGAATGGGTTCCATGGTTTGCTTTGTTTTGTGGCTGTCTGTGGAGCAGATGAATCTCAGGGTTGTATACTGCATACATACTTTGATAACAAATGTACTTTGAATCCTGTGAATCCTTTGAATTCTTTGGATGGTGGATTCTGGGGGATGTTTATAAGAATAGGGCTAAAAAAGAGTGGGATAAGTGCAGGATTAGTGTAAATGTCTGGCTGATAGCCAGTGCAGACTCAAAGGCTCAAAGGGTCTGCTCCTGTATATAACTTTCTATGACTTTGACTCTACGACTAAGATGCATATTTCATGGTAACCAATCGATCATTCAAGAAACAGTGATCACAGTTTTGTTGTGGTGCATATTTTAATCTCAGTGTTGTCAAACCAGTTGTGTGTGAATTCTATTCTGCAGCATAATGAGTACATGCCAGAACATCAGTTATCTCAGAGGTGTCCATGTCCTCTCAATGGTTTACCAAGGTTTCTGTCTGAGGACTAATATCCCAGTTTCTACATAGATGAAGATATTAATCAAAGGAAAAATAACATGGGATAATGTTTGGATAATTGAGTGCTCTTGCAGAATATTGCATTCTACTGATCCAGCCTCATCTCTCTAATAACCCTTGCTGTGTTGTATCATAATCTGCCTCACAGCATTTTGCAAATCTTCTAAAGCGGATCATGCTATAAAGCCCTCTGTTTTTATCAATCATGTTCCTCTTCCTTACAGAACCAGCTTGGTGACTAAATAGCTCATAGACTTTGGCTTTGACTTGCTTATGACTCCAACTTTGAGGATAAGAAAATCACTGGCCGCTCCCACAGAGCTGTCGCTCACAATGACCGCTCAATGCTTCAAATTCAGCGCATCAATGGATCACAGAATAGACGTAGTGATGCTCTCAAACCCTCCTGAAATCCCTAGCCCATCGTTGCTCAAAATGGAGGAGGAGCTTTTAGGATTGCATTAAGAATCTTTATTCTACAATAATACAGTTCACACAATTACTGACAGAAAGAGGGCAGCAAGTGAGCCCCGCCACCGGCTGCCAAGCTCTCCACCTGATATCCTTACCCTCTGTCTTCGGTAATCTGAAGTACCCACCTGCTTCAAGAAAGCTTCAGTTATATTGGTGCCTAAGAAGAACAAGGTAACCTGCCTCAGTGGCTTTCGTTCAGTAGCACTTACATCCACAGTGATGAAGTGCTTTGAGAGGTTGCTGATGAAGTGAAATGGATACATTTCAATTTGCTTACCGTAACATCAGGTCCACAGCAGATGCTATTCATTGGCTCTTCATTCAACCCTCGAACATCTAGACAATGAAGATGCATACATCAGGATGCTCTTCATTGACTACAGCTTCACAATTAGTACCATGATTCCCTCAAAATTAATCAATAAGCTTCAAGACCCAGCCTCAATACTTTGAAGTTCAAAGTAACTTCAGATTAAATTTATTATCAAAGTATATAAGTGTCATCAAATATAACCCAGAGATTCATTTTCTTGTGGGCATACTCAATAAATTTTCAGAGTAATAAGCATAACAGAATCATTGAGAGACTACACCCACTTGGACATTCAACTAGTGAGCAAAAAACAGCAAACTGTGCAAATACAAAGAGAAGTAAATAATAATAATAATAAATAATTATCAACAAGTATTGGGAACATGAGGTAGACTCCTTGAAAGTGAGTCCATATATTGTGGGAACAGTTCAATGACGGGGCAAATGAAGTTGAGTGAAAATATCCCCTTTGGTTCAAGAGCCTGATGACTGAGGGGTAATAACCGTTCCTGAATCTGGTGGTGTGAATCCTAAGGCTCCTGTATATTCTTCCTATTGGCAGCAGTGAGAAGAGTCCTGGGTGGTGGGGGTCCCTAATGCTGGATGCTGCTTTAGCGTAGATGTACTCAATGATGAGGAGCACTTTACCCATGAAGGCTGGTCCATTCCCACTACCTTTTGGAGGATTTTCCATTCAAGAGAATTGGTGTGTCCATGTCAGGCTGTGATGCAGTCAATCAATATACTCTCCACTACACATCAATAGAAGTTTGTCAAGGTTTTAGATGTCATGCCAAATCTTCTCAAACTCATAAGGAAGTAGAGCTGCTGCCGTTGTTTCTTTGTAATTACACTTACATGCTGGGCCCAGGACAAGTCTTCCTAAATTATAACACTGTGGAATTTAAAGTCACTGACCCTCTCGATCTCTGATCCTCTGATGAGATTGGCTCATGGACCTCTGGTTTCCTTCTCCTGAAGTCAATAATCAGCTCCTTGGTCTTGCTGATGTTGAGTAAGGGAGTGTTGTAGTGGCACCACTTACTCAGATTTTCAATCTCCCTCCTATATGCTGATTCATTATCATCTTTGATTTGGCCTACAAAAACAGTGTCATCAGCAAACTTGAATATGGAATTGGAGTTGTGCTTAGCCACACAGTCATTAATGTAAAATGAGTAGATCAGGGGGATAAGCACACAGTCTTGCGGTGTACCTGTGCTCATGGAGATCATGAAGGAAGTGTTGTTGCCAATCCAAACTGACTGGGGTCTCCAAATGAGCATCCAGATGTATACATCATTGTTGTCCAGATGTTCCAGGGTTGAGTGAAGAGCTAATGAGATGTCATCTACTGTGGACCTGTTGTTCTGGTAGGCAAATCTGAGCTGCTCTACGGTGCTTCTTAGGTAAGAGTTGATATGTTTTATCACCAACCTCTTAAAACACTTTATCACCATGGATGTAAGTGCTACTGGATGATAGTCTTTGAGGCAAGTCATTGAGACCTTCTTGTGCAACTAGATCCTGCAACTGGAAAAGGTGTACCACAAGGCTGCGTGCTTAACCCCCTACTCTATTCACTTTATAATTATGACTGAATGGCTAAGCATAGCTCCAATGCCATATCTAAGTTTGACGACAACATCACTGTTGTTGGCCAAATCAAAGGTGTTGGCGAATCAGCATACAGGAGGGAGATTGAAAATCTGGCTGAGAGGTGCCACAACAATCTCATTGTCAATGTCAGCAAGACCAAGGAGCTGATGAATGTCTACAGGAGGAGGAAACCTCAAGGGATCAGAGGAGGAGAGGGTCAGAAACTTTAAATTCCTCGGTATCATCATTTCAGGCGATTTGTCCTAGGCCCAGCATGTAAGTGCAATTGTAAAGAAAGCACAGCAGTGTTTCTACTTCATTAGAAGTTTACGAAGATTTGGCATGTCACCTAAAACCTTGACATCTTCTATTGGTGTGTAATGGAAGGTATACTGATATGTTGTATCATGGCTTTGTATGGAAATATCAATACCCTTGAATGGAAAAGGCTACAAAAAGTAGTGGATACAGTCAAGTCCATCACAGGTAAAGCCCTCCCCACCACTGATCACATCTACACAGAGTGCTGTCACAGGAAAGCAGCATCCATCATCAGGGATCCCCAGCACCCAGGCCATGCTCTCTTCTCACTGCTGTCACCAGGAAGGAGGTACAAGAACCTCAAGGCCCACACCACCAGTTGCAGGAACAGTTCAAGATTCACATATATTTACTATCAAAGGATATATAAACATACAAACCTGGGATTTGCTTGTTCACAAGTAACCACAAAGCAAGAAACCCAAAAGAACTCAATTAAAGAAAGAACAAAAGAATAAAAATAAAAATAAAAGAACAACACTTGATGCACTAGAGAAAAGAAAAAAAATCAGGCAAACAATTGAAGCGAACAACAGCATTCGAACCGAAATTGAGTCCTCTATCTGAACCCTGGAGCAGTCTGGAGTAGGCCCAAAGCCTCATTTATCAGTTATATTAGTGGGCATGGACCACAGCAGTCAGGACAGTTTTCATACCCTCAGTGCCATGGAGATGACCACCGCAGAGAAAAAGCAAAATCGGCTCTCGCCTTTGATCCCAACACCCTGTCCTTTCAGTCTATCTGGGCCAGCATTTAAGTTGACCTAACAATGGAACAGCTAAAGGCTCCGCACCCTGGAGAGAGGAGTGAAGATCATGGAGAGTGAGTGAAATCAGCTGTCGCCTCTGATCTGGGCTGATGTTTAAATTGACCTAACAATGAATCAGCTGTTCTTTCATATATAAACTTTTGTGCTGAGAATGTCATGGACACAAAGTCTGTTAAAGTGTTTCCCAACCAAAAACCCTGGTTCAATAGCATGGTGAGGATCTTGCTAAGAACACAGGATGCTGCTTTTAAATCTGGGGATCGACAGGCCTATGGGCAGGCAAGAAGAGCCCTGAAAAGCGGCATCAGAGAGGCCAAGCGCAGGTAGAAACAGCGTATAGAGGAGTACTTTACCAATAACAACTCCAGATGTATGTGGCAGGGGATAAAGACTCTTACTGGCTACAAGGACAGCGATACAGTCACAAACTCCTCAAACAGGACACTGCCAAACACTCTGAACCAGTTCTTTTCTCGCTTTGACAGTCAGAATGGAGAAGTTGGTATCCAGTCAGCACTAACAGAGAAGGATGACCCGATACAATTACACCAACACCAGGTCAGATCCGCCTGCACAGAGTCAATGCGAGGAAAGCAGCTGGCCCAGATGGAGTCACCGGAAGGATTCTTAAGGACTGCGCAGATCAACTAGCAGGACTATTTACTACCATCTTCAACCTCTCGCTACTACAGTCTGTGGTCCCCACCTGCCTTAAGTCAGCCACAATAATACCCATACCCAAAAGTACAGTGAACTGCCTTAATGACTATCGCCCAGTTGCTCTAACTCCTATCATCATGAAATGTTTTGAGAGGCTCATACTGTCTTATATTAAGTCTGCCATACCTGCTGACCTTGATAAATACCAGTTTGCGTATCGTGCAAACAGATCGACAGAGGATGCAGTCATCACAGCTCTCCACACAACCCTTACAAACCTGGATCAGGATAACACCTATGTAAGAATGCTGTTTGTGGGCTACAGCTCAGCTTTTAATACAGTCATCCCCTACAAACTGGTGCAGAAATTGAGCAATCTGGGCCTTGGCAGTTCACTGTGCTCGTGGATACTGGATTTTCTGATTAACAGACCCCAAAGTGTCAGGATGGGAGAACACACATCATCTACTCTCATCCTGAACACCGGTACACCACAGGAGTGTGTTCTCAGCCCCATCCTCTATTCTCTTTTCACCCATGACTGCTCTACCATTCACTCCACCAACACCATTGACAAATTTGCTGACGATACCACCCTAATGGTATCATATCAGACTGTGATGAGACAGCCTATAGGGAGGAGGTACAGCATTTGACAGAATGGTGTTGTCATAATAACCTGGACTTGAACATCACAAAAACCAAGGAGCTGATAGTAGACTTCAGGAAATCAAAGCGCGTCGAGCACTCTGCTCTGCACATATACGGGAAAGAGGTGGAGAGAGTAGAGAGTTTCAAGTTCCTCGACGTCCACATCTCGGCTCACCTCACCTGGACTGCCCATATCTCTTATCAGGTGGGGAAAGCCCAACAGAGGCTCTACTTCCTAAGGAAGCTAAAGCACGCTCTCCTCCCTCATCACCTGCTGATCAACTTCTATCGGACAACTATAGAGAGCTTCCTGACATATTGCTGTGCAGTGTGGTTTGCCAGCTGCACAGAACAGAACAGGAAGGACTCGCAGCGGGTGGTGAGGGTAGCAGAGCGGGTTATTGGCACAACATTACCCTCCCTCAGAGACATTTATACTGGCAGACTTCAAAAGAAGGCTACTTGTATTTCAAAGGATCCCACTCATCCTGGGTATCACCTGTTTTCCCCTCTATCCTTCCGGGAAGAGATACAGAGCATTAAGGACGAAAACAAAGAGACTCCTTAACAGCTTCTACCCACAAGCAGTGAAATGTATAACACCCCCTTCCTTCTCCTGCCCCCCTCCTAAGACGGCGGCAGCTAAATGCATCACACTTCCAAGAATGGCAGGTGTGCAATAGTCCTACACCCCCCATCCATATATTATTAATTTTGGACTGTACTCCTGAGGTTTTAGAGTTTATTTTATGTATATATTCTTTGTCATGCTGCAAAACGTTGAGCTGCTAAACTGTGTTTCATTACTCCACAACAATGACAATAAAGATCTTCTTCTTCTTCTTCTAAATTGTCTAAACAGCAAATTTTACCTCATACTGCAACCTGCCTGCAGTGAAAGTCTCCATGCCTAGACCACAGCACCTAGCGGCTCACTCCAGGACCAGATTTTGTCACCCAACCTGAAGCTGCTCTCAAGTTCTTCAAATCAGCTTGGCCCTCAAAGTGATCCAACTTCGCACCTGGGCCAGCTGAAAGAGCACCAAATCTTATTTGCCCAGGCTCTGACTTCTTTTGGTGCCCAGAGAGATCCAACCTCGCACCCTGGCCAGTTGAACAAGCATCAGAACTCCAACTGCAGCAACTTGGCAACACACCATTTCCCTCGCCATCACTGTTTGCTGCGATAACTTAACACATTTCACCTCAGAAAAAAGTATTTTTAGTAATGCTTTTAGTCAGATTTTATTTTTAGCTTCTTGACTACCAGAAGCTGTCGCACATGTGCAGTAGCGCCATCTGAAGTGGACCCTACAGCCAGGCTCTTGAACCAGAGGGGCTAACTTCACTTAACTTCACTCAACCCATCACTGAACTGTTCCCACAACCTATGGATTCACTTTCAAGGACTGTTCATCTCATGTTCTAGATATTTATTGTTTATTTATTATTATAATTATTTTCTGATATTGTATTTGCACAGTTTGTTGCCTTTGGTGTTTGTCTTGTTGAGTGCAGTCTTTCACAGATTATATGGTGTTTCTTTGTATTTACTCCGAATGCCTGCAAGAAAATGAAATCTCAGCGTTGTACATGGTGACATATGTGTGCTTTGAAAATACAATTACTTTGAGCTTTGAACCTGTGGTAGAGTTTGTCTGCTACTCATGCCCTTATCCACTGACCTTCAGAAGACAGAGAACTGGGGTGAAAGCAAATCATCCTTGAATTGTAGAGGACAAGGAGATCTTTCTTGTGTTTGACCATCTTGACAACACCTCTCATAGCATGGGGAGCATTGACATTTCTGCTCTCACATAAGATCCTTTACCCTTTCACTGCTCCCTTCTCCAATGAAAACAGTAACTGGATGGTGATGTGGAATTCCCTTTGATATCAGACATCGCAACTGGAAAACGACAATAACATATTCTCATTGCTCTTCTACCACAAATAAATTGGCTTCACTCTAGACTTACAGAGGAGATTTTGCAGTGATGCGATTTTGTTTCCACCTTGCTTTGATGCAAAATGAACAGACTTGGCTGACTTTGTAAAATGACTGAGCTACCGATTCATTGAAATGGCAGTCAATATGATTGAAGAATTCAACATTTGCACAAGGTCTGAATTTTTCACAGGTCAATTGTGCAAGTCACACTTGTATGTAAGCACACACAAAGTGAATGCATTGCTGCTATAGTTCATTGTATGATATCTTACTCCTATGCTCATACAGCTGAATCCTATAAAATCTCTTTATATTTTCAGCTGTATTAATAGAATTACAGATCACAAATCTGTTCAAATATTGAAAAAGTCAACAATACTGTATTAAAGACTGATAAAGGAACAAATTACCTTGTGATTTTAATTACATGATTTTTCCCCCTGTGCCATGAAGTGACTTGAATGTAACTCTCCTGAGCACATAATCCACCTTTCCAAAGAGTATTATTGCTGATCCCTTAACTACAATCATTCAATGAGCATGGGTTTATCTAAAGATTTGCAGAGCTTAAACAGGATTAACTGCAAAGGCATCAGCGACGCAATTGACAAACATTAGCAGAACATGACAATTATTTTTGCAGTGATGTTCCAGTAATTTTTTGCCAAGCCACTCCATGAGTTGCTCACATTCACTTATGTTATCGTAATCTAATCAGAACTTAGAAGGATCTTTTAAATTAAAAACTCTTTTTTGTAGGTGCTAATTTAACAATCTTTAGTAATGAGATACTCCGTTGGTACAAATCCTATCTGCTACATAGTTACAATGGCATTAACAATTTATTGACTTTCACTTCATTAATGTGAGCAGTTTACACACTTCTAATAGCCTGGCACTTCAGGTAATTCCATGCCCTGAAGCACTAGTACAGATGTCACCACTTACTTATCAGCCAGTGATTACACTACCATCCCCACCCTTTTTCATGCCATTGACCAATACCATTAAGACCATAAGATATAGAGCAGAATTAGGCCATTTGGCTCATTGAGTCTGCTGTGCTATTTCAGCTGGGCTGATCCATTTCCCTCTCAGCCCCAATCTCCTGCCTTCTCCCCATATCTCTTTGTGCCCAGACTAATCAAGAATCTATAAACCTCGGCCTTAATTATATCTAATGACTTGGCCTCCACAGCTGCCTGTGGCAATGAATTCCACAGATACACCACTCTAAAGAAATTCCTTCTCAACTTCATTCTAAATGGATGTCCATTTGATAAGCAAAGGGTCCATGGACCCCAGGTTGGAAGCCCTACAAGAGGATCCTAGAAGTCAGGAGTGGCAATGCCCAAAGATAGCAAAAGGCTACAAAGCCATAGGAAGCAGTGCAAAGCAGTAAAGATCTAGAAAGGATGGAAGATTTTGGAAGGGGTTTGCACTGATGGTAAATTGGTTTATTATTGTCATATGTACTGAGGTACAGTGAAGAAATTTGTTCTATATTCCATCAGTACAGGTAATTACATTAGAATTGTGCATTGAGGTAGTAAAAAGGGAAACATTATCAGAATAATGTATTACAATTAAAGAGAAAACCCAGTGCATGGCCATGATAAGATAGATTGTGAAGTCAAGAGTCCATTTTTTTTGTCCTAGGAGACTATTCAAAGCTGTCCTTGAACTTGGCAGTATGTGCTTTCAGGCGTTTGTATCTTCTAACCTACAGGAGGGAGCAGAAGAGGGTATGCCTGGCTTTGTTATGGTCTTTGATAATGTTGGCTGCTTTACTTTTGCAATTCGTTTAAGGCTGTGGACTCTCTTCTAAATAGCATTTCCTAGCACTTTGAAAAAGAAACTTGCAGTTTCTCCCATTGTAATAAACCAGATAGATCCCAATGCTGTATGCTTTCTATTGGCAAACCAAACTGTGTTTCATGCCTTGGCAGCACCTAGTCCATCATGTCATATCCAGTGATCCTGTTCCTGAATCAAACTTTGTGTATTTCTGGGGGGAATCCCAGTTTTATCTCCACCTCTAACCCTATAGAAGAACAAACTATTTTGGAAGAGGCAAGGGCTGTGACAAGATGCCTCATTTCTCAGCAAAGTGACTTGCAAAAACACTTCACAACTCCAAAGTCAGATACAGATTCAGAATTGTTACAGAAAAGTAGAGTGAACAAAACAAAGAAGAGAGAAAAATATACTTAGAGAAGAAAGGGAGTAGAGATAGCCTAGGAAATTATAGACCAGTGAGTCTGACTTCAGTGGTTGGTAAGTTGATGGAGAAGATTCTGAGAGGCAGGATTTATGAACATTTGGAGAGGCATCATATGATTAGGAATAGTCAGCATAGCTTTGTCAAGGGCAGGTCATGCCTTAGGAGCCTGATTGAATTTTTTGAGGATGTGACTAAACACATTAATGAAGGAAGAGCAGTAGATATAGTGCATATGGATTTCAGCAAGGCATTTGATAAAGTACCCCATGTAAGGCTTATTGCAAAAGTAAGGAGGCATGGGATCGAAGGGGACATTGCTTTGTGGATTCGGGACTGGCTTGCCCACAGAAGGCAAAGAGTGGTTGTGGGGGGGGTCATATTCTGAATGGAGGTCGGTCACCAGTGATGTGCCTCAGGAATCTGTTCTGGGACCCTTACTCTTTGTGATTTTTATAAGTGACCTGGATGAGGAAGTGGAGGGATGGGTTAGCAAGTTTGATGATGTCACAAAGGTTGGAGGTGTTGTGGATAGTGTGGAGGGCTGTCAAAGGTTACAGCAGGACATTGATAGGATGCAAAACTGGGCTGAGAAGTGGCAGATGGAGTTCAACCCAGATAAGTGTGAAGTGGTTCATTTTGGTAGGTCAAATATGATGGCAGAATATAGTATTAATGGTCGGACTCTTGGCAGCGTGGAGGATCAGAGGGATCTTGGGGTCCGAGTCCATAGGACACTCAAAGCAGCTGCGCAGGTTGACGCTGTGGTTAAGAAGGTATACGGTGTATTGGCCTTCATTAATCGTGGAATTGAATTTAGGAGCCGAGAGGTAATGTTGCAGCTATATAAGACACTCATTAGACCCCACTTGGAGTACTGTGCTCGGTTCTGGTTACCTCGCGACAGGAAGGATGTGGAAGCCATAGAAAGGGTGCAGAGGAGATTTACAAAGATGTTGCCTGGATTGGGGAACATGCCTTATGGAAACAGCTTGAGTGAACTCGGCCTTTTCTCCTTGGAGCGATGGAGGATGAGAGGTAACCTGACAGAGGTGTGTAAGATGATGAGAGGCATTGATCGTGTGGATAGTCAAAGGCTTTTTCCCAGGGCTGAGATGGTTGCCACAAGAGGACACAGGTTTAAGGTGCTGGAGAGTAGGTACGGAGGAGATGTCAGGGGTAAGTTTTTACCTAGAGAGTGGTGAGTGCATGGAATGGGCTGCCGGCAATGCTGGTGGAGGCGCATATGATAGGATCTTTTAAGAGACATTTGGATAGGTACATGGAGCTTGGAAAAATAGAGGGCTACAGGGAAGTCTAGTAATTTCTAAGGTAGGGACATATTCGGCACAGATTTGTGGGTCAAGGGGCCTGTAATGTGCTGTAGGTTTTCCATGTTTCTATGTTTCTATGTGAAGGAGGATTATAGACAGCATTCTGGTTGGATAACTGAGCTGAAATTTCTGAACTTAAGTTAAAGATGTAGATCCACGAGTCCACTGAGGAAAGGTTTCTTCATCAGAAGTTCTTCTTCAGACTGAACCAAGATTTACACATATACTGTTTCTCCAGGCAGACTTTTGAAGATGAATGAATAGTCTTTTTGCTAACTTGGACAGTGTTTCTTTTTCAGCTAGTAGATGAATGCAGGTTAATTAGACATGCATTGATCTTGCTGTTTGATCTATGGCCTCTACATTTCCCTAATGAAGTGGTCCACAACTTCTCTGCGATTAGGTTTAGGCTAACAAGCCAAACACTCTTTTTCTGAAGACTAGTCACATATATGTGGAAGTTAGGGACTGGCTGAGAGGTTCAGAATGTTGTAATGTCAGACATATTTAACAGTGTCATGATGGCCATATAATAACCAAGCTGGGATATCATCTGACCAGGAGATGCTAGAGATACAGTAAGTACTGTTGGGAGAGCTGAGATGGGCAGCATTCTGCTCACAGCAGCAGGAGCTATTCATCACCCAAACCTACTCCACCTTTCATCAAGATCCTCCACCTCAGTGCCATTTTCTTCACTGATCCTTACATCCTTTAATTCTTTAATATTCAGGTATCTATGGACCTTTATTTTGAATGAGTCTCCACAGCACATTAGACAAGAAATTCCAAAGATTTGTCTAGTCAATTTCTGGTATTAGACTAGACTCTAGTCTACCTTCCAGATTTGAGTGGAGTATTTCTTCAACTCCATGCTAAATTTAGTATTTCTCATTTTGAGACTGAGTTCCCAAGTTCATGACTCCTTAGACAAGGGAAACATCCTCCCTTTGAACCCTTTAATGATAATGTATGCTTTGGATGTTTCAATGTACATCAAGGCAGGAGTGGATTAAACCATGCAACATTCTGGATCTGATTAATATGCTGTGCACCACTGTATTTTAAAAAGCAGTTTAATTCTTGTGAAGCACTTGGGATCTTATTGAAAGATATACTTAGATATAACCACAGATATTATTATATACTAATCATAATGGAAATACCAACTTGCTATTTCGATAAATTCGCAAGGGATATATGAATAAAGTAGAAGGCTCAAGTTGCAGGGGGTAATTTGGACTTTGAATGAAAACATGAAACAAAACCAAAATTAAATCAGCTTCTTGCTGCAAATCAAGATCATTCCTCTCTCTCCCGTGTTTGTTAAAGCTTCTCAATGGCTTACTAATGATTTTTAAAGCTCCCTTTCCTCATCCGTCCTGATGTAGATTCCAGCAGATTTTGTATTTCTTTTAATTCCTTGGTGTTATCATTTCAGAGGACCCTTGGTCCTCGGCCCGACACGTAAGTGCAGTTATGAAGGAAGCACGCCAGTGCCTCTACTCCCTTGGAAGTTTGAGAAGGCTGGGCATGACATCTAAAACTTTGACAATCTCCTATAGATGTGTGGTGGAGAGTATGTGACTGGTTGCATCATGGCCTGATATGGAATCACCGATGCCCTTGAACAGAAAATCCTACAAAAAGTGGTGGATAAGACCCAATCCACCATTGAGACCATGAGCACATCTACACATACTGTTGTTGCAGGAAAGCAGCATCCATGATCAGGGACCATCCACCCCCACTCAACCAGGACATGCTCTCTTCTCACTGCTGCCATCAGGAAGGATGTGCAGAAGCCCTTAGGACTCATACCACCAAGTTCAGGAACAATTATGATCCCTCATCCATCAGGCTCTTGAACCAGAGGTAATACCATCAATTAACTTCACTTGCCCCGTTACTGAACTGTTCCAACAAACTATGGACTTAATTTAAAGAACTATTTATCTTATGTTCTTGATATTTATTGTTTGCTTGTTTGTTTATTTATTTACTTATTTTCCTTTTGTGTTTGCACAGTTTTATTTGCCCTTTGTACATTGGTTATCCACCCTGTAGGGCGCAGTCTTCCATTGAATCTATTATGGTTATTGGATTTACTGAGTATGCCCGCAAGGAAATGAATCTTATGGTTCTATATGGTGACATATATGTACTTTGATGGTAAATTTACTTTGAACTTTGTTCAAGTTGCCAGAATTTGCAATCGCTTGTGTCCCCCTTCCTAACCTGTTCTCCAGTATTTATTCACTGGTTGCCAAGTAGTAAAAGAGACAAAGTCCATCAGGAACATTTATCAGGAGAGCTGCATATGTAGGGCCCTTAGTATTATCAAGAATCCCACCCATCCATCCAACATCCTCCTTGACTTTCTACCATTAGGACATTAGGCAGGAGACTCTGCTGCGTAGAGACAGGATGGGAAACAGCTTCCTCCTTCAGGCCATTAGGTTTCTGAACTGCCTGCCACATCACGTTCAAGGTGTCACCGGATAATTTGTACTGAACCCTACAGTATTTAATTTATGCATGTTACTTTTCTTTACTATGCTGAATTCATTTGAGGATTTAATTCTTACTTTCCTAAGTTATTTTGTGTTATGTGTGTGTTATGTGTGTACTACTGTACAGTTGTCTCATTTGGGAGTATTCATGTACAGTATGTAGTTAAATGACAATAAACTTGACATGAAAAGTATATGCAAAGTGTTTACAACTATCCCCTACTGGTCTTTTCAATACATGAAAGGTCGAGTAGTTTTACATCTATTTTCCTGAATCAGTACAATGCTAAAAGAGGCAGGGCCCAACTGCTCTGCCATTTGTCAAGCACTCCATACTAATCTGCTGTAATACTTGCTCAGCAGCAGAGTGCTCAGATTAATCTTTATTACTTATCACTCCTTGGGGTGCAGACCTCTTATTGGTTTGATCAGTTCATCAGATTTGCAATGTGCTCGTCAATCTCCCTTGAACATTGCTATGCTGATCATTTGATTAGCTTATCCATCAGGACCCCATTGACCAGTAATGAAGGGACATGTAGGCCTCATATTAGAGATGGCATCCCATTTTTAAAAATATTTGTCCCACACGAGTTGTTATGTAAGCATTTTGGTGATAAATTTACAGCAGTAGCAAAATGCTTTAAAAGGCATTGACCCTTGTTCTATTATATTTCAGTGTCTGAGTTGATAGAGAGTTTACCCACTAGGGTTACAGTACAGCTCTCCGAAGACAGTAGTGAAGCATTGGCGATGAAGGTTTAGTACTGAAGCATTGCCTATTTCTGTCTGCTGGCTCTCTCTCTCTACCTTCCTAAATTGTGTTTGTGTGTGTGTGTGTGATGCACCTCCACACATGTAGTCACCACGTAAGTTTGAGTATGTTCTGCCAGTGTTTGCCTTTGTGAATATTCGTGAGGTGCACTCACGACATTTATCACACTTCAGCAACAGCATAAGTAAGTCGTGGCTACTCTGTTGATCTGGACCTTCAGTTTGCTTGTTAACTGGACAGCAAATTGCAATGTTCATTCACATGCAAAACAAATTAAATAAAGTGAATCAGAGCTATCATTAGTTTCACATAGAGGTCACACTTTCTTTGATCAGTTGTGCCCTTAAGTGATTAGTTTTTTGAACACAGCATGCACAAATTTAATTTAAGTACAAATGCCCTCCTTTGCCCGCTCACACACAGCAATCTGGAAAGTTCCCAGCTGACTCTCCTTTCAGCAAAACAATTTACATGATGAAATTATAGTCTTTTTTATGACATTCATATTTAATGATATGGGAGAGGCATAAAAAGGACTTAAATTGTAGGCTTAACATGGCTGTTAAGAGCTGAGATAATTCATCACTGAAAAACAATTATTTGCTCGATCTGCTTTTTAAAAATGCCTCTCTATGGCTTATATATTCTGTGTGTACACATGCGCGTGCGTATGCTGTCCATGGGTCAGAGAGCCTAAACAGTCAATCATCAAGCTTCCTTTCTTTTGCCAGTGTTATATTCAATTCCTGCAGAAAGGCATAGTGGGCTCGACTCCATCAGTATGCACTGTTTATAATCTTATTTGTATGACTTTGTCAATGAATGTAGCAAAGATGAAGATGATAAACCAGATCTGTAGTTTTTGTTGCAAATTAGAAACTCCCATGATACACTCTCAGGGATCATGACACTTTTTTACTGACTGCAGTGCCCACTTTGTACTTGCTGCCTATTAAAATTATGTCTGAGCTCTGCCATCCCTAACGACACTGTTGATTGAATAGATGATCCCATAAGATGCCAGTTCTCACAGTGTACACTTTAGACAAATCTGGCTTCTACCCCCTTTCTTTTCCTTTGGCGATGAAGAATTTTGGCCCAAAAAATTAATTGTTTATTTCCCTCCATAGATGCTGCCCGACTTGCTGAGTCCTCCGGCAGTTTGTGTGTGTTGCTCTGGATTTCCAGCATCTGCAGAATCATTTGTGTCTTTAGTTACATCTAACCTACACTGTTTTAGGCTGACGATTCTTCACAATGCTGCATGGTGAAAGCAGATGCAAAGGAAGGGAAAGATCAAAGAACAGATTGAAAATTCCAGGAGGGAAGGGTTAGATTGATTTTAGTGTAGGTTAAAAGGTCGGCACAACATTGTGAGCTGAAGGGCCTGTACTGTGCTGTCATTTTCTATGTTCTATGTTCCAAATTCCAATAATATGACATATTGGAGAGCATGCAATGGACTAGTAAATAAATCCTGGAAGTGCAAACACCTAGTGTATGATCTGCCGATTTTCCAGATGCATCTTGTTGCAAAACATGGGTTCAGCAGAGATACCCAAAATGTTCTTCAGCTGGATTGTGCCTGATCATCTGTCCCACAAGACAATAGGTGCAAAAAAATACCCCTGACCTTAAACTAGTCAAACAGTGCTCTTAAGTGTGCTCTCAAGTCTCCCTTTTAAAAAGAATTAGTGGATTCTGCTCATGAGCTGTCAAAGTCGCTTTGCAGAACATAGAAAGAAAGACTTTCATGGCCGATGGTGAGTAACATTGCAACATAGCAAATAGAAGCAGAATAGGAACAAGCCCCACAGATAAACTCATTAATGACGCCACCATTGTTGGTACAATCTCAGATGATGTTGAGGAAGTGTACAGGAGTGACGTAGATGAGTTAGTTGAATGGTGT
Source organism: Mobula birostris (assembly GCF_030028105.1). Lineage (NCBI taxonomy): Eukaryota > Metazoa > Chordata > Chondrichthyes > Myliobatiformes > Myliobatidae > Mobula > Mobula birostris. The sequence goes on from NC_092393.1 coordinate 15,232,076, forward strand.
TGCAACAATAATCTCATACACAATATTTCCAAAGTCAAAGAATTGATTGTGGATTTCAAAAAGGGGAATACACGCCAGTCCTCACCAAGGTGCCAACGATGGAAATGGGTGAACATCTTCAAGTTCTGGGGATTCTGAGCCCAAAACATTGGTGGAATCACAAAGAAGGCACAACAGTAACTACTTTGTTAGGAGTTTGTTAGGTCAACAAGACTCTTGCTAATTTCTAAAGATGAAACATTGGATTCAGGAAAATGGCAATATGGATTCTGAATTAGCTAGTTCACAGAAAACAGAGTGTATACTTCCTGAAGGTCCATGACTGCAGGGAACTATTCAACGAACCCTGCCCTTTGTGATTTTTATAAATGATTTAGATGAGGAAATGGAAGGATGAGTTAATAAGTTTGCAGAAGGCATGAAGCTTGGTGGTGTTGTGGATAGTGTAGAAGATTGTGGTAGATTACTTCAGAATATAGACAGAATGAAGAGCTGGGTTGAGAAGTGGCAGGTTCAATCCGGAAAGGTGCGTATGAAGTGGTACAGTTTGAAAGGTCAAACTTGAAGGCAAAATACAAGGTTAAAGGCAAGATCCTTAGCAGTGTTGAGGAATAGAGGGATCTTGGGGTCCAGTCCATAGATGCCTCATAATTGCCAAGCAAGTTGATAGGATGTTTAAAAAAAACCTATAATGTGTTGGCCTTCATTAGTCAGGGGATTGAATTCAAGAGGTAATTTTGCAGCTCTGTTTAGACCACACTTTTATTATTATATTCAGTTCTAGTCACCTCATTACAAGAAGGATGTGGAAGCTTTAGAGATGTTGCAGAGAAGGTTTACCAAGATGCTGCCTGGATTAGGAAACATGACTTATAGGAAAGATTGAGGGCGTCAGAGATAATCTCTTTAAAGTGAAGGATGATGATAGGCGACTTGATAGAGGTATGGTATGTAACATTATAAGATACATAAATAGAACAGATAACCAGCACCTTTACTTATTTATTGAGATACAGCATGGAGTTGGCCTTTCCGCCCCTCAAGCTGTACTGCCCAGCGATCCCCGAATTTAATCTGAGCCTAATGACGGGACAATATACAATGACCAGTTAACCAACCAACCTGTACGTCTTTGGACTGTGGGAGGAAACTGGAGCACCCAAAGGAAACTCACATGGTCACAGGGAAAATGTACAAACTCTTTACAGGCTGCAGCAGGAATTGAACCCAGGTCGCCTGTACTGTAGAGCGTTGTGCTAAGCACTACACTATTGTGCCACCCAGGATGACAGTAGCCATTTTCTGAGGACATCCGTTTGAGTGGAAGAAAGTTTAGAGGGGATGTCAGAAGTGGTTTTTTTTAACACAGAGTAGTGAGCACCTGGAATACACTGGCCAGGGTAGTGATAGAGGCTGACACAATAGGGACATTTAAAAGACTTTTTGATAGACACATGGATGAAAGAAAAATGGAGGGTTATGTGCTATGTACCAGAGAAGTGTTGGATTGATTGTGAAGCAAGATAAGAGGTCAGCACAACATTATTGGCCCAGAGGCCCATACGTTGCTGTACTGTTCCATGTTCTATGACTGGTTGCATCGCAGCCTGATGTGCAGGCTCCAATACGTAGAGGCTGCAGAAAGTTGTAAACTCAGCTCGTTCCATCATGAGAACAACTATCCCCACCACTGAGAACATCTTCAAGTGGAGGTGCTTCAAACGGGCAGCATCCATTATTAAAAGTCTCACCATCCAGAACAAGCTCTAATCTTGTTTCTGCCATCAGGGAAAAGGTTAAGAGCTTGAAATCATACACCAACGATTCATACATTGTTTTCTTTCCCTCTAGCATAAGGTTTCCGAACACTCCATGAATCTATGAATGCTACCTTTTTATTCCTTTTGATTTCTACCGGTTAGTTATCTACTATAAATATTATAAATCTTATGACTTTGCACTGTACAGCTGCGACAAAACAACAAATTTCTCTTCACCTAAGTCAGTGATAATAAATCTGTTGCTGATTCAGAATTAAGCTATCTGGCCCATTGAGCCTGCCCCACTATATAACGCAATCATGGCTGTCCCTTGGTCTCACTAGATGCTCATTCAATACTCTTTCGCACATGCCTTCTTATCTTGTGCCAAGAGATCTGTCTCCTTTCTAAATATGCTTTGTGACGATCTCTACGACCTTCTGTGGAAGAGAACTCCACATCTGTTCTGCCTTCAGTGAAGGAATTTCTCATCATCTCAATGGGTACTGGCTCAGTGTGTACTGTACTCAGTGGGTACGGTAGTGAGTGTGTACTGTACTCAGTGGGTACTGTACTCAGGGTGCACTATACTCAGTGTGTACTGTACTCAGTGGGTACTGTACTGAGTGTTTACTGTACTGAGTGTGTACTGTAGTGAGTGGGTACTGTACTCAGTGTGTACTGTACTCACTTTGTACTGTACTCAGTGGGTACTGTACTCAGGGTGCACTATACTCAGTGTGTACTGTACTCAGTGGGTACTGTACTCAGTGTGCACTGTACTCACTGTGTACGGTAGTGAGTGTGCACTGTACTCAGTGTGTACTGTACTGAGTGTTTACTGTACTGAGTGTGTACTGTAGTGAGTGGGTACTGTACTCAGTGTGTACTGTACTCACTTTGTACTGTACTCAGTGGGTACTGTACTCATTGTGTAATGTACTCACTGTGTAATGTAGTGAGTGGGTATTGTTCTCAGTGTGTACTGTACTCAGTGGGTACTGTAGTGAGTGTGCACTGTACTCAGTGTGTACTGTATCAGTGGGTACTGTTCTCACTGTGTACTGTACTCAGTGGGTACTGTACTCAGTGTGCACTGTACTCACTGTGTAATGTAGTGAGTGGGTATTGTACTCACAGTGTACTGTACTCAGTGGGTACTGTACTCAGTGTGTAATGTACTCACTGTGTAATGTAGTGAGTGGGTATTGTTCTCAGTGTGTACTGTACTCAGTGGGTACTGTAGTGAGTGTGTACTGTACATAGTGTGCACTGTACTCTGTGTATACTGAGCTAAGTGGCTACTGTAGTGAGTGGGTATTGTACTCAGTGCGTACTGTACTAAGTGGGTACTGTAGTGAGTGGGTATTGTACTCAGTAGGTACTGTTCTCAGTCTGTACTGTACTCAGTGTGTACTGTACTCAGTAGGTATTGTAGTGAGTGTGTACTGTACTCAGTGTGTACTGTAGTAATGTGGATACGGTACTCAGTGTGTACTGTACTCAGTGGGTACTGTACTCAGTGTGTACTGAACTGAGTGTGTACTGTACTCAGTGTGTACTGTAGTAATGTGGATACGGTACTCAGTGTGTACTGTACTCAGTGGGTACTGTACTCAGTGTGTACTGAACTGAGTGTGGACTGTACTCAGTGTGTACTGTAGTGAGTGGGTATTGTACACATTGTGTACTGTACTCAGTGGGTACTCTACCCAGTGTGTAATGTACTCAGTGGGTACTGTACTAATTGTGCACTGTAGTAAATGGGCATTGTACTCAGTGGGTACTGTACTCACTGTGTAATGTAGTGAGTGGGTATTGTACTCAGTGTGTACTGTACTCAGTGGGTATTGTAGTGAGTGAGCACTGTACTCAGTGGGTACTGTAGTGAGTGTGTACAGTACTCAGTGTGCACTGTACTCAGCGTGTACTGTAGTGAGTGTGTACAGTACTCAGTGTGCACTGTACTCTGTGTGTACTGTGCTAAGTGGGTACTGTAGTGAGTGGATATTGTACCCAGTGTGTACTGTACTCAGTGGGTACTGTACTCACTGTGTACTGTAGTAATGTGGGTACTGTACTCAGTGTGTACTGTACTCAGTGGGTATTGTAGTGAGTGAGCACTGTACTCAGGGTGTACTGTACTCAGTGGGTACTGTAGTGTGTGTACTGTATTCAGTGTGCACTGTACTCTGTGTGTACTGTGCTAAGTGGGTACTGTAGTGAGTGGGTATTGTACTCAGTGCATACTGTACTAAGTGGGTACTGTCTTGAGTGGGTATTGTACTCAGTGGGTACTGTTCTCAGTCTGTACTGTACTCTGTGTGTACTGTGCTAAGTGGGTACTGTAGTGAGTGGGTATTGTACTCAGTGGGTACTGTTCTCTGTCTGTACTGTACTCAGTGTGTACTGTACTCAGTGGGTATTGTAGTGAGTGGGTACTGTACTCAGTGTGTACTGTACTCAGTGGGTACTGTATTCAGTGTGCACTATACTCAGTGTGTACTGTACTCAGTGGGTACTGTACTCAGTGGGTACTGTAGTGAGTGGGAGCTGTACTCAGTGTGCACTGTACTCAGTGTATACTGTACTCAGTGTGCATTGTACTCACTGTGTACGGTAGTGAGTGTGCACTGTACTCAGTGTGTACTGTACTCAGTGGGTACGGTAGTGAGTGTGCACTGTACTCAGTGTGTACTGTACTCAGTGGGTACTGTAGTGAGTGTGTACTGTACTCAGTGTGCACTGTACTCTGTGTGTACTGTGCTAAGTGGGTACTGTAGTGAGTGGGTATTGTACTCAGTGCGTTCTGTACTAAGTGGGTACTGTAGTGAGTGGGTATTGTACTCAGTGGGTACTGATCTCAGTCTGTACTGTACTCAGTATGTACTGTACTCAGTGGGTATTGTAGTGAGTGGGTACCGTACTCAGTGTGTACTGTACTCAGTGGGTACTGAACTCACTGTGTATTGTAGAAATGTGGGTACTGTACTCAGTAAGTACTGTTGTGAGTGGGTATTGTACTCAGTGTGTACTGTTCCCAGTCTGTGCTGTATTCAGTGTGTGCTGTACTCACTGTGTACTGTATTAACTGTGCACTGTACTCAGTGGGTACTCTAATCAGTGTGCACTGCATTCAGCGTGTTCTGTACTCGGTGGGTACTGTAGTGAGTGTGTACTGTACTCAGTGTGCACTGCACTCTGTGTGTACTGTGCTAAGTGGGTACTGTAGTGAGTGGGTATTGTACTCAGTGCGTATTGTACTAAGTGGGTACTGTAATGAGTGGGTATTGTACTCAGTGGGTACTGCTCTCAGTCTGTACTGTACTCAGTGGGTATTGAAGTGAGTGAGCACTGTACTCAGTGTGTACTGTACTCAGTGGGTACTGTAGTGAGTGTGTACTGTACTCAGTGTGCACTGTACTCTGTGTGTACTGTGCTAAGTGGGTACTGTAGTGAGTGGGTATTGTACTCACTGTGTACTGTACTAAGTGGTTACTGACTTGAGTGGGTATTGTACTCAGTGGGTACTGTTCTCAGTGTGTACTGTACTCGCTGTGTAAGGTAGTGAGTGGGTATTGTACTCACTGTGTACTGTACTCAGTGGGTACTGTACTCACTGTGTAATGTAGTGAGTGGGTATTGTACTCAGTGTGTACTGTACACAGTGGGTACTACACTCAGTGGGTACTGTAGAAACATAGGTAACATAGAAAATAGGTGCAGGAGTAGGCCATTCGGTCCTTCGAAACTGCACCGCCATTCTGTATGATCCCATAGTGATTGGTACTGTACTCAGTGGGTACTGTACTCAGTGTGTACTGTACTCAGTGTCTTCTGTACTCAGTGGGTACTGTAGTGAGTGTGTACTGTACTCAGTGTGTACTGTAGTGAGTAGGAATTGCAGTCAGTGGGTATTGTACACAATGTGCACTGTACTCAGTGGTTACTGAAGTGAGTGGGTGCTGTACTCACTGTGTACTGTACTCAGTGTGCACTGTCGTGAGTGGGTATTGTACTCAGTGTGCACTGTACTAAGTGTGTACTGTACTCAGTGTGTACTGTCGTAAGTGGGTATTGTACTCAGTGGGTACTGTTCCCAGTCTGTACTGTATTCAGTGTATACTGTACTCAGTGGGTGCTGTACTCGCTGTGTACTGTATTAACTGTGCACTGTACTCAGTGTGCACTTTTTTCAGAGTGTTCTGTACTCAGTAGGTACTGTACTCAGTGTGTACTGTACTCAGTGTGTACTGTACTGAGTGTGTACTGTATTCAGTGTGCACTTTACTCAGTGTGTTCTGTACTCAGTGTGTACTGTGCTAGGTGGGTACTGTAGTAGGTGGGTATTGTACACAGTGTGTACTGTATTCAGTGGGTACTGTACTAGTGGGTATTGTAGTGAGTGGGTATTGTACTCAGTGGGTACTGTTCTCAGTCTGTCCTGTACTCAGTTTGTACTGTACTCAGTGGGTATTGCAGTGAGTGGGTACTGTACTCAGTGTGTACTGTACTCCATGGGTACTGAACTCACTGTGTACTACACTCACTGTGCACTGTACTCCGTAGGTACTGTACTCACTGTGTACTGTAGTAAGTGGTTACTGTATTCAGTGTGTACTGTACTCAGTGGGTACTGTACTCAGTGTGTACTGTACTCAGTGTGTACTGTACTGAATGTGAACTGTACTGAGTGTGGACTGTACTCAGTGTGTACTGTAGTGAGTTGGTATTGTAAACAGTGCGTACTGTACTCAGTGTGCACTGTACTCACTGTGTACTGTAGTAAGTGGGTATTGTACACAGTCTGTACTATACTGAGTGTGTACTGTACTCGCTGTGTACTGTAGTGAGTGGAACTGTACACAGTAAATACTGTAGTGAGTGGGTATTGTACTCACTGTGTACTGTACTCAGTGTGTACTATACTCAGTGGGTGCTGTACTCATGTGTACTGTATTCAGTGGTTACTGTAGTGAGTGTGTACTGTACTCAGTGTGCACTGTACTCAGTGTGTACTGTGCTAAGTGGGTACTGTAGTAGGTGGGTATTGTACACTGTGTGTACTGTACTCAGTGGGTACTGTAGTGAGTGGGTATTGTACTCAGTGGGTACTGTTTCAGTCCGTACTGTACTCTGTTTGTACTTTTCTCAGTGTGTATTCTAGTGAGTGGGTACTGTACTCAGTGTGTACTGTACTCTCTGTGTTCTGCATTCACTGTGCACTATACTCAGTGGGTACTGTACTCAGTGGGTACTGTAATCACTGTGTACTGTAGTAAGTGGTTATAGTACTTAGTGGGTACTGTACTCAGTGGGTACTGTACTCAGTGTGTACTGTACTCAGCGTGGACTGTACTCAGTATGTACTGTAGTGAGTTGGTATTGTACATAGTGCGTACTGTACTCAGTGTGGACTGTACTCAGTGTGTACTGTAGTCAGTAGGTACTGTAGTGAGTGGTTATTGTACTCTGTGTGTTTATACTCAGTGGGTACTGTACTCAGTGTGTACTGTACTCACTGTGTAATGTAGTGAGTGGGTACTGTACTCAGTGTGTACTGCAGTCAGTAGCTACTCTAGTGAGTGGGTATTGTACTCTGTGTGTCTGTACTGAGTGGGTACTGTACACAGTGTGTACTGAATTCACTGTGTAATGCAGTGAGTGGGTATTGTACTCAGTGTGTACTGTACTCAGTGGGTACTATACTCAGTGTGTACTGTAGAAACATAGATAACTAGAAAGTAGGTGTAAGAGTAGGCCATTCAGCCCTTCTAACCTGCACTGGTATTCAGTATGACCCAGTAGTGATGGGTACTGTACTCAGTGGGTACTGTAGTCAGTGTATACTGTACTCAGTGTGTTCTGTAATCAGTGAGTACTGTATTGAGTGTGTACTGTAAACAGTGTGTACTGTAGTGAGCAGGAATTGTAGTCGGTGCTATTGTTCAGAATGTGCACTGTACTCAGTGGGTAATGTAGTGAGTGGGTGCTGTACTCACTGTGTATTGAACTGAGTGTGTACTGTACTCAGAGTGTACTGTAGTGAGTGGGTATTCTACTCAGTGGGTACTGTTCTCAGTGTGTACTGTACTCAGTGTGTTCTGTACTCAGTGAGTACTGTATTGAGTGTGTACTGTAGTGAGCAGGAATTGTAGTCGGTGCTATTGTTCAGAATGTGCACTGTACTCAATGGGTGATGTAGTGAGTGGGTGCTGAACTCACTGTGTACTGAACTGAGTGTGGACTGTACTCAGTGTGTACTGTAGTGAGTGGGTATTCTACTCAGTGGGTACTGTTCTCAGTGTGTACTGTACTCAGTGTGTACTGTAGTCTGTGGGTACTGCAGTGAGTGGGTACTGTACACAGAGTGCATTGTGCTCAGTGTGTACTGTACTCACTGTGTACTGTAGTGAGTGGGTACTGTACTCAGTCGGTACTGTGGTGAGTGGGTATTGTACTCAGTGGGTACTGTACGCACTGTGTAATGTAGTGAGTGGGTACTGTATTCAGTGTGTACTGTACTCAGTGGGTACTGTACTCAGTGTGTATTGTACTCAGTGGGTACTGTAGTGAGTTTGTGCTGTACTCATGTGCACTGTACTCCATGTGTACTGTACTCAGTGTGAATTTTACTCACTGTGTACGGTAGTGAGTGTGCAGTGTACTCAGTGTGTAATGCACTCAGTGGGTTCTGTACTCAGTGTGTACTGTACTCAATATGTACTGTAGTGAGTGGGTGCTGTACTCATGTATGCTGTACTCAGTGTGTACTGTACTCAGTGTGCATTGTACTCACTTTGTATGGTAGTGAACATGCACTGTACTCAGTGTGCTCTGTACACAGTATGTATTGTACTCAATGGGTACTGCAGTGAGTGGGTGCTGTACTCATGTGCCCTGTACTCAGTGTGTACTGTACTCAGTGGGTACTGTACTCAGTGTGCACTGTACTCAGTGTGTATTGTAGCGAGTGTGTACTGTACTCAGTGTGTTCTGTACTCAGTAGGTACTGTAGTGAATGTGTACTGCACTCAGTGTGTACTGTAGTGAGTAGGAATTGTAGTCAGTGGGTATTGTACACAAAGTGTACTGTACTCAGGAGGTACTGTAGTGAGTGGGTGCTGTACTCACTGTGTACTGTACTGAGTGTGTACTATACTCAATGTGCACTGTACTCAGTGTGTACTGTACTCAGTGTGTACTGTAGTGAGTGGGTATTGTATTCAGTGGGTACTGTTCCCAGTCTGTACTGTACTCAGTGTGGACTGTACTCAGTGGGTACTGCACTCAGTGTGTACTGTACTCTGTGGGTACTGCAGTGAGTGGGTACTGTACACAGAGTGTACTGTGCTCAGTGTGTGCTGTACTCACTGTGTACTGTAGTGAGTGGGTATTGTACTCAGTAAGTACAGTGGTGAGGTGGTATTGTACTCAGTGTGTACTTTACTCAGTGGGTACAGTACTCACTGTGTAATGTAGTGAGTGGGTACTGTATTCAATGTGTACTGTACTCAGTGGGTACTGTACTCAGTGTGTATTGTACTCAGTGTGCATTTTACTCACTGTGTATGGTAGTGAGTGTGCAGTGTACTCAGTGTGTACTGTACTCAGTGTGCACTGTACTCAGTGTGTACTGTACTCAGTGTGTAATGCACTCAGTGGGTACTGTACTCAGTGTGTACTGTACTCAATAGATACTGTAGTGAGTGGGTGCTGTACTCATGTACGCTGTACTCAGTGTGTACTGTACTCAGTGTGCATTGTACTCACTTTGTATGGTAGTGAGAATGCACTGTACTCAGTGTGCTCTGTACACAGTGTGTATTGTACTCAATGGGTACTGCAGTGAGTGGGTGCTGTACTCATGTGCCCTGTACTCAGTGTGTACTGTACTCAGTGGGTACTGTAGTGAGTGTGTACTGTACTCAGTGAGCACTATACTCAGTGTGTACTTTACTCAGTGGGTACTGTAGTGAGTGGGTGCTGTACTCATGTGCACTGTACTCAGTTGGTTCTGTAGTGAGTGGGTGTTGTACTCACTGTGTACTGTACTGAGTGTGTACTGTGCTAAGTGGGTACTGTAGTAGGTGGGTATTGTACACAGTGTGTACCTTACTCAGTAGGTACTGTAGTGAGTGGGTATTGTACTCAATGGGTGCTGTAGTGAGTGGGTATTGTACTCAGTGGGTACTGTTCTCAGTCTGTACTGTACTCAGTGTGTACTGTACTCAGTGGGTATTGTAGTGAGTGGGTACTGTACTCAGTGTGTACTGTACTCGGTGGGTACTGTATTCAGTGTGCACTATACTCAGTGTGTACTGTACTCAGTGGGTACTGTACTCAGTGGGTACTGTAGTGAGTGGGAGCTGTACTCAGTGTGCACTGTACTCAGTGTATACTGTACTCAGTGGGTACTGTACTCACTGTGTACTGCACTCACTGTGCACTGTACTCAGTGGGTACGGTACCCAGTGTGTACTGTACTCAGTGGGTACTGTACTCACTCTGTACTGTAGTAAGTGGGTACTGTATTCAGTGTGTACTCTATTGAGTGGGTACGGTACTCAGTGTGTACTGTACTGAGTGTCAACTGTACTCAGTGTGTACTGTACTCAGTGGGTACTGTACTCAGTGTGAACTGTACTGAGTGTGGACTGTACTCAGTGTGTACTGTAGTGAGTGGGTATTGTACTCAGTGTGTACTGTACTCAGTGGGTAATGTGCTCACTGTGTACTGTAGTAATGTGGGTACTGTACTCAATGTGTACTGTACTCAGTGTGTACTGTAGTGAGTGGGTATTGTACATATTTCATACTGAACTCAGTGTGTAATGTACTCAGTGGGTACTGTACCCAGTGTGTAATGTACTCAGTGGGTACTGTACTCATTGTGTACTGTAGTAAATGGCACTGTACTCAGTGTGTACTGTACTCACTGTGTAATCTAGTGAGTGGGTATTGTACTCAGTGTGTACTGTACTCAGTGGGTATGGTAATGAGTGTGCACTGTACTCCGTGTGTACTGTACTCAGTGGATGCTGTAGTGAGTGTGTACTGTATTCAGTGTGCACTGTACTCTGTGTATACTGTGCTAAGTGGGTACTGTAGTGAGTGGGTATTGTACTCAGTGCGTACTGTACTAAGTGGGTACTGTAGTGAATGGGTATTGTACTCAGTGGGTACTGTTCTCAGTCTGTACTGTACTCAGTGTGCACTGTACTCTGTGTGTACTGTACTCAGTGGATACTGTACTCACTGTGTACTGTACTCAGTGTGTACTGTACTCAGTGTGTACTGTACTCACTGTGTAAGGTAGTGAGTGGGTATTGTACTCACTGTGTACTGTACTCAGTGTGTACTGTACTCACTGTGTAATGTAGTGAGTGGGTATTGTACTCAGTGTGTACTGTACTCAGTGGGTACTACACTCAGTGGGTACTGTAGAAACATAGATAACATAGAAAATAGGTGCAGGAGTAGGCCATTCGGTCCTTCGAAACTGCACTGACATTCAGTATGATCCCATAGTGATTGGTACTGTACTCAGTGTGTACTGTCCTCAGTATGTTCTGTACTCAGTGGGTACTGTAGTGAATGTGTACTGTACTCAGTGTGTACTGTAGTGAGTACAAATTGTAGTCTGTGGGTATTGTACACAATGTGCACTGTACTCAGTGGTTACTGAAGTTAGTGGGTGCTGTACTCACTGTGTACTGTACTCAGTGTGCACTGTCGTGAGTGGGTATTGTACTCAGTGGGTACTGTTCCCAGTCTGTACTGTATTCAGTGTGTACTGTACTCAGTGGATGCTGTACTCACTGTGTACTGTATTAACTGTACACTGTACTCAGTGGGTACTGTACTCAGTGTGCACTGTTTTCAGTGTGTTCTGTACTCAGTGGGTACTGTTCTCAGTGTGTACTGTACTGATTGTGTACTGTACTGAGTGTGTACTGTACTCAGTGCGCACTTTACTCAGTGTGTTCTGTACTCAGTGTGTACTGTACTCTGTGTGTACTGTGCTAAGTGGGTACTGTAGTAGGTGGGTATTGTGCACAGTGTGTACTGTACTCAGTGGGTACTGTAGTGAGTGGGTATTGTACTCAGTGTGTACTGTACTCAGAGGGTATGGTAGAGAGTGAGCACTGTACTCAGTGGGTGCTGTACTCTGTGTGTACTGTACTGAGTGTGTACTGTACTCAGTGGGTATTGTAGCGAGTGGGTACTGTACTCAGTGTGTACTGTACTCAGTAGGTACTGAACTGACTGTGTACTGCACTCACTGTGCACTGTACTCCGTGGGTACTGTACTCACTGTGTACTGTAGTAAGTGGTTACTGTATTCAGTGTGTACTGTACTCAGTGGGTACTGTAGTGAGTTGGTATTGTACACAGTGCATACTGTACTCAGTGTGCACTGTACTCAGTGTGTAGTGTATTCAGTGGGTACTGTACTCACTGTGTACTGCAGTAAGTGGGTATTGTACACAGTGTATACTATACTCAGTGTGTACTGTACTCACTGTGTACTGTAGTGAGTGGGTACTCTACACAGTAAGTACTGTAGTGAGTGGGTATTGTACTCACTGTGTACTGTACTCAGTGTGTATCATACTCAGTGGGTGCTGTACTCATGTGCACTGTACTCATTGGGTACTGTAGTGAGTGTGTACTGTACTCAGTGTGCACTGTACTCAGCGTGTACTGTACTCAGTGGGTACTATAGTGAGTGGATGCTGTACTCATGTACACTGTACTCAGTGGGTACTGTAGTGAGTGGGTACTGTACTCAGTGTGTACTGTACTCTGTGTTTACTGTACTCAATGTGTACTGTACTCAGTGTGTACTGTAGTGAGTGGGTATTGTACATATTTCATACTGAACTCAGTGTGTAATGTACTCAGTAGGTACTGTACCCAGTGTGTAATGTACTCAGTGGCTACTGTACTCATTGTGCACTGTAGTAAATGGGCACTGTACTCAGTGGGTACTGTACTCACTGTGTAATGTAGTGAGTGGGTATTGTACTCAGTGTGTACTGTACTCAGTGGGTATGGTAGTGAGTGAGCACTGTACTCAGTGTGTACCGTACTCAGTGAGTACTGTAGTCAGTGTGTACTGTACTCAGTGTGCACTGTACTCTGTGTGTACTGTGCTAAGTGGGTACTGTAGTGAGTGGGTATTGTACTCAGTGTGTACTGTACTCACTGTGTACTGTACTCAGTGTGTACTGTACTCAGTGGGTATTGAAGTGAGTGAGCACTGTATTCAGTGTGTACTGTGCTAAGTGGGTACTGTAGTGAGTGGGTATTGTACTCACTGTGTACTGTACTAAGTGGGTACAGACTTGAGTGGGTATTGTACTCAGTGGGTACTGTTCTCAGTCTGTATGTACTCTGTGTGTACTGTGCTAAGTGGGTACTGTAGTGAGTGGGTAATTTACTCAGTGCGTACTGTACTAAGTGGGTACTGTAGTGAGTGGATATTGTTCTCAGTGGGTACTGATCTCAGTCTGTACTGTACTCAGTGGGTATTGTAGTGAGTGGGTACTGTACTAAGTGTGTACTGTACTCAGTGCATAATGTACTCACTGTGTACTGTAGTAATGTGGATACTGTACTCAGTGTGTACTGTACTCAGTGGGTACTGTACTCAGTGTGTACTGAACTGAGTGTGTACTGTACTCAGTGTGTACTGTAGTAATGTGGATACGGTACTCAGTGTGTACTGTACTCAGTGGGTACTGTACTCAGTGTGTACAGTACTGAGTGTGGACTGTACTCAGTGTGTACTGTAGTGAGTGGGTATTGTACACATTTCATACTGTATTCAGTGGGTACTGTACCCAGTGTGTAATGTACTCAGTGGGTATTGTACTCATTGTGTACTGTAGTAAATGGCACTGTGCTCAGTGGGTACTGTACTCACTGTGTAATCTAGTGAGTGGGTATTGTACTCAGTTTGTACTGTACTCAGTGGGTACGGTAGTGAGTGTGCACTGCACTCAGTGTGTACTGTACTCAGTGGGTGCTGTAGTGAGTGTGTACTGTACTCAGTGTGCACTGTACTCTGTGTGTACTGTGCTAAGTGGGTACTGTAGTGAGTGGGTATTGTACTCAGTGCGTACTGTACTAAGTGGGTATTGTAGTGAGTGGGTATTATACTCAGTGGGTACTGCTCTCAGTCTGTACTGTACTCAGTGTGCAATGTACTCTGTGTGTACTGTACTCAGTGGGTACTGTACTCACTGTGTACTGTCCTCAGTGTGTTCTGTACTCAGTGGGTACTGTAGTGAATGTGTACTGTATTCAGTGTGTTCTGTAGTGAGTAGGAATTGTAGTCAGTGGGTATTGTACAGAATGTGCACTGTACTCAATGGGTACTGCAGTGAGTGGGTGCTGTACTCATGTGCACTGTACTCAGCGTGTACTGTGTTAAGTGGGTACTGTAGTAGGTGGGTATTGTACACAGTAAGTACTGTAGTGAGTGGGTATCGTACTCACTGTGTACTGTACTCAATGGGTACAGTACTCACTGTGTACTGAACTCACTGTGTACTGTACTCAGTGGGTACTGTACTCAGTGTGTACTGTACTGAGTGTGTACTGTACTGTGTGTGGACTGTACTCAGTGTGTACTGTAGTGATTGGGTATTGTACACAGTGTGTACTGTACTCAGTGTGCACTGTAGTGAGTGTGTACTGTACTCAGTAGGTACTGTGGTGAGTGGGTATTGTACTCAGTGTGTACTGTACTCAGTGTGCATTGTACTCACTGTGTATGGTAGTGAGAGTGCACGGTACTCAGTGTGTACTGTACTCAATGGGTACTGCAGTGAGTGGGTGCTGTACTCATGTGCACTCTACTCAGCATGTACTGTACTCAGTGGGTACTGTAGTGAGTGGGTGCTGCACTCATGTGCACTGAACGCAGTGTGTATTGTGCTAAGTCGGTACTGTAGTAGGTGGGTATTGTGCACAGTAAGTATTGTAGTGAGTGGGTATCGTACTCAGTGGGTACTGTACTCAGTGAGTGCTGTACTCGGTGGGTGTTGTACTCACTGTGTAATGTAGTGAGTGGGTACTGTACTCAGTGTTTACTGCAGTCAGTAGCTACTCTAGTGAGTGGGTATTGTACTCTGTGTGTCTGTACTGAGTGGGTACTGTACACAGTGTGTACTGTACCCACTGTGCAATGCAGTGAGTGGGTATTGTACTCAGTGTGTACTGAGTGGGTACTATACTCAGTGTGTACTGTAGAAACATAGGTAACATAGAAAACAGTAGTAGTAGTAGGCCATTCGGCCCTTCGAACCTGCACTGCCTTTCAGTATGATCCAATAGTGATGAGTACTGTACTCAGTGGATACTGTACTCATTGTGTACTGTACTGTGTGTGTTCTGTACTCTGGGTACTATAGTGAGTGTGTACTATACTCAGTGTGTACTCTAGTGGGTAGGAATTGTAGTCAGTGGGTATTGTACACAATGTGTACTGTACTCAGTGGGTACTGTAGTTAGTGCATGCTGTACTCACTGTGTACTGTACTGAGTGTGTACTGTACTCAGTATGTACTGTAGTGAGTGCGTATTGTACTCAGTGGGTACTGTTCTCAGTCTGTACTGTACTCAGTGTGTACTGTACTCTGTGGGTACTGCAGTGAGTGGGTACTGTACTCAGTCTGTACTGTACTCAGTGTGTACTGTACTCAGTGGGTTCTGTACTCACTGTGTACTGTACTCACTGTGCACTATACTCACTGGGTACTGTACTCAGTGTGTACTGTAGTCGGTGGGTACTCTACTCAGTGGGTACTGTACTCAGTGTGTACTCTACTGAATGTGTTCTGTACTCTGGGTACTGTAGTGAGTATGTACTGTACTCAGTGTGTACTGTAGTAAGTAGGAATTGTAGTCAGTGGGTATTGTACACAATGTGTACTGTACTCAGTGGGTACTTTAGTGATTGCATGCTGTACTAACTGTGTTCTGTACTCTGTGGATACTGTACTCACTGTATACTGTAGTGAGTGGGTATTGTACTCTGGGTATCTGTACTGAGTGGGTACTGTATACAGTGTGTACTGTACTCACTGTGTAATGCAGTGAGTGGGTATTGTACTCAGTGTGTACTGTAGAAACATAGATAACATAGAAAATAGGTGTAGTAGTAGGCCATTCGGCCCTTCGAACCTGCACTGCCATTCAGTATGATCCAATAGTGATGGGTACTGTACTCAGTGGGAACTGTACTCAGTGTGTACTGTACTCAGTGTGTACTGTAGTGAGTAGGAATTGTAGTCAGTGGGTATTGTACACAATGTGTACTGTACTCAGTGGCTACTGTAGTGAGTGGGTGCTGTACTCACTGTGTACTGTACTCAGTGTGTACTGCAGTGAGTGGGTACTATACTCAGTGTGTACTGTATTCAGTGGGTGCTGTACTCACTGAGTACTGTACTCACTGTGCACTGTACTCAGTGGGTACTGTACTTGGTGTGTACTGTACTCAGTGGGTACAGTACTCAGTGTGTACTGTACTGAGTGTGTACTGTACTCAGTGTGTACTGTACTCAGTGTGCATTGTACTCACTGTGTATGGTAGTGAGTGTGTACTGTACACAGTGTTTACTGTACTCAGTGTGTAATGGACTCAGTGGGTACTGCACTCAGTGGGTACTGTAGTGAGTGGGTATTGTACTCAGTGGGTACTGTAGTGAGTGGGTGTTGTACTCAGTGGGTACTGTTCTCAGTCTGTACTGTACTCACTGTGTACTGTACTCAGTGGCTACCGTACTGAGAGGGTGCTGTACTCGGTGGGTGCTGTACTCACTGTGTAATGTAGTGAGTGGGCACTGTACTCAGTGTTTACTGTAGTGAGTGGGTATTGTACTCAGTGGGTACTGTTCTCAGTGGGTGCTGTACTCAGTGTGTACTGTACTCAGTGTGTACTGTAGTGAGTGGCTATTATCCTCAGTGGGTGCTGTTCTCAGTCTGTACTGTACTCAGTGTGTACTGTACTCTGTGGGTACTGTAGTGAGTGTGTACTGTTCTCAGTAGGTAGTATGGTGAGTGGGTATTGTACTCAGTGTGTACTGTACTCAGTGGGTACTGTTCTCAGTGTCTACTGTACTCACTGTGTACTGTAGTCAGTGGGTACCGTACTCAGTGGGTCCTGTACTCTCAAGGTGCTGTACTCACTGTGTAATGTATTGAGTGGGTATTGTAATCAGTGTGTACTGTACTCAGTAGGTACTGTAGTGAGTGGGTATTGTACTCTGTGTGTATTGTACTCAGTGGGTACTGTACTCACTGTGTACTGCAGTGAGTGGGTATTGTTCTCAATGTGTACTGTATTCAGTGGGTGCTGTACTCACTGAGTACTGTACTCACTGTGCACTGTACTCAGTGGGTACTGTACTTGGTGTGTACTGTACTCAGTGGGTACAGTACTCAGTGTGTACTGTACTGAGTGTGTACTGTACACAGTGTTTACTGTACTCAGTGTGTAATGGACTCAGTGGGTACTGTACTCAGTGGGTACTGTAGTGAGTGGGTATTGTACTCAGTGGGTACTGTAGTGAGTGGGTGTTGTACTCAGTGGGTACTGTTCTCAGTCTGTACTGTACTCACTGTGTACTGTACTCAGTGGCTACCGTACTGAGAGGGTGCTGTACTCGGTGGGTGCTGTACTCACTGTGTAATGTAGTGAGTGGGCACTGTACTCAGTGTTTACTGTAGTGAGTGGGTATTGTACTCAGTGGGTACTGTTCTCAGTGGGTGCTGTGCTCAGTGGGTGCTGTACTCAGTGTGTACTGTACTCAGTGTGTACTGTAGTGAGTGGCTATTATCCTCAGTGGGTGCTGTTCTCAGTCTGTACTGTACTCAGTGTGTACTGTACTCTGTGGGTACTGTAGTGAGTGTGTACTGTTCTCAGTAGGTAGTATGGTGAGTGGGTATTGTACTCAGTGTGTACTGTACTCAGTGGGTACTGTTCTCAGTGTCTACTGTACTCACTGTGTACTGTAGTCAGTGGGTACCGTACTCAGTGGGTCCTGTACTCTCAAGGTGCTGTACTCACTGTGTAATGTATTGAGTGGGTATTGTAATCAGTGTGTACTGTACTCAGTAGGTACTGTAGTGAGTGGGTATTGTACTCTGTGTGTATTGTACTCAGTGGGTACTGTACTCACTGTGTAATGTAGTGAGTGGGTATTGTACTCAGTGTGTTCTGTATTCAGTGGGTCCTATACTCAGTGGATACTGTAGAAACATAGAAACATAGAAAACATATAAAATAGGTGCAGGAGTAGGCCATTTGGCACTTCGAGCCTGCACCGCCATTCGGTATGATCCCATAGTGATGGGTACTGTACTCAGTGGGTACTGTACTCAGTGTGGACTGTACTCAGTGTGTTCTGTACTCAGTGGGTACTGTAGTGAGTGTGTACTGTACTCAGTGTGTACTGTACTCAGTGGGTACTGTAGTGAGTGGGTGCTGTACTCATGTACACTGTACTCAGTGTGTACTGTGCTAAGTGGGTACTGTACACAGTAAGTACTGTAGTGATTGGGTATCGTACTCAGTGTGTACTGTACTCAGTGGGTATGGTACTCACTGTGTACTGTACTCACAGTGTACTGTACTCAGTGGGTACAGTACTGAGTGGGTGCTGCACTCTGTGGGTGCTGTACTCACTGTGTAATGTAGTGAGTGGGTACTGTACTCAGTGTTTACTGTAGTCAGTAGCTACTCTAGTGAGTGGGTATTGTACTCTGTGTGTCTGTACTCAGTGGGTACTGTACACAGTGTGTACTGTAGAAACATAGATAACATAGAAAATAGGTCTAGTAGTAGGCCATTCGGCCCTTTGAACCCGCACTGCCATTCAGTATGATCCAATAGTGATGGGTACTGTATTTAGTGGGAACTGTACTCAGTGTGCACTGCACTCAGTGTGTACTGTAGTGAGTAGGAATTGTAGTCAGTGGGTATTGTACACAATGTGTACTGTACCTGGGGTGAACTGTAGTGAGGGGGTGCTGTACTCACTGTGTACTGTACTGAGTGTGCACTGTACTCAGTGTGTACTGTACTCAGTGTGTACTGTAGTGAGTAGGTATTCTACTCAGTGGGTACAGTTCCCAGTCTGTACTGCACTCAGTGTGCACTGTACTCTGTGGGTACTGTACTCAGTGTGTACTGTACTGAGTGTGGACTGTACTCAGTGTGTACTGTAGTGAGTGGGTATTGTACACAGTGTGTAATGTACTCAGTGTGTACTGTACTCACTGTGTACAGTAGTGAGTGGGAACTGTACACAGTAGGTACTGTGGTGAGTGGGTATTGTACTCAGTGTGTACTGTACTCAGTGGGTAATGTACACAGTAACTAACTGTATTCACTGTGTACAGTACTCAGTGGGTAGTGTACTCTGTGGGTGCTGTAGTGAGTGGGTGATGTACTCATGTGCACTGTACTCAGTGTCTACTGTACTCAATGTGCATTGTACTCACTGTGCACGGTAGTGAGTGTGCACTCTACTCAGTGTGCACTGTACTCATTGTGCACTGTTCTCAGTGTGCACTGTACTCAGTGTGTACTGTACTCAGTGTGTACTGTAGTGAGTAGGTATTCTACTCAGTGGGTACAGTTCCCAGTCTGTACTGCACTCAGTGTGCACTGTACTCTGTGGGTACTGTACTCAGTGTGTACTGTACTGAGTGTGGACTGTACTCAGTGTGTACTGTAGTGAGTGGGTATTGTACACAGTGTGTAATGTACTCAGTGTGTACTGTACTCACTGTGTACAGTAGTGAGTGGGAACTGTACACAGTAGGTACTGTGGTGAGTGGGTATTGTACTCAGTGTGTACTGTACTCAGTGGGTAATGTACACAGTAACTAACTGTATTCACTGTGTACAGTACTCAGTGGGTTCAGGTACTCAGTGGGTAGTGTATTCTGTGGGTGCTGTAGTGAGTGGGTGATGTACTCATGTGCACTGTACTCAGTGTCTACTGTACTCAATGTGCATTGTACTCACTGTGCACGGTAGTGAGTGTGCACTCTACTCAGTGTGCACTGTACTCATTGTGCACTGTTCTCAGTGTGCACTGTACTCAGTGTGTACTGTACTCAGTGTGTACTGTAGTGAGTAGGTATTCTACTCAGTGGGTACAGTTCCCAGTCTGTACTGCACTCAGTGTGCACTGTACTCTGTGGGTACTGTACTCAGTGTGTACTGTACTGAGTGTGGACTGTACTCAGTGTGTACTGTAGTGAGTGGGTATTGTACACAGTGTGTAATGTACTCAGTGTGTACTGTACTCACTGTGTACAGTAGTGAGTGGGAACTGTACACAGTAGGTACTGTGGTGAGTGGGTATTGTACTCAGTGTGTACTGTACTCAGTGGGTAATGTACACAGTAACTAACTGTATTCACTGTGTACAGTACTCAGTGGGTTCAGGTACTCAGTGGGTAGTGTATTCTGTGGGTGCTGTAGTGAGTGGGTGATGTACTCATGTGCACTGTACTCAGTGTCTACTGTACTCAATGTGCATTGTACTCACTGTGCACGGTAGTGAGTGTGCACTCTACTCAGTGTGCACTGTACTCATTGTGCACTGTTCTCAGTGTGCACTGTACTCAGTGTGTAATGCACTAAGTGGGTACTGTACTCAGCGTGTACTGCACTCAATGGGTACTGCAGTGAGTGGGTGCTGTACTCATGTGCACTGTACTCAGCATGTACTGTGTTAAGTGGGTATTGTAGTGAGTGGGTGCTGTACTCATGTGCACTGTACTCAGTGGGTACTGTAGTGAGTGGGTGTTGTACTCAGTGGGTACTGTTCTCAGTCTGTACTGTACTCAGTGTGTACTGTACTCAGTGTGTATTGTACTAAGTGGGTACTGCATTCAGTGTGTACTGTACTCACTGTGTACTGTTGTGAGTGGGTACTGTACACAAAAGAACTGTAGTGAATGGGTATTGTACTCAGTGTGTACTGTACTCAGTGGGTACCATACTCAGTGGGTGCTGTACTCACTGTGTAATGTAGTGAGTGGGTACTGTACTCAGTGTGTACTGTAGTCAGTAGTTACTGTAGTGAGTGCGTATTGTACTCCGTGTGTCTGTACTCAGTGGGTACTGTACTCAGTCTGTATTGTACTCACTGTGTATTGTAGTGAGTGGGTATTGTACTGAGTGTGTACTGTACTCAGAGGTTACTATACTCTGTGTGTACTTTAGAAACATAGATAACATAGAAAATAGGTGTAGTAGTAGGCCATTCGGCCCTTTGAACCTGCACTGCCTTTCAGTATGATCCAATAGTGATGGGTACTGTACTCAGTGGGTACTGTACTGAGTGTGTACTGTACTGAGAGTTTTCTGTACTCTGGGTGCTGTAGTGAGTGTGTACTGTACTCAATGTGTACTGTAGTGAGTAGGAATTGTAGTCAGTGGGTATTGTACACAATGTGTACTGTACTCAGTGGGTACTGTAGTTAGTGCGTGCTGTACTCACTGTATACTGTACTCAGTGTATACTGTACTCAGTGTGTACTGTAGTGAGTGCATATTGTACTCAGTGGGTACTGTTCTCAGTCTGTACTGTACTCAGTGTGTACTGTACTATGTGGGTACTGCAGTGAGTGGGTACTGTACTCAGTGTGTACTGTACTCAGTGGGTGCTGTGCTCAGTGGGTGCTGTACTCACTGTGTACTGTACTCAGTGTGTACTGTAGTGAGTGGCTATTATCCTCAGTGGGTACTGTAGTGAGTGGGTATTGTACTCAGTGGGTACTGTTCTCAGTCTGTACTGTACTCTGTGGGTTCTGCAGTGAGTGGGTACTGTACTCTGTGTGTACTGTACTCAGTGGGTGCTGTGCTCAGTGGGTGCTGTACTCACTGTGTACTGTACTCAGTGTGTACTGTAGTGAGTGGCTATTATCCTCAGTGGGTACTGTTCTCAGTCTGTACTGTACTCAGTGTGTACTGTGCTCTGTGGGTACTGTACTGAGTGTGGACTGTACTCAGTGTGTACTGCAGTGAGTGGGTATTGTATACAGTGTGTACTATACTCAGTGTGTACTGTACTCACTGTGTACTGTAGTGAGTGGCTGCTGTACACAGTAAGTACGGTACTCACTGTGTACTATACCGAGTGGGTATTGTTCTCAGTAGGTACTGTAGTGAGTGGGTATTGTAGTGTGTACTGTACTCACTGTTTACTGTAGTGAGTGGGTACTGTTCTCAGTAGGTACTGTACTGAGTGTGCACTGTACTCAGTGTGTACTGTACTCAGTGGGTACTGTGGTGAGTGGATATTGTAGTGAGTGGGTACTGTATTCCACATGTACTGTACTCAGTGCGTACTATAGTGAGTGGGTACTGTACTCAGTGTGTACCGTACTCAGTGGGTCCTGTACTCGCTAGGTGCTGTACTCACTGTGTAATGTATTGAGTGGGTATTGTACTCAGTGGGTACTGTACTCACTGTGTAATGTAGTGAGTGGGTATTGTACTCAGTGTGTTCTGTACTCAGTGGGTCCTATACTCAGTGGATACTGTAGAAACGTAGAAACATAGAAAACATATAAATAGGTGCAGGAGTAGGCCATTTGGCATTTCGAGCCTGCACCGCCATTTGGTATGATCCCATAGTGATGGGTACTGTACTCAGTGGGTACTGTACTCAGTGTGTTCTGTACTCAGTGGGTACCGTAGCGAGTGTGTACTGTACTCAGTGTGTACTGTATTGAGTAGGAATTGTAGTCAGTGGATTTGCACAGAATGTGTACTGTACTCAGTGGGTACAGTACTGAGTGGGTGCTGTACCCACTGTGTACTGTACTGAGTGTGTACTGTACTCTGTGTGTACTGTACTCAGTTTGCACTGTACTCAGTGTGTAATGTACTCAGCGTGTACTGTAGTGAGTGGGTATTACACTCAGAGGGTACTGTTCTCAATGTGTACTGTACTAGTGGGTACTGTAATTAGTGGGTACTGTACTCACTGTGCACTGTACTCACTGTGCACTGTACTCAGTGTGTACGGTACTCAGTGGGTACTGTACTCTCAGGGTGCTGTACTCACTGTGTAATGTATTCAGTGGGTATTGTACTCAGTGTGTTCTGTACTCAGTGGGTCCTATACTCAGTGGGCACTGTAGAAACATAGAAATATAGAAAACATATAAAATAGGTCCAGGAGTAGGCCATTTGGCACTTGGAGCCTGCACCGCCATTCGGTATGATCCCATAGTGATGGGTACTGTACTCAGTGGGTACTGTACTCAGTGTGGACTGTACTCAGTGTGTTCTGTATGCAGTGGATACTGTAGTGTGTACTGTACTCAGTGTGTACTGTAGTGAGTAGGTATTGTAGTCAGTGGGTATAGCACAGAATGTGTACTGTACTCAGTGGGTACTGTAGTGAGTGGGTGCTGTACCCACTGTGTACTGTACTGAATGTGTACTGTACTCTGTGTGTACTGTACTCAGTTTGCACTGTACTCCGTTTGCACTGTACTCAGCGTGTACTGTAGTGAGTGGGTATTGCACTCAGAGGGTACTGTTCTCAATGTGAACTGTACTAGTGCGTACTGTACTCAGTGTATACTGTACTTAGTGGGTACTGTACTCACTGTGCACTGTTCTCAGTGTGTACTGTACTCAGTGGGTACTGTACTCATTGTGTACTGTAATGAGTGGGTACTGTACTCAGTGTGTACAGTACTCAGTGGGTACTGTACTCTCAGGGTGCTGTACTCACTGTGTAATGCATTCAGTAGGTATTGTAGTCAGTGTGTACTGTAGTAACTGGGTACTCTACTCAGTGTGTTCTGTACTCAGTGGGTCCTATACTCAGTGGGTACTGTAGAAACATAGAAACAGAGAAAACATTTAAAATAGGTGCAGGAGAAGGCCATTCGGCACTTCGAGCCTGCACCGCCATTCCGTATGATCCCATACTGATGGGTACTGTACTTTGTGTGTACTGTACTCAGTTTGCACTGTACTCCATTTGCACTGTACTCAGTGCGTAATGTACTCAGCATGTACTGTAGTGAGTGGGTATTGCACTCAGAGGGTACTGTTCTCAATGTGTACTGGACTAGTGGGTACTGTACTCAGTGTGTACTGTACTTAGTGGGTACTGTACTCACTGTGCACTGTAATCACTGTGCACTGTACTCAGTGTGTACAGTACTCAGTGGGTACTGTACTCTCAGGGTGCTGTACTCACTGTGTAATGTATTCAGTGGGTATTGTAATCAGTGTATACTGTACTCAGTAGGTACTGTAGTGAGTGGGTATTGTACTCTGTGTGTACTGCACTCAGTGTGTACTGTAGTGAGTGGGTACTGTACTCAGTGTGAACTGTATTCAGTGTGTACTGTCGTGAGTGGGTACTGTACTGAGTGTGTACTGTCGTGAGTGCGTACTGCACTCAGTGGGTACTGTACTCAGTGTGTACTGTACTCAGTGGGTACTGTACTCAGTGAGTAATGTACTCAGTGTGTACTTTAGTGAGTGGGTAATGTACTAACTGTGCTCTGTACTCAGTGTGTACTGTAGTGAGTGAGTATTGTACTCAGGATGTACTGTACTCAGTGGGTACTGTAGTCAGTGTGTTCTGTGCCCAGTGCGTACTGCACTCAGTGGGTACTGTACACAGTGCGTACTGCACTCAGTGTGTACTGTACTCAATGGGTACTGTACTCAATGTGCTCTGTACTCAGTGGGTACTGTAGTGAGTGGGTATTGTACTCAGTGTGTACTGTACTCAGTGGGTACTGTACTCAGTGTGTACTGTGCTCAGTGCAGTACTGTACTCAGTAGGTACTTTAGTGAGTGGGTATTGTACTCAGTGTATACTGTGCTCAGTATGTACTGCACTCAGTGGGTACTGTACTCAGTGGGTACTGTACTCAGTTTGTACTGTAGTGAGTGGGTACTGTTCTCATGGGAACTGTACTCAGTGGGTACTGTACTCAGTGTGTATTGTAGTGAGTGGGTATTGTACTCAGTGTGTATTGTAGTGAGTGGGTACTGTACTCAATGTATACTGTGCTCAGTACGTACTGCACTCAGTGGGTACTGTACTCGGTGTCTACTGTACTCAGTGTGTACTGTACTCAGCGGGTACTGTAGTGAGTGGGTATTGTACTCACTGTGTACTGTAGTGAGTTGGTACTGCACGCTGTGCATACTGTACTTAGTGTGTACTGTAGTGAATGGGTATTGTACTCACTGTGTTCTGTACTCAGTCGGTGCTGTAGTGAGTGGGTACCATACTCAGTGGGCACTGTACTTAGAGGGTACTGTACACAGTGGGTACTGTACTCAGTGTGCACTACAGTGAGTGGGTCCTGTACTCAGTGTGTACAGTATTCAGTGTGTACTGTCGTTAGTGGGTACTGTACTCAGTGTGTACTGTGCTCAGTGTGTACTGCACTCATTGGGTACTGTACTCAGTGTGTACTGTACTCAGTGGGTACTTTAGAGAGTGGGTATTGTACTCAGTGGGTACTGTACTCAGTGTGTACTGTACACAGTTGGTACTGTACTCAGTGTGTACTGTACTCAGTGTGTACTGTACTCAGTGGGTACTGTACTCAGTGTGTACTGTATGCACTGTGTACTGTAGTGAGTGGGTACTGTACTCAGTGGGAACTGTACTCAGTGTGTACTGTACTCAGTGTGTACTGTACACAGTGGGTACTGTACTCAGTGTGTACTGTATGCACTGTGTACTGTAGTGAGTGGGTACAGTAGTCAGTAGGTACTGTAGTGACTGGGTACTGTACTCAGTGTGTACAGTACTCACTGTGTACTGTACTGAGTGGGTACAGTAGTCAGTAGGCACTGTAGTCACTGGGTACTGTACGCAGTGTGTACTGTACTCAGCAGGTACTGTAGTGAGTGGGTATTGTACTCAGTTGGTACTGTACTCAGTGTGTACCGTAATCAGTGGGCACTGTACTTTGTGAGTACTTTAGTGAGTGGGTACTATACTTAGTGTGTACTGCACTCAGCGGGTACTGTACTCAATGTGTACTACAGTGAGTGGGTCCTGTACTCAGTGTGTACTGTTGTGAGTGGGTACTGTACTCAGTGTGTACTGTGCTCAGTGTGTACTGTACTCAGTGTGTACAGTACTCAGTGGGTACTGTACTCAGTGTGTACTGTAGTGAGTGGGTACTGTTCTCACTGGAAACTGTACTCAGTGTGTACTGTACTCACTGTGTATTCTAGTGAGTGGGTACAGTAGTCAGTAGGTACTGTAGTGACTGGGCACTGTACTCAGTGTGTACTGTACTCAGCGGGTACTGTAGTGAGTGGGTATTGTACTCAGTGGGTACTGTACTCAGTGAACTTTAGTGAGTGGGTACTGTACTCACTGTGTACTGTAGCGAGTGGATACTGTACTCTGTGCATACTGTACTCAGTGTGTACTGTACTCAGCGGGTACTGTAGTGAGTGGGTATTGTACTCAGTGGGTACTGTACTCAGTGTGAACTTTAGTGAGTGGGTACTGTACTCACTGTGTACTGTAGTGAGTGGGTACTGTACTCTGTGCATACTGTACTTAGTGTGTACTGTATTGAGTGGGTATTGTACTCAGTGTGTTCTGTACTCAGTGGGTGCTGTAGTGAGTGGGTATTGTACTCAGTGAGTACTGTACTCAGTGTGTACTTTAGTGAGTGGGTACTGTACTCAATGGGTACTGTACTCAGTGTGTACCGTAGTGAGTGGGTACTGTACTCAGTGTGAACTGTATTCAGTGTGTACTGTCGTGAGTGTGTACTGCACTCAGTGGGTACTGTACTCAGTGTGTACTGTAGTCAGTGTGTAATGTACTCAGTGTGTACTTTAGTGAGTGGGTATTGTACTCAGGGTGTACTGTACTCAGTGGGTACTGTAGTCAGTGGGTATTGTACTCAGTGTGTTCTGTGCCCAGTGCATACTGCACTCAGTGGGTATTGTAGTGAATGCGTATTGTACTCAGTAGGTACTGTACACAGTGTGTACTGTGCTCAGTGTGTACTGCACTCAGTGTGTACTGTACTCAATGGGTACTGTACTCAATGAGCTCTGTACTCAGTGGGTACTGTAGTGAGTGGGTATTGTATTCAGTGTGTACTGCAGTGAGTGGGTATTGTATTCATTGTGTACTGTAGTGAGTGGGTATTGTAGTGAGTGAGTATTTTACACAGTGTGTACTGTACTCAGAGGGCACTGTAGTGAGTGGGTGCTGTACTGACTGTGTACTGTACTGAGTGTGTACTGTACTCAATGTGCACTGTACTCACTGTGTACTGTAGTGAGTGGGTACTGTACTCAGTGTCTAATGTACTCAGTGGGTACTGTACTCACTGTGTACTGTTCTCTGTCAGTACTGTACTCAGTGTCTAATGTACTCAGTGGGTACTGTACTCACTGTGTACTGTTCTCTGTCAGTACTGTACTCACTGTGTAATGTAGTGACTGGATATTATACTCAGTGTGTACTGTACTCAGTGTATACTGTACTCAGTGGGTAATGTACTCAGTGGGTACTGTGCTCAGTGTGTACTTTAGTGAGTGGGTACTGTACTCCGTGTGTACTGTAGTGAGTGGGTACTGTACTCAGTGTGTACTTTAGTGAGTGGGTACTGTACTCAGTGTGTACTTTAGTGAGTGGGTACTGTACTCACTGTATACTGTAGTGAGTTGGTACTGCACACTGTGCATACTGTACTTAGTGTGTACTGTAGTGAGTGGGTATTGTACTCACTGTGTTCTGTACTCAGTCGGTGCTGTAGTGAGTGGGTATTGTACTCAGTGGGTACTGTACTCAGTGTGTACCGTATTCTGTGGGCACTGTACTCTGTGCGTACTTTAGTGAGTGGGTACTATACTCAGTGTGTACTGTACACAGTGGGTACTGTACTCAGTGTGCACTACAGTGAGTGGGTCCTGTACTCAGTGTGTACTGTATTCAGTGTGTACTGTCGTGAGTGGGTACTGTACTCAGTGTGTACTGTGCTCAGTGTGTACTGCACTCAGTGGGTACTGTGCTCAGTGTGTACTGTACTCAGTGGGTACTGTACTCCGTGTGTACTGTAGTGAGTGGGTACTGTACTCAGTGTGTACTTTAGTGAGTGGGTACTGTACTCACTGTGTACTCTAGTGAGTTGGTACTGCACGCTGTGCATACTGTACTTGGTGTGTACTGTAGTGAGTGGGTATTGTACTCACTGTGTTCTGTACTCAGTCGGTGCTGTAGTGAGTGGGTATTGTACTCAGTGGGTACTGTACTCAGTGTGTACCGTACTCTGTGGGCACTGTACTCTGTGCGTACTTTAGTGAGTGGGTACTATACTCAGTGTGTACTGTACACAGTGTGCACTATAGTGAGTGGGTCCTGTACTCAGTGTGTACTGTCGTGAGTGGGTACTGTACTCAGTGTGTACTGTGCTCAGTGCATACTGCACTCATTTGTTACTGTACTCAGTGTGTACTGCACTCAGTGGGTACTTTAGTGAGTGGGATTGTACTCAGTGTGTACTGTACACAGTTGGTACTGTACTCAGTGTGTACTGTACTCAGTGGGTACCGTACTCAGTGTGTACTGTACTCACTGTGTACTGTAGTGAGTGGGTACAGTAGTCAGTAGGTACTGTAGTGACTGGGTACTGTACTCAGTGTGTACTGTACTCAGCAGGTACTGTAGTGAGTGGGTATTGTACTCAGTTGGTACTGTACTCAGTGTGTACTTTAGTGAGTGGGTACTGTACTCACTGTGTACTGTTGCGAGTGGGTACTGTACTCTGTGCATACTGTACTCGTGTGTACTGTACTCAGCAGGTACTGTAGTGAGTGGGTATTGTACTCAGTTGGTACTGTACTCAGTGTGTACTTTAGTGAGTGGGTACTGTACTCACTGTGTACTGTAGTGAGTGGGTACTGTACTCAGTGTGTACTGTACTCACTGTGTACTGTACTCACTGTGTACTGTAATGAGTGGGTACTGTTCTCACTGTGTACTGTAGTGAGTGGGTACTGTACTCAGTGTGTACTGTCATGAGTGCATACTGCACTCAGTGGGTACTGAACTCAGTGAGTAATGTACTCAGTGTGTACTTTAGTGAGTGGGTAATGTACTAACTGTGTACTGTACTCAGTGTGTACTGTAGTGAGTGGGTATTGTACTCAGTGCGTACTGCACTCAGTGGGTACTGTACTTAGTGGGTACTGTAGTGAATGGGTATTGTACTCAGTGGATACTGTACTCAGTGTGTACTGTATTCAGTGGGTACTTTATTCAGTGGGTATTATACTCAGTGTGTTCTGTGCTCAGTGCATACTGCACTCAGTGGGTACTAGTGAGTGGGTATTGTACTCAGTCGGTACTGTTCTCAGTCTGTACTGTACTCAATGTGTACTGTAGTAAGTGGGTACTGTACTCAGTGTGTACTGTACTCAGTGTGTACTGTAGTGAGTGGGTATTGTACACAGTGTGTACTCTACTCACTGTGTACTGTAGTGAGTGGGTACTGTACACAGTAAGTACTGTAGTGAGTGGGTATTGTAATCAGTGTGTACTGTACTCAGTGGGTACGGTACTCACTGTGTACTGTACTCAGTGGGTACCATACTTAGTGGGTGCTGTACTCTGTGGGTGCTGTACTCACTGTGTAATGCAGTGAGTGGGTACTGTACTCAGTGTGTATTGTAGTCAGTAGGTACTGTAGTGAGTGTGTCTTGTACTCTGTGTGTCTGTACTCAGTGTGTACTGTGCTCAGTGCATACTGCATTCAGTGAGTAATGTACTTAGTATGTACTTTTGTGAGTGGGTACTGTACTAACTGTATTGTACTCACTGTGTACTGTAGTGAGTGGGTACTGTACTAACTGTGTACTGTACTCACTGTGTACTGTAATGAGTGGGTACTGTACTCACTGTGTACTGTAGTGAGTGGGTACTGTACTCAGTGTGTACTGTCGTGAGTGCATACTGCACTCAGTGGGTACTGAACTCAGTGAGTAATGTACTCAGTGTGTACTTTAGTGAGTGGGTAATGTACTAACTGTGTACTGTACTCAGTGTGTACTGTAGTGAGTGGGTATTGTACTCAGTGCGTACTGCACTCAGTGGGTACTGTACTTAGTGGGTACTGTAGTGAATGGGTATTGTACTCAGTGGATACTGTACTCAGTGTGTACTGTATTCAGTGGGTACTTTATTCAGTGGGTATTATACTCAGTGTGTTCTGTGCTCAGTGCATACTGCACTCAGTGGGTACTAGTGAGTGGGTATTGTACTCAGTAGGTACTGTTCTCAGTCTGTACTGTACTCAATGTGTACTGTAGTAAGTGGGTACTGTATTCAGTGTGTACTGTACTCAGTGTGTACTGTAGTGAGTGGGTATTGTACACAGTGTGTACTCTACTCACTGTGTACTGTAGTGAGTGGGTACTGTACACAGTAAGTACTGTAGTGAGTGGGTATTGTAATCAGTGTGTACTGTACTCAGTGGGTACGGTACTCACTGTGTACTGTACTCAGTGGGTACCGTACTTAGTGGGTGCTGTACTCTGTGGGTGCTGTACTCACTGTGTAATGCAGTGAGTGGGTACTGTACTCAGTGTGTATTGTAGTCAGTAGGTACTGTAGTGAGTGTGTCTTGTACTCTGTGTGTCTGTACTCAGTGTGTACTGTGCTCAGTGCATACTGCATTCAGTGAGTAATGTACTTAGTATGTACTTTTGTGAGTGGGTACTGTACTAACTGTGTACTGTACTCACTGTGTACTGTAGTGAGTGGGTACTGTACTAACTGTGTACTGTACTCACTGTGTACTGTAATGAGTGGGTACTGTACTCACTGTGTACTGTAGTGACTGGGTACTGTACTCAGTGTGTACTGTCGTGAGTGCATACTGCACTCAGTGGGTACTGAACTCAGTGAGTAATGTACTCAGTGTGTACTTTAGTTAGTGGGTAATGTACTAACTGTGTACTGTACTCAGTGTGTACTGTAGTGAGTGGGTATTGTACTCAGTGCGTACTGCACTCAGTGGGTACTGTACTTAGTGGGTACTGTAGTGAATGGGTATTGTACTCAGTGGATACTGTACTCAGTGTGTACTGTATTCAGTGGGTACTTTATTCAGTGGGTATTATACTCAGTGTGTTCTGTGCTCAGTGCATACTGCACTCAGTGGGTACTAGTGAGTGGGTATTGTACTCAGTAGGTACTGTTCTCAGTCTGTACTGTACTCAATGTGTACTGTAGTAAGTGGGTACTGTATTCAGTGTGTACTGTACTCAGTGTGTACTGTACTCAGTGTGTACTGTAGTGAGTGGGTATTGTACACAGTGTGTACTCTACTCACTGTGTACTGTAGTGAGTGGGTACTGTACACAGTAAGTACTGTAGTGAGTGGGTATTGTAATCAGTGTGTACTGTACTCAGTGGGTACGGTACTCACTGTGTACTGTACTCAGTGGGTACCGTACTTAGTGGGTGCTGTACTCTGTGGGTGCTGTACTCACTGTGTAATGCAGTGAGTGGGTACTGTACTCAGTGTGTATTGTAGTCAGTAGGTACTGTAGTGAGTGTGTCTTGTACTCTGTGTGTCTGTACTCAGTGTGTACTGTGCTCAGTGCATACTGCATTCAGTGAGTAATGTACTTAGTATGTACTTTTGTGAGTGGGTACTGTACTAACTGTGTACTGTACTCACTGTGTACTGTAGTGAGTGGGTACTGTACTAACTGTGTACTGTACTCACTGTGTACTGTAATGAGTGGGTACTGTACTCAGTGTGTACTGTAGTGAGTGAGTATTGTACTCAGTGTGTACTGTATTCAGTGGGTACTGTAGTGAGTGGGTATTGTACTCAGTGTTTACTGTACTCAGTGAGTACTGTACTCAGTGTGTACTTTAGTGAATGGATACTGTACTAACTCTGTACTGTACTCAGTGTGTACTGTAGTGAGTGGGTATTGTACTCAGTGTGTACTGTACTCACTGTGTTCTGCAGTGAGTGGGTACTGTACTTGTGCACACTGTACTCAGTGAGTACTGTCCTCAATAGGTACAGCCAGCTCACCATGAATATTAAACAGCAGATACAGCAGTCTGGGTACAACATGCTGTACTGAAGCACAGTATTAGCATACACTGTTAGGGCAAAAGTCCAAACATACTTTACCCACTCTGTGATCATGTAGGAACAGAGCTGCATTGTTTTTACTGAAACGACATGAATGGAGTTATTCCAAATGTTTGTTTGAAATTGTTTAAGGGATCTGAGTGTAAAACTGTAACAGCAACCTTATATTTGAGCTGTTAATGAAGGAACTGAGGAAGTATGGTCAGTCATCTTAGCACATACTTCATTCATAAATGTTGTTTGAAATATTTCTGAGAGATGACTTTGGTTTTTTCATTGGAAAGAAGGGAACACTCTGAGAGCCAATGGCAGGGTTAAAGTATGAGGATGCTGGTGAATAGGTTTTATTTACAGTGATCACTCTTGGTTTGAGTTGCACGTTGATAGCCTGGATAAAAGGCAGATCTGTAAGCTGCTTTCTCCCTCCCTCTTCCTCCTCCCCCTCTTGATGTTTCTTTTCAGATGCTCACCATATGGCTGGTGGTAGAAGCTGTGCTCTCTGTGTTGGCAAAGCAGAGCATTAAGAAGCAGACCAGCACAATTTTTGACAATCACCAATTACTGCAAAGCCTATCTATGCAACTATATCTTCAAGCAAACAAGCCCAGGCTCAAAACTGGAGGCTCAAAAGTAGAAAGTAACGATGAAGGTTTATTCGAAAAACATAATGGAGGAATAACAAATGACTCAGACCGTACTCACTCGAGAGGGTGGAGTACCTCGTACGGTAATTCACTTGGAACCCAAATTCAGGACTCAGCGATGATCGCTAGTCATGACAAACTTAAATAGTGCCAATAGCAAGGCAACCCTATGCGTATTAAAGTCAAAACACAATAAATTAAAAACAGGGGATCTACAGGGTACCCACATTCAAAAAACAAGCGGCATGAAAAACACAAGGAAAAATTAATGACTAAACCAGTCAATCGATAAGTTCTAGTTAAAACAAATCAAAGATTTTCAAGTGCGTCAGGATGCCAAGGCCTGATGCTCTCTGGCGCCCCATGCTGGTCCAAAGGGTTCATGACAACCAACAGAAGGCTAGGCCAGGCATAGTGTTGTTTCAGCGCCTCATTGATCAGGTCTATCCTGTTTTGTATGGCAGCAAAGCTTTTGCAAAACCATGCTATATGTGTGTGTGTGTGTGTGTGTGTGTGTGTGTGTGTGTGTGTGTGTGTGTGTGTGTGTGTGTGTGTGTGTGCAAAAGACCAAACACTGAGCATGGTTGCGATCACACCTTCCCTTGTTGTTAGCTTGAGCTGCTGACTATCTTCAAGTACCTTAAATAGTGTGATACCATGACATGGCTGCCATTGATTATTGACAGAAACGTTACATTGGAAGTGTGCTTGTCAAACCGTCAAATATCCTCTTGAGGGTTTATTGCTCTTCCCACTCCCATTTCACATCTGATGACAATGAAAATAGAAATATTTGATTTTGCTTAATTACTGGTTTGATATTTTACTTCATTTTATTTCCCATCAGATGCAAATCCACTCAATTTTGGAGAATAGTATTAACCTCTACAGCACAGAAATTTACAGTATCTTTGGGTCAAATTGGTCTACACCAGGGCAATGCTTTACATGAGTCTCATCTCAATCCTTTTATACATCCTTTCTGCAACTTTCTTATGAGCATTTTGTTTTACTGAAATGCACCTCAAACAATGAGTGACCATTAACTGAAGCTTAACTGGACGAAGATGAACTCAACAGGAGGAAGTGGTTGGGGCAGGTACATCAACTGCATGTAGAAGGCATTTGGACAGGTGAACAGATCGGAAAGCTTTAGAGGGGCATGGGTCAAAAGTGGGCAATTGAGACTAGCTTAGATGGAATCCTGATCATCATGGACCAGTTGGACTAAAGGGCCTGTTTGCATGCAGCACGAATGTATAATTCCACGATTCTGCTACAAAAATACCAAGGCTACACAGTGTCTAGCTAAACTGGAATGAGAGCTCTCTTCCCACATTCCAAGAATTTTACTTCATCTACAGACAGAAATAAGGAGGACAATTGAATACTCCCCTCCCGCATAGATGAGTGCACCAATAACTCTCAAGAAATTCAACAACATCCAGGAAATCAGTTTGCCTGCTTGGGACTCTCGAACACGCTAAACATTCATTCTCGCTATCACTAATGCAGAGCGACTGCAACATTAACAATGATATTGGTGTGGGTTTATTGTTGCTGAGATATAATGAAAAGCTTTTGTTTTGCATGTGTTGGATCCTGGTGTTTTTAGATGTTCAGAAGTCAAGATTGAGGCCTAAAACTTGTTGCTTATGGCCATCTTATTTCGGGCACTGTTGTTCATGGCCATTTTATTACAGCCACTGTTCCTTGGGACCATTTTATTATGGCCACTGTTGCTTGCGGCCATTTTATTACAGCCATTGTATTACAGCCAATTTATTACGGTCATTGTTGCTTACGGCCAATTTTGCTTACAGCCATTTTATTATGGCCATTGTATAACAACCATTTTATTACGGTCATTATTGCTTACAGCTATTGTTGCTTACAGCCATTTTATTATGGCCATTGTATTACAGCTATTTTATTACAGTCATTGTTGCTTACGGCCATTTTATTACAACCATTGTTGCTTATGGCCATTTTATAATGGCTACAGCTGCCTACAGCCATTTTATTACAGCCACTGTTGCTTATGGCTATTTTCTTTCGATTGTTGCTTACTGCCATTGTTGCTTACAGCCATTTTATTAAGAGAGGAAAAGAACAAACAAAAAGGAACAGAGAAAAACAACTCGTGGTCACCTTATACAAGAAACTAGCTCTGACTAAGAAAAGCAACATTCCAGTGATAATAATTAATCAGAGAGCCAGAATCATGTGACGTGACACCAGCTGCAGAAAACCTAAGAAGCTTCCAGAAAAATACAGATGCAGCTATCAACATTCAAAGTGCAAAGTACATTTATTATCAAACTATGTAAGCATTATGCAACCTTGAGATTTGTCTCCTTACAGGCAGTCACAAAACAAAGAAGCCCCTTTAAAAAAAAGACCATCAAACACCCAATGTGCAGAGGGAACAATAGTACATCATGCAAACAACAAAACATAAGCAAATTGCATTCTGAAATGCAATCCTAAAAGAGAGTCCGTCTACAGACCTTAGTTCAGCAAGTTCAGTAAACCCCATGGAGCAGTGAGCTGAACCGGCCTGTCCCTTGTCTCTGGCCCCGACACACTAACTTTTCAATCTGCCCTGATGCTTGAGTTATCATCCAAAGATCAGGTTCAGTCACTTTGATACGCTTTGGGCCTGGACTCTGCTGCCTTGATTTGGCCTGTACCTGACCTATCCAATTCGGCCCCGTGCTTAAATCGTTGTCCAAGCATCTGGTTCAGTCACTTCAGTACAGTCTGGGGCCTGGACCCCACCACCTCAAGTCAGCATATCCCTGACCTTCCAATATGGCTCAAACTTCGGGCCTTCCTCCCTCTTGGGGCCAGGCCCACTGTCTCACCTCAGCCTGGCTTTGCCACATTGACTTGCCTCCAAGCCCAAAGAGAAGTTGCAGGCTATTGTTTGAGATGATCATTTACCAGAAAAAGAGTGATTAACAAAGTACTTAGTTGTTCTCATTGATCACCAGAAAGTTGTTGCTGAGATTCATCAGCACCATCTTAAAATGTTACTGTACAATAATTGAAAAATTCTCAGTAAAACTACATGTATAAAGGTGATTATATAAAATACAAGTAAACATAGGAAAGTTAAACTACAAGAAAAGTAACAATTCTGCACCTGAATCCAACAGTGCCATATTACACTGATTACACTGAGGTAGTAAGGAAAACAGAAGGCAGGATATTGTGTTGCAGTTACAGAAAATGTGCGACACAGGTTGGCAAATAAAGTGCAGGGCACACGACGAGGTAGATTGGGGGATCAGAATTAAAAAGTTTACATTTTAGTGTATGAATTCCTGTTCAAGAGCTGGATAACAATAGGACGGAAGATGTTATTGACTGTCATTTTCTTTGAGTTTTTGCCTTCCCATCCAGGTTACTCTACCTTGCATGATTGCAGCAGGCATGGGTGTAGCCCATCATCTGAAGAAACTTCTTCAAGTTACAAACCTTCCTGATTTGGAATAAATCATTGGCCCTTCGTTGTGGCTGGGTATCAATCCTGGAACCTTCTCCCCAACAGGATTTTCACCTGGAGGACTGCAGTGTTCAAGGATATTTGCCCTCTGAGTTCTGCAGAAAGGTCTTTGACCTGAAACGCTAAACTCCGTTTTCTTCCCACAGATGTGGCCTGAAATGCACTTTGTATTTTTCATTTTGACTCACCACCCACTTCCTGACAGCATTTACAGATTGGCCAATAAATGCTCGGCATGCCAGAGCCACATGGACCAGAGGATGTTAAATAAACCCTCTACATATCGAGATGATAATATCTGTTGTCTTTATTGATATTATCACCACTGGTTCTAGATCCCCACACAACTGAGCAGCAGGTCATAGAGCCAGAGCCTCATGCAGCACACCTTTGCCTGCTGTGCTCTGCAGACTATCAAGTATATCTGTACGAATCCCATACACAAGCACAGGTATCTCTGACACTTATCAAGGCAAGGAAAGCTGACAGCTAATGGTTGATTAGATATGGAGTGGGATGATTGGGGTTGGACCTAAAATGGAATTACTTCATAAAACTAAAGTTGGATTAAGACATGGCAAACCCCACTGAAACACCAAAGGCAGTGTGATGACTAATTAGTTAGACAACTAATGGCTGGTTCTTCCTAAATCCAGATCATATCCAAATCTCTCTGTCAGAGGATCCACATGGCCAGATTAACCAGACCAGGGAAAGCTGAGTAAGATGACAGTCCATGGAATGGGCTGCAAGTGTTAACTAAGCATTAGGCCTCAGATCCTAAAGTCCAGCGCCCGGGGAGCCCAGATGGCCTTTTGACAGCTTGCTGTTGCCAAAGGTCTTTGACCTAATTTAAACATCTCTACTGATCAATATACTTAAATAATTAAAAAAGGACAGAAGTGTATTAAATTAAATAGGAAAAAGAACTTGATTAAAATGTTATAGAATAATAAAATGACAAGTTAAAAAAACCAACAGATACTAGAAATCTGAAATAGGGCCATAAGATGCTGGACAAAGTCAGGAGCCATCCATGGAATGTGAAAGAGTAACTGTATCAGGTTAGCACATTGAACAGTACAGGCTCTTTAGCCCAGGATGTTCTGCCAATTTATATAAACCATGGTCAACCTAACCTTTCTCTCCTGCACAGCCCACAACTCTCCATTTTTCTTACATCCATGTGCCTATCTAAGAGCATTTTAAATTCTTTTTATAGGTTTATCTTTTTGATGGGTCTCATTGTATCAGAGATATTCCAGATATTCCCTTTGTTCAATGCATCCTAATCCGCATCTAAGAAGCCACAAATATTAAGGAGCATATTTAACAGCTTGGAGGCCAAACTAGACATTAATATATCATTTCAGAGAGTCAGCATGGGTCTGAAGAATCAGGGGAGAAGGAAATCATAAACACAAGAGATTCTATGGATGCTTGAAATCTGGAACAACAAGGACAAAATGCTGGAGGAACTAAGCAAATCAGGTAGCATCTATGGAGGAAAGTAAGCAGTCAGCATTTTGGGATGAGTTCATGAGGATATCTCGGCCCAAAACATTGACGGACTATTCCCCTCCACAGGTGGTACTTGGCTTGCTGAGTTTCTCCTGTATTTTGTGTGTGCTACAAAGGGAGAACCCTTTCTCTTCTAAATGATGCCACAGAATCCTTTAAATCCACCTGAGATGGCAGATAGAGTTTTCATTCAATGTCTCATCAAAAGGGTATCGCTCTGACAGCTGAACACAGCTTTAGCACTAAGCTGGAGCACTGCATTGACATTTCTTGAAGGAGATTTAAACCTAGAAACTCTTGCCTCAAGGAAAAACATGCTACTGATTAAATAATTTTCTGCACCTAATGTTGAAGAAGACCGCAGTAATATTTGAAAAAATGCTCAGCCGGCAAATGATTCAAAATTGGCAAATGATAGAAGGTGTGGAAAGATCTGAGGAATGTCATTAAATAGAGGTTATCAATTACTAAATTGGATTTTTGTGTGTTAAAGAGTGAGCGCCACTCCATGGATGTGTTTCTTTGCAGGAGTTGGTTGAATGAAAATATTAAAATGCTCCATCTCTGTGGAGTTGCTGTTGTGCTAAGAGATACCAGCTGATAATAGCAGGTGCCGGACTGCACCAGAAGCTGTAGGGTTAGCTTTATTTATTCATCCAATATCCTCCTTGGGGATGGTTAAGTGACAGGCACCTGAGGGACCCCAGCAGCATTCGGCAACAATGGAAGGCTGTTGACGTGCAGATAGGGACAGATTATTAAAAACAAACCCTGTTGGGGCTTAGTCAGAAGATCCAAGTGTACACACAGAAGGAAGCAGAGACTAATGGGGAGATGGAGAAAGATTCTGTCAGAAGACTATATTAAAGATTTGGTAAACATTCAGGAAAATTTGAACTGTAAGGTCTCCTAAGCAAAATGATAAAAGGACTTACAGAGAAATCATTCATGATTTGTCTAGAAGTATCAACGGAGGAAATCTTCCTTTTCTGTCAGCATTGTTGCTAACACAGGGTGCGCAGAGGAAATAGTTTCTCAGATTAGATTTTGCCCTCTATTTCGTGACCTGTGCAGATAAAGTGATCTTTCATATAATGCATAGTGGAGGAGGAAGCCAGCGAATGTTGCAAAAGCACTTAAGTACAGAATCTGAGAGTGTAGGAGCACTCCATTTTGCTCGTCACACCCATGCTGACGCTCTGAAATGATATATTAGCATCTAGTTAGTTTTCCAGGCCACTGTCTGTTAATTACACTCCTTAATATTTATGGATGAACCACTTGCTTAATCTTCTTTTCTCATCTCACGTGTTCACCTAATGATACAAAATGCTCCTCTTTGTGTAGAAACCCACAATGCGGAATCCTTCAAACTTTGGTAGTTCCAGAACATTTGTTGCTACTTCCATTAAATTGCCAACACATTTTTACCTCACTTCTTTCACGTATCACATAGTGGTTTAATAAATTTTCCTGTGAACCCTGTGAGTTTGAGTGGGGCAGGAAGTACACAAGCACCTTCTGTATATCTACCCGCATTCCAGACCCCAGACTTGGCTCTATCCACACGCCCAACCCACAGTCCATACCCCTGCTCTGGCCACACTCCAGACCCCTACCTCTGGCAGCACAGCTTGCTTTCCCTCTGAATACCTGGCTCACATTTCTGGACTAGTGACTGAGCCAGATGTCAGATCATCAGAATTTCCAGGCAATTGTATCACAATCAGATTCAGGTTTAATACCACAGGCATATGTTGTAAAATTTGCAGCAGCAGTACAATGCAGTAATGATAATATAAAAAGGTAAGTCAATTACAGTATGTATATATATATGTATATTAAATTGTTAAATTAAATATAGTGCAAAAACAGAAAAAAATAAAAAACAGTGAGTTAGTTTAAACGCAAACAACAGGAATTCTGCAGCTGCTGGAAATTCAAGCAACACACATCATAGTTGCTGGTGAACGCAGCAGGTCAGACAGCATCTCTAGGAAGAGGTACAGTCGACGTTTCAGGCCGAGACCCTTCGTCAGGACTAACTGAAGGAAGAGTGAGTAAGGGATTTGAAAGTTGGAGGGGGAGGGGGAGATCCAAAATGATAGGAGAAGACAGGAGGGGGAGGGATGGAGCCAAGAGCTGGACAGGTGATTGGCAAAAGGGGATACGAGAGGATCATGGGACAGGAGGTCCGGGAAGAAAGACAAGGGAGGGGGGGACCCAGAGGATGGGCAAGAGGTATATTTAGAGGGACAGAGGGAGAAAAAAGAGAGTGAGAGAAAGAATGTGTGCATAAAAATAAGTAACAGATGGGGTACGAGGGGGAGGTGGGGCCTTAGTGGAAGTTAGAGAAGTCGATGTTCATGCCATCAGGTTGGAGGCTACCCAGACGGAATATAAGGTGTTGTTGCTCCAACCTGAGTGTGGCTTCATCTTTACAGTAGAGGAGGCCGTGGATAGACATGTCAGAATGGGAATGGGATGTGGAATTAAAATGTGTGGCCACTGGGAGATCCTGCTTTCTCTGGCGGACAGAGCGTAGGTGTTCAGCAAAGCGGTCTCCCAGTCTGCGTCGGGTCTCGCCAATATATAAAAGGCCACATCGGGAGCACCGGACGCAGTATATCACCCCAGTCGACTCACAGGTGAACCGTCTCGACTTTACCGCACCTTGTCCCCATTCCAACCTCACTCCTTCGGAACGCTCTGCTTTCCACTCCCTCCGCACTAATCCTAACCTTATTATTAAACCCGCCAATAAGGGGGGTGCTGTTGTAGTCTGGCGTACTGACCTCTACCTTGCACAGCGACAACTCGCGGATACCTCCTCTTATTTACCCCTCGATGGTGACCCCACTAAGGAGCACCAGGCCATTGTCTCCCACACCATCACCGACTTTATCCGCTCAGGGGATCTCCCATCCACTGCTACCAACCTTATAGTTCTCACACCCCGCACTTCCCGTTTCTACCTCCTACCCAAGATCCACAAACCTGCCTGTCCTGGCCGACCTATTGTCTCAGCTTGCTCCTGCCCCACCGAACTCATTTCTGCATACCTCAACACTGTTTTATCACCCCTTGTTCAATCCCTTCCGACCTATGTTCGTGACACTTCTCACGCTCTTAAACTTTTCGATGATTTTAAGTTCCCTGGGCCCCACCGCTTTATTTTCACCATGGATGTCCAGTCCTTATATATTTCCATCCCCCATCAGGAAGGTCTCAAAGCTCTACGCTTCTTTTTGGATTCCAGACCTAATCAGTTCCCCTCTACCACCACTCTGCTCCGTCTAGCGGAATTAGTCCTTACTCTTAATAATTTCTTCTTTGGCTCCTCCCACTTCCTCCAAACTAAAGGTGTAGCTATGGGCACCCGTATGGGTCCTAGCTATGCCTGCCTTTTTGTTGGCTTTGTGGAACAATCTATGTTCTGTGCCTATTCTGGTATCTGTCCCCCACTTTTCCTTCGCTACATCGACGACTGCATTGGCACTGCTTCCTGCACGAATGCAGAACTCGTTGACTTTATTAACTTTGCCTCCAACTTTCACCCTGCCCTCAAGTTTACCTGGTCCATTTCCGACACCTCCCTCCCCTTTCTAGATCTTTCTGTCTCTGTCTCTGGAGACAGCTTATCCACTGATGTCTACTATAAGCCTACTGACTCTCACAGCTATCTGGACTATTCCTCTTCTCACCCTGTCTCTTGCAAAAACTCCATCCCCTTCTCGCAATTCCTCCGTCTCCGCCGCATCTGCTCTCAGGATGAGGCTTTTCATTCTAGGACAAGGGAGATGTCTTCCTTTTTTAAAGAAAGGGGCTTCCCTTCCTCCACTATCAACTCTGCTCTTGAACGCATCTCCCCCATTTCACGTACATCTGCTCTCACTCCATCCACCCGCCACCCCACTAGGAATAGGGTTCCCCTGGTCCTCACCTACCACCCCAACAGGTTCCCCTGGTCCTCACCTACCACCCCTCCGGGTCCAACATATTATTCTCCGTAACTTCCGCCACCTCCAATGGGATCCCACCACTAAGCACATCTTTCCCTCCCCCCCCCCTGCATTCCGCAGGGATCGCTCCCTACACAACTCCCTTGTCCATTCGTCACCCCCATCCCTCCCCACTGATCTCGCTCCTGGCACTAATCCATGTAAGCCGAACAAGTGCTACACATCCCCTTACACTTCCTCCCTTACCACCATTCAGGGCCCCAAACAGTCCTTCCAGGTAAGGCAACACTTCATCTGTGAGTCGACTGGGGTGATATACTGTGTCTGGTGCTCCCGATGTGGCCTTTTAAATGTTGGCGAGACCCGACGCAGACTGGGAGACCGCTTTGCTGAACACCTACGCTCTGTCCGCCAGAGAAAGCAGGATCTCCCAGTGGCCACACATTTTAATTCCACATCCCATTCCCATTCTGACATGTCTATCCACGGCCTCCTCTACTGTAAAGATGAAGCCACTCTCAGGTTGGAGGAACAACACCTTATATTCCGTCTGGGTAGCCTCCAACCTGATGGCATGAAGATCGACTTCTCTAACTTCCGCTAAGGCCCCACCTCCCCCTCGTACCCCATCTGTTACTTATTTTTATGCACACATTCTTTCTCTCACTCTCTTTTTTCTCCCTCTGTCCCTCTGAATATACCTCTTGCCCATCCGCTGGGTCCCCCCCCCCGTCTTTCTTCCCAGACCTCCTGTCCCATGATCCTCTCGTATCCCCTTTTGCCTATCACCTGTCCAGCTCTTGGCTCTATCCCTCCCCCTCCTGTCTTCTCCTATCATTTTGGATCTCCTCCTCCCCCTCCAACTTTCAAATCTCTTACTCACTCTTCCTTCAGTTAGTCCTGACGAAGGGTCTCGGCCTGAAACGTCGACTGCACCGCTTCCTACAGATGCTGCTTGGCCTGCTGCGTTCACCAGCAACTTTGATGTGTGTTGCTTGAACAGTGAGTTAGTGTTCATCGGTTCAGTGTCCATTCAGATATCAGATGACAGAAGGGAAAAAGCTGTTCCTGAATCACTGAGTGTGTTGTAAGTCGAGGGATAGAATTTAAGAGTCACGGGGTAATGATGCAGCTCTATAAAACTCTGATTAGGCCACACTTGGAGTACTGTGTCCATTTCTGGTCGCCTCACTATAGGAAGGATGTGGAAGCATTGGAAAGGGTACAGAGGAGATTTACCGGGATGCTACCTGGTTGAGAGAGTATGCATTATGATCAGAGATTAAGGGAGCTAGGAATTTACTCTCTGGAGAGAAGGAGGATGAGAGGAGACATGATAGAGGTATACAAGATATTAAGAGGAATAGATAGAGTGGACAGCCAGCGCCTCTTCCCCAGGGCACCACTGCCCAATATAAGAGGACATGGCTTTAAGGTAAGGGGTGGGAAGCTCAAGGGGGATATTAGAGGAAGGTTTTTTACTCAGAGAGTGGTTGGAGCGTGGAATTCACTGCCTGAGTCAGTAGTGGAGGCAGATACACTAGTGAAATTTAAGAGACTACTAGACAGGTATATGGAGGAATTTAAAGTAGGGGGTTAGATGGGAGGCAGGGTTTAAGGGTCGGCACAACAATGTGGACTGAAGGGCCTGTACTGTTCTATGTTCTATGTGTGCCTTCAGGCTTCTGTACCTCCTTCCTGATGGTAACAATAAGAAGAGAGCATGTTCTGGTCTTAATAATGGACGTTGCCTGCTCCTTGAAGGCTAGTACCCAAGATGGACCTGACTAATTAAATAACTCTCTGTAGCTTCTTTCAATCCTGAGCAGTAAACTTCCCCCCCCCCACAATACCAGATAGTGATAAAGCCAGTCAGAATGCTCTCCACAGTACATCTGAAGAAGTTTTTGAGTGTTATTGGTGACAACCAAATCTCCTCAAACCCCTGATAAAATATATCCGCTGTCTTTCCTTCTTAATAGCTGCATCGATATGTTGAGACCAGGTTAGATCTTCAGAGATTTTGACACCTAGGAACTTGAAATTGCTCACTCTTTCAAGTTCTGATCCTTCTATGCAGATTGGTTCGTGTTCTCTCGTCTTAACCTTCTTGAATTCTACAATCAGCTCTTTGGTCCTACTGATGCGGAGTGCAGGATTGTTGCTGTGTCACCACTCCACCAGCTGGCATATCTCATTCCTGTACGCCCTCTCGTCACCATCTGAGATTCTACCAGCAATGGTTGTATCATCAGCAAATTTATAGATGGCATTTGAGCTATGCCTAGCCACACAGTCATGGGTATAGAGTGAGTAAAACAATGAGCTAAGCACACACCCCTGAGGTGCTCCAGTGCTGATCATCAGTGAGCAGAAGATATTCATACCAATTTACACAGATTGTGGTCTTTCGGTTTGGAAGTTGTGGATCCAATTGAAGAAGGAAGTTCAAAGGCCCGGGTTTGGTAGCTTATCAGTCAGG
Source organism: Mobula birostris (assembly GCF_030028105.1). Lineage (NCBI taxonomy): Eukaryota > Metazoa > Chordata > Chondrichthyes > Myliobatiformes > Myliobatidae > Mobula > Mobula birostris. The sequence continues at coordinate 15,276,136 of NC_092393.1, forward strand.
ACTGGGGAATAATGGTGTTAAATGCTGAGCTATAGTTAACGAACAGCATTGTACGCCAGATTATCAGAATAGAGAAGGAATAATAGTATACTATATCTACAACATATTTACAATATAGTTCTCCTTAACCCTTGCTGTGTATAACATCTCTCTTATTTAAATAGCTTTTAGCTTGATAACTAATTCTGATTTTATCATAGTTGCCGCAAAAAATTATATTATTTCTATCACCTGAGCAATCAAATATTACATATGTATCTGGATGACACAGTGGCACAGTTAATGAGCTCCTGTCTCACAATACCTACTGCTCTGATTAAATCCTGACCTCTGGTGCTGTCCATGTCGAGTTTGCATGATCTCTCTCTGACCATGTGGGTTTTCTCTGAGTGCTCTGGTTTCCTCCCACATCCCAAACAGTGCAGGTTGATTGGTTAATTTTCCACTGTAAATTTCTCTGAATGATTAGGTGATTGGGAGAACCTTGGGGTGAGGTGGTAGATTTGATGGGAATGCAGGGAGAATAAGATATGATTCGGGTAGGATGACTCTAGCTGGGGCCTGATGGTTGGCACATATTCAGTGAGCCAAGGGTCTGTTTTCCTGTCTTGTGACTTTGTGACTTCAGTATGGTTCTCCCCGGTGGTAACCTCTCTATGAGTTAGAATACAGTGGGTGACATGGGATGAGTTATTGCAGCTATTATAAAAGTCACACTCACTTCAGTAAACTGAAATAAAAAGTGCAGATACAGCCGATCGTAGATGGAAGCAGAGTGTGCAGGAAGCATCCAACTGATGAGTAGCTTCGCTCATTGAAGAAGTTTCCTGGACCTGATAGGTTAACTCCATCTCTCTTTCCACCAATGCTGCCTGACCTGATGAGTGTTCTCATATTTTTCTGGTTTTACTTCACATTCCCTCCTGTTGGTTGTTTTAGGTGGTTTTAATGTTGCTCTTCACATTTCATGTTGCATTGGTTCCAGTGTGAGTCATTCATGGATTTAATTCTTTCTCATTTCAACCTACAGATGTGTGTGAAGAGTATATTGACCGGCTACATCACAGCCTGGTAAGGAAACACCAATTCCTTCAATGGAAAATCCTACGAAAAATAATGGATATGGCCTAGTCCATCACAGGGAAAGCCCTCCCTACCATTGAGTACATCCACATGAAGCACTGTCACAGATAAGCAGCATCTATCATCAGGGTCCTGCACCACCCAGCACATACTCTGTTCTTGCTGCTTCCATCAGGAAGGAGGTACAGGAGTCTCTGAACTCACACCACCAGGTTTAGGAACAGTTATTACCCCTCAACCATCAGGCTCTTGAACCAAATAGGATAACTTCACTCAACTTCACTTGTCCATTATTGAAATGTTCCCACCACCTATGGATTCAATTTCAAGGACTCTCCATCTCATGTTCTCGATATTTATTGCTTATTTTGTTTTTATTATTATGTTTTCTTTCTTTTTGTATTTGCGCAGTTTGCTGTATTTTGCACAATGGTTGAACATCCAAGTTGGTGCAGTCTTTCACTGATATTGTCATGTACCTGGCAAGCATGGATTGGGTCAGGGTGTTCTCTGGCAAAGGTGTACTTGGTAAGTGGAAGGCATTCAACAGTGAAATTTTGAGAGTACAAACCTTGTATGTGCCTGTCAGAATAGAAGGTAAAGACAACAGTTGTAGTGAACACTGGTTTTCACAAGACATTGAGGCCCTGATTAAGAAAAAAGAAGGTGCATTGCAGGTGTAGGCAAATAGGTACAGATGAGGTACCTATGGAGTATTAGAAATGCAAGAGAACACAAGAAAAAATCAGGGCGGTTAAAAAAAGGCCTGAGGTTGCCCTAGCAGACAAAGTGGAGGAGAATCCGAAGGGATTCTACAGATATGTTAAGAGAAAAATAATTGTAAGGGACAAAATTAGCCCTTTGGAAGATCAAACTGGTCATCCATGCTTGGATCCAAAAGAGATGGGGGAGAGATCTGAAATGCATATTTTGCGTCTGTATTTACTCGGGAGATGGACACTTAGTCTATAGAAGTGAGGCAAAATGAAATCAACTTCATGGACTCTATAGAGATTACAGAGAAGGAGGTGTTTGCTATCTTGAGGCAAATTAGGGTGGATAAATCCTCAGGGCCTGACAAGGTGTTTCCTTGGACCTTGTGGAGGAAAGTGCAGAAATTGCTGGGGTCCTAGCAGAGATATTTAAATCATCCTTAACGGCAGGTGAGGGGCAGGAGGATTGGAGGATAGCCAATGTTATTTCTCTGTTAGGAAAGACTCTAAAAATAAACCAGAAAATTACAGGCCAGTGAGTATGACATCAGCAGTGGGAAATTTATTGGTAGGTATTCTAAGGGACCAGATATATGAGTATTTGGATTGACATGGACTGATTAAAGACAGTCAGCATGACTCTTCATGCATGGTAGGTTATGTCTAAACAATCTCATAGTATTTTTCAAGGAAGTTATTAGGACAGGGGATGAAGGCAAGGCAGTAGATGTTGTTGTAAGGCAGTGAAAGGTCCTGTATGGGAGGTTGGTCAAGAAGGTTCAGTTGCTCAGCATTCAAGACGAGGTAGTAAATTGGATTAGACATTGACTTTGTCTGAAAAGCCAGAGAGTAGTAGTAGATGGTTGCCTCTCTGACTAGAAGTCGGTGATTACTGGTGTGCAACAGGTATCAGTATTGTTGTCTATATCAATGATCCAGATGATAATATGGCTACCTGTATCAGCAAATTTGTGGATGACACAAAGATTAGGGGTTTAGCATTTGGTGAGAGAGACTATTATGGCTTGCAGCAGAATCTGGTCCAGCTACAAAAATGGGTTGAAAACTGGCAGATGTATTTTAATACAAACAAGCACAAGGTGTTGCAGTTTGGTTGGACCAAGCAAGGTAGGTTTCCACAATGAATGATAGGACATTGAAAAGTGATGTAGAATAAAGGGATCTTTGAATATACAGGTCCATAATTCAATGAGAGTGGCATCATACATTGATAGGGTCGTAAAAAAAAAGCTTTTGGCACATTGGCCTTCATCATTCAATGTATTGAGTAAGGAGATGGGATGTTGTGTTGATGTTGTATAAGACATTGGTGGAGCCTAATTTAGAGTATTGTGTGCTGTTTTGGTCACATATCTGCAAGAAAGATAAAAAAAAGGTTGAAAGAGTACAGAGAAAAGTTACAAGGATGTTCTGGGTTTGGAGGAACTGAGTTATAAGGAAAGATGGAATAGATTATGACTTTATACCTCGCAATATAGAAGACTGAGGAGAGATTTGACAGAGCTATGCAAAATTATTAGGGGCATAGATAGAGTAAATGCAAGCAGACTTTTTCCACTGAGGTCGGGTGAGACTACAACTAGAGGTCATGGGTTAAGGGTGAAAGTTGAAAAGTTTAAGGGAAACATAAGAGGAAACTTTTTCACTCAGAGGGTTGTGAGAGTGTGGAATGAGCTGTCAGTGCAAATGGTGCAAGCGAGTTTGATTTCAACATTTAAGAGAAAATTTGGATAGGTACATGGATACGGTGTATGGAGGGCTATGTAGTTGAATGGGAATAGGCAGTTTAAGTGGCTCAGCATGGACAAGATGAGCCAAAGCGCCTGTTTCTATGCTGCACTTTTCTATGATTTTATGACTGTATGACGTGAGGACAGAATGGTGGACAGTCATCATTCAGTGAACCTGTTAGATCCTTTAGAACTAAATTGGGTACTACTATCATAAATCATCTTCCCAGGAATTCCTATTACAACAAAGAAGTTTCTTGCTGCCACAGTTGTTGATGTAGCACTTAAATCTTTCATTCTTATTCTAAACTGTTAATATCGTAATGCTACTCTCTCATGGTCCAGGGACCTGGGTTCAAACATAACCATGCGCTATCAATGTGGAGTTGACTTGTTCTGCCTGTCACTTCTTGGGTTTCCCCAGGTTGATTCGGTTTCCTTCCACATTCCAAAGATGTGCTGGTAGGTTAATTAACCACTGTAATTTAATCGTTCATGTACCTAAGTGGCAGAAGAACCCCAAGAGATTGAGTTTCAGGAGCACAGGAGGATAAGGAGAGTGGAATTAGACTGATGAGATTGCTCTGCTGGGAGAAAGCATGGACTTGATGGACTAAGAGGCCACTTTCTGTGTTGTGGCATGAAAGTAAAATAGAAATGTGGAGTAATAGTTTACAACTGCGAGATCCAATTCTATGTTGTATGTGAATGAGTGAACTCCCATGGTATGTCAAGCTCTCTGTGGTTTCTCTTTGTGTTGTGAATTTTGCTGGCAACTTCTGGCATTTCATGCTGATGGTGCCATTCTCTCTATATCCCCATGTATGTCAATTAATGAATCTTCTGGGCTAATTCTCCTTGCATCTTTTTAGGTACGACAATTTTGGATTCGGACATTAGAGCGATACCTTCCAGTGGGGGTGCCATCTCAGATCCCCTAAACAATGGCTTATTCCTGGCTGTGTTTCTTTTATTGTTTTTGGCCACCCTTGGAAAATGTGTTGAAGGAGCATCTGTGACTGGTGGACTCTTTGACCTTACCCATGTTTGTTACTGGGTGATGTATCTTCACACTTTGATCTCCAATCTCATCTTTCTCCTGCAGTGACAATCAAGGTAGTGCATCTGTTAGCAATATTTCCTAACTGACTCAGAATTTCAGAGTAAAGAAAAGATTCTGAAGTCTCAATAATAAACTCTGTAGTCCTGCCCATGGTCTTGTTGGCTTATTTTCATTTAGGTTAGGTCTAGGGGTCGATGATCTGTTTCAATGGCATCTGTTCCACCCACAAAAAAGTGTGGAAATTCTTACTTCTATACACTATTGCTAATAGTTCTCTTCCTTTGCTGGTATAATTTGTTTCAGCTGATGTGAGTGCTTTAAGATGCATTTATTGTGCTGGGGCTGTTTCCAGGCATTTAATAGTAGCATTTTCCTTCAATACGATGTCTTTATTTTCCTTTTGTAATATAATAGGCTCCACTCGCTTCCTGGAATGTGACCATGGAAGATCAGCATCTTAAAGCCAGAATCAGAATCAGGTTTATTATCACTGACATAGGTTGTTTTGTGACAGTAGTACAATGTGATATACAGTATAAAAAGTACTATAAGTGACAGTAAGAAATATAAAGAGAAATAACTAATGCCAGAAGAGAGCAAAATACTGAGGTAGTGTTCATGGGTCCATGAACCATTTGGAAGTCTGATAGCAGAGGGGAAGAAGCTGTTCCTAAAATGTTGAGCATGTGCCTCAGGCTCCTGTGCCTCCACCCTGATTGGTAGAAGAGAAGAGGGCATGTCCTGCATAGTGAGGGTCCTTAATGATGATACCACCTTCTTGAGGATTTTTGAGGAGCTCTCCTTTTGAAGATGTCCTCAGTGGTGGGGAGGTTAGTGCCCATGATGGAGCTGGCTGAGACTGAGTCCTGAGTTTCCCAGTGGCTCCATTTTTTATGTTTTTGTTCATCAACACAACCTGACCTACTGAGCATGTTCTACAACTCAGCATTTCACAGATTCTGTTTTTTAATCTGCATTCACAAACTCTGACTGCTCTCTCTTCATTACGTTCTTCTGTTCAGGCTCGTTCTCGTTAACTTCCCACATTAACCTATTAAACAGATGATTTCAAAGTGCAGCAACTTTGGCTTCACCCTACCAGATGTATATTTTCGTTCGATCCGTTCCTCTGCCACCATCTTTGCAACTTCAAATAAAAATGCTTTGTTTTTAATCTCCCTTTCCAAGTTTTGGCAAAGGAGTTTTGACTGAATGTGTTTTTCCCTTTTCACTGATGCTGCCTGAATCTTCATCTTTTTCAAAAAATTTCAGATTTCCAACATCTGCAGTTTCTTGATCTTCATCTTTTTGAGTCATTCTCTCAGGATTGCCATGCGCTCTGATAGGTGAGGCATGCCATGAAATCATTGGCAGGCTTGCCAGTTTTTCAGATCGTGTTTGGATTCACATCTATTCAAACAGTACTCAGTTGCAATTCAAATTCCAATAAGTATACAGCATAGAAACAGGCCTTTCAGCCACCAAACCCATGCTAACTATAAACACCTACTTAAACTCATTCTAAATTAAGCCGATTTATTTTTTTTTATTTTCCCCACAGTTGTCATCAACTCCCCCCACATTCTACCATTAATCTACTCATTTTGCATAATTTACAGTTGCCAAAACCAACCAACCTTCAGGACATGGGAGGAAACTGAAGCACCCAGAGGAAACAAGGAGAACATGCAAACTCCACCTAGCCAGCAGCTGAGGTCAGGACTGAACCAAATATATTCTAGGATTGAGCCCAGGTCTCTGGAGTGGTGACACAGCAGCTCTACTGATTATGTCACCGCTCAGCATTGAAGCTGGAGGTGATGACCAAATCAGAACTTTCACTTGTTCGCACTTATTTCTCAACTATTATAGAACATAGTGCAGTGCAATACAGGCCCTTCAGCCTGCTATGTTGTGCTGACCCACATAAACCTAGTCCACGATCAATCTAATCCTTCCCTCCTAACAGCCCACAAGCCTCCATCCTTCTTTCATCCACGTGCCTGAGTCTTTCTAATATCGCCATTGTACTAGACTCTTTAGCAGGGATTGACGACTCGGGGTCCACGACCCTTCAGTTAATGTAAGGGTCATGGCACCATAAAGGTTGGGAACCTCTGCTCTATATCCATCCCTGGCAGAGTGTCCCAGGCACCTACCATCCTCTGTGTAAAAAAAACCTACATCTGCTATTTACTCTAAACTATCCTTCACTCATAAAAAAGGAACGTCCTCTGGTATTAGCCACTGCCACCCAGGGGGAAAGTGCTGACTTCCTCCCCATCTATGCTTCTCATTCTGCATCATTTCAATGAGAAAAGCACGAGCTCATTCAAGCTTTCCTAATAAGACATGTTCTCTAATCCAGGCACTATCTCCACTGCACAATCTCTAAAGCCTCCACATCCTTTCTGTGATGAGGCAACCAGAACTGAGCACAATACTCCATAGGGGATTTGACCGGAGTTTTATAGAGCTGTAACGTTAATTCTTGGTCTTGAACTCAATATCCCGACTAACGAAGGCCAACACACAATACACTTTCTTAACCACTCTATCAACTTTAGTTTCAACATTGAGGGATCTATAGGTTGGATTCCAAGATTTTTCTGTTCCTCCATACTACTAAGAATCCTACTGTTAACATTGTACTCTGCCTTCAAGTTTGATGTTTCTTTGGATTGAGCTTCATCTGGCTCTTCTCAGCACAAATCTTCATCCCATCTATATCCCTATGCAAGTTACAACAACCTTCTACGCTATCCACAACACCTCCACCCTTCGTGTCATCTCCAAATTTACTAACCTACCACCCCATTCCCCCATCCAAGAATCACAAAGAGCAAGGATCCCACAACAGACCCGTGTGGAACACTACTAGTCACTAAGTTCCAGGCAGAATACACTCCTTCTACTACTACCCTCTGTCTTCTGTGGGCATGTCAATTCCAAATCCATGCAGCCAAGTTTACATGGAACTCATGCCTCGTGACTCCCTGAACCTGCCTACCACGGGAACCTTGTTGAACATCTTACGAAGATTAATAGCTCAGCATGGACCAGATGAGCTGAAGGGCCTGTTTCAATACTGTAGTATTCTATGATTCTATAACTCTATTATTATTATTATTTTTTTAATTTTTAAGCGATATTGCACAGTAACATTTCCTTTGGCCCAATGATCCTGCGTCACCCAGTTAGACCCATGTGACCAATTATCCTACAACCAATACGTCTTTGGACTGTGGGAGGAAACTGAAACACCCAGAGGATACCCATGTAGTCACAGGACGAATGTACAAAATCCTTACAGACAGTCGTGGGATTGAGCCTGGGTCACTGGTGCTGTATTGGCATTACATATTCTTAAAAATATATTTTAGGTTTAACTTTTACCTTTATTTATAATGGAGCATTTTCTTATTAAATGAACCTGACAAATTTACACAGAGCAAAGTCTTACACTGAAATGGCAACTAAAAAAAAGCAAATCGAAAAGTTTTCTGTAGTCCCAGCTCATAAGGTGCCATAGAATCGGTTACATCCACTTAAGAAAGGCTCTTAGATTAGTCTTTTCCAAAGGACAGCACTTCCAACTGTATAATACTCCTACAGTTCTATACTGGAGAACTGGTCTTGACTCTCTTAGGTCACTAGACTGAGATGGGAATTCTCAAACTTCTAATTTTGAAGTAAAAGTGCAACCCACTGAACCTCATTTAGCTTAATGGGAACCTGAGGGAGAACTACTTCACACAGAGGGTGGTGTAAGTGCAGAACGAGCTGCCAGTGGGAGTCGTAGACATAGATTCAGTTATAACATTTAAGAGAAGTTTGGATAGGTACATGGAAGTATGCAGGGCAATGGTTTGGGTGAAAGTAGACAGGACAAGGCAGAAGATCAAGTCAGCATGGACTAGATGTGCCTAAGGGCCTGCTTCTGTGCTGTAGTACTCTATGACTTTATGAGTCACTGGTACACACACCACACGCCTCCAGGAGCCACTTGCAAAGTCATGACTTCCTGGGGCTTTTCTGCGCATTCACAAGTTAATGTTAACATGTCAGAAAACTACCTAAAGAGATGTCCATCAACTTTTTATTCAGATTTTTTCCTGAAAATTAAAGCTAATATGTCAGAATCAAGGAGAAAATGGGGCTGGGCCTAAGTGAAGTATTATTTAATTTAGTATTAGAAAAGGTGGAATTCAAGTCCATTAATAATTTTCCTTGAAATAAAAAGAAATATAAGAGCGACTTAATGGAGTCAGGGACTAAGGCACCAAGTGAGGCGAAAGCTAATATTACCATAACTTCTAAATAGGGTCATGTTACACCTCATTAATTTCAGTTAGGTTTCTGGATACTCCTTAGTCTCAAAGGGAATTTATTTAATTCCAAGTGTTATGAAGTAGGAAATGCTTTGAGTATATACCCCTCTTGTGGTTTAAGACCCTCAGTATAAATAGTATCATCTTATACTGAACCCTAACTGGGCTCTCAAGCCAAAGCATTAACGCCTGAAGCAGAATTATTTCAATGTCATGTTGGCTCAGTATTTAAATGGTGAGGCATTTATAGAGAGGAATATGGGCACAGTGGAGCCTGCATCAATGAGAATACTTGATTTGTGTGTGTGTGGATTTAAAAGTAAATAATTGTACAGGAATCAAATACATGAGAACGTGTGTGAAGCGAACACGTGCTTGTGTGTGTGTCAATATGTGTGTGACAGTGTGTTTCTGAGGAGACTGCACATGTGTGGGAAATTGTCTAAATGTATGTGCAAAAAGGTGACTTTGTGCATGTGTGTGGGTAAGATTTTTGTGAGATTATTTATCGAGTTACAGAGTAATACAACATGAAAACAGATCCTTTCACCCACCAACTCTGTGCTGACCATCAACTACTTCCATTTTATTCACTCCACATTTCCCTTAAATCTTTCCAATTTCCACTTCTGACCTACGGTACACATTAGTGGTCAGTAACGGCAGCCAATTAGCCTCCCAATCTGATGTGGAATGAAAGCGGAGCATCCGGAGAAAACTTATGTAGTCATAGGTTCTGACTCCACGTAGACATCACCACCTCTGGGAGACTGGTTGTTGGACCTAGACACCAAGCTGAGCCAAGAAGCTGAGATTTGGCCAGTGATTGAGGTCCTGGGAGGGAGAGTGAATGAAGGAGGCCAGCCAGGGGAGGCTGGTCATGAAGGTCAGAAGGAGAAAGCCAACCATGGGTGGTGGGAATTGGAGGAGCAAGGCCTGCCTTGGAGATCTGTATTAGGAGGAGAGGGAGACACAGAATAGAGATTGGGAGATGAAGGCTGGTCATGGAGATTGAAAGAGGAGCTATGGAGAAATAAAGCCAGCCATGAAGATTAATGGATGGACGCTAGTTATGTAGATGAGAGGAGCGAGGCTGGAGGAAGGAGAGGTGAAGGCAGCCATGAAGATTAATGGATGGATGTTATGTTGTGTAGATGAGAGGAGCGAGGCTGGAGGAAGGAGAAGTGAAGGCAGTCATGGTGAACCAAAGGGGGAGGAGGGTAAGATTGGGAGAGAAAGACTGGTCATGGGACCAGAACAGGATAGCCAGGCACGCAGAACTCTGAAGAGGGAAGCAAACACCATGGGGAGGGACGTTGCTAATCAGTGGTGGGTGTGTCAGCCAGCAACACAGGTGGGGGGCGGGCATGGAAGTGACTGTCCTGGGGCAAGCACAGGAGAGGAGAACTGGGACCCTAATATCATGGTTAAGGTGTTGAGAGTGGGGAACTGGAACATGGACACCAGAAAAGGGAGGGCATTTGAAAGGAACAGAATTGTTGAGGGGGGGAAGGTGCACTTGAGGGTCTGCAGAATGTTGGACCAGGGTCAGGCTAGAGGTCTGGGTGCATGCTTTGTCGTGGTGAGAGAGTACGCCTGATGATAGAAATAAACTCATCTGACTGCACATTTTCTTGGCCGACTGAATTGAAACGGGAGAGCCAACGACAGGGAACATAGTCCCAACTCCAGCAGGAGGGCTGTGTGAGAAATTGTGACAAGATTTGCCTGTTGAAGATTCTGATTGGCAGTTGTAACCCAAAATGAATGGTGGAAGATTTGTTCCTGGTTAAATTGATTTTCAGTTGCACAACACTGATAAGGTACTGCTATGTAATTGAATTTCTAGACTTTTCAGTTTAAAATGGGGCCACATTGCACTTCATTAATTTAATTTCTAAGTGGAACAGAGATATATTTTGAAGTTTGTTGTATAATTGTACTTGTTTTAAAATACTACTGCCGATTAATTTAACAAAATCTTTGATTTATTTGAAATAAATATTGCAGTGGTTTACATAATCATGAGGGGCACAGATAAGGTGGATGACCACAGGATGTTCCCCCCAGGGTAACAGAGTCTAAAACTACTCGGCATAGGTTTAAGGTGATTAGCGAAGGATCTTAAAGAGACGTGAGGGGAACTTCTTTGCACATATGGTGCTGCGTGTATGGAATGTGCTGCCAGAAGAAGTGGTAGAGGTAAGTACAATTATAATGTTTAAAACGCATCTAGACAGGTACCAGAACAGGAAAGGGTTAAAGTGATATGATTCAAACACAGAGAACTGGTACTAGCTCAATTAGAGAACTTGAACAAGTTGGGCAGAAGGGCCTGTTTTTTAAACTCTATGACTTTATAAAGTGGAGTCCCGCTTGGTGGCACAATAACATCAGCACCGGACTCCGGAGTGAAGGTTCCCGAGTTCGAATGCAAGTCGGGTTGAGCGTCGAGCTGGCAACTCGGCCTCGTGAAAGCAAGAATAGCTTGCTACGGAAACACCGTCATGACGGTGCCCCAGTAACTCCACTGCCGAGTTAAGGGCTATTCTTCCATAACGTGGGTAAAGTCTCCATCGAAGTAAAGGAAACGTAACACTGGATAAATGCTCGAAAAAACAAAATTTATAAAGTTATGCTAATTGTGGCAGAAGGATGTTTGAATGGAGCATTAACAGTGGCATTGACTATTGCTCCAAATAGCCTTTGACTGACATTTCTAATGTTCCATTAGTGACCTCAGAATGTTCCAAAGAGCCTCCCTCCAATGAAAAACATTGAAAAAATGTTGTCATTTTGATAATTTACACTCAACAATGTGGCAGTAACTAAATCTCTGATTTAATGTGACATTGATAGATTTGCCCAAGAGAACCTGCTCTCCTTGAAAATAATGCCACAATATATTTTACACTGACATGAGAGAGTGGACAATTTATTGGTACCTGAAAGAAAGTTGCCCTGGTAATGTAGTATTCCCTCAGTTCCACACTGAGATATCAACCTAGTTATAATTTGTGTACCGTTTTGTTTTCCTTATTTACTACCCCAATATAGTTATCTATGGAATATTCTCTCTGACCAGTATGCAGACAACGATGCCTCACGGTCTCTTGGTACATGTGACAGTAATAAACTAATTATCAATTAATGAGTCTCCCTTGCCCATTGGTAGTTCTTGCGCTTTTAGGCCCAGCTGATCTCTCTGTAATTTGTGAGGAAGACCTTTGAATTTAATAAAGAAAACTGCATTTATATGAAAATCAAAAGGAAAAATGCAGCTGCTAAGAAATATAAAATAAAAAAACAGAAAATGTAAATATTCAGCATTCAAGGCTGCATCTGTGGGAGACGAAGAATAGTTAATGTTTCAGTTTGAGACTCTGAGGGGTATTCGACCTGAAACATTAACTGTTCATCTTTCCTCCAATATGATCTAAGCTACTGAGTATTTCCAGATTTTCAGTTTTAATTTTAGACTCTGCATTTTTATAGTACATTTCACAGCTTCCACTTGCTTCAGAACGTATCAAAATGCTTTCGAACCATGCACAGAGTTTAATAATGGACAGCAGTTGCTAGTTTCAGCCAAATACACAAGGTGGCTTCAGCCCCAGGGGATATTTTAATATGATATAACTCCATAAGGAAAGGGTTTTGTTTTATGGGAAATGAAAATGCATTTCAGTTAAAGGTATATTTAATAGGAGTTATTCAAAATCGTGAGGGATCCTGATAGAGCTGCTAGTGAGAAATTATTTCCACTAACAGAGGGGTCAATAACCAGGACTCATATTAAAGGTAACTGCCAGAAGTAAAGAGGGAGGAGAACAGGAGAAATCCTTCCATAGAATGAAGCGTTCCTACACTGACAGTGGAATCTAGTGGAAAAGCCAACTCGATGGCAATTTATTACTAAGGGAGAATTTCTTTGAGGGAAATGGAAATAATGGAAGGGAGCTAGAATAAGGAACAACGGTTGCATTGACGCAGCTTTGGCATAATCAGTGAATAGCCTTCAGCATTATATAGTTGTAGAATACAGTTAACAGTAAGGAAGCTGTGGTTATTGTTTGGGATAAACCATTCTACCTGGCTTGAATGCATCCTTATTGTTTGCACTGAAAAAGATGCCAGATTTTACTGAACTGTGTCACCCTTTGATTCTCCCATTCATCGCCAGCACCCACATCTTTGCTGGCCTTCACCAGCTCATCCTCCAGAGAAACCTCCGATTTTAATAACCCTCTGAATTCCTCATTCCTCACAACCTCAGTGACTTCCCAAATTCCTTCATTCTGAGCCCCCTGAATACTCTTTTTTTGCTCCACAATTGTCTCTTCAGTTCATTTTGTTCTGCTAACACATCCCTAAACCACCCTGCCTCTCTAAGTTTTTCTCACATGTTCCTCACTTACTGACAACTTCGACCAAACTTTTCATTAACTCTTCTAATGTCTCTTCAGGTCGGCCCATTGGTAAAATTTTTATCTGGTGGTGCATCTCTAAAAAGACCTGCGATAGTTTTGCTACATTAAAAATGTTGGATGAATTTGTAGTTTTTTGCTGCTTGTAGTATATTCACAAATGAATGATGGAAAATATCCAAAAGAAGTTGTAAATTATTAGCAAGACGGCACACTTAAATTATTTACAGACTGAGTCTTTCAACTACTGGTATAAACTAAATGTCTGAATCTGTTACATTGTTGGAATACCAGGAAAACACAAGGATCTCCTGTCCAAGAAGGTCCCAATGGAAAACAGACATATGGACAAAGAGGGAATAGTATATCTAGCTTCTAATCATTCATTCATTATCATTCATTCTTTGGGGTTTCTTGTTTTGTGGATGTTGGTGAAGAGTAAGAATTTCAGGTTGTGTACTGGATACATTCTCTGATATTAAATTGAACCATTTTAACCATTTGAAAGATATACAACATTACTTTCACTTTTTTCAGAAAAATGTTATTGTCTAGTCCTTTCATTTATTCACCAATGAGCCATGTATGTCATGGTCCCAACCGTTAATTCCTCTTATTCTTCTAATTCCCTTTTCCCCGTTTTCTCCTGGGTTCCTTGATTGTGAAACCTGATTCTCATCTATGCCTGCAGCATAAAAACCCCGGCTTTGCATCCACTCATCTCCAGATCGTTGTCCCAGCCAGTGTGGGAATTCATGTTCCCGGCCGCTTGGAATAATGTATTCTAAGTTTTACTTCAGTACCGAGGTTACCCGTGTAACTCTGTCTCTCCATGTCAAGATGAGTATTGCCTGCCCTTTGCCTTTTCCATTTGCTTCTTCGTGTCAAGATAAGTATTACTGGCCATTTGTCTTTCCATTTGTCGCTTCGTGTCAATATGAGTATTGCCTGCCATTTGCCCTTTCCATTTAACACGCCGTGTCAAGATAAACGTTGCCTGCCGCCTGTCTCCTGTTTGCCGTTCAGCTCCAGCAATGCCCTGTGCCAAGAAAAGTACTGCCTGCCGTTTGCCTTTCCATTTAATGCTCCGTGTCAAGATAAACGTTGCCTGCCGCCTGTCTCCTGTTTGCCGTTCAGCTCCAGCAATGCCCTGTGCCAAGAAAAGTAATGCCTGCCATTTGCCCTTTCCATTTAACACTCCGTGTCAAGATAAGCATTGCTTGCCGCCTGTCTCCTGTTTGCCGTTCAGCTCCAGCAGCGCCTTGTGTCAAGAAAAGTTCTGCCTGCCTCCTGCTCCTCTGTTCACCTGTACTGTTTTCCTGAGTTAACGCTGTCTCGCGACTGCCTAGAATTGTGTATTTTAAGTTCTGTTTCTGCACTGTTTGCCTGTGTTTACCCTGTCTCTCGGCTGCTTAGAATTGTGTATTCTCAATTCTGTTCCTGCGCTGTTAGCTAGTGTTAACCCTCTCTCTCAACCCCTTAGAATTGTGTATTCTAAGTTCTGTTTCCGAGCTGTTTACCTGTGTTAACCATCTTTCGACCACCTAGAATTGTGCATTTTAAGTTCTGTTCCGCGCTGTTTGCCTGTGTTAACCCTGTCTCTCGACCACTTAGAATTGTGTATTTTAAGTTCTGTTCCCGCACTGCTTGCCTGTGTTAACCTTGTCTCTCGACCACTTAGAGTTGTGTATTCTAAGTTCTGTTTCCGCACTGTTTACCTGTGTTAACCCTGTCTCTCGGCCCCTTAGAATTGTGTATTTTAAGTTCTGCTCCCGCACTGCTTGCCTGTGTTAACCCTGTCTCTCGGCCGCTTAGAATTGTGTATTTTAAGTTCTGTTCCCGCGCTGCTTGTCTGTGTTAACCCTGTCTCTCGACCACTTAGAATTGTGTATTCTAAGTTCTGCTTCCGTGCTGTTTACCTGTGTTAACCTTGTCTCTCGATCACTTAGAATTGTGTATTCTAAATTCTGTTCTCGCGCTATTTGCCTGTGTTAACTCTGTCTCTCCATGTTAACAGGAGCATGGCATGCCGCCCGCCGTTCTCCCCCAGCCATGCTCATCCCCTTGTCCGCATCCCTGCTCTGCCTCGTCTCCCCGTAGCGACCCGGGTTCAATCCCCAGTCCAGCCTCACTCACTCCTTGGCTTTCCTCTGCCTAATCCTCGCTCCCCGGCCTTCCCTGCAACCATTAGTAAACACTCTTCTGATTACGCTACTTCCGTGTCAGTGTCCTGCGTTTGGGTTCACCCGTTCGTTGCAAAAATGTAACTTATCAATGTGCATAGTTTATCCAACACAGCTATAAATTTAGTCACTGACTGCTTTTTGAATCCTTCCTAATCTCTTCTCAAGGTCTGATATTCAGACTTTGGTTCTGAATTTGACTCAGACATTTGCTTCAATTGTCAGACTTGTTTGGATTTCCTACTTTCACTTACAATCTGTAGTGGATTCACCCTCGGCATAAGTTTTTTACTGATGGTTCAACATCAAGGCTTGCTTTTATCTCTGTTTGATTACATCACACTTCAGATTCAGTCACCAATTTCAACCTTAGTTCTATAAATCTCAACCATCATTAATATTGCCCATATACAGTATATGAGATATTCATTGGTGGGCTAAGGGTGGCAATATACACAATTTACTTAAAACTGCATTCTTAGTGACTGGAAGCATGGTGAAATTTTTGATCCCATTGCTACTGTTCAACTTCAAAAGTCAAATTTGGTTTGGCAAAGCCTCAAATGCGTTTGCAGTCTTCCCTTCATCAAGTATTCTGCTGGTGTGTACCCAGTGGTAGTGTGCAGAGTTGTTCTATACTTCAATAATAAATTGGCCAAGTGATGTTTTATGCTGAGCTTTGAGTTTCCCTATGACACTGGCTCCTTGAGAACTTCCTTAACTATTTAGACTGGCCTCTCTGTGCTCCGTTTGAAGCTGGACTGTAGAAAGAATATATCTATTACCTTGCTGCTTTGTAAAGTTTGTGAACAGATTCGATCAAAAATATGGCAGAAAGGAGCTGTTCAGATTACCCATGACATGTATATAGATCTCAGCCCCTCATTTGGACATGCAGTTGTGGTACATGAATCAACGTGTTTCATTTCTGTCCCTCGGTATCAGGAACCTTTTACTACCTTTTCCAGGAAAATCTGAAGAGGTCCATTAGACTACAACGACGGCAGAAAGAAAGTTTTACACCAAACTATTTGTCATTTATTTTGTTTGCTTATTGTTTAGACAAGAGCAGTAAACAAAACGTTTTGTAATTGTTTTCACACTGACTGTTCTTTTGAGTTCAATATGAAGTTCAGGTGAAATCTCTTCTCTCAAAGTTATAGATTTAACCACTCTTGATGCAGCCCTGCTGATGTGACAGTAATGAGGGCAAAATGACGCTGGAGAACTAGTAATGAGGCACAAAGAAATGGCGGGTGAACTTAATAAATATTTCGGATCAGTCTTCACTGTGGAAGACACCAGCATTATGCCAGAAGTTTGTGTCAGGGGGCAGAATTGAGTGTAGTTGCTATTACTAAGTAGAAATGTACTTAGTATGCTGAAAGGTCTGAGGGTAGATGAGTTCCCTGGACCAGATGGACTACACTTAGGATTCTGAAAGAGTTAGCTGAAGAGATTGTGAAGGCATTAGTAGAGATTTTTCTAATATTACCAGATTCTGGAATGTTTCCAGAGAACTGGAAAATTGCAATTGTTACTCCACTCTTCAAGAAAGGATGGATGCAAAAGTCAGGAAATTAAAGGCCAGTTAGCCTTACTTCAGTGGTTGGTAAGATATTGAGGTCCATTATTAAGTATGAGGTTTCAGAATACTTGAAGGCACATGATAAAATAGGCTGAAATCAGAATGGTTTCCTTAAAGGGGTATCTTGCCTGAGAAATTAGTTGGAATTTGTTGAGGAACTAGCAGATAGGATTCACATAGGAGAGTCAGTGGATGTTGTTTACTTGGATTTTCAGCAGGCTTTTCCCAAAGTGCTTCACATGAGGCTGCTAAACAAGATAAGAACCCATGGTATTACAGGAAAGATACTAACATGGATAGAAGGTTGGCTGTCTGGCAGAAGACAAAGGGTGGGAATAAAGGGGGCCTTTTCTGGTTGTCTGCCAGTGACTAGTGATTTTCCTCAGGGGTCTGTGTTTGGGACTACTTCGTTTCATGTTTTATGTCAATGATTTGATGTAACTGATGGCTTTGTGGCTAAGTTTGCAGATGATACAAAGACTGGTGAAGGACTTCGACAGATTAGGACAATTGGGCAAAGAGGAGGCTAATGGAATACAATGTAGGGAAGTGTATGGTCATGTAGAACGAATAAAGACATTTTCTATTTTCTAAATGGGGAACCAAATTCAGAAATCAGAAATGAAAAAGGACTTGGGATTCTCTGTGCAGGATTCCCTAAAGTTTGATTTGCAAGTTGAGTAAGTAGTAAGGAAGGCAAATGCAATGTTAACATTCATTTAAAGAGGGCTAGAATATAAAAACAAGGATGCAATGCCAAAACTTTACAAGGCATTGGTCAGACTGCATTTGGATTACTTTGAGCAAGCTTGGGCCCTTTATCTAAGTGGGGACTCTAAGACCAGAGGGCACACACTCAGAATGGAAGGATGTCCCTGCAGAAAAGAGATAAGGAGGAAATTCTTTAGCCAGAGGTTGGAGAATCTGTGGAATTCATTACGGTTATTAAGGCAGGAAAATAGGGTTGAGATAATAATAAATCAGTCATGTTGGAATGGCGGAGCAGACTTGATGGGGTCGAATGCCCGAAATCTGCTTTTATATCTTATATTCTTATTACACTTTCACTTCCAACTTAAATCTCTCATGTGGTAGCCAAGGCTGATAGTCTTCAATGGTGTTCTGCTTGGAAATCTTAGACCTAACTGTTCAGCTTTAATGCAATATAAATTAAGTTTGCCCATCTATAAATCCTTGTTGTCACTATAGTGAGTGTTTCTCATTTGGAATCTAGTATTAGTGCTGGGAAAATGCTGTGATCAGTTATGAAGGAAGTGGTACCAGTACTTAGTTTAGCTTAGTTGGCTATTTGTTTATTTGACTGTTATTGCAGGAAGATTTGAGTACAGCATATATGAGGGAGATTGAAAATCTGGCTGAGTGGTGCCACAACAACAACCTCTCACTCAATGTCAGCAAGACCAAGGAGCTGATTATTGCCTACAGGAACAGAAAACCAGAGGTCCATGAGACAGTCTTCATCAGGGGATCAGAGGTGGAATGCATCTGCAACTTTAAATTCCTTGGCGTTATTAGTTCAGAGGATCTGAAAGTGCCATTACAAAGAAAGCATGGCAGCACTTCTAGTCTCTTAGAAGTTTGCAAAGATTCGGCATGTCATCTAAAAATTTGATAAACTTCTGTATGCATGGAGGATTGGAGAGTGGCTCATGTTGTTCCGTTGTTAAAAAAAGGATCGAAAAGTGATCCGGGAAATTATAGGCCGGTAAGTTTAACGTCGGTAGTGGGTAAGTTATTGGAGGGAGTACTAAGAGACAGAATCTACAAGCACTTGGATAGACAGGGACTTATTAGGGAGAGTCAACATGGCTTTGTGCGTTTTAGGTCATGTTTGACCAATCTATTGGAGTTTTTCGAGGAGGTTACCAGGAAAGTGGATGAAGGGAAGGCAGTGGATATTGTCTACATGGACTTCAGTAAGGCCTTTGACAAGGTCCTGCATGGAAGGTTAGTTAGGAAAATTCAGTCGCTAGGTATATATGGAGAGGTGGTAAATTGGATTTAGACATTGGCTCAATGGAAGAAACCAAAGAGTGGTAGTAGAGGATTGCTTCTCCGAGTGGAAGCCTGTGACTAGTGGTGTGCCACAGGAATCAGTGCTGGGTCCATTGTTATTTGTCATCTGTATCAATGATCTGGATGATAATGTGGTAAATTGGATCAGCAAATTTGCTGATGATACAAAGATTGGAGGTGTAGTGGACATTGAGGAAGGTTTTCAGAGCCTGCAGAGGGACTTGGACCAGCTGGAAAAATGGGCTGAAAAATGGCAGATGGAGTTTAATACAGACACGTGTGAGGTATTGCATGTTGGAAGGACAAACCAAGGTAGAACATACAGGGTTAATGGTAAGGCACTGAGGAGTGCAGTGGAACAGAGGGATCTGGGAATACAGATACAAAATTCCCTAAAAGTGGCGTCACAGGTAGATAGGGTCATAAAGAGAGCTTTTGGTACATTGGCCTTTATTAATCAAAGTATTGAGTATAAGAGCTGGAATGTTATGATGAGGTTGTATAAGGCATTGGTGAGGCCGAATCAGGAGTATTGTATTCAGTTTTGGTCACCAAATTACAGGAAGGATATAAATAAGGTTGAAAGAGTGCAGAGAGGGTTTACAAGGATGTTGCCGGACTTGAGAAACTCAGTTACAGAGAAAGGTTGACTAGGTTAGGACTTTATTCCCTGGAGCGTAGAAGAATGAGGGGAGATTTGATAGAGGTATATAAAATTATGATGGGTATTGATAGAGTGAATGCAAGCAGGCTTTTTCCACTGAGGCAAGGGGAGAAAAAAAACAGAGGACATGGGTTAAGGGTGAGGGGGGAAAAGTTGAAAGGGAACATTGGGGGGGCTTCTTCACACAGAGAGTGGTGGGAGTATGGAATGAGCTACCAGATGAGGTGGTAAATGCGGGTTCTTTTTTAATATTTAAGAATAAATTGGACAGATACATGGATGGGAGGTGTATGGAGGGATATGGTCTGTGTGCAGGTCAGTGGGACTAGGCAGAAAATGGTTTGGCACAGCCAAGAAGGGCCAAAAGGCCTGTTTCTGTGCTGTAGTTTCTATAGTTCTATGGTTCTATGGGTGGAGAGTATTTTGACTTTACATCATAGGCTGGTATTGAAACACCAATGCCTTTGAATGGAAAAGCCTACAAAAAGTAATGGATACAGCCCAGTCCAGTACTGAGCACATCTCCGTGGAGCGCTACCACAGGAAAGCAGCATCCACCATCGAGGACCCTCACTATCTCGGCTATGTTCTCTTCTTACTGCTGGCATTAGGAAGGAGTTTCGGAGCCACAGGAGCCTCAGGATCCACACCACCAGGTTCAGGAAGTCATTACCCCTCATCCATCAGTCTGTTGAACCAAAAGGGGTCAACTTCACTCACCCCAACAACTGCTCCCACAACCTGTTGACTCACTTTCAGTGGAGTTCAATCTGAAGTTGCCAAACTCATCTTACACATCTGGGTAGATGTACTGTCCATACACCAGTGAATCTCAGAGACTCTGTGGTCTGTCACATCTTCAAGCAAAAAGACAAAACCAAATGTGGTACACACAGATACATTTCTCACCATTGCTCAGTCCTCCCCAGCGATCTCTTTTCAGTGGGTGAAGAACAACTTTGCATTTTACAGGTGCATCTGGTTCTTCTATCAGCATACTGGACACAATCTTCACCATTTGAAAGCATGTCAATGCGCACATTTCTCATCAGCATCTTTTCTCAAGTGTTTGCTTGTCACCATTATTCCTTGCAGCGCAAAAATCCCAAAACCTCATTATCTGAATGAATTTCCAAACTATATACTCCTTAAATTGACAATGAAATTGCTTTTCTTACTAGTCTTAGTCTTGAAGATGTAGGTTGTTGAAATATGACCTTTTCTTTGGCAAATGAAAAACATGGCTGTTCTGTTGTGGTTGAGGTAAATAAAGGCCATTGCTATTGCAGTCAGACTCACCAATGGATTTCTGCACTGTGCCATGGGTTCTTCTGAATTGGTCAAGGGTTATGTGCCATTTTTACACTTTCACTTTAGTAAACACAACTGTTTCTAGCTTCAACTGAAGCTGTAAACACAGTGCAACAGTGTTACAATAGATAACCATGTGGTTAGCTCTCTCTAGCTAGTAGCATTCCACCCAGTACAAAATAACAATTTCCTTACAAACTATTAGACAGCTTTGGGCTCAATCCCATCGCCTGCACTTCGCTGTGCCTCTCTGACTTCAAGTGCAGTTAAACCAGTTGATTATGATAGACAGAATTCTCCAGGTAGAATTTCTATGCACATTGCTTTCACATTATAAGTACGAGACTTGAGCTCTTGCAGGCACATGCATGAGCCTTTTTAAGATATCATCTAATAAAGCAGGAATTGCAGTGCAAGGATAGGTTCTTCAATGAAATATTTTATTCATGAACTGTCTCACCCTGCTCCCAATTCCTTGTTCCAATCTTGCAGTTTTCTGTTATTTCTAACAGTTTTAGATCAATCTTCCAGTTTCTGCACGATGTCTTCAAACAAGCCCCTTTTCACATTGTCAGTGTGCCATTTCCTTCTGATCAATCACCATCAGGAACATTGTTTCTTTCATACTCAACTATCACATCATTTGGAGCTCTGGTGATATTGCCTTCTGTCTCAACCTCTAGGATATTGTTTGCTTTAAAGAAACTATCTATCGAGTGAGTTGAATGAGTTTCAAGTCTGATCATTCATCCCGAGGTTCCCAGCACAGCCAGTCGGTGGAACTATATACTCTGGTGTGCACGTGGCCTGAGTGATCATTTCACTGTCATGTGCTGCACTGTGCACTTTCTTTGGCACACACACACACACACATATACAGTGTTATAAATAAAACAATTGAGTGGTCACAGGAAAACAGTGCAAAGTTTTGTTTTTACAAACTCATCTAAAACTTAGGAAGTGAAAGTCATTAATATCCTTCAACAACCTTGAAGGGAAAATATTGATCTTATTGCCAATTCTCTTTGGATATAATGAATAATATATATTATATCCAAAGTGGTAATAGTTTATTGCAAGATAGAGCAGTTAGGAGTATTGAGTGTAAACTTGTGGGTGGAAGTCTGAGTCATTGAGTCATTGAGACATACAGCAAGCAAACATGTCCTTTGACCCTGCACATCCATGTCCGCTGTTGTACTTATTCACAGTCATCACACTTACCTGTGTTAGGTCTGTAGCCTTCAGTGCCTTGGTGATGAAAATATCTGTCTGGGTGCCTCTTAAATGTTGTGATAGTATCTGCCTCCCTCGCCTCTTCAGGCAGTGCAGTCCAGGATCGGAAAACCCCCTTAAAGCTTCCATCATCTTACCTTACAACTATGCCCTCTTGTCTTAGACACCTCTACCACGGGAAGAAGTTTTTACTATCTCTACTCTCCATCGTTTTACGTGTCTCTACCAGGTGACCCCCTCAAACTCCTGTGCTCCAGAGGGAAACAAAGCTGGGATACCCAGTTTTCTCTTTCCAGCTAAAGTGCTCCAATCCAGGCATCATCCTGCTGGATCTCCTCTGCATCCTCTCCAGTATCACCAATTGCACATTGTGATACGCTTACAGCTCGCTCATGACTGTCCTGTCGAAGCAGGATTACAGAATGAGTGCATGCACACATATGGAGAGATCAGTGTACCCCTGTGATATGGCAGACCCCGGAGTCTCCCACCTACCGCTCCTGCTCAAGCACTACTCACATATACCTGAACCAGTGATTGTCTATTCCTGGAGAAATGTGAGAATTTGATCCTGAAATCATAAACTTGAGCCTGACCCTTGGGATCTCAGCCAGAACAGCAACTGTTTATTGCTCACTATAGATGCTGCTTGAGCTGTTGCGTTCCTCCAGCATTTTTTATGCTTTACTCAAGATCTCCGGCATCTGCAGAATCTCTTGTGACAGTGTATTGTTTGAGTCCAAAACATCTGGGAAGATTTTGTGATATATTTTCACTGGCAGTTAAGATATAATCATTGGAGGTTTGATGATATCAACAAAATTTTTACACTGTCCTTTGACATTTGTGTTATGTGCTGGTTATGCCCGAAAAAGCAGCACGGGAACAGGCAACGTACTGGAGGTCAGATGTGAATGGGTCTGATCTTCCACTCCACTCCTAAACCTGTATTCGGTCTAAGGAATTCCACACATTGCTGAGCTGTGGTACAGAACAAAATGTGTATCCAACACCCAGCTTAATACGAGAGCTTGCTCTCTCAGCAAGTGCCTATTTGGATGAGCTACTAATTTTAACCCAGGCAACCTGTTCATATTCTATACCTTCACAGTATGGTCCAGGTCAATTTTGACCCGGCCCAAGAACCCCTCATAACAAGAGTCTATACCAAATTTTGAACCACAGATCTATTTAGAATGTATAACTAGTCTATCTGACATTAATAAATGGGTGATTAATCCTTAATTAATGTTTTAGAGATCTAAAATCCATTTCAAAAGATAGGGGTGAAATTTGACCCAGAACAGCCTCAATGCACAAACATTTGTAATACCTGTACAAAAGTATAACATTTTAAATATTTTCATTTTTGGTCACTTTAGGAAAAGTCATCAAATTTTGGCTTAAAAAAATGGCATTTAGGGTGTTTTTACTGCTGTCAAATGTTTGACCTGAACAGTATGTAAGGGTTAAAAAAATAATGTTAAGTTCAAGTAACTTTTGTTCTTTTTTCATTTTTTGGCTTGATGTCTAAGCTTGTATTAATTAACAGCAGTTTCTTTCATTGTAAGTAAATTCAATATTTGCTTTTGTTTTAGTTGCTTAAATTTTTCCAACCGTTTCCAGATGCCACTGATTATCATTCAGTACTGAGCATAGTTTCTGTAGCTGTTCGTTCCCAGTGCCCAGTGGTCCGTTATTCATAACAAAAATTACGTCAGTGGGTTAGGTGAGTCTAAGGCTACACATCAAAAACCTGAGGTGGTTCTAATACAGACCTGTACGCTCTACTCTTCCAGTGGGAGCCAAGGCAATGGTTTTCAGATCTCTTGTTGTTTTGAAGAGAAACAGTGACTAGATGGAGGACTGGCCAACACTTATAGTGAAGGCAAGGCAGGGAATCCTCTTCCTTTGTACATTTTTCTACTTTCCTGGTTTGAAGAATGTCTTAGGCACATTACTAAGCAAACTCATTGCTGTCCTTTATGCAAAGAGAATCACCCTAAGAGCTGAAAGGGAATTAAATGTGTTTTAACATAAATTGGGAGAGTGGTGATGGGTGAAGGTGGGAACTATGCACAACTGTAAAGAAGGATCTTGGACCAGAAGCATTAACTGTTTTCCTTTCCACAAATGCTGTGTGTTTTTAGTTTTAAAAAATGCCAACTTGTCAATGCTTTTGGTTACCCATCTTAATCTCGCTTAATCTTATTTGGTGTCAAATCCTGCCTGGTTACATCCTGAGGTATTTTGCTGTGTTAACTACACTATTTAGGTGTAAGTTGTTCAGATCTAGTCATTGATAAGGAGCCATGCTTGGGGAATCAGGAATATCTCCCCATCAATTTCCTGTCAGTGTGTTTAAACTACGAGGGGTGATTGATAAGTTTGTGGCCTAAGGTAGAAGGAGTCAACTTTAGAAAACCTAGTACATTTATTTTTCAACATAGTCCCCTCCTACAATTATACACTTAGTCCAGCGGTCGTGGAGCATACGGATCCCTTCTTTGTAGAAGTGGTGCACAGCAGGGGTGATTGATAAGTGTGTGGCCTAAGGTAGAAGGAGATGAGTTATACAGCTCTCATTACATGCACATACAGTTCAGCCCTTTGAATGAAAATGCAGACAGTTTGAGATTAATAACAATTTCTTCTACCTTAGGCTATGAATTTATCAATCACCCCTGCTGTGGACCACTTCTGGAGGTCCAAGACACCGACTTCTACAAAGAAGGGATCCACATGCTCCACGACTGCTGGACTAAGTGTGTAAATGTAAGAAAAATGAATGTGCTAGGTTTTCTAAAATTGACTCTGTCTATCTCAGGCCACAAACTTATCAATCACCCCTCGTATGTGCCTATACTTGCAGCATCACAGTGTGTTCCTTTGACCTGTAAGACTTCCTCCTGAGAGTTTGATGACATAACTGCACTAACTTGCCTTGGAAGCTATTCTATGTCTGATAGTAGTGGGCACTTTAAAAAAAAGAGCAGATTCTGTGTTATCACAGTGAGAGAGAGAGGGAGAGAAGGAAAGAGAGACAAAGAGAGACTGAGAGAAAGAAGAGAGAGAATGAGAGAGGGAGGACAGGGAAAGAGGAGAAAGAGAGAGAGACAGAGAGAGGAGAGAGAGAAGAGAGAGAATAAAGAGAGAGAGGTGAAAGAGAGGAGAGAAAGAGAGAGGGGAGAGAAGAGAGACAGAAAAAGAGGAGAGAGAGGGAGAGAAGGGGAGAGAGAGTAGAGAGGGAGGAAAGGAGAGAGAGATTGTTTACTTATTTTGTTTATTAGTTGAGGCATTAAATGTAAGAGCAAGGGGTCTTGGAAGAACTATATATTCATTAGACTTCTGCTTAATCATTGTGTATGTTTCTGGTCACCAGCTTACAGGAAAAATGTGATCACTATCAGAATCAGATTTATTACCACTGTGTTATGACATGAAATTTGTTGTTTTCTAGTTAGAAACCTGATGGCAGAGGGGAAGAAGCCATTTTGGAATGTTTAATTGTGGGTCTTCCTGATGGTAGTAATGACAAGAGGGCATGTCCTGGATGGCGAGGATCCTTAATGATGGATGCCGCTGTCTTGAGAGCTCTGATGTCCATGATGGTGGGGAGGGTTCTGCCTGTGATGGAGCTGGTGAAATCTACAACCCTCTGTCTCTTGTGATCCTGCACATGAAGCCTCCATACCAGGTATGATGCAACCAGTCAGAATGCTCTCCACTGTAACAGCATAGAAATTAGCAAGAGCCTTTGCTGACGTACCAGAGGTCCTCAAACTTCTGACAATGCAGAGCTGATGACATGACTTCTTTGTGATTGCATCAATGTGTTGATCCCAGGATATACCTTCTGAGATGTTAACGCCCAGGAACTTAAAGCTCCTCACCCTTTCCACCATTGACCCCCTCAATGTGGATTGGCGTGTGTCCCCAACTTCCCCTTCCTGAAGTTCACAATCAATTCCTTGATCTTGCTGATATTGAGTGACACTACCCAATGAGGTGATCAAACTCGCTTCTGGGAGGAAGCAAGAGAGATTTACGATGACTGTTGTCAAAGGTTAATAAAAGATATAGTTATGAGGAAAATGTGTAAATTACATAGTTTTTTTTAAAGCAGTAGAAACTGAGAGGAGACTAAACTCAGATGCATAAAATTATACAGGGTCTCGATAGAATAAATACGAAGGACTTATTTCCCTTAGCAGATCAGAAACTTACTTTAAGGTAATTTGTAGAAAGACTGGAGGAAATATGAGAGGTATTGTTTTCACCAGCAGGAATGTAAGGGGTCAGGATCTGCCTGAAAGCTTGAATGGGGTGGATATGCTGATCCTGGGTACGTGCTTGAAGATCTATAACCTGCGGAGCTACAGACTGCAACTGGGTGGGAGAATTGGGCCAGAGGGATCGTTTTTAGCCAGTGTGGCATTATGGGTACATTCTCTATTGTAAGATTTCATCCAAATATACGAATAGTTGCTGAGGTAGACTTTAGGAACAATGTTCCCTCTAATTTTTAGTCGTCAGTGTGCGCAAAAATATTATGTTGTGCAAATTTTTTTCCTGTGACAGAAGTATGTGCTCACTGAATGCACACATGGCACAGTTTATGTTGGTTTACAAAATATTTGACACAAAACTGCACAGAATAACAACAAAATAACATACGTATTTAAGTCACTCAGTTATTTTTTTCCCTCTCCTGACTTTGGCATTTACCCATTCTTTGTAAACTCTATCTAGACTAATAGGACTTCCATCCAATTAACACACATCAAAGTTACTGGTGAACGCAGCAGGCCAGGCAGCATCTCTAGGAAGAGGTACAGTCGACGTTTCAGGCCGAGACTCATCCAATTGATAGCTGTTGATTCTCATTAACATATCCAAATGACATTCACCTAAACGGTTTCTCAGCTTGTTTTTGAGTTGATTCATCAGGCTAAAACCTCGCTCACAGTCCGCACTAGAAGCAAGAAAGGTTCCCCCGATGTCCATCAACTGTGCAAGGTCGCAAAACTGTTCATTTTGAAGTACAAATGCCACCATTTGAGCAAAGTTAGAAATCAGCTTGGATTTAATTTTTTCTTGCACAGTAAATTTGAAATCATTAAACTGTCTAACTATTGCAATATTTTTAGCTAGAAGATCATGATATTTTAGACATAAGGCATTAACTTGTTCATCGCCAAATATGAAGTCACAATCTGCAATTGCAGAAAAATCAAAAGCTGATCATTCTTGTACCTCAACTTTGATCTCCTCTGGGTTTGATCGTTTTCGCTCTCGCTCATGTGCAGTCAACCGTAACATGCGTAGCAATCCTGGAATGGGTAATGACGGATTCTGTTGCCTGAGCTTTTGTACACCGTCCAAATACGATTTACTTGCCAAATGATGCTTCAAAAAGTCAAGTTTCCAAATATCATCCCACTTCTTTCTACTAGCAAATTCTCCAGCAACTTTCGCATCATGACAATACAAACAGATAACTCCAGTTTCCGAATCGTACATAAATATTTCTCGTAGCTGAACATTCATGACCCTCATGAGCTTTCGGTGTAACAGTTTCTACTATTTTGTTAAGCCATTCAACTTTAAAAAAATTTGCAGTTCTTTTGCGCTTCACGCCCTTCACTTCTTTTGAATTCGACATAGTGAATCAATACTTTTTCCAATAAAAACTTAGTAAGCTACCTACAGGATTTGAAACAGATCTTTGTAAACTTTATGATATGAATACAGTCCACCAAACATGGCTGCCGCCATGATGCAGCTGTACAAACTGGAACAGGATAGGTGAGGTGACGTAAATTAGTGACATGCATTGTGGTATTTGAAAAACCAACTAACCAGTAGTTAATGTAGTTAACAGAAACAGTTAGCTGGAAGATTATTTTCAATAAGCATAATTATTAATTACTACATTATTTTAGGTAACTAACCTTTTGTGTGCACATTAATTTCCTTTGTGCGCTGGTTGAGAAGCGTGTGCGCGTGCACAGTTTAGAGGGAACAATGTTTAGGAATATTATTGGCAATGGGAGAGCAACTTGAAATACACTGCATGTTCAAGATCTAATAGGTGAGTTGCAAGGAATGGCACTTCTGAAGATTTCCAGGCAGTGATCACATTTGATATCACTGCCCGTGTTAGTAAACTGTTCTCGATAGGTGGCTTTGAATGGCAGCTTCTATACAGGCGAGGGGTGACCTCTTCTTAAATGTGGAGTGAGAGTTTACAATCACTCGCCTTATTGACGAGCAGGTCACTGATGCCTTTAATGCTTGGTGTCTATAATAGGTGGAAGCCATTGCCCCAACTGTAAGTAACTCTTTTTCCAATAGACAACCGATGGGTATAAACATTTGTGTTTTCCTGATTTCTACTGATTATGTCACTATTACATTTTTTAGAAGATTCTCTTATTTCTGTCACTGTGCACTGTGCATTCTAGTGAATATATTGGTCCTTAAAGTGAGCTCTGTTGTATGGGTCACTGTTTGCTGTGGATTGGTTCTAAGTGTAGGGGCGCTCGTAAATATGTCACTGTTATAGTGGGCTCCAGTGAGTGTCTCACTCCTAATAAGGGCTTCCAATGAATATGTTGTTAACAAAAGAGGCTTCTCGTGAGTGTGTAAATATTTTCTGAAGCTTCTAGCTTGTCACTATTTGTAGAGGCTCCCAGGAGCATGACTTAATTTGCAGGGACTTTTAGTGAATATACCTCTATGTGTAGTGAATATATCACAAGGTCCTGTCAGTCCAAAGAATGCATTGTCTGTGTTTGCAGGAGATTTTTATTGGAAATACATTCTTTATACAATAATGTTTGAAAATCATTGCATTAATGATTACAACACCTCTATTGTACAACTACATACAATTACCAGATTAGTTGCCCACCTACCCCCAGCCTGATAATATTGCCCCTTTAAATCAGAACAAAGGACAACAAAAGCATTTTTCTTATATTAGGATGGTGAAAGATCTTTCTTTGGTGTTGTGGCGTCTCAGCAGTGAGAACATATGGGCTGACGGATTTTACACTCTTCAGACTGGCTTCTCACATTGCAATCTGTGAGGGTGTGAGATGTTCAATTAATCCAAATGGTTTTTTTGGCTCCTGTGTTCTAACATGGCAGCCATATCTACGTGTCTGGGCACAGGCTTCTCTTAGAATCCGTAATAAATGGAACTGGTATTAATCAGGAGCCAAGAACTCAGGCAACAAATGTCAAGACAATCTCTGTAAGTTACTGAAGGCCAACAATAGAGCAGGAGAGCTGCCAGCTCTAATTCAAATAGAAAGAGTTCAGCCACATTGCCTTGACATGTGAGAAATTGTTATATGTAGGAAGCATTTCAGCAGGTGTGAATCAAAAGAATTGTTTTGCACTTTCTCGTCGAAAGATGAGAAAATAAAAGATTTCCATTTGTATAGCAGCATCTGCGGGATTTTGTGCACAGTAAGTTCCCTCATAGAGCACCTTTCATAGTAATTGTTGAGAGGTATACATTTGCCCTCCTTCAAAGGATTCCATGTGCTCCTTTACATCTACCTGACAGGGTCAATTGGAACT
Source organism: Mobula birostris (assembly GCF_030028105.1). NCBI lineage: Eukaryota > Metazoa > Chordata > Chondrichthyes > Myliobatiformes > Myliobatidae > Mobula > Mobula birostris. The sequence goes on from NC_092393.1 coordinate 15,306,116, forward strand.
TGCTTTAATATCATTTGATAGGTGGCTCCTCTGAGCACCACCTCTCAAAACTGGATCAATATGGGTAATGTGCTTAATGGAGCTCAAAAGTGAAAACAGAAAACGCTCAACAGATCAAGCAGTATCAGTGGAGGAAGAGGCAACAACTTTCCAGCTCAGTGACCCATCAGTAGAATTCTAGAAATATAATTTTTAAGAAGTGCTCCCTCAGTTAGCCCTTGAGCTTTACAGAACCTAGCAGAAGCTCAGGCTAACTCCTACAAGCATCTGTGAGCTACTTTCCAATTATGCAAACATGAGGAAATCTGCAGATGCTGGAATTTCAAGCGCACACATAAAAGTTGTTGGTGAACGCAGCAGGTCAGGCAGCATCTCTAGGAAGAGGTTTCCAATTATGGTAGTTTGTGACTGCTTTAATATACCTGGAGAATGGGGAAACAAAAAGCATTTGCTTTCTTATTCCCACTATCTGATGGGATAGTATGAAACACCTGGTGAAAGACAAGATTGGCTTTTGCTTGGATAGATAGTTTGCTGATGCTTACACTCAAACCTTACACCTTTTACAAGGTGCTTGGGAGCAGCTGCTGCTGACAAGGTCTGGATAAGCAGTGCCTTCAGAAAAGCTGGAAGAGGATTGTGAAAGATAATCTCCCTTATGTACCTGGCCTCCCACTGGACCACCTCCTCCATTTGTACTGGACCCAGGTTAGCATTGGCACAAAACCACCGATTGCTCATATTGTTAGAACATTGAACATTGATGAGTACAGCACAGAAACAGGCCTTTCAGCCTGTTATCCTAAACCAGTAAATTAGTAACCAAATAGCTAACTAATCGCTTCGCCTACACAATGGTCATATCCTTCTATTGTCCTTACATTCCTGTGCCTATTTAAACATTTCTTATAAGTCTCTAATGTCCCTGCTTCTACCACAACCCCAGGCATCACATTCCAGGCATCCACCACTGCATAATAAGCTTTCCCCTCACATCTCCTTTGCAATTACCCCCGCTCACCTTAAATGCATTTCCTCTGGTATTGGACATTTCATCCCTTGAGAAAAGATATTGTCTGCCTATGCCTCTCATAATCTTATAAACATCTATCAGAAATGCCCCTCAGCCTCTATTGCTCCAGAGAAAACAAGCCAAATTTGTCCACTCTGTCATTATAGCCCATGCCCTTTAATCAAACCAACATCCTGGTAAATCTCTTCTGCATCCTTTCCAAAGCCTCGGCATCCCTCCTATGATGGGGCAACCAAAACAATCTTCCAGATGTGACCTAACTGGAGTTTTATAAAGCTGCAACATAACCTCCTGACTTTTGAACTCATTGACTTGACTAATAAACTCAAGCATGCTATACAGTATGTCTTCTTAACCACCCTATCAACCTGAACAGCCTCTTTCAGGGAGTTATGAACTTGGAACCCAAAGTCTCTATGTTCATCAGCATTGTTAAGGATCTTGCCCTTAACAATGTACTTTTTCTTTGCATTTGACCTACCGACGTGCAACACTTCACATTTAGCTGAGTTAAAATCTCTATGACATTTCTCCACCCATGCCTGCAACTGATCTATATCCCATTGCATTCTTTGCCAGTTTTCTACACTATCCACAATATCACCAATCTTTGTATCATCTCCAATCCACACTTTAATCCAGGTCATTTATATACATCACAAACAGAGGTGGTCCTAGTACAGATCCCTTTGGAACACCGCTAATCGCAGATTTCCAGCTAGAATACATCCCTTCGACCACCACACTCTGTCTTCTGTGGCCAAGCCAGTTATATGCACCTTCAAGAACATATCGGACAGGCTGTGGATGAACCAGGAGATTTGTAGTTTGCTGAGTGCTAGATAGAACCATAGAACCATAGAAACTACAGCACAGAAACAGGCCTTTTGGCTCTTCTTGACTGTGCGGAACCATTTTCTGCCTAGTCCCACTGACCTGCACGCGGACCATATCCCTCCATACACCTCCCATCCACGTATCTGTCCAATTTATTCTTAAATGTTAAAAAAGAACCTGCATTTACCACCTTGTCTGGCAGCTCATTCCATACTCCCACCACTCTCTGTGTGAAGAAGCCCCCCTAATGTTCCCTTTAAACTTTTCCCCCCTCACCCTTAACCCATGTCCTCTGGTTTTTTTCTCCCCTTGCCTCAGTGGAAAAAGCCTGCTTGCATTCACTCTATCTATACCCATCATAATTTTATATACCTCTATCAAATCTCCCCTCATTCTTCTACGCTCCAGGGAATAAAGTCCTAACCTATTCAACCTTTCTCTGTAAATGAGTTTCTCAAGTCCTGGCAACAGTGTGAGGCATTTGAGATTGGTAAGCCAGAACTATAGAAAAAGTCCCAGTACGACCTATGGAGTGCTGTTTTAAGAGCAAAGAACAATCCCAATTGAAATTAGAGACAGAATTGGATGCATGTCAGCTCTGGCAGGGTTCAAAGGCCATCACTTGCTATAAAGTGAAACCTAGCATCATGAGTGGCTGTGATGTTTCGCTCTCAGATGAGCTCAATGCCTTGCATGCTTGCTTAGACAGGAGAATAAGAATCCCTGCAGCATCTGGTGACTCTGCAATCTCTGTCTCGGAGGCCAACGTCAGAACATTTTTCAAGGGGGTTAATCCCCACAAGTCATCAGGCTCTGATGGTGTACCTGGTAAGGCACAGAAAACCTGTGCGAACCAAATAGCGGGAGTGTTCAAGATCATCTTCAATCTCTCACTGCTGCAGTGGGAAGATCCCACCAGCTTCAAAAGAGTGACATTCACACCAGTGCCCAAGAAGAGCAAGGTAACCTGGCTCATCAGCTGTCTCTCAGTGGCACTCACGTCTACCGTGATGAAGTGCTTTGAGAAGTTGATTGTGACTGGAATCAACTCCTGGACCTGGACCCATTGCAATTTACCTATTGCCACAATAGGTAATAGGTAATAAGTGGATGCAATCTCACTGGCTCTCCACTGGGCCTTGGATCAACTAGACAATAGAAATACCTATATCAGCCTGTTATTTATTGATTATGGCTCAGCATTCAACACAATCATACCCTCAGTTCTAATCAATGTTCCAAAACCTGGGCCTCTGTACCTCTCTCTGCAACTGGATCCTTGATTTTCTCACCAGTTAGTGATCATCAGAAATGGTATCTCCTTGCTGACAATTTACACTGACATACCTCAAGGATGCATGCTTAGCTCACACCTATACTCTCTCTACACCCATGAATGTGTGGCTAGGCAGAGTTCAAACACCACATATAAATTTGCTGATTACACAAACACCGTTTAGAATCTTAAACTGTGACAAGGAGGCGTACAAGAGTGAGATAACTCAGCTGGTTGAGTGATGTCGCAATGATAACCTTGCACTCAATGTTAATAATACCAAGGAATTGATGTGGACTTCAGGAAGGAGGAGTTGAGGGAACACACACCAGTCCTCCTCGAGGGATCAGCAGTGGAAAGGGTGAGCAGTTTCCAGTTCCTGGGTGTCAACACCTTTGATGATCTATCCTGGGCCCAACATGTTGATGCAGTTACAAAGAAGGCACGAAGGCAGCTATAGTTCATGAAGAGTTTGAGAAGACATAGTACGTCATCAAAGTCTCGTGCACATTTCGACAGAAGTACTATGAATAACATTTTACCTGGTTGCATCACTGTCTGGTATGGAGGGGCCATTGCACAGGATCAGAACAAACTGCAGAAACTTGTAAACTTAGCCAGTTCCATCATAGGCACTAGCCTCCCCAACATCAAGGAGTCTTTCAAAAGGTGATGAATCAAAAAGATGGCATCCATCATTAAGGACTCCCATCACCCAGGACATGCCCTCTTCTCATTACTACTATCAAGCAGGAGGTACAAGAGCATAAAGACACATTCAATGTTTCTTTCCCTCCACCACCAGGTTTCTGAATGGACATTAAATCCATGAAAAACCTCACTATTTTTTGCTCTCCTTTCGCATTATATGTTTGATTTTATGTTTTACAAGGAGTAATTGATAAGTTTGTGGCCTAAGGTAGAGAGAGTCAATTTTAGAAAACCTAGCACATTTATTTTCCAGCATAGCCCCCTCCTATATTTACACACTTAGTTCAGCGGTCGTGGAGCATAAACGGATCTTGGACCTCCAGAAAGTGTCCACAGCAGGGATGATTGATAAGTTCGTGACCTAAGGTAGACGGAGATGAGTTATTAACTTCGAACTTTCTGCATAATCACTCAAATAGTTGACCTTTATGTCCCCTTGGAATGCAGCTGCGATATTGTCCCTGATAAGTAATGCAACTCCCTTTCTTTTTTTCTCTAAAACTTGGATATTAAGTAACCATTCCTGACCCTCTCTGTAATGGTCATAGTTACATGCATTGATCCATGCTCTGAGATCATCACCCTTTACTCATAATTCTCCTAGCATTAAAACTTCAAACTATCTGTCCCATCATATCTTTTACTTTAATCCTGCCTGTTTTTACTGGCCATGACATCTACCATCCTCACCATCCCTCCACTTTCCAATCTGATGGTCTGGTTCCCATCCCCCTTCCAGACAAGTTTAAATCCTCCCTAGTAACAGTAGCGAACCTGCCAGCCAGGACATTGGTTTCCCTCCAGTTTAGGTGCAACCCATCCTTTTTGTGCTGGTCTCCCCTGCCCCAGAAAGTTTCATTTATCCAAGAACCTGAAACCCTGACCCTTGCACCGGTTCCTTACCCACTCACTCATCTGTACTAATTCCTTATTCCGGCCCTAACAAACACGTGGCACTGGGACTAATCCAGAGATTACTACCTTGGAAGTCCTGATCTCCCTATGCTCACTACGCAGAACCTTTTCCCTCTTTTTACCAATGTCATTGGTGCCAATATGCACCATCACCTCTGGCTGCTTACCTTGAGAATATTCTGCAGCTGTTTTGAGACATTGTTGATCCTAGCACCTAGGAGGCAACAAACCATGCTGGTGGCTTTCTTGTCCACCCCCCCCCCCTTTACTACTGAATCTCCTATCACCATCACTGTACCTGATTTTACTCCTCACGCTTAAGCCTCAGAGCCAGCCACAGTGCCAGTGGCTTGACTACTGCTGCTGTGCCCTGATAGGTCAACCCACTAGAAGTTTTCAGAGGGCTATATATATACTTGTTGCAAAGAGAAATGAACTCAGGGGAAGTCTGCACTAACTGCTTACTTCTCCAGGTGACCACCCATCTACTCTCAGAAGCCTGCACTGTGGGCGTGACAGCCTCAGTAACAGTCTCTTCTTTGAGATTTTCAGCCTCTCACATGATGCTGAATACATCCAGCTCCAGCTCCAGATCCTTAACCTTGTCAGTCAGAGCATGAGGTTGGATGCACTTCCTGTAGATCAGGATACCCTGCAATCCTAAATATTACAGGAGGAGAATTGCACTGCCTTAACTACTATCTTGCCTGCATTTGTCATACCTTTGGCTCTAACTTCTCAAGCTTAAGTTCTACAATCATCTACGTGATTCCAAATAACTCAGCACCCTTAAGGCTGATTTACACTTGTGCGTACTAGCTTACACCGTAGCCTACGCAAGTGGGCTACGCCGTTGTGAGCATTTATATTTGTGTGTTGGTGTGTCTGCGTCACTCTGCAATTCACCGCCAAAATGCTAGTTGAAACTCAACACGAAGAAACTCAAGCTTCAAACAATGGTGGCTGAAACTGAAGGAGGGTGAATTTTCTGTGCTTGTCCGGCCACTGAGAGACATGGACGAGGAAATGCATTTCAAATATTTTCGGATGTCGGCAGGTAGATTTGACGATTTGGTTCATCGTCTCCAACCATTTATTCCACATCAGTGTACGCACAGTATACTCAGAGACTAGCAATCACCATTCGAGTTTTAGCTTCAGGTGGAAGTCAACAGGCTGTAGCAGCTAGCAACAAATTGGCGTCAAGCACAGGGTCCTCCATAATTTCGGAGGTCTGTACAGCTTTATGGAAAGCATTGCAGCCAAGGTTCCTTCCCTGCCCCTCAGTCACCCAATGGGAAGCTATTGCAGCGTAGGAGGAAATGCGATGCTACCAAGCAGACCAATCACAGTTGTTGCAGTCTGCGTCACTGCAATGCGTAGTTACATTTTTGGGGAGGTGTGCGTCAGGCTACGGCGTAGGGTATGCGGCTATGCCGTACCTACGGCATCGATTTGACGCACAAATATAAATTGGCCTTTAGTTTCAGCCTGGTCTCACTGAAGCCTGTTGAGCTAAAGCCTCCCACTCTAATACTAGCGCCCTCCAACCGCTCATTTTAAAAATTTCATATTTTCTTACAATATATGAGGAGGACATAGGACCCCTGAGACTATGGGCAGTTCCTGGAGTATTCCACAGAGTTTTACTGCAACCTATTCTCATTCATGTACTGCACCATTCCCTTCAGACTCTTTTTTTCTCTACCTCTTTCTCTTCTCTCTCTCTTTCTCTCTCTCTCTCTCTTGCTCGCTCACTCTCACATGATCTCTTTAGAAACCAGAGATTCCATGTACAAACCCAACCAGAACACCAATGGAATTCACTATAAAGTCTATTTTTATAAAGTGGTGACTTTTCTTTAAATAGTGAGACTAAAAAGTAACAGATCACTTCTGAAGAAGTATCAACATAGAAAATCTTCTCCACAGATATGTTACCACTTTGTGCAGAAAAGCAGAGATCAGGATTGGTAATTAAAAGTGCAGGGTGATGCAGATTTTAAGGAAGTTCTTAAAGGTCAGTGATACAAGAAGGTACTGACCCTGGTTTGTAGGTTCAGTAAGCTGAAGGCATGGCTACAAGGGAAAAGAATTTAAGGCTCTGGAGATGAGTTAAAATTACAGTAGGTCTTAAGAGTAAGAAATCTTTTCTGAAATTTTCCTATCTGAAGGGGTTTATCCATTACTATTTTAAAACAGCAATTGCCTTGACAAAAATATCAGGGAGGGGGTTAATCTGAATTTGCCAATAAACCCTCCTCAGAACTATGGCCCAGATAATGATCCTTTTGACCTTGTGTGAGCTGATTGTGTGCTTCCTGAATAAGCTGAAATCAAGTTGTGCCTGGTTGCTTATCTGATTTTGAAAGCTTGGTACAGATGCAGTGTAGAGCTTTACAAAATATGCATTTAAATTAGTTGCAAGTGTAGTTACTGTAGATCAGGACTCATGTCTTCTGGCACACCAGGGCACTACAGAAGGAGCAGCAGCAGGGAGCGTCATGTGGGATCAAAGGCTATTTTCTATGCAGTTTCATTCCTTTCTTATTTTCTGTGTGTTGTTGTGAGCTTAATTTTCTACATCTTCTGGTCTTGCCTGATATTGCAGCTCAGTGCCAATGAGAGTTTCACTGATCTATATCTCAATCTTTTCCACCCTATAAGTGCATCTCAGTTGTGCTTGAAACCTCTTTGCTGAGGCATGCTTGGCGTCTATTCAGTCTCAGCCATCGAGGATCTGACAAATGGTGAACTAGCGATATGCTGCCAATGCTGGAAGCCCTGAGATAGGAAAAGCAACAAGAATACTCAGCAGATCAGGCAGCATCTGCGGAGGGAGAGGTGGAGCTAAGGTTTCAAATTGATTATTTTCCACCAGTACTGACTGGAAAATGTTGGACTAGCCATTTGTGTAAAAGCAGGTCAGAGGCAGGGTTACAACTTCTGACACCCCAAGGACTTCCCAATATTTACAAGGCACATCAAGAATTGAGAGCAGCTCAGACAATATTTAGGAAACTTAATTAACAGCAGACTGCTTAATGGGTACCCATTGACTGTCCAAATTGTTCATTCCCTCCACTGCTACTCTGCTATGTATATCTTCTACAACTACAGCTACCCCGCTGACACCTCCCGCACCTGCAATCTCTACCATTAAGAAGGACAAGGTTGGCAGGTGAGGGGAACACTATCATCTGCTGGTTCACCCCATCCTAATTTGGAAATATACTACCATTCCTGAGTCACTGGCTGCAAGTCCTAGAACTGTCTCCCAGGAGCATTGTGGCGTGCCCTTGTCATTAGGGCCTTACGCAATTCTAGAATGTAACTCACTACGCCTGCTCTTTTATGCATGAATGATAAATGCTGACCTGGTTGTTTATTCCTAGATCCCAAAAAATGAATAAATTCAAATCAAATACACATTAGAACTATAAAATGTCAGAGATGAACTACCTGGAAACAGTTTGACACATTTAAAGACATGTTAGATGGATGCTAACACATCTTTAGATGTGTTAGTGGTAAGTGGGGCCAGTGGTTTATCTGGGAGTAGGGTAGATGGTACAAAGGTGAGGCAGCAAAGATCCTCCCTTAAGGGAAACCTGTCATGAACCCAGTGGCCTGTATGGCTTCCCATAGAGCATTGAGCTTCTAGGGTTCTTGAGCATCTATATTTAGTAATCATTATCTTAACTAGAGATGTTAAGCCCTTGTGATTTCAGTTTAATCTCATCAAGTTAATTGTGGCTGGCATGTGTTTCCTGTATTCTATGATTATTTAAAGAGGACTCTCAGTTAGTGTCTTAGTGGAGTCATTGTGTTGGAGAGAATGAATTGTCTCACAGTGTTGTTCAGTTGTTCCTCCAAGGCTCCATTGGTGTTCTTATGTCAAACTTCTCATTTCTGTCTTTTTATGTAGAACCTGTGCCCTCTGCTCTTGGGTTAAGTCAGTGCCAGGGACCCCTTTGACAGAGAAAGCCTGCTGTTTCTCCACACATGGGTCCAGTCCTCCAAGAGAACACTGCGAAAAGATTTGCCCTGAGTTGATTTCCAAGCACTGGCTTGGGACACAGTCAGGAAAAGGCAAGCTTTATGAATGCTGTAAAAGCCTGCCACTGCACGAGTGGTCCATGGAGAGTGCAAGTAAAGCATGCATGACTAACAATGATAAAAGTGGTATTCATCATGGATGAGTCAATGTACAAGACTGGAATCATTCCATGCCTGAACAGATGCATAGATGTCCAACAACAAAAAAAAATGACCTGTGAGACCTCTTTGTTTTCCAATAATGTTTAATTTTTCATTGAAATGTGTTCTGATAGTGTATAGATGAGGAACTGTTTGATCTAATTTCTAGACAAATAAGCTTGATGCTGGGTAGGTAGGTAGGAGAGGACAGAATACAAGAGGCAGGTAGGCAGAAGAGACTAAAGGACAAAGGGGCTGAAGGATGGTGATGGGACAAGGTGTACACCTTTTTGGAGAAGATCCTGAAAGGCAGGATTTATGAACATTTGGAGAGGTATAATATGATTAGGAGTAGTCAGCATAACTTTGTCAAGGGCAGGTCATGCCTTACAAGCCTGATTGTATTTTTTGAGGATGTGACGAAACACATTGATGAAGGAAGAAAAGTAGATGTAGTGTATATGGATTTCAGCAAGGCATTTGATAAGGTACCCCATGCAAGGCTTATTGAGAAAGTAAGGAGGCCTGGGATCCAAGGGGACATTGCTTTGTGGATCCAGAACTGGCTTGACCACAGAAGGTAAAGAGTGGTTGTAGATGGGTCATATTCTGCATGGAGATTGGTCACAAGTGGAGTGACTCAGGGATCTGTTCTGGGACCCTTACTCTTCATGATTTTTATAAATGACCTGGATGAGTAAGTGGAGGGATGGGTGAGTAAATTTGCTGATGTCACAAAGGTTGAGGTTGTTGTGGATAGTGTGGAGGGCTGTCAGAAGTTACAGCAGGACATTGTTAGGATGCAAAACTGGGCTGAGAAGTGGCAGATGGAGTTCAACCCAGATAAGTGTGAAGTAGTTCATTTTGGTAGGTCAAATATGATGGCAGAATATAGTATTAATGGTAAGACTCTTGGCAGTGTGGAGGATCAGCGGGATCTTGGGGTTTGAGTCCATAGGACACACAAAGCAGCTGCACAGGTTGACTCTGTGGTTAAGAAGACATACGGTGTATTGGCCTTCATCAATCGTGGAATTGAATTTAGGAGCCAAGAGGTAATGTTGCAGTTATATAGGACCCTGGTCAGACTACACTTGGAGTACTGTGCTCAGTTCTGGTCGCCTCGCTACAGGAAGGATGTGGAAGCCATAGGAAGGGTGCAGAGGAGATTTACAAGGATGTTGCCTGGATTAGGGAGCATGCCTTATGAGAATAGGTTGAGTGAACTCAGCCTTTTCTCCTTATAGTGACGGAGGATGAGAGGTGACCTGATAGAGGTGTATAAGATGATGAGAGGCATTGATCATGTGGATAGTCAGAGGCTTTTTCCCAGGGCTGAAATGTTTGCCACAAGAGGACACAGGTTTAAGGTGATGGGGAGTAGGTACAGAGGAGATGTCAGGGGTAAGTTCTTTTTTACTCTGAGTGTGTGGAATTGGCTGCCGGCAACGGTGGTGGAGGTAGATACGATAGGGTCTTTGAAGAGACTTTTAGATAGGTACATGGAGCTTAGGAAAGTAGAGGGCTAAAGGTAAACCTAGTAATTCTTAAGGTAAGGACATGTTCGGCACAACTCTGTGGGCCAAAGGGCCTGTATTGTGCTGTAAATTTTCTGTGTTTCTATGTTTCTATGCTAAAGCAGTCGTCTGATCAAAGTTTCGCCCCTATTATGTAACGGAGGTTGCATTGTGACCCAAACCAGCTCATAGTCCAACAAGGTCTGAAATCCTTCTGTGTTCAAATCCCTCTATGGCATTAGCATCAACGCTGCAATTCACTGAGTAAATAAAGAGAAGAGGAGCATAAATAGGATATCCTTTACTGAAGGCCGTAGCTTTAAACTAAACCACTAGACACAGGCAATAAATGATCAAACCTTGTGATTTTAAAAAAAACTGTTTAAAATACATTTCATGAATATATTTACATACTCCTCAACCCCTTCTCGTCCCTAAGTGGAAACAGAATATTCTGGAATTCTCAGCAAGTTAGGCAACAACTAGTCACAGAGTGATTGAGCACAGAAACAGGCCCTTCAGCATTCCCCCATTCCATCCCCCGCCCTATCCTGCCCTCTATAACTATTCCAGTTTTCAGCTCTTACTCCATTAGGGACACAGAATGCATTCTGCAAGAGCTAGAGAGCACAGATTTGAGATTGAAAGGGGAAAAGTTTTAATTGAAATTTGAGGGGCAACAGAGGAAGTGGTTGAGGCAGGTACAATAAACAGCATTTAAAAGACTCTTGGTTAGGTACAGTATATGGAGAGAAAGGTTTGGAGGGATATGGGTCAAACGTGCAAATAGAACTGGCTTGGATGAAAATTTTGGTTGGCATAGACCAGTTCGGCCAAAGGACCCACGGCTCTGTGACCATGAATCATCCACTTCATTCCTTGTCTAGATACTTCTTAAATGTTATGTGTTCCTCTGCCTCCTCCAATCACCAATCTGAATCTTTCTAAACTTCCCATGCATTATCTGAAACCTATGCCTTCTGGTTTTAGGCGCCTCTGATGTGTGGACAGCACAAAAGCTCTGTGGAAAGGGAAACTGTATTAATAGTTCATCAGAACTGGGGAAAAAGAGAAATCAAATTAGTTTTAAGTCACAGAGAGGGTAGGGATCAAAGGATAAACCAAAGAGAATATCTCTAATGAGGTCAGCCCAGGAATGTCAACTGGAGAAGCTATAGATCAAGACTTCTGTTCAATTGATTCCCAGTGTCAAATGGACTATTTTATGAGCAATGAATGCAGAACACTTCATTGGAAGAAGTACAAGGGAATCTCTACATCACCTGTCGGGCTTTGTAGGTCCCTGGATGGCAGGGAAGTGTGTGTGAGGGACAATATTTGTTGGAGTTGGGAAAGCAGACCAGGGACTGAACTATACTTTTTTTTTTGGTGTGTGCCTGCGTGCGTGTGAGTCTGTGCATCTATGTCTGCGTGTGCGTCCGTGATATCTTTTTCATGGCTTTTACCAGGCGCGGAGCAAGCAAGAGTCTGTGTGGCGCGTCACTCCTCACACAGACATTTTCGCGGTATTTTTTCCCCTTTTTATTTTACGAGGTCAAGTTGCGATCTCGACACTTAACCCAGCCCAGATGGAAAGCTTACTCGGGAGCGGACACACATAAAAGTTGCTGGTGAACGCAGCAGGCCAGGCAGCATCTCTAGGAAGAGGCGCAGTCGACATTTCAGGCCGAGACCCTTCGTCAGGACCCGACTAGTTTTGAACCCGGGAACCTCCACTCCCGAGTCTGGTGCCTATGTCGTTGCGCCACCAGCCGGCCTGAACTATACTTTTCTTCACCCTGTCTCCTGTCATTCCATTCTTCCCCTATTTCCAGCCCCATTGTATCTGCTCTAATGATAAAATTTTCCACTCAGGTGACTCCTTCCTTTCTGCATCATGGCTTCGGACATTAATCCCCTAATCCTCACCTTCTATCTCAAAAGTTTCCCAATTCAATGGTTAATCAATTGTATTTTCCATCACCTTCAGCCAGATCCCACTGCCAAACACACCCTTCATGCCCTCATTTTCCAGTACGTAGAAGGGACTACACCTTTCACAGTTCCCTGGTCCACTTCAACAAAACAGTTTCTTCCACAACACTTCTGCCATGCAATTTACCCTCCATTTATTTGGAAATTCCCTCATTCCATAGCTCTTTCCTCATGTCCTCACCCTCTAACCATCCTCAGGCAGATACAGATTATCCCATGATAATCCTAGTCTCACCCTGTCAGGGCCAATTCCTTTTATCCTATCCATCTCTCTTCCACCTTTACTACCACTTAAAACTAACTTGTTGTCTCCCTCTTCTGGTTCTGACAAAAAGTCCATGACCTGAAGCATTACCTTTTGCCTGGCTGGCTGAGTGTTTATAACATTTAAATATTTAAGAAAATTCAGCATTTGCATTTCTTTCTTATTTTCAGCATTCTCATCTCTTATTTGTTTCCATTCTCTTTCCTCCAAAAAGATGCTCAATATTGTCCCTCCATGTTGAGGTGCATCTGACCCCTCCACACTCTCTTAGCTGCCAGAGAAGATTCAGGTTGTACATAAGGATTCTTTTGAACTTCTGCAAATGCGCAATAGGAAATACAGTACCTCTCTGAACTGCATCTTACCCTAGTGTGGCAATTGCTCTGCTCAGAGAGAGAGAGAGATAAGCATAAGCCAGGACATCTGAGGCTCGTCACTTCCCTCCAACCAGTCCACCTTCACAGACTGTTACTTCAGGAAGGTTAGTAGTTTAATCAAGGATGTCTATCACCCAGCCATACTATTTTTTCTCTTCTACCTTCTAGGGAAAGATACAAGAGCTTGAAACTCTGACAACCAACTCAAGAACAGGTTCTTCTCCACTGCTATCAGACTCCTGAACCAACCATCTGAACCATCTCTTTCATATTCTCTTCCTGGAGGGTGCTGCCAAGTTCTTGTACCCTCTATTCCAGCTCTTCTGTTATTGTCACATTTGTATTTCCTTCTGCACCGTTTCAGTTTGCACTACTGTCCTTTGGACTGCTCTGTTAATTTGCACTCACCATTGTACTTATTGTTACCACGTATAGTGTTTACTCTGACTTTCACATGAGCAAAGAATTTCACTGCACCTGGGGTATATGACAATAAACTAATTTAATCTGGTCATTAAAACCTTTGTCTTTGTTTGAGCTTTTGGACATCTTTTCTAACATCACCTTGTGTTCTCTATGCAAAATCATGCTTGATGACCTTCCTATAAATTACCTTGGGGCATTTTATTAGATAATGAATCTTTATAATTGTTTATTTAGAATTGTTATCTGTCTACATGGACCAATTTCCTGGAGGGCTGCTGAAGTTGAAATTGCCCATGTGTACTTTTATTTAGCCTCAGGGCTCTTTTTAAAGCAATGTGGCTTTGTGGCCTTGAAAGGTCTTATCCCACTAATCACAATGCTGAATACAAGGAGGGAGCTTCCTTGACCAAGCTCCCCTGCTGTGTTCGCTTGGGGCCCACTCTGTTGCATCTTATCCTCAGTTGAGTGCTCCATTGGAAGTCTGCCTACCAGATTACTGGTAAGGCCCTGAGGTTAGTTCCACGAGCATGCTGACATACAAATAATGTAAGGATAGGGAATATAAAGACCTGCCCTCCCTCAAGCTTTCTCAGCCATTTAATAATTTTACAAGTGATCTAGTTGTAACCTCAACTTCTTAGTCCTCCCTCATAACACAGAAACATAGAAACAAGATGCAGGAGTAGATCATTCGGCCCTTCGAGCCTGCACCGCCATTTATTATGATCATGGCTGATCATCCAACTCAGAACCCTGCACCAGCCTTCCCTTCATACCCCCTGAACCCCGTAGCCACAAGGGCCATATCTAACTCCCTCTTAAATATAGCCAATGAACTGGCCTCAACTGTTTCCTGTGGCAGAGAATTCCACAGATTCACCACTCTCTGTGTGAAGAAGTTTTTCCTAATCTCGGTCCTAAAAGGCTTCCCTTTTATCCTCAAACTGTGATCCCTCGTTCTGGACTTCCCCAACATCGGGAGCAATCTTCCTGCATCTAGCCTGTCCAATCCCTTTAGGATTTTATACGTTTCAATCAGATCCCCCCTCAATCTTCTAAATTCCAACGAGTACAAGCCCAGTTCATCCAGTCTTTCTTCATATGAAAGTCCTGCCATCCCAGGAATCAATCTGGTGAACCTTCTTTGTACTCCCTCTATGGCAAGGATGTCTTTCCTCAGATTAGGGGACCAAAACTGCACACAATACTCCAGGTGTGGTCTCACCAAGGCCTTGTACAACTGCAGTAGTACCTCCCTGCTCCTGTACTCGAATCCTCTCGCTATAAGTGCCAGCATACCATTCGCCTTTTTCACCGCCTGCTGTACCTGCATGCCCACTTTCAATGACTGGTGTATAATGACACCCAGGTCTCGTTGCACCTCCTCTTTTCCTAATCGGCCACCATTCAGATAATAATCTGTTTTCCTATTTTTGCCACCAAAGTGGATAACTTCACATTTATCCACATTAAATTGCATCTGCCATGAATTTGCCCACTCACCCAACCTATCCAAGTCACCCTGCATCCTCTTAGCATCCTCCTGACAGCTAACACTGCCGCCCAGCTTCGTGTCATCCACAAACTTGGAGATGCTGCATTTAATTCCCTCATCCAAGTCATTAATATATATTGTAAACAACTGGGGTCCCAGCACTGAGCCTTGCGGTACCCCACTAGTCACTGCCTGCCATTCTGAAAAGGTCCCGTTTATTCCCACTCTTTGCTTCCTGTCTGCTAACCAATTCTCTATCCACATCAATACCTTACCCCCAATACCGTGTGCTTTAAGTTTGCGCACTAATCTCCTGTGTGGGACCTTGTCAAAAGCTTTTTGAAAATCCAAATATACCACATCCGCTGGTTCTCCCCTATCCACTCTACTAGTTACATCCTCAAAAAATTCTGAGATTTGTCAGACATGATTTTCCTTTCACAAATCCATGCTGACTTTGGTTGATGATAACCTTTCCCCTCCTTGCTTATCTCAAATCTCTTGACTCCTATGGTGAAATATTCAAAGATTCTGCTTCTCCACTCTTTAAAGGAAAGATTTCCGAAGACATGTGATCCTTGATGAGAAAAAAAGTCACATCATCTGTTTGAAGTAACTCATATTTTGAAAAAAGTGGTTACTAACTCTATATTGTACCATAAATAGAAAGACCCTCTCCATCTCCAAACTGCTAAGAGTGACTTTGACCATTAGTGAACACCAGAATCCAGGCTCAAGAATGGTCAAAGACAAAATATTTGGTCTGGTTTCCACAAACATACAAAGGGACTTGAACAAAGTAATAAAGGACGAGTGCTGCTAAAATTGTTTTAAAAGTTAAAGCATTCATTCACACTTAAATGGGTGGTGGGTTGGAGATACATCTCTACCAAAGGAGGTGTAGGGTGCTTCTTCTAGCCTGCAGGTGTACCCTTGGGCAAGGTGTAGCACCTGCTTAGCCCCCCGATCAAGGTCACGTGGTGGATGGTTGTATGAGCAGCTGGTGCGTGTCACAAGTCCAAGTTATACGACCACGGACGCCAGGCAGATAATCTCTGAAGAGTATTGATAATGGCTGGGGTCACCCATCTTGAAAAGGCACCGCCCAGCAGAAGGCATTGCTAAATCACTTCTGTAGAAAAGTGTGCCATGAACAATCGTGGTCATGACCATGTTCACTTACGGCATAGCACATAATGATGATGATGATAGTGACACATTTAAAAACAATTAGTTGTTTTTAAGTAAATTGAGTTAAATAGAAGAGACAATAACTTCTACACAGTGGTGTGTGGGCAGACATTTTCCCCACTAATTTTAATGGAGAAATTGTACAACTTAAATGCTAGAAATCTGAGGAACTCTGTACTAGGTTGTAGGTATCCATGAGGAATCTTCCGGTACAGTGCAAATCCCCTGCAATTTAAGTTGGGCACTTAAAGAGAATGGAATGTGAGCTAAAATCTGCATTCAGAAATCTCAAACATTTAAGCTTAAATTCCTGCTGAAGGGTCTCAGCCCAAAATGTCGACTGTATTCTTTTCCACAGGTGCTGCCTGGCCTGCCGATTTCCTCCAGCATTTTGTGTGTGAAGCTTAAATTGAAGACTATTACAGAGTAGGTTCCTGATAATAGATCTAGGCATCACAAATTACAAATAAGAAGTCATCCATTTAAGGCAGAAGAAAATTGAATTTTTTTTTTCTCTTCGTGGGTCACAAGTCTTTGGAATTGTCGTTCTCAAAGATTGATGGAAGCAGAAATCTTTGTCTATTTTTCAGATAGTCACAAATGGATTCTAAGAAGGAAGGTAGAAAGTAACCAGTGTAAGTGGGAATGTGGAACTGAGATAATAGTCAGATCAGTCATGATATTAGTGTAATGCCCTGGATCACATCGTTACTGTTATGCTGTAAATATTTCATTTAGCAGCTTTGTGAGAGCAGTTTGTTTTGCTTTCAGTTTGTTTGAGTTATCATTGAAGGTAAGGGATAATGTGGAATATGTGCCATCCAATTAGCAGGAAGTTTTCTTGCTGAGGGACAATAAGGTTGGTCTTGAGCTTGTGTTCGGTGGGAGATGAAGAGAGAAGACGCTGGGGAGAACAGGTCAGAGCATACGATCCAGTGGGAGACACGCTTGTTCGAGATGGATTGCGAGCGACGTTCAGAAGGTGGTGTGTGCTTTCATGTTGACCGAGGGCCCAGTGCGTGATTGACAGAGAAGTTCAAGGTGAACTCCAACTTGTGCACATTTAACTGTTTAATTAGAATGGGCCCTTTTCTTTTTGTTATTCTTTACTAACCCTTAGTTAAGTAAAGATTCATCAATATAATTTCTTTAATCATATGCAGTGTGATTTCGTGGCACTAATTTGTAGCAGGGTAACAGGGTAGCAAATTCCACAGTATCCGCACAAGCTGGTGTTTGGGGTTGGACGAGCCCTTTCAATCTCAGGAGGTTGGTGGGACATGAGAGTGTCTTCTCTAGATTTACACAGCCAAGGAGACCAGGGTGTTTCATTAGCAAATGGTGGCAAGTGATCGAGGGTCTGGGGGACCTAATTCCACTCCCAATTAGCATGTTTGCATACGTGTGTGCTTGCAAAGCAGGAAGTCACTACATTTATCATGTCTGTGAAGATCTGGCGTATTATAAAAACAGAATTTTCTAGAAATGCAATTGCATTGTATGCTACTTTTTTCAATATCATGTATTTCAATGAAGTGAAATCCGAAAATTAGCAAATCAGGCATATTTTGCAATACTCTAGAAATTCCACGTGCTGCTTCTGGTCATGAGTCACCTATTGTGCCTTAACCATGGATTGCTTCAGGGGCAGGGAATATACTTCCCACACAGTAATAAACTTGGAGCATTCAGAGAAACTAGACTACATTGTTTGAAGAGTCCTTGTCTTTGAAAACTCTGAAGACATCCCAGCCTTTCCAGCAGAGTACAGGACTGGGGGTCTACTGGATAATTCAGTAACCTGCTCCATCAATGCACTGCACACAACCAGACATCCTCTGATCTCCAGACCACTCACTGGCCTACAGTTGCCAGGACACTTAGGCTCTTGGCTGCCAATCTGATGTAGCCTCTTTCAGCCTTGCAACAGTATTGGACACCAACTTTCTGATCTACCATCACGCAATTGCCCCCACATCTAAACATCCTTCCCATACTGACCCAATGTTGGCCACAGTGCAAAGCTGATGAAAATGGATAATATTGAAAATACTTAGCAGGTCAGGCAGCATCTGTAATGTTTTAGGACTGGAGCTCCTCATCAGAACTGAGAAAAGGCTAAAACAAGTTAGTTCAGTTAGCAAAAATGGTGGGTGGAATAAAAGGGAATTATAGATAAGAATACAGATAAGGGAATATGGACAAGAAGTAATGCATCATTTAAGGGACAGTTAATTTGCTTTGTCTATGCAATGGATTGCTAATACTATAAAGTCCCTGTAACATTGTATAATCTGATCTACTCAGATATGCAGAGCAAACCAGACTATACAAATGAAAGAAAAAGGTAAGACAGGGAATGAAGGCTGAAATGGCCAGTCCTGATACAAAGAGAAAGAAAGGGCAAGTAATCTAAAGCTGGAGAATTCAATATTGCATGATATAAACCGAATCAGAATTAGGTTTAATATCACTGGCTGGGCGGGTTGGGACTTCATTCATTGGAGCACAGAAGAATAAGGGCAGATATAATGGTGTGTAAAATCATGAGACGGAGAAGAGGAGAGCTGTGGTCATTGGAGACTCTATAGTCAGGGGAGCAGACAGGAGATTTTGTGGACGTGAGAAGGACACCCGCATGGTTTGTTGCCTCCTGGGGGCCAGGGTCCAGAATGTCTCTCACCGGGTGCACAACATCCTGGTACGAGAGGGAAAGCAACAGAAGTTGTGATACATGTTGGGACCAATGACATAAGCAGGAAGAGGGTTGAGGCCCTGAAGTGTGAGTTTCGGGAACTAGGCACAAGGCTGAAGAACAGGACCTCAAGGGTGGCGTTCTCAGGATTGCTGCCAGTGCTACGTGACAGTGATGGTAAGAATTGGAGGAGATGGCAGTTGAATGCGTGGCTGAGGAGTTGACGCAGGGAGGAGGGTTTTAGATTTTTGGATCATTGGGATCTCTTCTGGGGAAGGTGGGACCTGTACAGATTGGATGGGTTGCACCTGAACTTGAGGGGGAGCAATATCCTTGCAGGTAGGTTTGCTAGCATGGTTCGGGAGGGTTTAAACTAATTTGCGAGGGGGATGGAACCCAGAGCGATAGAGCAGTGAAAGAAGTGCATGGAGTAAGGTCAGATCTAACATATAGAGAGGCTTTGAGGAAAGAGAAGCAGAATAAATGGTGTAAAGACGGTAAGATAGAAGGGCTGAAGTGTGTGTACCTCAATGCAAGAAGTATCAGGAACAAAGGTGATGAACTGAGAGCTTGGATGCATACATGGAATTATGATGTAGTGGCCATTTCAGAGACTTGGCTGGCAGCAGAGCAGGAATGGATTCTCAATATTCCTGGATTTCAGTGCTTTAAAAGGGATAGGGAGGGCGGAAAAAGGGGAGGAAGGGTGGCATTACTGGTCAGGGATACTATTACAGCTACAGAAAGGGTGGGTAATGTAGCAGGATCCTCTTTTGAGTCAATATGGGTGGAAGTCAGGAACAGGAAGGGAGCAGTTACTCAGCTGGGGGTATTCTATAGGCCCCCTGGTAGCAGCAGAGATACAGAGGAGCAGATTGGGAGGCAGATTTTGGAAAGGTGCAAAAATAACAGGGTTGTTATCATGGGTGACTTTAACTTCCCTAATATTGATTGGCACCTGATTAGTTCCAAGGCTTTAGATGGGGCAGAGTTTGTTAAGTGTGTCCAGGATGGATTCCTGTCACAGTATGTGAACAGGCCGACCAGGGGTAATGCCATACTAGATCTAATACTAGGTAATAAACCGGGTCAGGTCACAGATCTCTCAGTGGGTGAGCATCTGGGGGACAGTGACCACCACTCCCTGGCCTTTAGCATTATCATGGAAAAGGATAGTATCAGAGAGGACAGGAAAATTGTTAATTGGGGAAGGGCAAATTATGAGGCTATAAGGCTATAAGGCTAGAACTTGCGGGTGTGAATTGGGATGATGTTTTAGCAGGGAAATGTACTATGGACATGTGGTCAATGTTTAAAGATCTCTTGCAGGATGTTAGGGATAAATTTGTCCCAGTGAGGAAGATAAAGAATGGCAGGGTGAAGGAACCATGGGTGACAAGTGAGGTGGAAAATCTAGTCAGGTGGAAGAAGGCAGCATATATGAGGTTTAGGAAGCAAGGATCAGATGAGTCTATTGAGGAATATAAGGAAGCAAGAAAAGAGCTTAAGAAGGGGCTGAGAAGAGCAAGAAGGGGGCATGAGAAGGCCTTGGCAAGTAGGATAAAGGAAAAGCCCAAGGCATTATTCAATTATGTGAAGAACAAAAGGATGACAGGAGTGAAGGTAGGACCGATTAGAGATAAAGGTGGGAAGATGTGCCTGGAGGCTGTGGAAGTGAGCGAGGTCCTCAATGAATACTTCTGTTCGGTATTCACCAATGAGAGGGAACTTGGTGATGGTGAGGACAATATGAGTGAGGTTGATGTTCTGGAGCATGTTGATATTAAGGGAGATGAGGTGTTGGAGTTGTTAAAATACATTAAGACGGATAACTCCCTGGGGCCTGATGAAATATTCCCCAGGCTGCTCCACGAGGTGAGGGAAGAGATTGCTGAGCCTCTGGCTAGGATCCTTATGTCCTCATTGTCCACGGGAATGGTACCGGAGGATTGGAGGGAGGCGAATGTTGTCCCCTTGTTCAAAAAAAGTAGTAGGGATAGTCCGGGTAATTATAGACCAGTGAGCCTTATGTCTGTGGTGGGAAAGCTATTGGAAAAGATTCTTGGAGATAGCATCTCTGGGCATTTAGAGGATCATGGTCTGACCTGGGACAGTAAGCATGGCTTTGTGAAGGGCAGATCGTGGCCAACAAGCCTGATAGAGTTCTTTGAGGAGGTGACCAGGCATATAGATGAGGGTAGTGCAGTGGATGTGATCTATATGGATTTTAGTAAGGCATTTGACAAGATTCCACATGGTAGGCTTATTCAGACAGTTAGAAGGCATGGGATCCAGGGAAGTTTGGTCAGGTAGATTCAGAATTGGCTTGCCTGCAGAAGGCAGAGGGTGGTGGTGGAGGAAGTACATTCAGATTGGAGGATTGTGACTAGTGGTGTCCCACAAGGATCTGTTCTGGGACCTCTACTTTTCGTGATTTTTATTAACGACCTGGATGTGGGGGTAGAAGGGTGGGTTGGCAAGTTTGCAGATGACACAAAGGTTGGTGGTGTTGTAGATAGTGTAGAGGATTGTCAAGGATTGCAGAGAGACATTGATAGGATGCAGAGGTGGGCTGAGAAGTGGCAGATGGAGTTCAACCCGGAGAAGTGTGAGGTGGTACACTTTGGAAGGACAAACTCCAAGGCAGAGTACAAAGTAAATGGCAGGATACTTGGTAGTGTGGAGGAGCAGAGGGATCTGGGGGTACATGTCCACAGATCCCTGAAAGTTGCCTCACAGGTGGATAGGATAGTTAAGAAAGCTTATGGGGTGTTAGCTTTCCTATGTCGAGGGATAGAGTTTAAGAGTCGCGATGTAATGATGCAGCTCTATAAAACTCTGGTTAGGCCACACTTGGAGTACTGTGTCCATTTCTGGTTGCCTCACTATAGGAAGGATGTGGAAGCATTGGAAAGGATACAGAGGAGATCTACCAGGATGCTGCCTGGTTTAGAGAGTATGCATTATGATCAGAGGTTAAGGGAGCTAGGGCTTTACTCTTTGGAGAGAAGAAGGATGAGAGGAGACATGATAGAGGTGTGCAAGATAATAAGAGGAATAGATAGAGTGGATAGCCAGTGCCTCTTCCCCAGGGCACCTCTGCTCAATACAAGAGGACATGGCTTTAAGGTAAGGGGTGGGAAGTTCAAGGGGGATATTAGAGAAAGGTCTTTTACCCAGAGAGTGGTTGGTGCGTGGAATGCACTGCCTGAGTCAGTGGTGGAGGCAGATACACTCGTGAAGTTTAAAAGACTACTAGACAGGTATATGGAGGAATTTAAGGTGGGAGCTTATATGGGAGGCAGGATTTGAGGGTCGGCACAACATTGTGGGCCGAAGGGCCTGTACTGTGCTGTACTGTTCTATGAGGGGCATAGGTAAGTGAATAACAATCTTTTTCCCAGGGTTCAGGAATCAAGAGCTGGATGACATGAGTTTAAGATGAGAGGGGAAAGATTTAGTAGGAATCTGAAGGGGAACCTTTTCACCTAGAGGATGGTCAGCAAATAGAATGAGCTGATAAAGAGTGGTTGAGGCAGGTACACTAACAACTTTAAAAGGATCTTGGCAGTTGCATGGATACGAAAAGTCTAGAAGGATATGGGCCAAACATCAGCAAATATGTCCAGCAGATGTGAACAACACACACAGAAAATGCTGGAGGAACTCAGCAGGCCAAGCAGCATCTATGGAAAAAGCACAATCACCATTTTAGGCCGAAACCCCTCAGCAGTTCTGAGGAAAAAAAGCTGATGAGTAGATTTAAAAGTTGGGGGAAGGGGAGAGAGAGACAGCAGGTGATAGGTGAAACCTGGAGCGGGGGAGGGGTGAAGCAAAGAGTGAGGAAGTTGATTGGTGAAAGAAACAGAAGGCCATGGAGAAAGAAAAAGATGTGGGGGTGGAGGAAAGAGCACCAGAGGGAGGCGATGGATGAGCAAGGAGATAACATGAGAGGGGGAAACAGGGATGGGAAATGGTGAAGGATGAAAGAAGCATTACTGGAAGTTTGAGAAATTGATGTTCATGTTCATGCTTTTTAAAAAAGGAGGGAGAGAGAAATGGGGGAATTATAGACCGGTTAGCCTAACATCGATGGTGGGGAAAATGCTAGAGTCAATTAGCAAAGATGTGATAACAGCACATTTGGAAAGCAGTGAAATCATCGGACAAAGTCAGCATGGATTTGTGAAAGGAAAATCATATCTGACGAATCTCATAGAATTTTTTGAGGATGTAACTAGTAGAGTGGATAGGGGAGAACCGGTGGATGTGGTATATTTGGATTTTCAAAAGGTTCTTGACAAGGTCCCACACAGGAGTTTAGTGTGCAAACTTAGAGCACACGGTATTGGGGGTATGGTATTGATGTGGATAGAGAATTGGTTGGCAGACAGGAAGCAAAGGGTGGGAATAAACGAGACCTTCTTAGAATGGCAGGCGGTGACTAGTGGGGTACCTCAAGGCTCAGTGCTGGAACCCCAGTTGCTTACAATATATATTAATGACTTAGACAAGGGAATTAAATGCAGCATCTCCATTCTTGCGGATGACACAAAGCTAGGCGGCAGTGTTAGCTGTGAAGACTTAATGTGGATAAATGTGAGTTTATCCACTTTGGTGGCAAGAAGGAATGGTGGCTGATTAGGAAAAGGGGAGGTGCAACGAGACCTGGGTGTCATTGTACATCAGTCATTGAAAGTGGGCATGCAGGTACAGCAGGCGGTGAAAAAGGCGAATGGTATGCTGGCATTCATAGCAATAGGATTCGAGTACAGGAGCAGGGAGGTACTACTGCAGTTGTACAAGGCCTTGGTGAGACCACACCTAGAGTATTGTGTGCAGTTTTGGTCCCCTAATCTGAGGAAAGACATTCTTGCCATAGAGGGAGTACAAAGAAGGTTCACCAGATTAATTCCTGGGGTGGCAGGACTTTCATATGATGAAAGACTGGATGAACTAGGCTTATATTCGTTGGAATTTAGAAGATTGAGGGGGGATCTGATTGAAACGTATAAAATCCTAAAGGGATTGGACAGGCTAGATGCAGGAAGATTGTTCCCGATGTTGGGGAAGTCCAGAACGAGGGGTCACAGCTTAAGGATAAAGGGGAAGCCTTTTAGGACCGAGATTAGGAAAAACTTCTTCACACAGAGAGTGGTGAATCTGTGGAATTCTCTGCCACAGGAAACAGTTGAGGCCAGTTCATTGGCTATATTTAAGAGGGAGTTAGATATGGCCCTTGTGGCTAAAGGAATCAGGGGTATGGAGAGAAAGCAGGTACAGGGTTCTGAGTTGGATGATCAGCCATGATCATTCGGAGTGGCAGTACAGGCTCGAAGGGCTGAATGGCTTACTCCTGCACCTATTTTCTATGTTTCTATGTTATCAGGCTGGAGGCTTCCCAAATGGAATATAAGGTGCTGTTCCTCCAATCTAAATGTGGCCTTATCACAACAGTGGAGGAAGGCATGGATGGACATATCGAAATGGGAATGGCAAGTGGAATTAAAATGAGTGGCTACTGGGAGATCCCATTTATTCTGGTGGGCAGAGTGTAGATACTCAGTGAGCAGTCTCCCAATCTATGTCGGGTCTCATCGATATATCAGGAGGCCACACCAGGAGCACCGAACACAGTATATGACTCCAACAGACTCACCGGTGCAGTATCACCTCACCTGGAAGGACTGTTTGGAGCCCTGAATGGTAGTGAGGGAGGAGGTGTAGGGGCAGGTGTAGTACTTGTTCTGCATGCAAGGATAAGTGCCAGGATGGATATCAGTGGGGAAGGACGAATGGAGAGAGGACTTGCGTAGGGAGTGATCCCTGTGGAAAGCAGAAAGTGGGGGGAGGGAAAAATGTGATTGGTGGTGGGGTCCAGTTTGAGGTGGCAGAAGTTTCGGAGAATTACGTGCTGGAGCACGGAGGCTGCTGGGGTGGTAGATAAGGATAAGAGGAACACTATGCCTAGTAGGGTGGCAGGAGGATGGGGTAAGAGCAGACGGTCGTGAGGTGGAAGGATGCAGTTGAGGGCAGCATTGATAGTGGAGGAAGGGAAGCCCCCTTCTTTGAAAAAGAAGGACATCTCCTTCATTCTTGAATGAAAAGCCTCATCCTGAGAACAGATGCGGTGGAGATGGAGGAATTGAGAGAAGAGGATGGCATTTTTACAAGTATCAGGGTGGAACGAGTTATAGTCCAGGTAGCTGTGAGGGCCCATTGGCTTATAATGACATTGGTGGATAAGCTGTCTCCGGAGATAGAGACAGGGAAGGGAAGTGTAGGAAATGGACCAGGTGAATTTTTTTAGATTATGAGAACACTCAGTCCTCTTTTATTGTCATTTAGAAATGCATCCATGCATTAAGAAATGATACAATGTTTCTCCGGATTGATATCACAGAAAACAAGACAGACCAAAGACTAACACTGACAAAACCACATAATTATAACATATAGTTACAGCTGTGCAAAGCAATACCATAATTTGATAAAGAACAGTTCATATGCACAGTAAAAAAAGTCTCAAAGTCCCGAGTCGATCGACTCCTGAGTCCCCGATAGCAGGCGGCAAAAGGGAGAAACTCCCAGCCATAAACCTCCAGGCACCGTCAACTTGCCGATACCTTGGAAGCAGCCGACCACAGCCGACCCTGAGTCCATCCGTCCGAAAACTCTGAGCTTCCGAGCAGCCTCTCCGATACAGCCTCCCAAGCGCCATCCTCTGCCGAGCACCTTCAACCTCTCCCCGGCCACTGAAGCACACAAGGCCGAGGATTTCGAGGCCTTCAGCTCCAGAGATTCCGGTTACCACACAGTAGCAGCGGTAGCAAAGCAGACATTTCAGAAGCTTTCCAGATGTTCTGCTGTGCTCTCACGTCTGTCTCCATCAAATCAGGATTGTGCACGGTCCCCTACTTGACAAATAACAGATATTCATCACTGAAGTGGCCGCACGCGCTGTCATCACGCTGCCATCTTCTCCCCCCTCCTGAGAGGAACTTGAGGGCAGGATGGAAGTTGGAGGCAAAGTGGATGAAATTGATGAGTGCAGCACGGGTGCAGGAAGCAGCGCCAATGCAGCCATCCATGTAGCGTAGAAAATGTGCAGGACGGTCACCAGTGTAGGCTTGGAACATAGACTGTTCCACATAGATGACAAACAGGCAGGCATAGCTGGGACCCATGCGAGTGCCCATGGTTACAACAAATGTGAATCCTGGTTGGAATGGACCAATTGGGCCAAAGGGCCTGTTTCTCTGTTGTAAGAATCTATGACTCTATGACTCCAAGTATGATTGCAATGTTCTGATGTTACTTTAGATCAGATCCTCACTTCCACACCATCTTCCTCCCCTTGCTTGACATTCTCTCATAGATCTCCTTTCTGACAACTATTTATCAAGAATAAATTAGAAAAAGGCAGCATCTATGGAGAAAGAAACAGAGTAACTGCTTCAAGTCAATGAAGCCATGTTAGAAAACAAGAATTTTCTGTGAGCTTCTGAAGCAGAAGTTTAACTCAACACAAGGCTGAGAAAAAGTTGTGCAAATGTTCTAATGTTGAGTCACTGACCTAAAATGTTAACTCTCTCTCTCTCTGAAACCTGAAATGTTACTTTCTCCACAGATGCTGCCTGATCTGCCCAATATCATCAGAATTTTTGTTGTTATTTTAGATTTCCTACACTCACAGTTTTACTTTTCAAAAATTTACCGAGCTCAGTCTTAAAATTTCAAGTGTTGATATTGAGAGAATTTTAAGGAGAAATTCAAAATCTTACTACCCTTTGTATATAAAAAAAGTACTTTTTGATTTGAATCTAATGTAATCTACATTCAGTGGCCACTTTATTAGGTACACCTACACACCTGCTTGTTAATAGAAATATCTAATCAGCCAATCCAGGTGGCAGCACCTCAATGCATAAATACATGCAGATATGGTCAAGAGGTTCATTTGTTGTTCAGACCAAACAACAGAATAGGGAAGAAATGTTACCTAAGTAACGGTGACTGTGGAATGTCTGTTGGTGCCAGATGGGGTATTTTGGGTATCTCAGAACCTGCTGGTCTCCCCTTGGATTTTCATGCACAGCAGTCTCCAGAGTTTATAGAGAGTGGTGCAAAAAAACAAGCAAAAAAATCCAGTCAATGAGTGATAGTTCTGTGGCCAGAAATGCCTTGTTAATGAGAAAGGTTAGAGGAGGATGGCCAGACTGGCTTAAGCTGACAGGGAGAAGACAGTAATTCAGATTAGCCATGTGTTATAACAGTGGTGTGCAGAAGAGCATCTCTGAACACACAACACATTTATCCTTGAAGTGAATGGGCTACAACTTCAGAAGACCATGAACATACAATCAGTGGTATAGGAGGTACTCAACTGATTTTCACTTTTATTTTCTATTTTAATTTAAAAAATTCACTACATGATCAATATTCAAATTGTGGAGCAAAAGTGTGTAGCCAGCTCTCTTAACTAGAAAGGCAAAATATATACATTACTCTTCAGAATGCTGGGCAAGGTGAATTCCCGCATTACTGTAAGCATTGTCAATCTTTCATTCCCATGGATGGTCGCTTCCCAGGGTGAATTACGTCACCTCAGAATGACTGTCATAGAAACCAGATTTTCTAGTCTGTTGGCGAAATAGCTGGTACCATCGCCTGTTTTTGGGTTTTGAGCCCATAACTCTGTCTGGACTGGGATAGGGTGGGACTTGGCAGTAATAATCCCACGTTGAATATCTTGTTAATGACAGCTACAGCCAATGTATCAGTCATGGCTGACTGCTGGAACCTGTGCTGTCCTTGGCACCAATGCTGCTTATTTAACTGAAAGTGTGATGCATACTCAGAGAGTACAGAATTCATACATATCATTGGGAGGAAAATTAACCAATCGGCAAAAATAAATGTTGGAGATTAAGAGCAAAGGGAGAAAACAAACTGAAACAAGATTCCCGGATGGTATGCAACACACACAAAATGCTGGAGAAACTCAGCAGGCTAGGTAGCAAGTATGGAAAAGAGTGAACAGTTGACGTTTTGGGGAAAAACACTTCATCAAGACTGGAAAAATGATGAGTTTAGTGTAAGAAGGTGGGGGTAGGGGAGGAAGAAGTAAGGTGGTCAGTGATAGGTGTAACTGGGAGAAGGGGAGGCATGAACTAAAGAGCTGGGAAGTTGATTGGTGAAAGAAATAAAGGGATGGAGAAAGACGAATCTGATAGGGGTAGAAGACCATGGAAGAAAGGAATGGGAAGGGGCACCAGAGAGAAGTGATGGCCAGATAAGGAGACAAGGTGAGATTTTGGGAAATGGGAATGGGGAATGTTGAAGGGGGTGGGGGGCAATTACTGGAAGTTCAAGAAATCGATATTTATGCCATCAGGTTGGAGGCTACCCAGATGGAATATAGGATGTTGCTCCTCCAATCTGAATGTGGCCTCATTGGGGCGGAAGAGGAGGCCATGGATTGACATGTTGGAATGGGAATGGGAAGTAGAATTGAAATGGGTGGCCACCGGGAGATCTTGCTTTTTCTGGCAGACAGAGCATAGGTGCATGGCAAAGTGATCTCCAAATCTACGTCGGGTCTCACTGATATACAGGAAGCCAAACCAGGAGCACTGGATACAATAGATGAAACCCAACAGACTCACAGGTGAAGTGTCGACTCACCTGGAAGGACTGTTTGAGGCTCTGAATGGTAGTAAGGGGGAGGTGTAGGGGCAGGCATGGCACTTATTTCGCATGCAAGGAGAAGTACCAGGAGGGAGATCAGTGGAAAGGGACAAGTAGACAAGGGGTTATGTAGGGAGTGATCCTTGTAGAAAGAGGAAAGTGGGCAGGGAGAGGAAACGATGTGCTTGGTGGAGGGATCTTACTGTAGATGGCAGAAGTTATGGAGAACTATGTGCTGAACGCGAAGGCTAGTGAGGTGGTAGGTGAGGTGGAGTGGTGGGAGGATGGGGTGAGGGCAGACATGCATGAAATGGAAGAGGTGTGAGTGAGGGCATCGCTGATGTTGGGGGAAGGAAAGCCCCTATCTTTGAAGAAGGAGAGCATCTCATTAGTTCTGGAATGAAATGCTTCATCCTGAGACCAGATGCAGCGGAGATAGAGGAACTGAGAGAAGCACCTGCAGATTTTCTCATGTTTGTGATTCCCAGATGGTATGTTGCCCCCTGGGTTCCAGGGTCTGGGACATCTTGGATTGAGTCCTCAGCATTCTCAAGTGGGAGCGTAAGCAGCCAGAGGTCATGGTCCATGTAGATACCAGTGACACACAGTAGGAAGGAAGAGTGATGTGGTTCTGCAAAGGGAATTCAGGAAGTTAGGTGTTAAATTAAAGGACAGGACCTCTAGGGTGGTGATTTCAGGATTGCTACCTGTGTCATGTGCTAGTAAGGCCAGAAATAGGAAGATCATACAGTTTAACATGTGGTTGAGTTCCAGATGGGTGACGTGGTGGTATTTGTGCAGGGGAGGGGTTGGGGATTTTGTCTCCGATGTTCTTGTTGGTTTTACTGTGTGGGCGATCTGTTGGTTTTTATGTATTAGAGAGGGGCTTTGGGGTTTGGTGCTGTAGAGCTGTTCTGTTTTGTGGGAGAGGAGTTTGGGCCTTTACTGTTGTTGTCACTGTTTTTTTACGAAGGACGGGGTTAAGGGCTTGGGTTTTTGATGTTCTGTCTGCTGTTTTCTGGGTGGGCGATCTGTTGGTTTTTGTGTGAGGGAGGAGGTTGGAGGTTTGGAGATTGGTGTTCCAGCTGCCATTTTTCATGTGGGTGATCTATTAGTTTTTTTTTTGCGAAGGAGGGATTGGGGTATTCGGGTTTGGTAAGTTTTCCTTTTCGTGTGGGGGGAGGGTGTTGGTTGGGTTTGATGTATTTTCTTTCAACGAATCCCATGGTTCTTCTGTATTTCATAGCTACCTGGAGAAGGCAAATATCAAAGGTGTATTGTACATGCATACTTTAACAATAAAATGAAACTATGAATCTACCCATAGCTAAGGAGTTGGTGTAGGAGGGGAGGCATCAGATTTTTAGATCACTGGCCTCTTTTCCAGAGAAGTTGAGACCTGTACAGCAGAGACAGTTTGCACCTGAACTGGAAGGGTCTAATATCTTAGCAGGAAGGTTTGTTAGTGCTCCGGGGGTGGGGGGCAGTTGTTTAAACTAGTGTCGCAGGGGGAAGGGAACCAGAGTGTCAAAACAGATGGTGGAGTGGTTGTGGAAACATGTTATTAAGACCTCAGAGAAAGTCAGGAAATCAAAAGGTTGAGCATGGTGCGACTAATGTCTTGTATGCATATACTTCAATGCAAGAAGTATTGTTAGAAAGGCAGGTGAACTCAGGGCATGGATCAGCACCTGGAATTAGGATATTGTAGCCATTAGTGAGACTTGGTTGCAGGAGGGGCAGGACTGGAAGCTCAATATTCTAGAGTTCCATTGTTTTAGATGTGATAGTGTTGGGGGGGTGGAATAAAGGGGGAGGGGTGGTGTTACTAGTCAGAAAAAACACAGCAGTGCTCAGTCAGGACAGACTGGAGAACTCATCTAGTGAGGCTTTATGGGTGGAACTGAGAAATAAGAAAGGTATGACCACATTAATGGGTCTATATTACAGACCACTCAACAGTCCATGGGATTTAGCATCATGCTCTGGTCCGTGAAGGCCGCATTCCCGTTCACGGTCCGGTCCGTGGACTCAGGACTCCGGGTCTTCCAGCTATCCCTTGTTTGAGTTAATCATTGGTACCTGATTCCCATCTTTGGGCTTGCAATATAGTAGCCTTGGGATTGAGTGTGGGTGGCTGGTTTGTCTTGTCAGTCCCCCTTGGAGCAACCTGCTGATGAAACCATTTGTGATCTTTAGGCCTGGTTGGAGGACCACTGCTTCATGGAGCCTTGTAGCCATGTCCTGTCCTTGCCTGATTCCGGTTCCGAGCCTGAGGAAAGACCCAGGTTCTGGGTCCTTGTCCAGTCTTCGGCTCAGAGTCCAAGCCTTGTCTCCTAGTCCATGGTTCCTAGTCCTGGTCCTGCTTTCCCTAGCCCAAGTCTGTGTTCTTGTCCCTGCTCCTTGCCTAAATCTTGTCACGTGCCTACTCTAGTCAAGTCCTGTTCCTTGTATTTCAGTGTCTGTGTCTTGCTTTTGGGTCTGCTACCAGCACCCCCCCCCCCCGTGACATTTAGAGGAACATATTTGTAGAGAGATCACAGACTGCTGCAAGAAACATAAGTTTTTTTTATTTAGTAGGTGAGTTTTTCAAGGAGGTTACCAGGGAAATTGATAAAGGCAAGGCATTTGACAAGGTCAGCAAGGTTCAGTCACTTGGCACTCAAGATGGGATAATAAATTCAGTTAGACATTGGCTTCATGGAAAAGCCAGAGAGTGATGGTAGGTGGTTGACTCTCTGACTGGGGGCCTGTGGCCGCAGAGATCGGTGCTGGGTCCATTGTTGTTTGTCACCTATAGCAAATTTGCAGGTAACACCAAGATTGGAGGTGTGGTGGACTGTGAGGAAAACTATCAGAGCTTGCAGTGGGATCTGGACCAGCTGGAAAAACGGGATAATAAAAGGCAGATGGGATTTAATGCAGACAAGTGTGAGGTGTTGCACTTTTGTAGGACCAACCAGGGTAAGTCTTACACAGTGATTAGTAGAGCTGAGGAGTGTGGTAGAACAAAGGGATATGGGAATACAGGTCCATACATAATTTATTGAATGTGCATCACTGAAGGATAGGGTCATAAAGAAAGCTTTTGGTATATTGGCCTTTATAAATAAAAATATTGAGTATGGGAGATGGGATGTTATGTTGAAGTTGTATAAGTCATATAATGTTGGGAAGTGTATGGTCATGCAATTTGGTAGAAGAAATGAAAGGCTAGACTATTTTCTAAAAGAAGAGAAAATTCAAAAATCTGAGGTGCAAAGGAAACTGAGAGTGCTTATGCAGAATTCTCAAAAGGTTAGTTTGCAAGTTGATGAGGGGGGATCTCATTGAAATCCTTGGAATATTGAAAGGCCTAGACAGAGTAGATGTGGAAAGGATGTTTCCCATGGTGGGAGAGTCTAGGACAAGAGGGCACAGCTTCAGGATAGAAGGGCACCCTTTCAAAACAGAGATGCAGAGAAATTTCTTTAGTCAGAGGGTGGTGAATTTGTGGAATTTATTGCCACATGCAGCTGTGGAGGCCAGGTTGTTGGGTGTATTTAAGATAAATATTGATAGGTTCTTGATTGGACATGGCATCAAAGGTTACGGGGAGAAGGCCGGGAAGTGGGGTTGAGGAGGAGATAGAAAAAAGGATCAGCCATGATTAAATGGCAGATCAGACTCGATGGGCCAAATAACCCAATTCTGCTCCTATGTCTTATGGTCTAAGTTGAGTTGGTGGTAATGAAGGCAAATACTATCTTAGCATTCATTTCAGGAGGACAAGAATATAAAATCAAGGTTGTAATATTGAGGCTTTACAAAGCACTGGTGAGGCCTCACTTGGAGTATTGTAAGTTGTTACAGGTCTCTTATCTAACAAAGGATATGCTGGCATTGGAGAGGGTTCAAAGGAGGTTCACGAAAATGATTCTGGGATTGAAAGGCTTGTCATATGGAGAGTGTTTGATGGCTCTGGGTGTGTTTTCACTATAATTCAGAAGAATGAGGGGTGACCTCATCGAAATCTATCAAATTTTGAAAGGCCTTAATAGAGTGGATGTGGATAGGATGATTCCTATGGTGGGGGGAGTCTAGGACCAAAGGAGACAGCCTCAAAATAGAGGGTGTCCTTTTAGGATGGAGATGAGGAGGGATTTCTTTAGCCAGAGAGTGGTGAAATTGTGGAATTTTTTGCCACAGTCAATAGGAAGGCCAAGTCATTTGGTTTATTTAATGCAGAGGTTGATACATTCTTGATTAGTAAGGGCATAAAGGGATATAGGGCTGAGAGGAAATATGGATCAGCCACGATGAGATAGCAGAGCAGACTCAATAGGCTAAATGGTCTAATTCTGCTCCCATATCTTATGGGCTAAGGTATTGATGGAACCTAATTTGGAACATTATGTGCAGTTTTCATAACCTACCTACAGGAAAGATGCAAATAAAGTTTAAAGAGTACAGAGAAAATTTACAAGGCTGTTGTTGGGACTGGAGGATCTGAGTTACAAGGAAAGATTGAACAGGCTGGAACTTCATTCCTTGGAACGTAGAAGATTTACAAGATATTTGATTATGGATTGTGTACCAAATTATGATGGATATAGATAGGATAAGTGCAAGTAGGCTTTTTCCACTGAGGTTGGGTGGGGCTACAATCAGAGGATATTGATGAAGGGTGAAAGGTGAAAAGTTTAAAGGAAACTCTTTTTCATTCAGTGTTGTGAGTGCGTGGTTGAGTTGCCAGCACAAGTGGTGCATGTGAGCTTGATTTTAATATTTAAGAGAAGTTTGGATAGGTACGTGGAGAGTAGAGGTATGGATTGCCATGGTCCAGGTGCAAGTCGATGGGACAAGGCATGTTAAATGGCTTGGCATGAACTAGATGGGCTGATGGGCCTGTTTCTGTGCTGTACTCCTCTATGACTATAACTCTGAAATATCATTTACTGCTATATCATCTCTGCTGATCTGCTTTTGGGTCACGCCTCCTCTACATTTCCTGACACAACTGACTATGGACACACTATATATATCAACAACACTGGTAAGCTAGGTAATGATTTTCTTGCTGGCTGCTGACATCTTCTGCTGGGTGGGAATGGGGACTTGCTATGTGCCTTCTCTGCCCACCACCCACTCAACCTGCAAAAATTGGGGGCTGGGTCAAACCGAACAGTGCCAGGAGTACTGAACAGACTCCCTCTCTCACTCACTGGCAGCCATTCTTCCCAAGCCTACTTGTTCTACAGTCACAAATATTTTCTTGTTAATTTCTGAATGACAACTTGTTGGGTTACAAGCGGTTTTCAAGAATTGAACCCTGTCATAACCTGGGAGGATCTGTATTGACTGATATGCTTTGGAAACTTCTAGGTATTTTCTCCTGACAACACTTTATGGGTTGCAAGGGACCTGATCTCATCAACAGCACACTGCTCATTTTTGGTGTGTGTGAGTCCTTGAGTACTGTAATCCAACCAAGAACCTGTCATAATCGCATCCTACTCCAGAATTTCTCTGTATGGAGCTTGAAAAAAAAGTGTTTTGTGATCGAATTCTAGGCAGGCCTTCTCTGAACTGAAAGATTTATCACTAAAGTAAAGCCAAGGCTTTGCAGAAAACACAAAAGTTCTTATAAAACATGACATGAATATTTGTCCAGAATCCCCATGGCCATATTTAATAGAAGATTGAGCCAATTTACTTTGAACTTTGAGGATTGAGGACAGGTAGCGAAGTGGGTAAATGGGCGTTTCTCTGCTTGACAGTCATTGGTGAGTGGAGTGCCACAGGGGTCAGTGCTAGGCCTGCAACTGTTCACAATATACATTAACAATTTGGAAGAGGGGTCTGAGTGTAGCATATCTGAGTTTGCTGAAGACACTAAATTGTGTGTAAAAGCAAATTGTGCAGAGGATGCGGAGAGTCTGAAGAGAGATATAATTTAGATAGGTTAGGTGAGTGTGCAAGGATCTGGCAGATGGGGTTGAATGTTGGTAAATGTGAGGTCATTCACTTTGGAAGGAAAAATAGAAGAACAGATTCTTATTTAAATGTTGAAATATTGAAGCATGTTGTTGTGTAGAGAGATATGTGCATGGATTGTAAAAGATTGTCTTGGCAGGTGCAAAACCTTATCAAGAAGGCAAATCAAATGTCAGTCTTCAGTCTTCATTGCTAAGGGGATTGGATGTAAGAGCAGGGAGGTTATGCAACAACTGACAGGGTACCAGCGGGGACCTGGAGTATTGCGTGCAGTTCTGGTCTTCTTACTTGAGGAAAGGTATACTGGCTTTGGAGGCCATGCAGAGGAAGTTCACTACGTTGATTCCAGAGACAAGGGAGTTAGCTTATGAGGAGAGATTAGGTCACCTGTGACTATACTCACTGGAATTCAGAAGAATAAAAAGGATTTTATAGATACGGTACATACACAATAATGAAATGGGTAGATAAATCAGGGAAAGAAAGTTGTTTCTATTGGTAAGTAGTAATAATATCATAAGACCATAAGGCTATAAGATATAGGAGCAGAATTAGGCCATTTGGCCCATCTAGTCTGCTCTGCCATTTCATCATGGCTGATTCAATTTTCCTCTCAGTCTCATCGCCTGGTTCTCCATGTATCCCTTCATGCTCTGACCAATCAATTATACTCTTGTATATTTAATTATATGTTGTATATGTACTTTACGTTAACTTGTGCATCTGCAGGATACTTTTTGTATTTGTTAATATTGTGCGAATATCATTTGATGTGCTATATGTAATACATGTATTGTGTTTTGCAACGTGGTTGTAGGGGAACATTGTTTCATTTAGCTGTATACATGTGTACAGTTGAATAACAATAAACTAGAACCAGGGGACATAGACTCAAGTTTTGGGGGAATAATTTAGGATGGAGATAAGGAGAAACTGCTTTTCCCATAGAGTAGTGAGTCTGTGGAATTCTCTACTCAGGGAAGCAGTAGTGTCTGCCTCATTAAGTTTAGTTAAGACATAGTTACATACTTGCAGAACAGGGGAATTAAGGGTTATGGGGAAAATGCAGGTAAGTGGAGCCAAGTACGTAGCCAGATCAGCCATAACCATACTGAATTGTGGAGAGGGCTCAATGGGCCAGGTTGCCTCATTTCTAATGTAATCAATCTATAATATTCTGACTAAACATCTTGAGCAATAGTCACAGTGTTTCAGTTAGTGTGAGAACCAGTTGCTCTAGTTTAAGTCATTCTGATTAAACAGAAGTTAGATGTTAACTATAGGTTCACAGCAGGGTTAGTGACCAGTGCACAAGAGCAGTACAGTATGGAATAACTACTAAGGAGGAACATAACATGCTTGAATTTGTCTGTGTGAGATTTTTGTGCCATATAATGATGATGCATTTACTCTGCCAAGATTCAGGTAAAAGGTTGTCGATACAAAGGTGAGTGTGATGAATGTAACTGTTCCCTTGGGAACTGGAACAGATGCAATGTAATGGCCTCCTTCTGCGTCATTGTAAGTTTAAGATCAACATCTGTAGCCACAATCTGGTATTGTGGGCTGGAAGGACATAGGAATATTAGACACATGATTATATAGAGTCATAGAGTACTGCAGAACAGAAATAGAGCCTTTGGCCCATATAGTCCATGCCTAATTTTTATTTTACCTAGTCCCATCGACCCACACCTGGACCTTAGCCCTCCATACCCTTCCCATCCATGTAATTATCCAAACATCTCTTGTGTTGAAATTGAACATGTATCCACCCCCTCCTTTGGCAGCTTGTTCCACACTAACACCACTCTCTGAGGGAAGGTGTTCCCCTTAAATATTTCACCTTTCAACTTAAACCATGACTTCTACTACAACTTGCACTCAACTTGCACCCAAAACCTTGCTTGCATTTTACCCTATCTATATCCTTCATATTTTTATTAAAAAGTTATTAAGAAGGTAAAGATGAAATACGAAAGTAAGCTAGCCAATAATATTAAAGAAGATACCGAAAGTTTGTTCAGATACATAAAGAGTAAAAGAGAGGCGAGAGTGGATGTCAGACCGCTGGAAAATAATACTGAAGAGGAGTAATGGCAGACAATCAGTCTTCACTGTCAGAGACACTAGCAGTATGGTGGAAGTTCCTGGTGTCAGGGGTCATGCAGTTTGTGAAGTTACCATAACTAGATAGAAAGTTCTTGGGAAACTGACATTTCTGAAGGTAGGTCAGTCACCTGGACTAGGTGGAGTACACCCCAGAATTCTGAAAGAGGTGGCTGAAGAGATCATGAACTCATTAGTAATGATCTTTCAAGAATCACTAAGTTCTGGAATGGTTCTGAAGACTGGACATTTGCAAATGTCACTCCACTCTTCAAGAAAGGAGAGATGCAGAAGAAAGGAAATTGTAAGCCAGTTATACTGACTTCAGTGGTTCGGAAGATGTTGGAGTCAATTACTAAGGATGATATGTCAGGGTACTTGTAGGCACATGATAAAATAGACTGTAGTTAGCATGGTTTCCTCAAGGAAACATCTTGTTTGACAAATCTGTTGGAATTCTTTGAAGAAATAACAAGCAGGATAGACAAAGGCGAATCGGTTATGTGTCCTTGGATTTTCAGAAGACCTTTAACAAGGTGCCACACGTGAGGCTGCTTAACAAGCTAAAAGTCCATGGTATTACAGGAAAGATTCTAGCATGGATAAAGCGGTAGCTGATTGGTAGGAGGCAGAGTGGAAATAAAGGGAGCCTTTTCTGGCTGGCTGCCGGTGACTAGTGGTGTTCCACAGGGGTCTGTGTTGGAACCAATTATATTTAGGTTATATGTCAATGATCTGGCAATGGAATTGATGGCTTTGTTGCAAAGTTTGCAGATGATATGAAGATAGGTGGAGTGGCAGGTCATTTTGAGGAAGTAGAGAGGCTACTGAAGACAGGTTAGGAGAATGGGCAAAGAAATGGCAGATAGAATACAGTGTTGGGAAGTGTACTTTGGTAGAAGAAAGAGTTGACTACTTCTTAAATGGTGAGAAAGTACAAATAAAACTGAGGTGTAAAAGCACTTGTGATTCCTGGAAGGTTAATTTGCAGGTTGAGTCTATGGTGAGGAAGGCAAATGCAATGTTAGCACTCATTTCAAAAGGACTAGAATATAAAAGCAAATATGTAGTGTGAAACTTTATAAAGCATGGGTGAAGCCTCAGGTGGAGTATTGTGAGCAGGTTTGAGCCCCTTAACTTAGAAAGGATGTGCTGAAACTGGAGAGAGTTCAAAGGAGGCTCTTGAAAAGGATTCCTGGATCGAATGGCTTGACATATGAAGAGCATTTGATGGCTTTGGGCCTGTATTCAATAGAATTCAGAAGAGTGCGAAGAGACCTCATTCAAACCTATCAAGTAGTGAAAGGCCTTGACAGAGTGAATGTGGAGAGGATGTTTCCTATGTGGGAGAATCCAAGACCAGAAGGCACAGCCTCAGAATAGGGGGCCTTCCTTTTAGAACAGAGAGGAGGAGCAATTTCTTTAGCCAGAGAGTGGTGAATCTGTGGAATTCTTTGCCACAGGCAGCTGTGGAGGCCAAGTCACTGGGTATATTTAAGGCAAAGGTTGATAGATTCTCGATTGGTCAGGACCTGAAGAGATACAGGGAGAAGGCAGGAAACTGGGTGCTGAGAGGAAAATTGGATTGGCCATGATAAAATGGCAGAGCAGACTTGATGGGCCAAATGGCATAATTCTGCTCCCATATCTTATGGTCTTATTTTCTATCAAATCTCCCCTCATTCTCCTACACTCCAGAGAATAAATTCCTAACTTTTTCAATCTTTTCCTAAAACTCAGGTCCTGAAGTCCCTGCAACATCCTTGTAAACTTTCTCTATACTTCCTCAATCTTATCGAAATCTTTCCAGAAGGTAGGTGACCAGAACTGCACACATTACTTTAAATTTGATTTCACCAATGTCTTATACAACTTCAATATAACACCCCAACTCCTGTACTCAGTGCTTTAATTTATAAAGGCAAAAGTGCCAAAAGCTCTCTTAAAAACCCTATCTACCTGTGATGACACTTTCAAGGAATTATGGATCCTTATTCACAGATCTCTCTGTTCTACCATACTCCCCGATTCCCTAACACTTATCGAGTAAGTCAAACCTTGGTTTGTCCTCCCAAGTGCAACATCTCACACTTGGCTGCGTTGAATTTCATCTGCCATTTTTCAGTCCACTTTTCCAGCTGTTCAGGATGCTGCTGCAAGCTTCGATAGCCTTCCTTGCCATCAACCGAGACACCTAATCTTTGTGTCATGTGCAAATATGCTGACTCAGTTTACCTCATTATCATCCAGATCATTGATATAGATAATAAACCACAATGGACACAAAACTGATCCCTGCAGAACACCACTATTCGGACCTCAAGTCAGAGAGGTAACCACTGGCAGACACTCTCTGCCTTCTCCCACGAAGCCAATCTCATGTTCAATTTAATACCTCATCCTGAATGCCAAGCAACTGAACCTCCTTGACCATCCTCCCATGTGGGTCCTTGTAAAAGCGCTTGCTAAAGTCTACGTAGTTAATATCCACTGCCTTTCCTTCATCAACTTTCCTGGTAACCTCCTCAAAAAATGTTGTAAGATTGGTTAGACACTATCTACGTCTCACAAAGCCATGTTAACTATCATTAATCAGGCTCTGTCCATCCAAATACTTATGTATCTGGACGTTTAGAATGCCTTCCAATAATTTATTCACCACCATCGTCAGACCCACCAGCCTATAACTTGCTGGTGTTTTTTAGAGCTTTTCTTGAACAATGGAGCAATGTCTGCTATCCTTCTGTTCTCTGGCACCTCCACCAAAAATAAGGACATTTTAAATACTTCTTGCATGGTCCCTGCAATTTCTGAGCTAGCATATCACAGGTTCTGAGTGAAGATCTTGTGAAGCCCTGGGAACTTATGCAGCCTAATTTGCCTCAGGACAGCATACACCTCCTCTTCTGTGATCTGTATACAGTCCTTGACCTTACTACTGTTTTGCCTCACTTCTATAGACTCTGTGTCCACCTCCTGAGTGAATACAGATGAAAAAATCCATTTAAGAGTTTCCCCATCTCTTTTGCCTCCATGTATTGAAGATCATGCTGATCTTCATGAGGACCGATTTTGTCCCTTGCTATCCTTTTGCCCTGAATATACATGTGGAAGTCTTTGGGATTCTCCTTCATTTTGTCTGCCTAAACAACTTCATGCCTTCTTTTAGCCTTTCCGATTTCCCTTGCCTACCTTACACTCTTCAAGTCCTTCATTGATTCCTTGCAGCCTATACCTGCTATAAACCTCCTTCTTCTTTTTCATCAGGGCATCAATGTCCCTGGAAAAACAACATTCTCTAAATGTCTTAGCTTTTCCTTATATTCTAACAGGAAAATACAAACTCTATACTCCCAAAATTTCACTTTTGAAGGCCTCCCACTCACCATGCATCCCTTTGCCAGAGAACAATCTATTCCAGGCCACACTTGCCAGATCCTTTCTGATGCCATCAAGATTGAATTTTCTCCAATTTAGAATCTCAATCTGAGCAGACCTATCCTTGAAACGAATGCCATTATAATCACTAGATGCAAAGTGTTCTCCTACACAGATTTCTGTCACCTACCCTGCTCATTCCTGAAAGGAGTTCCAGCATCACACTCTCTCTAGTTAGAACCTCTATATAGTGATTAAGGAAACTTTCCTGAACACATTTGAACAATTCTATCCCATCTAGTCCTTTTACAGTGTGGGAGTCTCAGTCAATATGTAGAAAGTTAAAATCACCTACTACCACAGCCTTATTTTTCTTGCAACTGTCTGCAAAATCATTCCTCTAAATCCTGCTGACTAAAAGGTGGTCCACAATATAATCCCATTAAATGTTGGTTATCGCTTTCTCATTTCTCAGTTCCACCCATATAGCCTCAGTAGATGAGTCCTCCAGTCTGTTCTTTCTGAGCATTGCAGCACATTTTTCCTGACTAGTCATACCACTCCCCCACCCCAACCACTTTTAATACCTCCCCCTCAATAATGTCTAAAACAACAGAATCCTGGAATGTTGAGATACCAGTCCTGCCCTTCCTGCAAAGAAGTCTCACTAATGGCTACAATATCATAATTGCAGGTGCTGATCCATATTCTAAGCTAATTTGTCTTGCACATAATGTTCCTTATATTGAAATAGACACAACTCGGATAATCGTTCCCACCATTCTCAACATTTTATGTTCCTGTCTTTGTATGTAGGCTGAACATCATTTTTCCTCAGGATAACTACTAACTTCTATTTCAAAAATAGACTTTATTAATGATTTTTAAAATATACAATGTAAGAAACAGTGCAAAAAATCTTTACATAGTTGATATATTCAGTAGTGTAAGCTTTAAAAAAAACAAAAAACATAGCACCATTGCCCATAATATAGTTCTCACGAAAAGCATCCAGCCCAGCTGGGATACCTGGCTGAGTACTAAAGGCCTGTGGTGATCAACTGGCTGGAGCGTTCACTGAGATCTTTAACCTCTTGCTTTAGCAGTCTGAGTAACTCACCTGCTCCAAGCAGACTTCACTTAAACCAGTGCCTAAGACAAACGTGGTGACGTGCTTCAACGACTATTGTCCAGTAGCACCTGCCATAAGATGTAGGAGCAGAATTAGGTCATTTGGCCCATCGAGTCTGCCCCACCATTTCAACCTACTAACTTTGCTGTTTTCTTTTCTTTTTTTTTTCTTTTTTTTTCCAGGTAGGAGTATATATCGGGGGGAAGGGTTAGAGGGAGGGGAGGGTAGATATTATCTTTCTATGTAATTTTTTCGTAAACTCAATAAAAATTATATTAAAAAGAAACATGGCTAATCCATTTCCCCCTCAGCCATAATCTCCAGCCTTCTGAAAAAAAGCAACACAAAAGATTCTGGAGTCAGGCAGCATCTATGAAGGGAGAACTAAAAAGAA
The DNA here is from genome assembly GCF_030028105.1 of Mobula birostris. Classification (NCBI taxonomy): domain Eukaryota; kingdom Metazoa; phylum Chordata; class Chondrichthyes; order Myliobatiformes; family Myliobatidae; genus Mobula; species Mobula birostris. The sequence continues at coordinate 15,347,728 of NC_092393.1, forward strand.
AGCAGTTACTCTCTGCTTACCTCTGGACTTCACCTCTTAAATTAGTATTGATCAGGTCATTGATGAGACTGGAATGGTATAGATATGGCGAAACAGAAGCAGGGCTCATGTATCACATCTCTGGTTATTCAGTTTAGACTAATTAGCTGTTAATTAGCACAACTGGATTTTTCCTGCTTTTTGTGAACTAGATGGGCAAGTTTCTTCATTATTGTGTTGATGCCAGTGTTGTTACTCTGCCACAGCAGCTTGGCTAGAGGCACAGCTAGCTCTGGAACACAAGCACTTTAGCAGGGATGTTGTCTGGTCCCTTGACCTTTGCTGCATCCAGTACTCTCAGCTGGTTCTCCCCATCACCTGGAGTGAAGCGAATTAGCTGAAGACTGGCATTGGCGATGGTGAGGGTGAAGGTCTCAGGAGGAGGTTGGAGTGCATCATCTAGATGCCACTTTTGGCTGAATAAGGTTACAAATGTATCTTTATTGATTGCTCAATGATCATTGAAAGAGCATGAACAATTATAGCAAGTGAATTCCAGTTGTTTTTTTTTACTTTGTACATTATAGAATCATAGAGCTCAGAGAAAAATATTCAGCCTTTATCCATATGCCAGCCTTTTAAAAGCACTTTCAATATGCATGAACAATTATTGCAAGTGAATTCCAATGTTTTTTTTAAGTTTGTACATTATAAATGAGTCATAAGCTCAGAGGAAAATATTCAGCCTTTATGCATATGCCAGCCTTTTGAAAGAGCTTTCAAATTAGACAGACTCCACTGCCGATTCTCATTACCTTGCAATTGTTTTATTTTTAATTTCTTCCCCCACCTTGGCACCCCAAATCCCCAAATTTGTCCTGCTCTAAATTCCCTCACTCCCCATTGGACAGTCATGCCTTCAACAGTCTTAAATGCCTCCCTAAATTTCTCTATCTCTCTGCTCCATTATTTTTTTATCTGGCTACATTAAAGCCTTCCTCTTAGTCATCTGCCCCAATATCTGCTTAAGCAGCTCAGTGTTAAATGTTGTCTGATTTTGTTGCAGCATAGGACCATACGTTTACTACATTAAAGACACTAAATCAATGTAATCATTCTTAAATATCCACTTTAGTTTTGAAATGACACAAAATGTTACAGACTCACTGCATTTACTAGACTAGCAGAATGTTTAAAAACCTGGTTTTCTAGGGACTCAGACAGAGAGTGCTTTTGAAGAAATGAAATGAAGGGGTAATTTTAAACTAGGTGGAAATGGGGGTATATTTAAGAAAGCCTGAAAATTTGTAATCTCAGCTTTATACTGTCACGCAGTTTAAAAATTACCATTCACCACCTCATCCAAAAAGACTCTACAAATGCAGTTGGTGCTGACTGACAAATAACCTACTGATCCAAAATCACTTAATTTTAGATTACAATGTGATCTGTTCTTGTTTCAACATGCGTCTCCACCTATTGCAATTTAGTTGGAGAATGGAAACTCCATATTCTACCCCATAGGGATTTGTCCCTTCATTATAGTTTAAATATGGTGCAGCAACATTGCTCCAATAGGCAAAATGTTGACTACCTTTCAGTAGTTCTGTAGATAGCGGCAGAGCCAGGCAAGGAGCAAATTGAAGTAAAGTGAGTTAATTCAAGGCAGGTTAATTTAGTTTCAGGTCTGATTTCCTGTGGGAATTGGGTTAGTATTGGACCAACAGACTCACAATTTTGTGGCCACAATAATGAGCAAACATAGCATACTGAAAGTCATCCATTACTAGATAGCTAGGGTTTAAGTAATCTATTTCTGTCAGTAATCACCTAACTGAGTTCCTTCTGATAGACTCTAGATCAGAGACTACCTTCCATTCACTGTCCTGCCTAATAAACACTTCATAATCATCACACACTGCCTACAGCGCAACCAACTAATATTATTCTGGGCCAGTTTTCTGGCCAAGTGCAATGTTTAGAATATGTCATCTAGCTAGTGATAGATAGAGCTGTCAGAAGATTAGAGGAAAGCTTGGCCAAATGAACAAATAGTCCATGAATCAGGAAATGGGGTGATCTGACAACTGGCTCGTTTTTCTAATGCGCTGAAATGGAGGCTTCAAATCTCACACGTGCTTAAGCAAATAATTGGACAGAAGGTGATGCTGACTGCAGCATTTTGCCAACACTTTTTTTTTAACTTGTTGAAAATATTCTTATCCTTCTGATAGCAGAAGTGCAGCAATTAAACTGCGCAGAAGCCTTGACGGTGCTTACAGGGTGCTGTGGTTTCACTATATTTTAACAATACTGATCTGGTGAACATCCTAATGCAAAAGTAGCCCACGGACAACAGATACATGCCAAACTATATCTCAGCAAAAATCATTATTTTTAAGTGAAGAGGGAAGAAATCCATTGTGAACAAATAATTCACTTCCTGCTGTTGCGGTGGAGTGATTTAAGGTTTCTCCAGCAGAGGGAGCTTAATTTGGAGGTTATGGAATCATTTATTGGGATGCTCTTGGGAGGAAGATGTAAAGCTGATAAAGATGAAGGTATTGTGATCCTGTATAAATGAATGTTAGCTAGGAATTGACTGAATGCTTTCAGAAGCATGTCATTGGTGGTATGGGAAAGATGCTTAGTGGTGTTAACAGGTATGGCAAGTTTGGACCAATTGATTCCACCTTTTTAATTTATTAGGATTATGACTGCGTTAGATTGCTGTGGTATATTTTTGCTTGTTATCCACAGGGAAGGAAAATAAATTATTACTTGTCATGGATAATACTCCCATGAATTATTTGATGCTTTGGACCAGCTGTTTTCTTGCTTGCTTTTGTCAACTGGTGGCAACAGGAAATTTCTCCCTGGCTGAGAACCTGGGGCAGATGGTGACCAAAATAGCCATGAGTTCAGCCAGAGCCTATTGAAGAGGTGACATGCAGGTCTGTTTTTGCCAAATGTATGATGGTGTAAAATCTTCTGTAGAGCAAACCCCTACATCTAGTGAATTCTGCGCACCTGAAATTCCAACTGTCAGTTTCTCCGTGTTAGCATTCCTCTTTGCCTGTGAAATGGTAGTGCTGGATTCAAAATAGGAAGTTGAGTGTCCCATCTAGGAATTGACCAATGGTGTGCCACTCATAAGACAGTCAAGTTTTCATAACTTTTTTTCTCTACATCTCTTATTTGCAGCATTCGTACTCTGTACAACACCTGGGAGCTCATTCTAAAATCTGTTCCCAAATGTCACTGTGGTTTATACTCTCCAATGTGTCATTTAGATTTGAGAATTCCTTATGGCATCTGTAGTGTTTCTGCTACTGCTGAGTTGAAAATGGACCACAGGATACAGAGTAGGGTTGAGGGTTGGACAGAAACCCCAAGGACAGAAGGAAGTATAGAAGGATCTACCTCAATTAAAATAACTTTATTTCCCCAGTCTACAAGGGTGCACACACCTAATTCAACCTCTCAGCCCAGCAGCATCTGCAGAAGACAAAATGTATAGTTACTAAGGGGATGTGACCTCTTGTGGCCTTAACCCCAGTCTTGTCCTAATGACCCTATTTGTGCCGGTGAGATTAAGGTCAAAGTCATGTTCAACTTCTGAGCATCAAAATCATTCCAGCTGGTTGCAGATGATCTGAGCCTGAGCTCAGTTTCCTGCTCTCCACAGTATTACTGAGGTCACTGATACTTCAGGAGAGCTAGCTTCTATGTTTGGGTGAATGATGGGCTGATGAAGTTGTGGGGTTTGCAGCATCCTGTTAGGTTCAACTCACTAGGGACTGGACTTTCATCCAGAAACTGGAACTCCGAAAATCCAACAAGTCCTTCCTTTCACCAAAGAGAGAAATGCTGAAAGCATTGAACAATCTGGCTCAGTACAGCTCTTGTGGCCCATGATGTTGACCCAAAATTGTTCTCATTGTCCTGGGGACTTACGTGGTTCTGTCTCTGGCAACACAGGAGGCCATGATGTCCAATGGATGAGTACCATGAGATGAAGGTTAATTTCCCCTCTCTTGCTTTCTAGCTCCCACGTGTCCTCCAACCATTACAGCTGACTGCCACCTTAATGGAACAAAAAATATAATAGCACGAGGAGTGTTGGGGTCATCTCCTACAGGTGGAGCAACAGGGTAAACAGATGGACAACGAATGGCCAAATTCAACAGCATAATTAGCATCTGCCTCTGGATGAAATGAATGTTGGATGGATTAAGGGAGAATCTATCTGGATGTACTATCTAGTAAACTACAGAATTCTAGGACTTGGTGCACCATATTTTGTCCTTGTCATGCTACAGCTGTTCTTACAACTGATAACCCTTAATTAATTTTAAGAGGCTTTCACTACATCACAAATAATCCCAAGCATTCTTCCATTTTAAATCAACGGTTAACACAAACCCAGGTTACTGAAAGATGGTGCTGATATTGCAGAAGTACTCATTACTTGTAAATAAAGCTTGCTTATCCCACACTGTAATCTGTCAGCAGAACCACAGCAGGTATGGAGTGATGGGCCCAAATGTTATAACAATGTGCTGAAAAGGTTATTTGCTGCAAAAAATTATGTCACACACAGTGGTTCTGTCATGGGTGGCTGCTTAATATGTCAGGTTCTGTTCATGTCAGTCTGATTGTATTACACCTGTTTATGTCAGCACCTACCAGACAGGAGTCATGGCAAGCAACTCCTTCTGTTAAGCAGCCTTGCAAATTTCAATCACCTGGGATATTAAAGAGGCTTAAGGCCAACTAGCTCAGTAGATCTGTTGTCAGAAGGAATTCAACGAGCTAAGTGATTGCCAGTAACTTTTCTAATGGATCAAATACCATGTTGAATTTGAATCAGGTTTATTAACACTGACATATGCCATGAAATTTATTGCTTGTGTGGTAGCAGTACACAATAAGTTATAATAAATATCATGGGGAAGAGGAACAGTGAGGTAGTGACCTCAGGCTCATGGTCCCTTCAGAAATCTGATAGTGAAGGGGAAGAAGCTTGAAGAGTAAATAAGAATATCCTTTCACATGTCGAACACTTAACTTTTATGTGCTTCAGAGATTGCTGCTGTGCCCTCAGTCATATATATTAATGATTTGTATAAGAATGTAGGTGAAGCTACTAAGTTTGCAGATGACACCAAAATTGGTGGCCTAGTGAACTATGAGGAAGCTTGTCTAAGGTTACAGTAACATATAAATCAAATGGGCAACTGGACAAAGGAATGGCAGGTGGAATTTAACTCAGACAAAAAGAAACTTGAACAAGGGCAGGATAATGGTAGGGCCCTGTGGAGTGCTGTTGAACAGAGACAGAGAGCTAGATGTACAGTATGTAATACAGTGAAAGTGGTAACACAGATAGAATGGATAGTGAGGAAGGATGTTTGACTCCATTGGACATGGCATTGAGTACAAGAGTTGAGATGTACCATTACAGATGTATAAAATGTTAGTTGGAAAATTACCTGCTTCCTGGTTTATGTGAGCTAGCTGCAAGTGTTGATAGGAAACACCAAAATAGATGAAGATTGGGGCTGTTGGTCAAGTGGTCTGTATGAGATGCTATGATCTGTATGTCAGAACATGTACTTACCCATTAAGCTACTTGGACATATCAAGGTTCAAGATTCAAAAAACTTTATTGTCATTCTAACCATACATCAGCTCTGCAGGGAAGAATGAGACAGCGTTTCTCAGGGGCAGTGCAATCATAACATAACAAATGCAACACTAAATAATAAACATAACAATAAATAGTAAAACACAACAGCCACATGTCAGTTAAAATCAAGTTATAAGTGTCCATTGCAAGTTAAAAGTGTCCAAAGCAGAGTCAGGTAGAGCAGCTATTTAGTAGTCTGACTACCTGTGGGAAGAAGCTGTTTAGTAACCTTGTGGTTTTAGTTTTGATGCTCCTGTAACGTTTGCCTGATGGCAGAAGAACAACCAGTTCATGGAGAGGGTGTGAGGGGTCTTTAATGATGTACCGTGTCTTCTGGAGGCATCGACTCTGAAAGAGGTCTTGGACAGAAGATAGGGAGACCCCAATAACCTTCTCTGCTCCCCTAACCACCCTCTGCAAGGCTTTTTTGTCAACAGCACTGCAGCTGGAGTACCAGGTTGTGATGCAAAAGGTCAGCACACTCTCAACCACGCCTCTGTAGAATGTAGTTAAGATGTTAGTGGGGAGTGATGCTTGTTTAAGCTTCCTCAGAAAGTGCAATCTCAGCTGGGCCCGTTTCACAATCCCAGTGGTGTTTCTGGACCAGGTGAGATTGTCCGAGATCTGCACCCCAAGGAACTTGATGTTTTCCACTCTCTCCACTGTGGAGCCACTGATGCTGAGGGGTGTGTGCTCAGGCTGAGACCGTTTGAAATCGACGATCATCTCCTTGGTTTTGGTGACATTAAGCATCAAGTTGTTATCCCTGCACCAGCTCTCTATGTGTTTGACCTCCTCCCTGTACATAGTTTCATCATTTTTGCTGATGAGCCCCACCACTGTGGTATCATCTGCAAATTTAATGATCAGGTTCTCCTTGAATCTGGCTGCACAGTCATATGTTAGCAGTGTAAACAGCAATGGGCTAAGCACACAGCCTTGTGGGGATCAGTGTGATGGAGTCAGAGATGTTCCTGCCAACACAGACTGACTGTGTCTATCAGCAACTATCCTTATTGATAGACTTTCTTACTGATGTCCTCTGTTAAATATCACAACCATAAAAGATAGGATTGCACATTTAGTAGCACTAGCCTGCTCCATCATCTATCAGGATCATCTACCTCAGTTCACTTATGGAATAAATCACTGGATCACACCTTTCCAGAGATTTCCCTAATGTCCAGAAATCTGTTGGTTCTGTTTTGAATGAAGTCAGTGACTGAGTCTTCACAACCATTTTGGGTAGAGAAATTTCAGAGATTCACCGCTTTCTCCTCATCTTTATTCTGAATGATCACCTTCTTACTGTGAGCCTTGGTTCCAGGTTCCCCCGCCAGGGGAAGCATCCTGCTTGTAAAAAGCTGTAAGAATTTTGCAAGTTTTAATAAAAAGACATCTTATTCTGCTGAACTTTGGAGAATAGAGATATAGTCTACTTGATCTCTCAGACTATGCCTAATCCATCATCTCAAGAACCATTCCAGTGCATCTTTGCTTCACTCTCTCTAAGGAAAGTGTATTTTTTTGAGTAAGGAGGCCAAAATTGTACATTGTACTCCAGATGTGGTTTCATTCATTCCATAATTTAGAATGATACTGTTGTGCTCTAGTTCTCTTGTGATACTGTCCAATGTGCCTTTACCTAGGATGTTGAGTTCTGATTTGTGGTAACAAAGACCCACTTATAACAGGGTCTGCAGTTTTCATGAACCATGCTGTTCCCACTACACAACTGCGCCTGCTTTCTGGTTGGCACCCTCTCTGATAGTTGAGTCTCCTGCTTGAATGCTGACCTATAAGTGGACCCTTGACCTCACAATCTACCTTGTAATGGCTGTTCACTTTGGTGTCTGCCTGTACAGGACTTTTTCTGTAATTACTCTGAATTCTGCTGTTTTCCATTGTACTACTTCAAATTAAGTGGCTGTGTACAGGAAGAGCCAGAGTCACCTCTGCTTCCTGAGGAGACCTCTCCTGCACGTGTTTGACCGGTCTTTTATCCCCAGTACAATATTCTATGCAGTGGTGTGCTGGTGCAGTGACATCAACACGGGTGAAGTCAACAGGCTCAATAAACTGATTAGAAAGGCTGACTCTGTTATAGGAGTCAAACTGGACAGACAGGAGTGGCTGTGGGTAGAACAAAGGACCCTACGTAAAACCCTGGAAATTGTGGACAATGTTTCACACCCTCTGCATTCCACATTGGCTGAACAGGAGCACCTTTAGTCATAGACTAAGACAACTGTGCTGCCCTAAAGAGTGCCATATGAGGTCATTCTTACCGTCAGCCATCAGGCTGCATAATGAGCCAACTTATAGCTGGGCAAGAGATGACCCCCTCCTGGTAGACTGTTTGAGGTAACTTATTTTTTTTATTCTTTCTTTCTTCCCTTCTAATATTTGTATATCTGTGCACTTGTAATGCTACTGTGACACTGAAATTTCCTTTGGGATCAATAAAGTATCTATCCATCTATCAACCAATGTACTGATGTGATATAATGATCTGTATGCATGGTATAGAAAACTACTATTTTTTCTGTAGCTTGCTATATGGCACGGTAGAGTAGTGGTTAACTCAACACTTTACAGTTCAGATGCCTGGGTTCAATTTCTATCGCTGTCTGTAAGGAGTTTGTACGTTCTCCCCATGACCATGTGGATTTCCTCTGGGTGTTCTGGTTTCCTCCCACAGTCCAAAGACGTACAGGTTGGTAAGTTGCTTGATCATTGTAAATCATCCCGTGATTAGACTAGGATTAAAATGGGTTGCTAGGTGGCATGGGTGGAAGGGCTGAATGTGCTTATTCTGCATTGTACCTCAATTATTAACTGTGACTACAATATACCAATTTTACCCATTTACCACATGGAGAATGGACTTAGTGAGGATTCGTCCACCTAATGCAGCAACATGGTTCCAGTTAATAGAAACTAATGAAAGACTTGAAAATTGGGCAATGATTCATTGTATCACTGGCCTTACTTATTTGGGTAGTGACATCATAGGAGCACTATTGACCAATGAGGGGCAAATGCCTGCCCATTCTCAGCTGCCTTCAATGTACCTGCCCATAGACAAATCTGAGGAAGGAATAAAGTGCATGAAATAGGTTAATAAGAAGTTACAGCAATAGATGGATGTATTACTTGGCCGTGGGGGAGAGAGAACAGTTGTATATCATTTTCGTCATTATGTGGGAGCAGCACAATGATATTTTTGTAGCTGATGACGCATTGCAACACAAAATTGAGTCACTGTGCTGCATACTTGGCAATTGAGAACTCGTCGTAAGCCAGGCATTTCTTTCTATCAAGACTATCCCCCTTTTAACCTTTTCTTGTGTGGAAGGTCTTTTGTGTTTGGGCTGTTGGGCTATTTATACACTGCTAATGTTTCCACAGTCAAATGGAAATGCTATGAAATGTCACAGTAATGAGTGTGATGCACTGTGACAGTGTCAGATTGAGCTTAGCAGCTCCTCCTGAATTATACTGCATGCAGTACTAATAATGCAGCAATTACCTTTCATTATTTACAACACCGTTATTTAAGACAGTTGCAATGTTGCTTATTTTGCATTTCTTTTGAATTATTGTGGCAGTATCTGGCAGTAATGAAAATATTAAGGACCCCAGCACTTTGGTAGTTCATTTTGTATGCCAGCCAGCACCGAGCTGCCATTTGCACCTGTAACTGCGCAGGTGAAACGATGGGGGCAAGGAGCAACTTGCTGCCCTTGTGAAAGAGAAGCACTGGGCCACCTCATGCTATTCTCGTGCGTCTCAGTGAGTGCCTTGTGGTGGAGCTTCGGAGGTCAAGGAGCAGCTTGCCTTCTCTCCCAGCATTCCAGTGAATGCTTCAGAATGGAGCAGTCAAGTCATTGTCATATGCACATGTACAGCAAGCTACAGGAGCAATGGAAAATCTGGGCAAAAAAGAAGAAAGGCTATTTATTAGCCGGGGTATTGATTAGACTGCACTATGGAAATACTAAGGATAACATAAGACGTGGAAGCAGCTGCTAATTGTGCAAATGAAGCAGAAAGAGATGATCTTTAAAACAACTTTGTACTGGATATAGATTACTTGGGGAAAATCCCAGTATTACTGATATGCAGCTAATCAGCCATGTTTATGGAATGCCTTAAAAATAATATAAAATTACAGGGGAAAATTCTTCTCTAATAAAGAGAAACATGCCCATACTGAAAGAAAAAATACTTACCCCAAAAAGATATTGAAGAACCTTCCATAATGCTACAGGCAAGAAATCATTTGACAAAGGGAAGGGCTCTGGAGTTGTGAGTGGTCACTTGCTTAGGTGGAAGGTTGATCATTGACTTTGTTCTGTCCAGCATTTCTTAGGATTTGGACTGGAGTGGGCTGAAAGAAAGGGAAATATTGGGAAAATGACTTGTTTCAAAGGTCATAGATTAAAAATGAACTGAGGAACTCTTAAGTTTAAATGTAATGCAGTACGTTCTCATGTGATACAGCTTCACCTAGTCTCATAGTGCTTCTCAAAAATAAGAGAAATCTAAAATGACTTTTTTTTTTACTGCAGGTAGCTGATCACTGTACTTCTCACTAGGAGGACACCACTCAGAAACAATGTGCATACTTTCTTTAAACTGTCATGTCAATGGCTTTCTACCGATATGTTTGATACAATGCTGGAGAGCTAGTGTAGACCGCATACATAGGATAACAAATTGAAGCTGCTGGACCAAACAGGAAGCTCAGATGGTCTAGCTGTACATTTAAAGCAACACAACAATGGTGCAGACTAATGGGCATTTGGTCTTTAACCCTGTCATAAGGTCAGTTCCCTGCACTCCTGTGCTAATGGATTACTACTGATATTAATTTTTAAAATCACCAATGTTCAACTAAATCAACTCGTGAGATTTTTTTAAAGAAATTTTCCTTTCATGCAAACTAATAAGGTTCTAATTTTCACCTGGGAATTTCTAAAATTGTTGTCAGCTACAGATTCTGATGCCAGAATATCCCTGCCATCACCCGATTTGAAAGACTTCAAAATTCCTCTGGGCGCTATGAACCCCTCATGCTAAATCTGAAGACTTCCAAAGGTTTATATTATTTATATGTAAGTATAGTTAAATCTGTTCCTGTGTAGAAGAGAATGTGTGGAGAACTAGGATTGCACTACTGGGTATGACTTAAATTTGGAAGTTGTTGCAGCTTAGAGTTGGTCTTAATTGGTTAGGCCGTCCAGTTATATTAATAGTGTTAACCTACTTCTTGGGAAATACTTTCTGTTTTTTTGGTGCAATACTACTATTTAGGAAAGCTGAACATATAATCCACCTCCTCAATCATTATCACTGTAGTGTAAAGAACTAATGTATATGTATTGGTACCTCCCAAATTCAGGAACTAGTGTTGAAGGTCAGTCGTACTGTGGATTACAGGGGGAAAACTTCCACCTAATGGGGAACGAAAATTGGAGGAGCAAATTTGTAAGGAGATAGCAGATATTTGTAGTAAGCACAAGGTTGTGATTGTGGGAGATTTTAATTTTCCACACATTGACTGGGAAGCCCATTCTGTAAAAGGGCTGGATGGTTTGGAGTTTTTAAAATGTGTGCAAGATAGTTTTTTAGAGCAATACATAAAGGTACCAACCAGAGAAGGGGTAGTGTTGGACCTCCTGTTAGGGAATGAGATAGGACAGGTGACGGAGGTATGTGTTGGGGAGCACTTCGGGTCCAGTGATCACAATACCATTAGTTTCAATATAATTATGGAGAAGGATAGGACTGGATCCAGGGTTGAGATTCTTGATTGGAGAAAGGCTAACTTTGAGGAGATGCGAAAGGAGTGATTGGAACAATTTGTTTTATGGGAAGGATGTAATAGAGAAATGGAGGTCATTTAAAGGTGAAATTTTGAGGGTACAGGATCTTTATGTTCCTGTTAGGTTGAAAGGAAAGGTTAAAAGTTTGAGAGACCCATGGTTTTCAAGGGATATTGGAAACTTGGTTCAGAAAAAGAGAGGGATCTACAATAAATATAGGCAGCTTGGAGTAAATGAGGTGCTCGAGGAATATAAAGAATGTGAAAAGAATCTTAAGAAAGAAATTAGCAAAGCTAAAAGAAGATATGTGGCTGCTTTGGCAAGTAAGGTGAAACTAAATCCAAAGGGTTTCTACGGTTATACTAATAGCAAAAGGATAGTGAGGGATAAAATTGGTCCCTTAGAGAATCAGAGTGGACGGCTATGTGGGGAGCCAAAAGAGATGGGGGAGATTTTGAACAATTTCTTTTCTTCGGTAGACACGAAGGAGAAGGATATTGAATTGTGTAAGGTAAACGAAACAAGAAGAGTAGTTATGGAAAGTATGATGATTAAAGAAGAGGAAGTACTGGCACTTTTAAGGAATATAAAAGTGGATAAGTCTCCAGATCCGGACAGGATATTCCCTAGGACCTTGAGGGAAGTTAGTGTGGAAATAGCAGGGGCTCTGACAGAAATATTTCAAATGTCATTAGAAAAGCAGATGGTGCTAGAGGATTAGCATATTGCTCATGTTGTTCCATTGTTTAAAAAGGGTTCTAAGAGTAAACCTAGCAATTATCGGCCTGTGAGTTTGACGTCATTGGTGGGTAAATTGATGGAAAGTATTCTTAGAGATGGTATATATAATTATCTGGATAGACAGGGTCTGATTAGGAATAGTCAACATGGATTTGTGTGTGGAAGATCATGTTTGAGAAATCTTATTGAATTTTTTGATGAGGTTACTAGGAAAGTTGACAAGGGTACAGTGGTGGATGTTGTCTATATGGACTTCAGTAAGGCCTTTGACAAGGTTCCACATGGAAGGTTAGTTAGGAAGGTTCAATCATTAGGCATTAATATCGAAGTAGTAAAATGGATTCAGCAGTGGCTGGATGGGAGACGCCAGAGAATAGTGGTGGATAACTATGCGTCAGATTGGAGGAGTGGTGTGCCTCAGGGATCTGTACTGTGTCCAATGTTGTTTGCCATATATATTAATGATTTCGATGATGGGGTGGTAAATTGGATTAGTAAGTATGCAGATGATACTAAAATAGGTGGAGTTGTGGATAATGAGATAGGTTTTCAAAGCTTGCAGAAAGGTTTAGACCATTTAGAAGGGTGGGCTGAAAGATGGCAGATGGAGTTTAATGCTGATAAATGTGAGGTGCTACATTTTGGTAGGACTAATCAAAATAGGACATACATAGTGAACGGTAGGGCATTGAAGAATGCAGTAGAACAGAGGGATCTAGGAATAATGGTGCGTAGTTCCCCAAGGGTGGAATCTCATGTGGATAGGGTGGTGAAGAAAGCTTTTGGTATGCTGGTCTTTATAAATCAGAGCATTGAGTATAGGAGTTGGAATGTAATGTTGAAATTGTATAAGGCATTGGTGAGGCCAAATGTGGAGTATTGTGTATAGTTCTGGTCACTGAGTTATAGGAAAGATGTCAATAAAATTGAGAGAGTACAGAGGAGATTTACTAAAATGTTGCCTGGGTTACATCTCCTAAGTCACAGAGAAAGGTTGAACAAGTTAGGTCTTTATTCTTTGGAATGTAGAAGGTTGAGGAGGGACTTGATAGAGGTATTTAAAATTATGAGGGGGATAGATAGAGTTGACGTGGATAGGCTTTTTCCATTGAGAATGGGGGAGATTCAAACAAAAGGACATGAGTTGAGAGTTAATGGGCAAAAGTTTAGGGGTAACATGAGGGGAAACTTCTTTACTTAGAGTGGTAGCTGTGTGGAACGAGCTTCCAGCAGAAGTGGTTGAGGCAGGTTCGATGTTGTCATTTAAAGTTAAATTGGATAGATATATGGACAGGAAAGGAATGGAGGGTTATGGGCTGAGTGCAGGTCGATGGGACTAGGTGAGAGTAAGAGTTCAGCACGGACTAGAAGGGCCGAGATGGCCTGTTTCCGTGCTGTAATTGTTATATGGTTATATGGTATTCATTACCTTTTGAAACCAGAGCTAATTTCACTGTCTTCAGTGAATGAACTTCAGTAAGGCCTATGACAAAATCCCACATGGAAGGCTGGTCCAAAAGTTTGTAGCCCATGGAATCCAAGGCAGGATGACAAAATGGATACACATTTGGCTTGGTAACGAAAGATCAAGGATGATAATTGACGGTTGCTTTTGTAATTGGAAGTCAGTGACTAATAGTGTCATATGTTAATGATTTGAATATAAATGGTTTGATTGGTAGTGTTGGGAATGATGTTGAACTCAGTGTTTGAATGGAGAATTAAGTGCAAGGTAGAATAGGAAAGGACTGGAACAGGCTGAATCGAGGTGATGGAGTGCCGGCTCCAGAGCATATCATGGTGATGGAACCCAATATTTGAATGTCACAAAGCTATGCTGACTGTCCCTGATCAGACCATGATTCTCTAAATGCTCATAGATCCTAATGTACAAGTATTTTAACAACTCCAACACCTCATCTCCCTTAATATCAACATGCTCCAGAACATTAACCTCACTCATATTGTCCTCACTTCATCAAGTTCCTGCTCATTGGTGAATACCGAAGAGAATTATTCATTTAGGACCTTGCTCACTTCCACAGCCTCCAGGCACATCTTCCCACCTTTATCTCTATTCGATCCTACCTTTACACCTGTCATCAATTTGTTCTTCACATAATTGAAGAATGCCTTGGGGTTTTCCTTTACCTTACTCACCAAGGCCTTCTCATGCCCCCTTCTTGCTCTTCTCAGCCCCTTCTTAGGCTCCTTTCTTGCTACCCTATCTTCCTCAATAGACCCATCTGATCCTTGCTTCCTAAACCTCATGTATGCTGCCTTCTTCCACCTGACTGGAGTTTCCACCTCACTTGTCACCCACGGTTCCTTCACCCTACCATTCTTTATCTTCCTCACCAGGACAAATTTATCCCCAACATCCTGCAAGAGATCCCTAAACATCGACCGCATGTTCATAGTACATTTCCCTGCAAAAACATCATCCCAATTCACTCCTGCAAGTTCTAGCCTTATAGCCTCATAATTTGCCCTTCCCCAATTAAAAATTTTCCCTATCCTCTCTAATTCTATCCTTTTCCATGATAATGCTAAAGGCCAGGGAGCAGTGGTCACTGTCCCCCTGATACTCACCCACTGAGAGATCTGTGACCTGACCCGGTTCATTACCTAATACTAGATCTACAAACAGTAGTATGGCATTCCCCCTAGTTGGCCTGTCAACATACTGTGACAGGAATCCATCCTGGACACACTTAACAAACTCTGCCCCATCTAAACCATTGGAACTAATCAAGTACCAATCAATATTAGGGAAGTTAATGTCACCCATGATAACAACCCTGTTATTTTAGCACCTTTCTGAAATTTGCCTCTCAATCTGCTCCTCTGTATCTCTGCTGCTTCGGGGGCCTATAGAATACTCCCACTAGAGTAACTGCTCCCTTCCTGTTCCTGACTTCCACCCATACTGACTCAAAACAGGATCCTGCTACATTACCCACCCTTCTTGTAGCTGTAATAGTATCCCTGACCAGTAATGCCACCCTTCCTCCCCTCTTGCCGCCCGCTGTATTCCTTTTAAAGCACTGAAATCCAGGAATATAGAGAATCCATTCCTGCCCTGGTGCCAGCCAAGTCTCTGTAATGGCCACTACTTTGTAATTCCGTGTATGTATCCAAGCTCTCAGTTCATCACCTTTGTTTCTGATGCTTCTTGCATTGAAGTACATGCACTTCAGCCCTTTTATCTTACTACCTTTACACCCTTTATTCTGCTTTTCTTTCTTCAGAGCTTCTCTATGTGTTAGATCTGGCTTTACTCCTTGCACGTCTTCTACTGCTCTATCGCTCCGGATCCCATCCCCCTTGCAAATTAGTTTAAACCCTCCCGAACCATGCTAGCAAACCTACCTGCAAGGATATTGCCTCCCCTCAAGTTCAGGTGCAACCCATCCAATCTGTACAGGTCACACCTTCCCTAGAAGAGATCCCAATGATCCAAAAAATCTAAAACCCTGCTCCCTGCATCAACTCCCCAGCCACACATTCAACTGCCATCTCCTCCAATTCTTACCATCACTATCACGTAGCACTGGCAGCAATCCTGAGAACGCCACCCTTAAGCTCTTGTTCTTCAGCCTTCTGCCTAGTTCCCGAAACTCACACTTCAGGACCTCATCCCTCTTCCTGCCTATGTCATTGGTACCAACATGTATCATGACTTCTAGTTGCTTTCCGTCTTGTACCAGGATGTCATGCATCCGGTCAGAGACATCCCGGACCCTGGCACCCAGGAGGCAACAAACCATGCAGGTATCTTTCTCACGTCCACGAAATCTCCTGTCTGCTCCCCTGACTGTAGAGTCCCCAATGACGACAACTCTGTTCTTCTCCGTCCCACCCTTCTTCACCACAGGGTTAGACTCAATGCCAGAGGCCCTGCCACCATGGCTCACCCCTGGTCGGTCATCTCCGCCAACAGTATCCAGGACGATATACTTATTATTCAACGGAATGGCTACAGGGGTGCTCTGTACTACCTGTCTGCTCACCTTCACTTTCCCCTCTCTGACTGTCACCCAACAACCTGCTTCTGGCAGCCTAGGTGTAACTACCTCCCTGTAGCTCTCATCTATGACTGCCTCGTTCTCCCTTATGAGTCAAAGGTCATCCAGGTGCTGCTACAGATTCCATACACGATCTTTCAGATCGCCCAGCCGTATGTACTTCTGGCAGATATGACTCTGCAGGAGAGGGGAGTTCCCCCAAGACTGCCACAGCTCACATGAGAGGCACAGCACCATCTCAGGAGGCATTGTAAAGCTTAACTGGGAGCAAGCTCATCCTCTGCTCATCAAAGCCTCTCAACTCAAAGCTCCACTCCCTCACTGGCTGCTCTGCTTGAGCTACCCCTCTATTTATCTGTTAGAGCTTTTCAAACTGCTTGGTCACCTGACCTCGATTGCCCAATCAGCTGCTAACTGCTGCGTCTGAGCTATTCAAATCTTGATTGTCTAATCAACTGCTTTCTGCTGAGCTATTCAAATCTTGATTGACCTGATTGCACAGTCCAAGTGCCAAAGCTGCCGAATCTCTCAAGTCAAAGCCTCAAAGCTCCGCTCCTTCACTGGCCCACTCACTCATAGTCAGAGGCTTTTTCCCAGGGCTGCAATGGCTAGCACAGGAAGGCATAGTTTTAAGGTGTTTGGAAGTAGGTACAGAGGAGATGTCAGGGGTAAGTTTTTTTTTATGCAGAAAGTTGTGAGTATGTGGAATGGGCTGCTGGTGAAGGTGGTGGAGGCAGATACGATAGGGTGTTTTAAGGGACTCGTGGACAGGTACATGGAGCTCAGAAAAATAGAGGGCTATGGGTAACCCTAGGTAATTTCTAAGGTAAGGACATGTTCAGCACAGATTTGTGGGCCGAAGAGCCTGTATTATGCTGTAGGTTTTCTATGTTTCTATGTTTCACACTAATATATTCTGTCCCACAATCTCAAACCTGTGCACTCTGTACATCCTGCAGTCCTCAAGGGTTATACAATTTAAACTTGAGATCAACTCACTCATTTCTGGTTGTCTGACTTCTTCTATGTCTGATGGCCCCCTGCACTGTGAGCCTTACTCCTTTAATTGGGTTTCCCACTATGAGACCACGCACAATATGACTTGCACTTTCCAATTATGAAAGATTTTCCTTTAGAACACAACACTGCAAATGAGAAATGTTTCTCACTTCCTACTTGCCATGCTGTAGATTGCAACTTCACGCAAATGGATTTGCTAGAGAAATTGAACAGGGAAGTAACAATAGTCAGTGGTTTTTTTTTAATGTTGCCTTCTAATCTTAGTTGAATTAGTAAGGTTTTGTTTTTTTTAAATTTGCAAAACAATACTTTTGACAGGCAAAAAAGGAGGGTTTGAGTGAGGTGTTTTTGGGATGGCAAAGGAAAAGGGATTGGTTATAGTGCAAGAGCCAGGCCGAATCGTAAAGGTTGGGTTGAGGCCCCCGAGCGTGTCAAAGTGACTGATCCTGCTGTTTGAATGTCAATTTAGGTGCTGAGCCAGCTTGGAAAGGTCAGGGTGTCATGTCCCAAGGCGAAGGACGGGTTGGTTCAGATCGCTGTTTTGCGATGTTTACTCAGCTCTGCGCTGAACTAAAGGTCTGTGGATTCTTTGTGGACCTCATTTCAAAATACTATTAGCTTGCATTTAAAAACACAGACACGAGGAAATCTGCAGATGCTGGAATTTCAAGCAACACACACAAAAGATGCTGGTGAACGCAGCAGGCCAGGCAGCATCTATAGGAAGAGGTACAGTTGACCCTTCGTCAGGACTAACTGAAAGAAGAAATAGTAAGAGATTTGAAAGTAGGAGGGGGAGGGGGAGATCCAAAATGATAGGAGAAGACAGGAGGGGAGGGCTGGAGCTAAGAGCTGGAAAGTTGATTGGCAAAAGGGATACGAGGCTGGAGAAGGGAGAGAGTCACGGGACGGGAAGCCTGGGGGGAGAGAGAGAAGCGGGGAGGGAAGCCCAGAGGGTGGAGAGCAGGCAAGGGGTTATAGTGAGAGGGACAGAGGGAGAAAAAAGAGAGAGAGGAAAAAAGTGGGGGGGGGGAGGAATTAAAAAATATATTAAATAAATAAATAAGAGATGGGGTGTGAAGGGAAGGAGGGGTATTAACAGAAGTTAGAGAAGTCAATAGTCTGGTGCTCCCAGTGCGGCCTTCTATGTATTGGCGAGACCCGGCGCAGGCTGGGAGACCATTTCACTGTACACCTACGCTCTGTCCGCCAGAGAAAGCAGGATCTCCCAGTGGCCACACATTTTAATTCCACGTCCCATTCCCATTCTGATATGTCTATCCACGGCCTCCTCTACTGTCAAGATGAAGCCACACTCAGGTTGGAGGAACAACACCTTATATTCTGTCTGGGTAGCCTCCAACCTGATGGCATGAATATTGACTTCTCTAACTTCCGTTAATGCCCCTCCTCCCCTTCACACCCCATCCCTTATTTATTTATTTGATATACATTTTTTTATTTTCTCCCCCTTTTTTTTTCTCTCTCTTTTTTTCTCCCTCTGTCCCTCTCACTATAACTCCTTGCCTGCTCTCCACCCTCTGGTGCTCCCCTCCCCCCTTGTCTCTCTCCCCCCAGGCTTCCCGTCCCATGATCCTCTCCCTTCTCCAGCCTTGTATCCCTTTTGCCAATCAACTTTCCAGCTCTTAGCTCCATCTCTCCACCTCCTGTCTTCTCCTATCATTTGGGATCTCCCCCTCCCCCTCCCACTTTCAAATCTCCTTCTATCTCTTCTTTCAGTTAGTCCCGACGAAGGGTCTCGGCCCGAAACATCGACTGTACCTCTTCCTATAGATGCTGCCTGGCCTGCTGCGTTCCACCAGCATTTTTTTGTGTGTGTAGCTTGCATTTATTGTTTGCATGATCTGCTTTTATTTCCTCTGCATATTGGGTATTTGACAGTCTTTTTTTAATTTGTTCTTTTGGGTTTCTTTGTTTTGTGGCTGCCTGTAAGGAGACAAATCTCAAGGTTGTATATGTACATACTTTGATAATAAATGTACTTTGAAAGGGGATAATGGTGACCAGAATATATCAGGAAGGGCAAGAGTATAGAAGTGAACCAGGAACTAAGTTGAAAGAAAGGAAAAATGAAAACAAAAGAAGAGAAAATATTGGGGAAGGCAGCTCACACAGGAATAGGTCACTCTAAGGGTATCACAATGGTCTTTGGCAATGGAATGACTAAATTTGGTTTACTGTGCATAGTGTGATTACGTGTGTTGAAGAAATGATTCCTACTTACTACCATCCTCTCCCTGTCTCAATAGGACAAACGTATCCAGAATCCCATGCAGGTACTCCCTAAACAACCTCCACATTTCAGAATCAGAATCCAAATCAGGTTTATTATCACTGGCATGTGACGTGAAATTTGTTAAGTTAGCAGCAGCAGATCAATGCATTACATAATATGGAAGAGAAGAAAAATAAATAAATAAGTGAATCAATTATAGTATACATATATTGAATGGATTGGAAAAAACATTTAAAAAAGTGAGGTAGTGTCCAAGGCTTCAATGTCCATTTAGGAATCAGATGGCAGAGGGGAAGCAGCTGTTACTGAATCGCTGAGTGTGTGCCTTCAAGTTTCTGTACCTCCTACCTGATGGTCACAGTGAGAAAAGGGAATGTCCTGAGTGCTGGATGTCCTTAATAATGGACATTGCCTTTCTGAGACACCGCTGCCTGAAGATGTCCTGGGTACTTTGTAAGATAGTATTCAAGATGCTGACTAGATTTATAACACTCTGCAGCTTCTTTCAGTCCTGTGCAGTAGCCCCCCACCCCCCCATACCAGACAGTGATGTAGCCTGTCCGAATGCTCTCCACAGTACATCTATAGAAGATTTTGAGTGTACTTGTCGACGAGCCAAATCTCTTCAAACTCCTAATGAAGTACAGCCGCTGTCCTGCCACCTTTATAACTGCATCAATATGTTGGGACCAGGTTCAATCCTCAGAGATCTTGAGAACCAGAAACTTCAAACTGCTCACTCTCTCCACTTCTGATCCCTCTATGAGAATTGGTATGTCTTCCTTCATCTTACCCTTCCTGAAGTCCACAGTCAGCGTTTTTGTCTTACTGACGTTGAGTGCCAGGTTGTTGCTGCAACACCACTCCACCAACAATCCTACCAACAATGGTTGTATCATCAGCAAACTTATAGAAGGTATTTGAGCTGTGCATAGCCACACAGTCGTGTGTATATAGAGTAGAGTAGTGGGCCAAGCACAAACCTTGAGGTGCGCCAGTATTGATCATCAGCAAGGAGGATATGTTATCACCAATCTGCACAGATTCTGGTCTTCCATTTAGGAAATCGAGGATCCAATTACAGAGGGAGGTACAGAGGCCCAGGTTCTGTAACTTCTCAATCAGGATTGTGGGAATGATGGTATTAAATGCTGAGCTATAGTCGATGAACGGCATCCTGACACAGGTGTTTGTGTTGTCCAGGTGGGCTAAAGCCATGTGGAGAGCCATTGAGATTGCATCTGCCATTGAGCTATTGTGGCAATAGGAAAATTGCAATGTGTCCAGGTCCTTGCTGAGGCATGAGTTCAGTCTAGTCATGACTAACCTCTCAAAGCATTTCATCACTGCCAATGTGAGTACTGCCGGGCGATAATCATTAAGGCAGCTCACATTATTCTTATTATGCACTGGTATAATTGTTGCCTTTTTGAAGCAAGTGGACACTTCTGCCTGTAGCAGTGAGAGGTAGAAAATGTCCTTGAATACTCCTGCTAGGTGGTTGACACAGGTTTTCAGAGCCTTACCAGGTACTCCATCGGGACCTTCCACCTTGCGAGGGTTCACTCTCTTTAAAGACAGCCTAACATTGGCCTCTGAGATAGAGATCACAGGACATTTCCCCTGGACATTTCCCTGAAAACATCTGTTCCCAATTTATGCTTCCAAGTTTCTGCCTAACAGCATCATAATTTACCTTCCCCAATCAAATACTTTCCCATACTGTCTGCTCTTATCATTGTCAAAGACTATGCTCAATGCCAGGGAATTGTGGTCACTGTCTCTGAAATGTTCACCCACTGAGAGATCTGCCGCCTGACCCAGATTCATTGCCTAGTACCAGATGTAGTATGGCCTCTCCTCTAGTTGGCCAGTCTACATATTGTGTGAGGACCCTTTCCTGGACATACCTAACACATTCTGCACATATAAATATTTTGCACTAAGGAGGTGCCAATCAATACCAGGGAAATTGAAATCACCTATAACAATGGCACAATTATCTTTGCATCTTTCCAAAATCTATCTACCAATCTGCTCCTTCGTGTCTCTGTTGCTATTGGGAGTCTACAGAATACTCCCAATAGAGTGATTGCTCTCTTCCTGTTTCTGACTTCCACCCGCACTGACTTAGTAGTCCATCCTTCTATGACATCCTCCCTTCTGCAGTTGTGATACTGTCTCTGATTAACAATGCCCTATCCCCATCTCTTCTATCTCCATCCCTGTCCTTTTTCAACCATCTAAAATCCAGATCATCCAGCAGCTGTTCCTGACTTGTCACAACCAAATCTTGCTAATGAGCACAATGTCATAATTCCCTGTATTGATCCATGCTCTAAAGTGATAAGTTTCAGGAACGAAGATTATGAACAAAGTCGATGCATTTCTAACCATCTAATGTCTGCATTTATACTCCATCCACTCCCTATCCTACCTCACAGTCTCTCTGCACATTGCATATTGCATGTACCATCTGCTCCATTATCTGACTTATCACTTTGGCTCCCATCCCCCTACCAAACTAGTTTAAACCCTCCCCAGTAGTTCTTAACAAATCTTCCCGCATGGCATTGGTCCCCCCTCGAGATCAGGTGTAACCCTCCTCGTTCGTTCAGGTCATACTTTCCCCAGAAGAGATCCCTATGATGCATGACAGCAATTTAGCCTTAGTGATGGGAATTTTTTTTAGAAACATTGATCTGAGTCAGAATTAATAATTGCCTGGAGGAAAATGAATTAATTATGGCAAGCAGCATAGATTTATTAAAAGCTATCACATTTAACTAATGTGATAGAATTTTTTTTGATGAAATAACAGACTTGTCAACAGTAATGCAGCTGATTTATCAATACCCTATTTTTTAAAAATCTGTTAACATAGAACAGTACAGCGCAGGATCAGTCTCATCGGCCCATAATGTCTGTGCTGGCCATGATGCCAATCCTGACGATCTGTCTGCAGATAATCTGTCCCCTGCTTTCCCTGCCTGTTAGTGCATCTGTCTAACTGCCTCATAAAAGCTGCTAATGAGTCTGCTTCCATCACTTCCCCCGGCAGCATATTCTAGGTACCTTGTAAGTCTCTATTGGGCTGTGCTCTCTCTCTCGCCGTGGCTATCCATTCTCCCTGTGACTGTGTGAGTTTCCTCTAGTGCTCTGGTTTCCTCCCACATTCCAAAGTCGAAAGGGTTAATGGGTTAATTGGTCACATGGATGGAATGGGACAGTGCAAGCCTATTACTGCGCTGTATTCCTAAATTTTAAATTAAAATTGCGTTCAATTCTGGTTGACAGATTAGAGGAAGGATGTAACACACATCAAAGTTGCTGGTGAATGCAGCAGGCCAGGCAGCATCTGTAGGAAGAGGTGCAGTCGACGTTTCAGGCCGAGACCCTTCGTCAGAACTAACTGAAGGAAGAGTGAGTAAGGGATTTGAAAGTTGGAGGGGGAGGGGGAAATCCAAAATGATAGGAGAAGACAGGAGGGGGAGGGATGGAGCCAAGAGCTGGACGGGTCATAGGCAAAAGGGGATACGAGAGGATCATGGGACAGGAGGTCCGGGAAGAAAGACAACGGGGGGGGGGGGACCCACAGGATGGGCAAGAGGTATATGCAGAGGGACAGAGGGAGAAAAAGGAGAGTGAGAGAAAGAATGTGTGCATAAAAATAAGTAACAGATGGGGTACGAGGGGGAGGTGGGGCATTAGCGGAAGTTAGAGAAGTCGATGTTCATGCCATCAGGTTGGAGGCTACCCAGACGGAATATAAGGTGTTGTTCCTCCAACCTGAGTGTGACTTCATCTTTACAGTAGAGGAGGCCGTGGATAGACATGTCAGAATGGGAATGGGATATGGAATTAAAATGTGTGGCCACTGGGAGATCCTGCTTTCTCTGGTGGACAGAGCGTAGATGTTCAGCAAAGCGGTCTCCCAGTCTGCGTCGGGTCTCGCCAATATATAAAAGGCCACATCGGGAGCACTGGACGCAGTATATCACCCCAGTTGACTCACAGGTGAAGTGTCGCCTCACCTGGAAGGACTGTTTGGGGCCCTGAATGGTGGTAAGGGAGGAAGTGTAAGGGCATGTGTAGCACTTGTTTCGCTTACACGGATAAGTGCCAGGAGGGAGATCAGTGGGGAGGGATGGGGGGGACGAATGGACAAGGGAGTTGCGTAGGGAGCGATCCCTGTGGAATGCGGGAGGGGGGAGGGAAAGATGTGCTTAGTGGTGGGATCCCATTGGAGGTGGCGGAAGTTACGGAGAATAATATGTTGGACCCGGAGGCTGGTGGGGTGGTAGGTGAGGACCAGGGGAACCCTATTCCTAGTGGGGTGGCGGGAGGATGGAGTGAGAGCAGATGTACGTGAAATGGGGGAGATGCGTTTAAGAGCAGAGTTGATAGTGGAGGAAGGGAAGCCCCTTTCTTTAAAAAAGGAAGACATCTCCCTCGTCCTAGAATAAAAAGCCTCATCCTGAGAGCAGATGCGGCAGAGACGGAGGAATTGCGAGAAGGGTTTTTTCAAGAGACAGGGTGAGAAGAGGAATAGTCCAGCTAGCTGTAAGAGTCAGTAGGCTTATAGTAGACATCAGTGGATAAGCTGTCTCCAGAGACAGAGACAGAAAGATCTAGAAAGGGGAGGGAGGTGTCGGAAATGGACCAGATAAACTTGAGGGCAGGGTGAAAGTTGGAGGCAAAGTTAATAAAGTCAACGAGTTCTGCATGCGTGCAGGAAGCAGCGCCAATGCAGTCAACGAGTTCTGCAGGAAGGATGTGATGGGATTAGTGAGAGTTGAGAAAGAAGCTCAGGAGTGGCTCCTGGAGTGACAGTTACAAGTGCGGATCAGAGGTTCAAGCTGTCTCTTTGGAGAGAAGCTGACAGAAGATTTAATACATCTGAACGTTGGCGAGGATCTGCACAGAATGGGTATAAAGAGAGATCTAGGTCTGAAATGGGGAAGAAAATTGAGAGTGACAACAAGCACAATTTTATGCAGCCTGAGGTTGGATCTTCAAGAAGATATTTATTTATTTTTATTTTATTTCGAGATGGGGGTTACCCCTTGTATCTAATGATGACAGAAGACCTGGTCAGGAGAGTTTTAAAATGGAAAATCCTTTGCACTTGGGTAGTTCTACTTTCTCAACCTTGGAAGTCCGGGTCCAGTGGCACGAGTAGTTATCACAACCGGGTTCTTCCTTGGTTGCGTGGGTGACCAGCTGCTTCTGTGCCTCGCCATATCCTTTGCTCTCTGCAAAGTGATGCAGAACTGCCTTCCTGGCCGTTGGATCTCACTGTAGATCTCTTCCACCCAGTCTGCCTGAGCTGACTTTGCTTGCTAGGACTGGCATGTTCCTGTCTCACCGGTGTATGAGGCCCACTGGCGACCCTCACACCTGGTTTAACCTGCCTGCTGAAATGAAGCGGTGCACTGCGGTGTGGCCACTGTTGTATGTAAGCAGCTACTTGGAGCCGCAGGTGAGAGCTGAGTGTCTGGTGGGGACCAAAGATGAGTGAGCAGCCCAGAGTGAACACGACAAGACCCTTCACTAGACGTGCTACCCATCCTTGGACAGTGTGAAATAGGCCCTTCCAGCCCTTCAGGCCGCACCACCTGGCAACCCCCAACAACCCTGATTTCACTGTAACATAAGTGCGGGGCAATTTACAATGACCAATTAACCTACCTCGTATGTTTCTTTGGACTGTGGGAGGAAACTGGAGAACCTGGAGTAAACCTATGCATTCCACATGGAGGACGTACAGAGGATACTGGGATTGAACTCTGAATTCCCATGCCCCAAGCTGCAAAAGTGTCTCGCTAATCACTATGCTCCTGTCGCACCCAAATATTCCTGAAATATACACTGGAGAAAGGAGTAGTGGGTGGAACCAGAGGTTTGGTTTAGTAGGGAGCTAGCACAAAGATGGATTGAACGTCGTCATATAGTGTATATATTCTATGATTCTGTGGTTCATTCCAGATGTGTGACAACAGAACTGAGCAAGAGTTCAAAATAGCTTGCATATTAAACAATTTCAGACAGTGGTTTATTATAAGTGCTTCTAATAATTACCTTTTTTTTCAATCCTAGTCCAGTAATACTTAGGGATATTTCCTCCTGGTACTCCTAACAACTCCAGGGAGTCTCTGGCCTGTGACCACTCACACTATAGAAGGAGAATTCGTGATGACATTAAGAACCTCAAGTCTGTGCATCAGGAACATGTGATATCTCTCTATAACTGGTGGAAGGAGGTCATCTCACAAGATGCCGTTCAGCTTCGTGGTCATGCATCTGCTGCCTGTTTATGGAAGTACCTGTAGTTCCCACACTCACCCTCGTCAGTCTCCACAGAACCTGCAAATCATTCTTGATCCCAAAGAGCTGTTGAAGAGTTAAGTTCCACCAGTGGTTTTATCATCTACAACTGGAATCCTTCAAAGATGGACCTAATGATTTTTGTCAATAATTCTGTCAGATCATTCATACGGGAGATTTAGATTTCTTTGGGAAAACATGCTCTGTGGTCCATTATTTTATGTTTCTGTTCTGTCAACCGAAAGAAAGCTTTACTTTGTCAAAATGGGCTGTGTAATCTGTGATAAATATGAATATTCTATTATTCTGCAATTCTTAAAAGATTGATTTTCTTTACTTGGTTACTTGCAATGTTGCAAGGGCCCGCTGTTGTAGAATCAGTACTCAATATTTGGTTGACAAGGTTCTCTATCAAATATATATTCTAAAATTGTTGAAAATTGCAGATCTTGCTACTTAAGAGTTGAAATGAGGATTAATGCTGAAATTTCAGCACACAACAATATTTTCTGGTGTAGAAGGGATGTCCAGATAACAAGACGCTATAATGCAAAGGTGTAAAGTTGTAACAGTGACTGCGAGTGTCATTTCTACATTGTCACCAGGGGAGCAACTGCTTTACTTAACTATCTTGTCATTGATTAAATCAGGAATATTGTGTTATTAATAGTCCAAAACTATCTCTACCCTAGCATCAAAACCTTTTGTGTGACAGCATCAAATCAATGCCTTGCCAAGGGATGGGTCATGGATATGTTGGAGTGGATTACATTTTAAAAATAGGAAATTTGCTTTTCTGTTTTATATGGAAGACCGCAAATTTAAACATTAGAATTAAGAATTTACTTGACTTTTAAACAAAACAATTCATATAGATTGGAACAATTTGCATTTTCTTTTTATGCACAACTTGTGCACTTCTTTACCTAAGAAGTCCTTACTGATTTGTTTTGCACCCACAGAGTGGGTAAAGGGCGATGGAGTCAATCGTACACTTCCTTTGCGATGTTTGCGCAGTTACTGATGTTACAGGCCATGATGTAGACATTTCCTCCACCACTGGCCCAAGCTGGAATACTCTAGGAAAAACTTCCCAAGTTCACTGCACACTTTCAGAGGTGCTGGGAGCACATTCCAAAGAATTTGGAGGAGAGAAAACTATTAAGCTGACAGAACAATGTCACAACTTTCACCAGCCTTGGAGTCAGTATTGGAGGAAATAATCACTGGGGCTTTCTTTATTGATCACAGACTCTTATAAGCATTGGTACTAAGCTGTTTGTTGTGATTATTGTCTTCTTGATCAACACATACATACTCCTAGCAATGGCTTGGTGCCATTTGCCACTTGAAAGTTCAACAGGCAAGTTCACCTCTTGGTAGAATGGTGGAATGCTGTGTTGCAGTGAAGGGAGGAAGGCTTAGCCTCTGTGCCTCATTCTTCTTTGACTTTAGCGCTTTAAGACATCATAGTCATCATATCTTTAACATGGCAGCACTGATGTCTGCATGTGACTCCTGATGAGGGCCTCAGTGGTTCTGTTCCACTATATAACTTGAGTGCCATAATAGCACAGCCAACAGTACTACTGTCTCACAGCTCCAGAGACCGGGGTTTGGTTACAATGTCCATCACTATCTGTGCAGAGTTTGTGTGTTTTCCTTGAAAACTGCGTGTAATTCTTGGTGCTTGTTTCCCCTCAGATCCGTATTTTAGTAGGTTAATTGACCTCCAAGTTGTCCCTAATATGTAGATGAGTCTGGAGAGGAATTGTTGGGAACGTATGAGAATAAAAGAGGAATAGGATTAGTTGGATGGTAGATGATTGACATATTATTAGTAGGTCAAAGGTTCTGTTTCCATACTGCCTTTTTCTATGACTCTGTGTACAACAACTTCTACAGATTGTAATATGTCTTTGTCTAAAGTGAATTATTATTTTGAGAGATCTGAGTTGCTATTGGCACTTAACACTGCACACATCTAATACAGCAAAAAGAGGTGGATTCCAACTTCTTTGTAAATAGCTTAGTCAAGGAATTCAGGAGAAAAAGCATCATCTTTTTTCATTATTCAGTTGAATGTTCCATGTTTCTCTGGAAAGAAGAGCAATAAATTCCACCTAGCTACAAACACAAGTGATTCTGCAGATAGTGGAAAACTAGAGCAACTCCCACAATATGCCGGAGGAACCTGGCATGTTAGGCACTATCTATGGAGGGGAATAAACAGTCAACGTCTTGGGCTGAGACCCCTCCTCAGGACTGGAATGGAAGGGGAGAAGAAGACCGAATAAGAAGGTGGGGGAAGGGGAGGGAGTGCAAGATGGCAGGTGATAGGTGAGCAGAACAGTGGGTGATCATTATGTCCACATTATGGCCATCCTACTTAAGCCTCTCACTCCCACAACCATAAACAGTGGTGAACAGGCAACAGGTGAACTTAAAGTATTGGTTTCTGATTGAAATGACTTTTAAAGGCCTTTTCCACACCAGTCCACCTGGACACATTTGAATTCCCAAGCCTTGAATTGCTGTATTCTCAAATTGATATCATTGATGAGAGGTTTTCTTGCCTGTTGGGGAAGATTTAAAACTAAGTTGGCAGAGGAAGGGGTCTTGGAGCAATATCTAGATCATGAAGTGGAGGAATTAATTTTAAATGCTGTAGGTAGAGTAAGTGTACACCAAGGAAACTCAAAGCCAATTTGCATCTATTTTAATGCACTAGTTTGTTGTTGCTCAGTCATTTAGTCAAATCTGACTCTTCATGACCTCATGGTCCACAGGGTTTTCATGGCAAAATACAGAAGTAGATTGCCAGGCCTTTTTTCTGCACAGATACTGTTGCTGCCCGGGTTGGGACCTGGCTGTGTTTGAACTCAGGGCCATGTGCCTCGAAGTCCGGTGCTGATGTCACTACACCACCAGCTGACCCACGCATAAGCAGCCCTAGTAAAATAGATGAACTCAGAGTTTTAATTAACGCAAGGCTCTCTGATATTGTTGCTGACACAAATGTGGTGAAAGTTGGGGAACTCTTTACTGAACCTGAATTGATTTTTGGTTATTAGTGGTAGCTGGGAGCCTTGCTGCTCATTATAACTGTGAATAACTTGGATGGCAATATGGGAGGGATGATCAGTAAGTTCATGGATAACATGAAGACTGGCGGAGCAGTTGATAGTATGACCAATGATCTTAAGTTGCAGAGAGATTAGTGATGTGTTGGCGAAGTGGTGAAAATGGCAGGCAGCTTTGAGTTCTGTTAAATGTGACATGATGCTCCTTGGGAGAATTAAAAAGGCTAGGACATGTACCATAAAGTGATTTGGTGTTGGGAAATATTGAGAAACAGAGGGTCCTTGGAGTGCAATTCTATGGATCCTTGAAGGTGATAACAGAGATAGGTAATGTGGCTGGAAAGGCTTGTGAGATTCTGCCCTTTATTAAAAGTAGGGAGTTATGTTCCAACTTTGCACGGAGGACGGAGAGCACAAGCTGCCTAGTGGAGAAGACCAGAGATGGGGTGTGGGGCCATGATCGACTCCATTTTGAAGCATTGAGGAAGAATGAAGCATCGAAGTGAATGTGGAGGAGGTTGGTCGTTGCTCTCCACAGAGTCCATGGGGTAGCCGGTTAGCGCCATTCAGACCCATGGTGGTCGCTCTTCACGGAAGGACTGAATTCGTGCGGCTGCTCTCATCTATGCTGATGGGAGGATGTTTCTGAAATTCTGCGATTCGGTGTGACTATTGGACCGTAGTTATAATGGTCTCCAGTTTTCTGTGTTTTCCTTATTGCTGACGGGCAGGTGGGCGAGGATGAGGGAGGGGTTGGGGATTTGGGGTCTGAGTTTCTTGGTGTTTTTCCTGTGAGGGCAATCTGGTAGTTTTTGTGTGTGAAAGATGGGCTTGATGCTGTTATTGCTGTTTTTTTTTTTTGCAAGGGTTGGGGGGAGTTGGTGGTTTGGGGGTTTTGATGTTCTAGCTGTCATTTTCTGTGCGGGCAATCTGTTGGTTTTTGTGCGAGGGAGGGGTTGGGGAGTTTGATGTTCCTCCCCACTGATCAGTGCATTCTTTCCTCCCCACTGATCTCCCTCCTGGCACACATCTTTGCAAGCGAAACAAGTGCTACACCTGCCCTTACACCTCCTCTCTCACTACTATTCAGGGCCCGAACAGTCCGTCACCTCACCTGTGAGTCTGTTGGGGTCACCTACTGTGGCTGGTGCTCCTGGTGTGGCCTCCTCTATATCGAGGAGACCCGTCGTAGATTGAGAGACTGCTTTCCCTAGCATCTACGCTCTGTCCACTAGAAGAAGCAGGATCTCGCAGTGGCCACCCATTTTAATTCCACTTCCCATTCCTATTCTGACATGTAAATCCATGGCCTCCTCTACTGTTGCAATAAAGAACAGCACCTTGTACTCCATCTGGGTAGCCTCCAACCTGATGGCATGAACCTTGACTTCTCGCACTTCCGGTAATGTGTCCCCCCTTCACCATTCCCCACCCCCTTTTCCCTCTCTTATCTTATCTCCTTGCCTGCCCATAGCCTCCCTTTGGTGCTCCTCTCCCCCTTTACTTGTGAGGGGGTGTGGTTGATGTCTTGCTTTTTCAACAACTGCCATGATTTTTCTGTATTTCATGGCTATCTGGAGAAGATGAATATCAGAGTTGTATTGTACATGTATACTATGTATACTTTGACAATAAAATGAACTTTTAAATCTCTATAAAGTCTTGGTCAGACATCAGCTGGAGTACTATGTGTAGAAACATAGAAACATAGAAAATAGGTGCAGGAGTAGGCCATTCAACCCTTCGAGCCTGCACCCCCATCCAATATGATCATGGCTGATCATCCAACTCAGAACCCCGCCCCAGCCTTCCCTCCATACCCCCGATCCCTTTTAGCCACAAGGGCCATATCTAACTCCCTCTTAAATATAGCCAATGAACTGGCCTCAACTGTTTCCTGTGGTAGAGAATTCCGCAGATTCACCACTCTCTGTGTGAAGAAGTTTTTCCTCATCTCAGTCCTAAAAGGCTTCCCCTTTATCCTCAAACTGTGAGCCCTCGTTCTGGACTTCTCCAACATCAGGAACAATCTTCCTACTTCTAGCCTGTCCAATCCCTTTATGATTTTATACGTTTCAATCAGATCCCCCCTCAATCTTCTAAATTCCAGAGAGTACAAGCCTAGTTGATCCAGTCTTTCATCATATGAAAGTCCTGTCATCCCAGGAATCAATCTGGTGAACCTTCTTTGTACTCCTTCTATGGCAAGAATGTCTTTCCTCAGATTAGGGGACCAAAACTGCACACAATACTCCAGGTGTGGTCTCACCAAGGCCTTGTTCAACTGCAGTAGTACCTCCCTGCTCCTGTACTCGAATCCTCTTGTTATGAATGCCAGCATACCATTTGCCTTTTTCATCGCCTGCTGTACCTGCATGCCCACTTTCAATGACTGGTGTATAATGACACCCAGGTCTCGTTGCACCTCCCCTTTTCCTAATCGGCCACCATTCAGATAATAATCTGTTTTCCTGTTCTTGCCACCAAAGTGGATAACCTCATATTTATCCACATTAAATTGCATCTGCCATGAATTTGCCCACTCACCTAACCTATCCAAGTCACCCTGCATCCTCTTAGCATCCTCCTCACAGCTAACACTGCCGCCCAGCTTCGTGTCATCCGCAGACTTGGAGATGCTGCAATTAATTCCCTCATCCAAGTCATTAATATATATTGTAAACAACTGGGGTCCCAGCACTGAGCCTTGCGGTACCCCACTAGTCACTGCCTGCCATTCTGAAAAGGTCCCGTTTATTCCCACTCTTTGCTTCCTGTCTGCCAACCAATTCTCTATCCACATCAATACCATACCCCCAATACCGCGTGCATAAGTTTGCACACTAATCTCCTGTGTGGGACCTTGTCAAAAGCCTTTTGAAAATCCAAATATACCACATCTACTAGTTCTCCCCTATCCACTCTACTAGTTACATCCTCAAAAAATTCTGTGAGATTCGTCAGACATGATTTTCCTTTCACAAATCCATGCTGACTTTGTCTGATGATTTCATTGCTTTCCAAATGTGCTGTTATCACATCTTTGATAACTGACTCCAGCATTTTCCGCACCACCGATGTTAGGCTAACCGGTCTATAATTCCCCCATTTCTCTCTCCCTCCTTTTTTAAAAAGCGGGGTTACATTAGCCACCCTCCAATCCTCAGGAACTAGTCCAGAATCTAACGAGTTTTGAAAAATTATCACTAATGTATCCATTATTTCTTGTGCTACTTTCTTAAGCATTCTGGGATGTAGTTCTGACCACCCTACTGTAGAAAGAACAGGGTGCTAGAGAGAGTGCATAGGGGATTTACCAAGATATTGCTGGAGATGGAACCTTTCCGTTATAAGGAGAGACTGGAGTGGCTAGGTCTGTTTCCCGTATAGTGGAGGAGGTTGATGAAGGAATATAATTGAAGATATAAAGTTGAGTAATATAGATAGGATGAACTGCAGGAAACCTTTCTTTCCCATGTCAGAGGTAGATAAAAATGAAGGGATAGATAAAACAAAAGGGAGAGCAACATAGAGGTGATCTGAGCGAGGCCTACCTTACCCAGAGAGTGGTAGGAGCCTGGAATACGCTTCCTGAGAGAATGGTAGCTGACAGCATTTAAGAGTTGCTGAGAGGAGCAGTTGAATTGCCTAGGCTTAGGGGGCTGTGGGCCAAGAGCTAGGACATGGTATTAATATGGAAGAATGCTCAGTGTTCGGTGCACCTACCATCAGAGTGACCTGTTTCTGTGCTGTATGAATCTAACACTTCTATGATATTGTGCATCATTTAACCCCTTAATGATTGGACTGCTGCAACAAATGGAGATTATCCAGCCAGATGTTGCCCTTTTAAACCCTTATGTTTGGTTTGGCTTGAGCATCTGTTGATGGGGGACTATTGCCAGGTCTAGTTCCTCAATAACCACAACAACTTGTATTTATGTAACACTTTTAAGAGCAGCTCTTTTCTGGCTTTAAATGTATGGAAAAGGTTTACTTGGTTGCATCAGTGTTGCAATCATTTTGTTTGCTGAGATCTTTAGAAAGGCATTCTACTCATATCCAAATGATAGGTTTAGAAAACGTAGCCTATTTCCCTATCTGCAGAACACAGGGTGAACCGGAACAAAATGTTAGCACTAAAGCATTGCATTTTCAAGACAAAATAGAAATGAATGCAAAGGCTAAATTGTGCCGGGGAAAACCCGAAGTATAACACAGAGACAGATTTGACAAATAGTAGGATAAATAGTTTTAGAGACAGTGAGCACTGAAGTTCCCATGAAGAGCCTATGGACTTGCAAGTATGACGGCAGGCTGACAAATGGAAAACTGTTTATTCTCTGCTGCAGGTAAAACATTCTTTGTGTCCTAGTTCTGTCCTTGTGCACCAACTCCTTTGCTATTAAATAAGAACATTAAGAAATAGGAGTAGGCTATCTCGCCCTTCAAGCCTGCTGTGCTATTTACCCACTCTACTTCAGCACCTGGGCCTCTGTACCTCCCTCTGCAGCTTCCTAACCAGAAGACCATAATCTGTGTGGATTGGAAACAACATCTCCAGCTCACTGGCAGTCAACACGGGCACAGCCTCAGAGTTTAGAGAATTCCAATGGTTTACCTCCTCTGAGTGAAGAAATTTACACATTTTAGTCCCATGGATAAGGATGGGACTAAAACTGTGCCCTCTAATATATAATATTGTATATTGAGTCTTACTGGCCTAGAAATGCTTATTGAACACTACCAGAAACCTCTATGGACAATTGTGATTTGGTCAATGGCATATGGTCAGTTCTCACTTGAATGTATGTACCAGGTCCCCCCAGTGCTTATCATTTACATGCCCACCCAGAGTGCCTGTTGGTGTGGTATGGACTCCTGCAGAGACCTGGTTCTATCTGTTCAGGTAAATGATTTCTTAAGACCTCCACTTATTCCCTCACAATCAGGATATCTGGGCCATTCATTTCTCAAAAACTCCCCTTGTGGACCATCCTTGTACTCCAGCTTGGTACTGATTAATTAGTGTTGACGTCTTATCCAAATGATCCTGATCAAATCTCTGTCCAACCCATTGCTTAGCCCGAACAGTGTGTTCTGGCTTAATCTGTGCCTCACTCCCCTCCACTCCATTCTCATTCTCTTGCTACCCTACCAGCCTCTAAAGAAGCCCCTTCTATCCACCTTGCATATCGCAACTGGAGATGCACTAACCTCAGAGGTAGGTGGAGGCCTTTATTTGCACCAGTAAGATCTGTTCCATCAAGCTAGATATCTTGGGTCTGTGAATTTTAGTCACATTAGTTGAAGTATAAAAGTTGAAGTTAGCCATGTTATAATAGCAAATTTTCAGGAAAGGCTGGCTCCCAATATATTTTTACATGTTTTTTTCTTCTATATTATGAATTGCATTGAATTGTTGCTGCAAAGTTAACAAATTTCATGACACATGCCGGTGATAATAAACTTGATTCTGAGTCTGAGATATGAAAGGCAAAGATAGAGTAGAAAGCTAACATCTTTTACCATGGTCGATGTGTCCAATACTAGATGGCATGCATTTGAAGTGAGAGGAAACACGCAGGACATGTTTTGTCTACACAGGGTGATGGAGTGCACTGCCTGGGGTGTTGGTGGAAGCACACACAACTATGGTGTTTTAAGGAGCTATGAGGTAGACACATGAATATGCAAAGAATAGAGGGATATGAATGACATGAAAGCAGAAGAGGTTTGGTTTAATTTGACATTGAAGTTGAGAAGACATGTGTTGTTTTCTGTTCTATAAACAACTTATTTTGCATTATGAAGGTATTATCTAGACTATAATGATGAGTTTAATACAAAATGTAAGTTATAGAATTAGATTCAGTGCTGAAAGAGAGTAATATCCTGTCATTCTCTGCACATTCAAAGAGTTTAGAAATCAGCTTTATTTGTCACATGTACTGTATGTGTGCCTATCTAAGAGTTTGTAGAAAACATGCATCATATTTGCCTCCAATACCACCTTGGGCAGTGAATTCCAGGCACCCACTGCTCTCTGTGCAAAAGAAAAAAACTTAGCCCACACATCTACTTTGAGCTTAAATGTATGCTCTCTAATATTATAAAGGTTCAAAGGTTCATTTTATTATCAAAGTATGCATGAACAATACAACTCTGAAATTCATCTTCTCCAGATAGCCATGAAGTACAGAAAAACCATAGGAGTTGTTGAAAAGAAAAGCCCCACCGACACGAAAAATAGCTTGTAACCCCCCCCCACCGCTTTCTCACACAAAAACTAACAGATTGCCCACAGCTGCCAAAAACCCCAAAGCCCCAACCCCTTCTGTCACAAAAACCAGCAGTGTCTTAGCCCAAAATGTCAACTGTTTACTCTTTTCCATAGATGCTACCTGACCTTCTAAGTTCCTCCAGCATTTTGTGTGTGTTGCTTAGATTTCCAGCAATTGCAGATTTTCTCTTGTTTGTGAGTGCTACAAGAGGTATAGGTATGATCTCTAGAAAGCCATCCCTTGGGTGAAGTGGAGATTCTGGACTAGATTGGAATCAACAAGGGGTGCTCAAGAGCTTTAAATACCATAAACTCCTACAAAGTTAAATCTTGCAAAATGGGGAACAGCAGAGCTTCACTTCCAGATGAGCTCAATGCCTCCTATGCTTGCTTTGGCCACTAGAACAGGGAGGAACCATCACGCCACCCAATGGCTCCTGATGATCATTTGGTCTCAGTAATGAAGATGATGTGCAGGCACCTTCGAGAGAGTGGTCCAGACGAAGTACCTGGCCAAGTACTGAAGACCTGTGCTGACCAACTGGCTGATGTACTCACAGATATCTTCAACCTCTCACTCCGGCAGAGTGTGGTACCCATCGGCTCAAACGTACCGGTGCCCAAGAAGAGCATGGTAACCTGTCTAAATGACTATTGCTCAGTGACACTTACGCTTATCCACACTAATGAAGTGTTTTGGGAGGCTGGCATTGAAGTATATTAGCTCCTGTCCGAATGACAACTTGGTTCCATTCCAACTGCACTACCAAGTCAACAGGTGCTATCTTGGCTCTTCACACAACCCAGCAAAAATGCATACATCAGGATGTATCTATCATCCCCTCAAAACTAATCAGTAAACTCCGAGACCTGGGCCTCAATCCCCCTTGTGCAATTCTGTCCTGAATTTTCTCACTTGTAGACTCGAGTCAGTTGGGATTGGCAAAAACATCTCCTCCACAATCTCCATCAGCGCAAGGATACCACAGAGCTATGTACCTAGCCCCCTGTTTTACTTGCTATACACCTATGATCATGTGGCTAAGTACAGCTCCAATACCATATACAAGTTTGCTGATGACACCACTGTTGTGATGTTGTGATGAATCAGAAACAGGGGGAAGATTGAAAACTTGGCTGAGTGTAATAACTTGGTTGGTGTAATAACAACAACCTCTCAGTCAATGTCAATAAGACCAAGGAACTGATTGTAGACTTCGGAAGAGGAAAACCAGAGGTCCATGAGACAGTAGTCATCAGAGGACCAGACGTGGAAAGGATCAATAACTTTATATTCCTATCTCAGAGGACCTGTCCTGGACCCACCGTATGTGAAGAAAGCATGACAGCACCTCTACTTCCTCAGGAGACTGCGGAAGTGTGGCATTTCATCGAAAACCTTGGCAAACTTCTACAGATGTGTGGTGGAAAGTGTGCTGACTGGCTGTATTACGGTCTAGCATAAAAACACCGATGCCTTTGAGTGAAAAATCACTCAAAGGATTCAGCCTAGTACATCATGGGTAAAACCTTCCCAATCATTGAGCAGATCTACATGAAATGTTGCCATAGAAAAGCAGCATCCATCATCAAAGATCCTCACCACCCAGGCCGTGCTCTTTTCTTGCTGCTGCCATCAGGTAGAAGGTACAAGTGCCTCAGGACCCTCACCACCAGGTTCAAGAACAGTTACTACCCCTCAACCTGAACAAAAGAGGATAGCTACCCTCATTTAAGGATTCATTTAAGGACTCCATTATATTGTCGTTTCATGCTTGACATTTATTGCTATTTATTTATATCTGCATTTGCACAGTTTGTTTACAGTTACTGTTCTATAGATTTGCTCAGCATGTCTGCAGAGAAGGAATCGCAGGGTTGCATGTGGTGACATGTATGGGCTCTGATAATAAATTTTACTTTGAATTTTGATCAAATCCCCAGCCCCTTCCCCCTCAGAAATAAAACGGCAACAGCATCAAATCCCCAACACCTCCTTGCAGAAAAAAACTGCGATAATAACATTAAATCCAAACCCCCAATCCCCTCATTCACATACAAGAACTAACTGATTCCCCCACACGAAGAACATCAGACCCCAACTTCCCCCTCACATAATAACCATATAACCATATAACAATTACAGCATGGAAACAGGCCATCTCAGCTCTTCTAGTCCGTGCCGAACTCTTACTCTCGCCTAGTCCCACCAACCTGCACTCAGCCCATAACCCTCCATTCCTTTCCTGTCCGTATAGCTGTCCAATTTAACTTTAAATGACAACATCAAACCTGCCTCAACCACTTCTGCTGGAAGCTCATTCCACACAGCTACCACTCTCTGAGTAAAGAAGTTCCCTCTCATGTTACCCCTAAACTTTTGCCCTTTAACTCTCAACTCATGTCCTCTTGTTTGAAACTCCCCCACTCTCAATGGAAAAAGCCTATCCACGTCAACTCTATCTATCCCCCTCATAATTTTAAATACCTCTATTAAGTTCCCCCTCAACCTTCTACACTTCAAAGAATAAAGACCCAATGTTCCAAAGAATAAAGACCCATAAAAAGTAACATATCGTCCACCCACCAATCAACAACAAGAAGGAAGACACCAAAAACTGAAGGAGACCAATATAAACTACAGTCCAATAATCGCATAAGTCTCAGAATATTGAAAACATCCTTCCTTCAGCTTTCAATGAAGCTGGTTGCACAAACGCAGAACTTCCGCGAAGAGCGACCACCATGCTGGGTCCGAGCATGAACG
The DNA here is from genome assembly GCF_030028105.1 of Mobula birostris. NCBI lineage: Eukaryota > Metazoa > Chordata > Chondrichthyes > Myliobatiformes > Myliobatidae > Mobula > Mobula birostris. The sequence continues at coordinate 15,385,736 of NC_092393.1, forward strand.
CCGCTGACCCAGTTACTGACCCCGTGGCCTCCATTGAGAGTGGCCGTTGATGTCCTCCACATTCACCTCCATGCTTCAATATTCCTCGCCGCTTCACGATGTGGTCATTCATGACCTCCGTGCCCCATCTCTGGTCTTCACCACGAGGCTGCTCGTGTTCTCGGTCCACTCCGAACACAGCAGAACACTAGATCGTTTGCTCGAAATCCAAACTGCACATTACAAGTTCCAACAGTTTCCATAACACAATCGAGACAAAAAGAACAAGCAGAAGGTGTGAGAAAAAGAAGTTATTGATGAGATTGGCTATCTGAAGATGTCACCCAATGAATCATTGTTCGCTGGCACCATAGATCATAATACTGAGAGAAAGATAATGTCTGTCTATTAGGTCATTCATTAGATTCAGTCTTCTCACAAACATTAAAAGTACTTCCCATTCTCTGAGTCCTACCTGCCACGCTGCTAATTCCTAGCTGGAGAAGGTCTGCCCATTATTCATCATTTATTTAGAATGTTTCCTCGAAAATCACCTTTCACCCATGCACTCATCTTTAATGTAGGTGAGAAAATCCCTCATAATGCTTTTAGACTGGGAGAAACCCAAAGTAAATGGGACTATGTTGAACTAGCTTTGCTTATTTTTACATTACATGCCATTCCTCCTATGGAAGCCCTGTTTCAAGTTAACAAATCTTAAGCCCTCATTTCCTGCTGCATTCACAGTGTATGCTTACTTTGGACAACACCTCAGGCCTGTGTAATGCAAAGACATGGGTATGCAACCATTAAATGTAAAAGTAAAGATTAAGGGAATTGTTAAAAATTGATTTTATTTTTGAAAACAAGTTAGCTCTCAGTAACCCTGTGTTCTGGTGTAACAGAAGCAAGCAATTTTCAAAGGACTTGCAGAGATAAAGCAAACAGAATCGCAAGCACCTGGGAATGTTTGAATAATACCATGGCCCCAAACTTATGTCATGGGATACTTATTACAAATGGTTTACACATCTGGCTGAAATTGCTCTCACTAGTATCTTAAGGGCTATTGTGAAGTTATTTATTTTATGTAAGCGGGAAACATGCTTGTGATTTCCAGGAATGCATTGCCATTGAGCAGAGAATTTCTACTTCTGACAAACGATTGGAATGATGTGATATGTAGTCGGAAGGTTGGAGGTAATCTCAGGAACTACTTAAGTAAAATAACTTCCAATGACAGAAACAGCAAAACTGTTTTACTGCAGTAAAAAATGTCCCAAAAGTATAAACAGAGATAAAATATGAACAGGCCTGAAAAGGGGACATTTGGAAAGATAATTAACAGCTGCAGTGAAGGGTTCAGTTTTGCAGTGAGTCTTTGAGGAAGATATGGAAATATAAAGTTTGGGCAAGGAATTCCTGAGCCCAGGGCTCAGACAGTGTCATTAGCATCAGTGCTGGAAGGAAGAACATTGGAAATGTGCAGAATGAGAGAGGAACAGCGACACAGAATGTTACAGGGATGGTGAGAGTAAGGCGATGAAAGATTTGAACACAGACTAGAAGATCTTAACTTAGGATATTATTTCAAACAGGAACTAAGGTATGTGGGTGAACACAGGGATTAGTGTGAATCAGAATATGGAAAGCTAAGTGCAAAGGTCTTCAGGTGGACCTTACTCTATGCTTACAGATTCAAGCATAGTGTAAATTCCACCTGAAGATACCTCATCTCAGCCTATTAAACACACAAATAATATCTACAGGATTTCAGGAGCTTGTACATAAGTTGCGTACTTTATGTAGCTCAGATGGCAGGGTATACCAACAAGGAAGACTTGCATTATAAACACATAATGACAATAATCACCAGTGGAGTTAGATAGATGTCAATACACTACAGAAATCAGATGAGTTCAACTTTACAAAGGGTGGGAAATAGAAGAATCACCATGCAATGACTGAAATGGTCAAAACTGGGAGTCATAAGTGCACAGATGAGAGTTTCAGAAGTAAGTGGACCAGAATTAATATAGATAAACAGATGAAAAAAAATGCAATTATAGGAATAAGGCAGATAATTAAAATTAGCATTGTTTATTTGTTAGAATATTAGTGGTTTGGCCAAAAGGTTGTTATCATCATTGCTATTCCTCTTTTGTATGGAAGTCGAGGAAGAGTTAAATCATTAGAAAATATATAGTTCTTTGCTACATTAGGTGAAAATTGTTGTTCTGTTTTTGTCGTTGCATGCATTGAATGTCATGGAATTGTTGGAAAACATTTTCCAAATAAAATCCTGAACATGAAGAACTATGAGATCTTCTGAGGACGTAATAACGTGCAATGCAATTTTATAACACCCATTTGCTACAATTGTGCAGAGTCTTGGTGGGACCACACCTGGAATGTTGTGTGTAGCTTTAATCTCCTTCCTTCAGAAAAGATGGACTTGCCAGGGAGGAACATACAAAAATTTACCAGACTAGTGCCTAACCTCTAGGATGGCAAACTCTCACCGAAGGACAGATTAAGCTTGTATTCACTAGAGTTTGGAAGAATGAAAGGAAATCTCATTAAAGTTCAAGTTTATTGTCATCTCACTGTACATATATAAAGCTAAACAAAACTACGTTCCCCGGATCACGGCGCACCCACTCAACATACATCACACACATCACACAAACCAAAATATTATATAAATAGGTTATTAATTCAAAAGCTATCATTGAAAATGCATGTAGTAAAGCGCAGGACAGGTAAATAGTACAATAAACAGCTCGCTGTCCTACTGACAACACCCTGGTGATGGCAGGGTACTCATTAGTCTCACAGCCTGTGTGAAGAAGCTGTTACCCAGTCTGGCAGTCCTAGTCCTGATGCCTTCTTCCTGATGGTAGTGGGTCAAAGAGATTGTGGGATGGGTGGTAGGGACCCTCAACAATGCTTTGGGCCCTTCACCTGTAATACTCCCAGTAAATGTCACAAATGAGGTTGGGCAGGGAATGGAAGGGAGACCCTGATGATCCTCTCAGTAGGTTTTGTTGTCCCCCGGAGGGTCATGTGGTCCGATGCTTCCAGCCCTGTCGCTGCCCTGTCGCTGACGTGCATGGTGGACTTGTAATCATTTATGGTTTGTGTACTTTGCCACGTGCGCTGTTTGCCCCAGGTGTCACAAAGGGGCTGTGGATTTTCTCTGCATACTCACGCATTGCATTCCTGATGGTACAGGAAGGTGTGGCTCTTGCTGACCTCAGATTCGTCCTGTGCCCTGAGCTGAAGACAGCATCCCGATCCCTCAGCAATGCATGAACCTGTGCATTCTGCCGTGGTTTCTGGTTTGCCCAAGTAGTGTGGTATTTGATCATGGAAATGCACTTTCCTATGTAGCCAGTCACTGATCCCGCATATTCATCAATGTTGATGTGATGGTTGTAGGTAGCTGCCTCTCTGAATGTGTCAGTCTGTACATTCGAAGCAGACCTTCAGCGCTGATGTGGCACCTTCTGGCCAGGTCCCGCTCTCCTTGTGAACTGGTTTGACTCATTTAACCAGTGGTCTGTATGCAGGAATTAGCAAAAGGGATATATGGTCTGAATATCAGAGCGGAGGGTGGGATATTGCCTTGTAGGCTCCGCAAACATTGGTAGAAACCAGGTCTAACAGATTTTCTCTGCAAAATTGATAGAACGTTGGTAGAACGTTGGCAGGACTGTTTTTAAGTTGGCATGATTGAAGTCACCAGCAACAATAAAGACACTATCGGAGTGATGGTCTTTCAAATCTCTTACTATCTCTTCTTTCAGTTAGTCCTGACGATGGGTCTCAGCCTGAAACGTCGACTGTGCTTCTTCCTATCGATGCTGCCTGGCCTGCTGTGTTCGCCAGCATTTTGTGTGTGTTACTGTCGGGGTGAGTAGCTTCGAGGTTGCAGATTGCACCGTGGAGCCCCTGCAGCACTTTCCCAGGACTAGTATGAGTGGGGGGTGGGGTTATGATGTATACAGCAATAATCACAATGGCAATGAACTCCCTTGATAAGTAGAGGGCCTGCAGTTCACCATTTTAAAAAACTACATCCGCAGTGAGCAGAGGGCCATTACTACTGAGGTGTTCACATACAAGTCTTACTGATGTGGCCACACAAACCTCCTCCAAGGGTCTTGCCAGAGGTCACAGCATTTTTGTCCAATTGTAAAGAGGTTAGGTTTTCTAGCAAGATTGCTGATTCTGGAAAGGTGTTTTAAAGCCGCAAGTTTGTCGTTTCTGTCAAGACAGAATCACATATATTTGTGTAAAATTTCAAAAGCTGTTCGAACCGGTTCATGTGTACCACAAGTTTCTCTGTAAAAGCAGGAGTTAGTATTGACCAGGAGGAGCCGACCCCTCAGATCTCGGTGTGACACTCCCGCAGTTTTCAGAACCTAACACTGTGCATTTGGAAACTCAGCTGGTTCTGCTGTGCAACATCTGCTGCCCAGCTTCCCGTCCTATTTGAGGGTGAATGTGAACACCAAGGACAACACTTTCCAGGAGATTTTCACTTCATATTTTCTAGGTTAAAGTTGCAGGTTGCTGATTCTCAATAGTACTTGACTGATAAAAAAAACTTCAAAAAGCTTCACATTTTTCCTGAAACCAGGAGGTATTAAGAAGGAGCAATCAATATAACACACCCAGAGTCCATAAGACCATAAGGCAAAGGAGCAGAAGTCAGCCATTTGGCCCATCGAGTCTGCTCCATCATTTTATCATGAGCTGATCCATTCTCCCATTTAGTCCCACTCCCCCATCTTCTCACCATAACCTTTGATGCCCTGGCTATTCAGATACCTATCAATCTTTGCCTTAAATACACCCAATGACTTGGCCTCCCCTGCCAACCATGGCAACAAGTTCCATAGATTCACCACCCTCTGGCTAAAAATATTTCTTCGCATCTCTGTTCAAAATAGGCACTCTTCAATCCTTAAGTCGTGTCTTCTCGTACTAGACTCCCCCATCATGGGAAACAACTTTGCCACATCCACTCTGTCCATGCCTTTCAACATTCGAAATGTTTCTATAAGATCTCCCCTCATTCTTCTAAACTCCAAGGAATACAGTCCAAGAGCGGACAAACGTTCCTCATATGTTAACCCTCTCATTCCCGGAATCATTCTAGTGAATCTTCTCTGTACCCTCTCCAAAGTCAGCACATCCTTTCTTAAATAAGGAGACCAAAACTGCCCACAGTACTCCAAGTGAGGTCTCACCAGCGCCTTATAGAGCCTCAACATCACATCCCTGCTTCTGTACTCTATTCCTCTAGAAATGAATGCCAACATTGCATTCCCCTTCTTCACCACTGACTCAACCTGGAGATTAACCTTAAGGGTATCCTGTACGAGGACTCCCAAGTCCCGTTGCATCTCAGAACTTTGAATTGTCTCCCCATTTAAATGATAGTCTGCCCGTTTATTTCTTCTGCCAAAGTGCAAAACCATACACTTTCCAACATTGTATTTCATTTGCCACTTCTTTGCCTATTCTTCTAATCTATCCAAGCCTCTCTGCAGACTCTCTGTTTCCTCAGCACTACTGGCTCCTCCACCTATCTTTGTATCATCAGCAAACTTAGCCGCAAAGCCATCTATTCCATAATCCAAATCGTTGATGTACAGTGTAAACAGAAGCAGCCCCAACACGGACCCCTGTGGAACACCACTGGTAACCAGCAGCCTGCTAGAATAGGATCCCTTTATTCCCACTCTCTGTTTCCTGCCAATCAGCCAACGCTCTATCCACGTATGTAACTTTGCCGTAATTCCATGGGCTCTTATCTTGTTAAGTAGTGTACGGGGTCTTTCTTTTGTTACATTTAAAATGGCGACTTTGTTATGTTAATCTGGGGAATGCGGCTTTGTTGTGCTTTAACACTGAAGAGAGTTTGCGCTAGCAGTTTGTTTTACTTTAAATTGAGATAGCAGGGTTCTATTAGCCTATGGGTGGTTATGTATCGTTTTGTTTTCGGATACCATGCTGTATGATATGACTGTGGACTGAGTTTTGGCGGGGAGTCGGAGGAGAGACGAGGAGGACGGCGGACGTGCGGAGAGGCTCCGGTCGATCACTTCGGGTGGTCCCGAGCCGTGGGTCAACGGAATTCGGGTGGTCGTCTGACGTCGAATTGAGCTCCAACGGTAGCGCGTGAAGAACTTGGACTTTGGACTTTGATAAGTGTTGGCGCCTTTTTTTTCATTACTTTCCTCTCTGTATCAAATGTATATTAATGTCATAGAATTAGTAATATCTATAAAGTGTATTTGTTAAAATTTGCTGGGTGTGCTGGCTGATGATTGATGTTGTGATTGATTCGGGCGGCGACTGACCCTGAGGGGAGTGTTGAGGCGGGTGCTGGGCTTGATTTCCCCTAGACATACACGAGCCAATATAACAGAACGTTACAGTAGCCTCATGTGTGGCACCTTGTCAAAGGCCTTCTGAAAATCCAAATATACAACATCCACTGCATCTCCCTTGTCTAGCCTACTTGTAATTTCCTCAAAAAATTGTAATAGGTTTGTCAGGCAGGATTTTCCTTTAAGGAATCCATGCTGAGTTCTGCCTATCTTGTCATATGCCTCCAGGTACTCTGTAACCTCATCCTTGACAATCAATTCCAACAACTTCCCAACCACCAATGTCAAGCTAACAGGTCTATAATTTCCTTTTTGCTTCCTTGCCCCCTTCTTAAATCGTGGAGTGAGATTTGCAATCCTCCAGTCCTCTGGAACCATGCCAGAATCTATCGACTTTTGAAAGATCATCGCTAATGCCTCCGCAATCTCCGCAGCTACTTCCTTCAGAACACGAGGGTGCATTCCATCTGGTCCGGGAGATTTATCTACCCTTAGACTATTCAGCTTCCTGAGTACTTTCTCTGTTGTAATTGTGACTGCGCACACTTCTCTTCTCTGCCACCCTTGAGTGTCTGGTATACTGCTGATGTCTTCCTCAGTGAAGACTGATGCAAAATACTCGTTCAGTTCCTCCGCCATCTCCTTATCTCCCATTACAATTTCTCCAGCATCATTTTCTATTGGTCCTATATCTACTCTCACCTGTCTTTTACTCTTTATATACTTGAAAAAGCTTTTAGTATCCTCTTTGATATTATTTGCTAGCTTCCTTTCATAGTTAATCTTTTCCTTCTTAATGACCTTCTTAGTTTCCTTTTGTAAGCTTTTAAAAACTTCCCAATCCTCTGTCTTCCCACTAATTTTTGCTGCCTTGTATGCCCTCCCCTTTGCTTTAACTTTGGCTTTGACTTCTCTTGTCAACCACGGTTGCATTCTTTTTCCATTCAAAAATTTCTTCTTTTTTGGAATATACCTGTCTTGCACCTTCCTCACTTCTCTCATAAACTCCAGCCACTGCTGCTCTGCCGTCCTTCCCGCCAGTGTCCCTTTCCAGTCAACTTTGGCCAGTTCCTTTCTCATGCCACTGTAATTTCCTTTACTCCACTGAAATACCAACACATCAGATTTCGGCTTCTCTTTTTCAAATTTCACAGTGAACTCAATCATGTTATGATCACTGTCTCCTAAGGGTTCCTTCACCTCAATCTCTGTAATCACCTCCGGTTCATTACACAATACTCAATCCAGTACAACCGATCCCCTAGTGGGCTCAACAACAAGCTGTTCTAAAAAACCATCTTGCAGACATTCTACAAATTCTCTCTCTTGAGATCCAGTGCTGACCTGATTTTCCCAATCCACTCGCATGTTAAAATCCCCCATAATTATCATAACACTGCCCTTCTGACAAGCCTTTTCTATTTCCTGTTGTAATTTGTAGCCCACATCACTGCAGCTGTTTGGAGGCCTATAATTAACTGCCATCAGGGTCCTTTTACCGCTGCGATTTCTTAGCTCAACCCATAAAGATTCTACACCTTCTGATCCTATATCACCTCTTTCTAATGATTTAATATCATTTCTTACCAATAAAGCCACACCTCCCCTTCTGTCTACCTTCCTATCCTTCCGATACACCGTGTATCCTTGGACGTTCAGCTCCCAGAGACATGTCTCAGTGATGGCCACAATATCATACTTGCCAATCTGTAGCTGTACGACAAAATCATCCACCTTATTCCTTATGCTGCATGCATTTAAGTATAACACCTTAAGACCAGCATTTGGTACTTCTCGCTTTGATTTCACTGCAACTTTATTGCACTGCAACTTATCCCAATGGCTACAAATTTGCCCCATCACCTGCCTGTCTTTCCTGACATCTTTACTGCTCACTATCTTAGATTTATTTCTGTTTTCCCCTTCCTCCGCTCTATCATTCCAGTTCCCATCCCCCTGCCAAATTAGTTTAAACCCTCCCTAACAGCTCTATTAAACCTTCCAGCCAGGATATCGGTCCCCTTCGGGTTCAGGTGTAACCTGTCCTTTTTGAACAGGTCATACTTCCCCCAGAAGAGATCCCAATTATCCAAGAATCTGAAGCCCTGCCCCCTGCACCAGTCTCTCAGCCAGGCATTCATCTGCCTGATCCTACTATTAGTCATAGTCATAGTCATACTTTATTGATCCCAGGGAGAAATTGGTTTTCGTTACAGTTGCACCATAAATAATAAAAAGTAATAGAACCATAAATAGTTAAACAGTAATATGTAAATTATGCCAGTAAATTTTGAAAAAAGTCCAGGACCAGCCTATTGGCTCAGGGTGTCTGACCTTCCAAGGGAGGAGTTGTAAAGTTTGATGGCCACAGGCAGGAATGACTTCCTATGACACTCTGTGCTGCATCTTGGAGGAATGAGTCTCTGGCTGAATGTACTCCTGTGCCCACCCAGTACGTTATGTAGTATTCTTGCCCTCGCTGGCACGTGGCACAGGTAGCAATCCCAAGATTACTACCCTGGATGTCCTGCTTCTCAGCTTCCTTCCTAACTCCCAGAAATCTCTCTTCAGGATCTCCTTCCTTGTCCTATCTATGTCATTGGTACCAACATGTACCAAGACAACTGGCTGCTCGTCCTCCCCCTTCAGAATATTCTAGACCCGATCCGAGACATCCCGTACCCTGGCAGCTGGGAGACAACACACCATGCGGGTATCTCTATCAGGCTTACAGAATCTCCTGTCCGTTCCCCTGACTATGGAATCCCCTACGACTACCGCATTCCTCTTCTCCCTCGTTCCCTCCTGCACAACAGCGCCAGGCTCAGTGCTAGAGACCCGGTCACCGTGGGCGTCCTCTGTCAAATCATCCCCCTCGACAGCATATAGAACAAGATATTTGTTGCTGAGGGGGACAGCCACAGGTGTGCTCTCCGCTATCTGGGCATTTTCCTTCCCTCTCCTGACAATCACCCAACTTTCTGACCCCTATAGCCTAGGGATGACTATCTCCCTGTAGCTCCTGTTTATCACCTCTTCACTTTCCCTGATAAGCAGTAGATCATTAAGCTGCAGCTCCAGATCCCTAACACGGTCTCTGAGGAGCTGCATCTCAGTGTACCTGGCGCAGATGTGGCCATCAGTCAGTTTAGCAATGCCCATAATCATATTTTTTCTTGGTTCTGGACTGTGCAGATCATGTCTCTCATTTTCAGTTAACCTAGAAGGTTTTGTGGCTGTGGAATAGCATCAGAGTTGGCTGAAGTCTACTCTGGCACTCCACACAGCCTTTGCTCCTGTAGTAGTCAATAGCCCTGTCACTCTGCCTGAATAAGAATTGAATTATACTCTGAAGTGTGCAGCCTCAGAATAAATGGAAGTCCCTCTAAAACTGAGCAGAGGGCAAATTTCTTCAGCGAAAGGGTGGTGAATCTATGGAAGTCAAGTCATTGGGTGAAAGGCAAAAATTTAGTTCTTGATTAGTCAAGGTATTAAGGGTTATGGTGAGAAAGTGGGATAGGAATTATTAACTGTAAGAAAATGATGGAGTCGACCTAATGCCAAATGGCCTAAATATGCTCCTATATTTTATGGTCTTTGAACTTATGGATGAAGTATATTTGGACTTGCTCTATATATTGGCTTTTGAAGTAACGATTAATAAAGAATTTCATTTCCAGGGAAGGCACAGTAGTAATAAATGCTGTCATCCTGTGGACTGGAGGAGGATCCAATCACATTTGTGATCCCCAAGCCACTCACTCAGGTCGTGTGTGAGAATCCTGTTTCACCAGCCCTCAGCACCTTTGGGTCCAGTGTGAGAACTGGTTGTTGATAGGCCAGTGCATAGGCACAACCTCTAGCCATTCCTTTATTTAGAAACTCTGGACAGGCCCTTGTTATTTATGAAAAACAATGGTGATTTTAATAGTTTTAAAATAATTCTTCAAGTTTAGAGATGATTAAATGATTAACACTGTTAGGAGAAAGCAGTTGGAAAATAACAGTTTTTCTTAGGAAAAGTAAACCAAAACATATAACTACCCATAAATAGAAAAAGAATGAACTAAAACAAATTAATGCTAAAAAGTAAGATACTTTTCCCTTTCTCCTATAATCTCCATTGAAATCAGTGGGATCTGGGTTCTTGTACCTATTTGGCCTGATCAGTGTCCATGAGCTGAATGCCTGTATAAAGCTTTAAAAAAAAACCCTAGGAAGACCAGGACCCGCTATTGGATTCTGTGGAAAATCCATCAGTGAATGAACTAATGGATCCTTTACTAGATCCTAGATTGCACCATCCCAACACAAATGTGTGTAATGTGACCTTTCTCTTCGAATAGCTAAACATTAATGGTTCAAAAGATAAACTTGAGGATGATCTAGCTCTATATATATATATAGCATAGCTATCACTTTTGTGGGCTATTGTATACTTCTTTGAAGCCGAAGGATCTTGGAAACAGAAGCATTACATAACATTAGAAAGGACTAAGACTAGGATATTTCAAACAGCAATGCTCTGGTTCCTGTGATTTGATTTGTCTATATGCTTCATGTGAGTAATTCTCCTGGTGTGGGGAAGGATCTCAACATCAATATCATTGGGTCAGACTCTCTTGTTCATAGATAACAAAAAAAACATTCATTAGATCAGTCAGCATCTATGGAGAGAGAAAGAGAGTTAAATTTGCAGGTGGATGACCCTTTATCAAAACGGTAACTTTATTTTTCCATAGATGCCCTCTAAGCTCTTGAGTGTTTCCAGCACTTCCCATTTTAACTTCAGATTTCCAACATTTTCATTTTATAAATATTAATCTCTCATAACCCTGTTGCAGTTCTTTGAGTAGAGTACAGGAGGGAGAAAACGACTGACATATTCCAAGTGGCAAAATGTTTTCACAGAAATGATGAAAAGAAGCAATTTGATCCTTGTTGGGGTATCAAGATGGGGACACAGTCTTGTAATTAGGGCTAGGGTTATTCAACAAGAAGTTCATTGGCCTCCAGGATGATAGAGTATCAGAATTCTTAAAAACTAATATGGCTGTGAGTGGCAGAGCGTTCAAGGCTGAGAATGACAGGTACATTAGGGCAACAAATGGGAGTTTAGCAATCTCAAATACATGGTGGTGGTTAACTGTGAACTAAGTCAATAAGAGATCAAACGCAAGGGACCTGTTTCTGACACCCCTTCTCCCAACCACCACTAGCAGCAGTATGTAATGGGTTTTTTTTGCAAATAAAGATTGTTATTAAATCTGTGTCAGGTATATGTTTGAATAAGGTGCAAACAAAGTGTGTCTGGTGTCCACATAAACCTTCCGGATAGGTGAGTAGCTGGGCAACTACTGAATGTTGCACTGCAGATCCAGTTGAGTTTCTAAGTGTGCAGTTTGGCTTTCAGATCAATATGGGCACTGAGAGCTGTGGAGCTGACTCCTCCCAGTCAACGCTAGCTCCTGCTTTCACAGAGAACCCCGGTGTAAACATGAGCCTTTCAAGATAGCTTTCAGAATATTCTATCAAGCAAGCGTCATTGATAATCCTAACTGCATCAAGCGGGGAGAAGACCATTTGGTCCCAGACTAGTTCCATTCACTATGAACATGTCTGCTCTCTCCTTAGCGTTTGAAGCCTTTGTGTCTAGAAACCTGTCTAGATAATATTGTAAAATATAACTTAGCCTCTCTCTCCTTCTGTGGTGGAGAATTCCACAGGATTTACTACCCTTGGAGTGAATAATGCAGTGCAGTATACAAAGGGCCCACCCTCCAAATAATCATTGCTATAAAGTGAGTGTAGGGTGTATATTTAATTAACGTGCAACCCACTGAGAAGTTATCATCTCTGGGGTTCACATTCACTCTCCAAAAGGACAATGGTGAGGAGTTACTATAAGTTGTACAGAGTGCACATATCCCTTGCGTTTCCAAGCCTGCAGTACAGGTTTTAGATCAATAGGCACAGCTGACCAGCATGATACATTTCCTGGAATTTCAATTAAAAAGATCTGAGTGGTATAACTATGGAGGGGATAATCTTATTACACATTGTTAATACACAGGCCAATCTGAAGTAAAGGAGCTTTATCAAGTATGTGATATGGGAAGCATACCTGTTAAAACGGACTTGTTACGTTTAACTGTTTGCTGTGCTATGCTGATGAATGGTGCACGGTATAATGGCGCAACAGATATTGCTGCTGCCACACTAAATCTAGATTCTGTCTAGTGGTATCCATACAGAGTTTTCATATTCTCCCTGTAACCTCACGGGTTACTTAAGTTCTCTGCTTTTCGCCTCTGCCTACATCACAAAGAAGTGTCATTGGATTAATTGGTTTCTGTAGTTTACCCCTCGTGAGGGGCGGCAGGAGAGCAATGTACTGATGGACATCTGAGGGAAGATCGATCACAGGAAGGTAAGTGGGGGAGTGCAATTGATGAGAATGCTGTAAGAGATGGCATTAACTCAATGAACTAAATGGCCTCCATTTACATTATTGGGAACTAACAAAGAGGAAGGATATGAATCTATGGGTATACTGTAGCCCAGATGATAGATGGTGCTGATGTAGGAATAGCATTGAGGGAACTGGTTTCTTTATCAGGCTAATTTAAATTTAAAAGAAATAAATCACCTGTACCTTTTGCACACTCAAATGTCAAATCAGTCAAGTTAATAATGATATTTAAGTGTAGTGTAACATTAGTTGTTGTCTCCCACAAACAATAAGGCAAGTTATCAGATCATCTGTTCTCGATTGTTGGTTAAAGGGAAATGTTGGCCATTCCACCAGGAGGGGACTTGCGTACTCCTGTGTGCATAGTGTCACAGGTTCTCTTACTCCATCTGGGAGTGAGGGAAACCTCAGCATAATGCCTCATCCAGCAATGCAACACTTCATCTCTGCCTTACGATCATGGTCTTTAAGTCTTTGTGCAACATGTGAATGCTACCATTATCTCAGTTAAGATCCATTAAAAGAATCTCCTAATTGCTATATTACCTCTAATTCCACAATCCTGGTTCTGTTTGGCTAACACTGGAATTTCATCATGAGTTAAAAGTTCAAAGTATATTTTATTATCAAAGTACATATACTTTATATAACCTTGAGATTCATCTCCTCACAGGCAGCCGCGAAACAAAGAACCCCAAAAGGACGCATTAAAACAAAAAAAAACATTGTTTAAGCACCCAATGTGCAGAAAAGGAAAAAGAAACAAATTGTGAAAACTTTAAAGACAAGCAACTAGCATTCAGAACTGAAATTCACAAAGCCAGACATTATTGCAGTCCAACCAGAAGTCCACCAGTTGCAGGACACGGGCTCACTCCAGCACAGAGATGAGCAACCCCGTGACGCAGCAAGCTAAACCGGCCTATCTCTCGCCTCTGACTCTGACACTCTGACCATTTCAATCTTTATATTAAATGACTAATACTTCATTAGATGGCTCTCATAATTGTATGTATGCAAACATTACTTGTTCTGACCGCAGGTGGTACATTCCATGGAGAATTGTTGGAACACCCACATATTGACTTGTGCGCAAGTGCATGTCCCTGGAGCTCTTTAGGTTTTGGGCTTTCTGTGGTCCAGAGCACTCTGTCATCATTGGTAAGTGGCTTGCTGTGGAACCATTCATCCACTGTGTGATTTCCCACAGAGTCAGGAATCATTAAATAACATTTAACAATCTCAGAGACATGCTACTGGGTTAATTGGCCGCCTTTAGTGAAGGTAAGTGGCTAAAAAAACAAAAGTTGATGTGTATGTGGCCGAGGATAAGTTGCAGGGGTACCGGGGAATGAGACTAACAAGCTCTGAGGTCAGCATGGACTCAAAAGTCTTCTGTCTTTCAATAAGTAAAGTAAGTCAGTTCAGCAACAGAAACCCCAGTTGTTACTGCACTGACTGCAGTCAAGAGCTATTGAGGATGGTAGTTATACCTCCATGTTACGTGCCCCTGATTTGAAAAGTCAATTCTTCCAATAGCAGTTTCAGGTGAATGCCATCGTCAATATAATTTGTGCTGTACTTCCAATGTGGAGTGAGTGTGAGCACTCTACATGTCCCATGGGTTTATCTTCAGTCATAAAATAGAATTAATTCAATTGTAATTCCAGGTTTGTGTTTTCAAGATGCAGAAGTCATTTCTCAAACCTAATTCAACCCAACCACTCTGTTCTACTACCTTCCATTTCCCCACCCATCACAATCTAATCCCATCCCTTCCCTTCTTGAGCTGCTGTTCTGCGAAGAAAAACAGTAAAAAAAAGAGGGGCAATACAAACAGAAGAGATCAAGAGTCAAAAAATACACGTGGACTCAGATGTTAACTGTCCTGTGCTAACATCTTAGTCCACATGTATTTTTTGACTCTTGATCTCTTTAAAAAAAAGAGGGGCAATACAAACAGAAGGGATCAATGCAAATTGAAAAGGGAAAAAAAGACAAACATGACATTCACAGATTAACCTATGCATTTCCATTTGCTGTGTGACTGGGGTTCTGATGAAGTGTCTCGGCCTGAAACTTCAACTGTTTACTCCTTTCCATAGATGCTGCCTGACCGGCTGAGTTCCTCCAGAATTTTGTACGTGTTGCTCTTGATTTCCAGCACCTTCAGAATCTCTTCTGTTTATGACTGAGGATCATGCTGTACAACAGAGGGATTAAATCTCAAAGGAGCACTTTCCATTCAAGAGTGTTCATATAACGTGCCAAATAATGTACTTCTGAATGCAATTACCTTTGAAAGGTAGTCACTATTATAACGTGAAAATAAAATAAAAATATTCAGAATATGTCAGTGATATTCAGCAAAATTTTCATTCTGATTCTAAAGGCAGCTGAATTTGCACTTGCAAGCTCCCACAAAGAGCAATGACATAATATCAGCATTCCTTTAGTGCTGCTTATTGTTTGATAAATATTAATGAATTTTTGTTTGGGAACTTCCTGACTTTAAAATGTTTCCATAGGATCTCTTATCTTCAACTTGTAGGTCAGACAAGACATCGGTTTCTTTCCTTAGCCTAGTTATTTCTTCCTTTTTCTTGCAGTAGAACAACATCTGAGGTATGTTAAAGCAGTTTTCAACAGAAAAAAGGCAAGTTTCACAAAAGAGTGTTACAGTTGTGTCATGCCAACTGACAATTCTAGTACACTATTACATTGATTAGTTGACAGATCATAAAACTGCCAGCGCTTTGACCTGCAGCTGCAACCTCAGGAACATGCACAATTCATCATGCACTCTTCAAGCCACTGGGCAGTGTTGTTCATTTGGCTTGTTGCTGGCAATGATGGGAGAAGAGTAGGTATCCTAGATCTCAGTGAGAGACCTGGCCAGGTTAATTAAGATGTCTCTCCTTGACTTGAGAACCCTTACCTCCATTCAGTGACAAAATGCTCTGTTTGGTCCTGCTACCACCAATGACTGACAAAAAGTCCAAAATTCCATGTCAATTAGAAAACAGTAAGGCCTTAGGAGAGGCTGCATTCCTGATGAATTTCTAAAAGTTGGAAGAGGGTGAGAACCTCATTGTATCTTCAGCTTCCGGGTTTGAGAAGAGGTAGATGTGTGTAGGGACCTCAGACATATTTAGGAAAAGAGATTAATCCAAATACACGAACTATAGTGATTTCCTCCTACTGTCCGCAGCAGGGCTTATCATCAGCAGGGTCTGTTTCAACCGTCTTCTAGTAACCTGGAGAAACACTCCCTGAATGAAACCCGTGCATCTAGAAGTAAATGTAAATGGTCAACTCGAGAAATGTTGAAAGCAGCTTCAACCACAAACGTGTCCATTTATGTCCTCACAAAGTTTGTGGCTCTGTCAGTTGAGAGGGGAGGTGGAATGGCCTTCGCAGCAGCTCATAGATATTCTTCTCCATTTTTCTTGTTTTGCACAATGGTTTCCAAACTGACCTTCACCACTGAATCCACAAATGTCACTGAGGCTGCTTCATTGCTGCAACGCCTTCACCTCCCCCTCAATATGCTTCCTTTTGGGGTGAGAATAATGTTTGGAACTAATAGAGAACTGTTCAACTTGTACCACTCCATGTCAGGACTGGTCACTCCAAATTCAGTCATCAGTCTGCGGTCCACTGATGAAGCTTGAGTATGCACACATTAGAAAGCGAAGGTACAACTTAATGACTCAGTCACCAAAACATATATGGGCCTTAAAACTTAACTGCAGCTCAACATAGGTCCTCTAACAATGTACAGCAGATGGCCCACCCTCATGCAATAAAAGTCCACAACAAAACCCTGAAAAATGTGAACCTCAACGTGTATCTCAGGAGCCATCGCTCAACAAAATCGGAAGATTTTATGATGAAGTTCAACCATTGGGTTCAGTTCACCATCACACCTACCCGCGCCCACTCCTGTTTCTATCTCTTCTGGTCATTCGTGTAGGGCTTTGGCGACTTCCCTATTGTAATAGAGAGCTGCGAAAAATAGATTGTGGAGTTGGTTATAGGCAACTACCTGGAAAGACTTAGAGCATTAGAATGTAAGAAATGGAAGCAGAAGTTAGCCATTATGTTCTTTGAGCATGTATTGGTACTTGTCAATCTCATGACTAATCTTCTGCCTCAGCACCTTTTTTCCTTCATTGTCCACATGTCCCTTTATTTAATTAATATCCAGAAGCCTGCTGAGCTCTGTTTTGAATAATCTCAATAACTGAGTATCCACAGCCCTCTTGATAGAGAATTCTGAGGGTTCATCATTCTCTGAGTGAAGAACTTTCTCATCTCAGTCCTAAACAGTCTACCTTTTATTTGAGTCTTTGCTTTATTCTCTACAGCCAGGTGAAAAATTCTCCCTACCATAAGGTTTGTAAGTTTCAACGAGATAATTTCTCATTCTTCAAAGCTTCAGAGAATACGGGCCTATGCTACTCAAACTCTCCTTGTAGAGCAAACCTGCCATCCTAGAAACCAGTCCAGTAAATCACTCTGTATACAGTGAGTACATCTTTTCCTAGGTCTTCAATACTCCAGATTTTGTCATAACATGTACAGTACATAGCTGCATTCTAGTCTGCAGGCAGTCATAGTAATTGGTGAGTCCCATTTTGGTGAAGATTAACCTGTGTAAGTGTTGCAGCTCAGGGAAGTCTAGATAACTGTATGTAGAATTTCTGTATCTTTTCTGTGGACCATAAGAGTAGAATTAGGCTATTCATCCCATTGGGTCTCTCCACAAAATGATCATGACTGATTTATTTTTTCCTTTCAACCTCATTCTCCTGCCTGCTCCCCATAGTCTTTGAGAAAAGTCGTGTCAATATCCAGTTGTCATCACAGCTCATAGGAAATTCAACTCCAGATTTTCAAGTGGGATCTTCAATAGCATCAGAAACATGGTTTGGTGTCAAATGCCTCCAAATTTTGCCTGCAATAGCACAACATCTAATTTTAGCCCAGCATGATTTTCAGGGATCTTAAAATTGACAATTCTTGTTTAAGCACAGAACAACCAACGTGTACTAACCCTGTTTCCCATGAAATGGTGCTACTTAAGGGCTGACACATAAATAGCTACTCCACAGAAATCTCTAGCCTTATTGGTTACTCACTGCTTATGCTTTCCTTTGCATGACTGCTGAATTCAAAACTGATTTCCAATGGGTATACTTCTACATATAACACTTCCCTTGCAAGATGGTACGGCGATGGACCACAAGCTTCAGAGGCAATGTAGAAAGTCACCTGGGCAGAAGATTGGGTGACTAGCAGAAGGCAAATGTGGGAGTCAGTGGGCCTTTACAGGCTGCTGCTGGTGGCTGGTGGTACTCGCAGGGATTGGTTTTGAGATGCCTTCTTTTTATGTTATATGCCAAACTATTCTGCATGACAGGATTGTTTGTTTTGTGGCCATGTTTGTGGATGTTATGTACCCCTAGGGTTCATATTTTCTGTGGACCGTGACCTTAAAACGTCGGGAGAATGAGATTGACTTTTGGACACTGTTTGAGCAGAGAGAGAGAGAGAGAGATTTATTGAGATTTATTGATTTGGTGGACAATCAACGTTATGGTTTCTCTGCTGCTTGTTTTGAATATACAGGACAAGCAGACACACACAGTTAGAGTCAAGATGGATTCGGTCAATGGAAAACACCAGTGAGTCGGTCGCCGGTTTAAATTTTCAGTAGCCCAAAAGGGGTGAGTTGAGCTCGATCCTGAGTATTGATAAATGACTCTCACAAGTTTTCTGCAACTAGAACAAGTTTGCAGGAAGAGAAAAGAGGAGAGATAGGTTTGAAACAGAAGAAACCTAGTGACAAAGAGATCACTATTTGGACTCTCTCTCTAAGTAGCCCATGAGGGTGTTTGTTTCCATTCGACTACAAAAGTGTGATTGTCACTTAGTTAATCCACAGGAGTGGATTCTCTGGTGAGGGGAAAACCTTTGTGAATACCACGTCTGTATTTACCCTTTGTCTGGGTATGGTAGTTCACTGAAGAAAGGCACCCCTGTGGCAAATCACTGTTGGAGTTATTTTTTATGTCGTGGAACTGGATAAGTGGCTATCACGTTGTGTGTTTTGGGTAACCTTGTGGAATCTACCCGTGTATTGACCCTTGCCTGGGTGGTGGTTCCTTTGAAGAGGGTCCCCTTTGTGATAAGATACTGTTGGTGATAATCCATACGTGGATTCTGTTTGAGTGTCCTGTGGCCACCACTTTGAGATGTCCCGTAGCTAAATTCGGGTGTGATGCCACTTGTGTTGAAGACCACTGTCAGTGATAGTTTGTGTGTGGAGTGGAACAACTTCGGAGGTAAAACCTACTAGTATTGTTACCTTGTATTGCTGTCGTGGAATCTGTGGAGTATCAACGTAATTGCCTTCTCACAACATTTGCCTTTGGATTCCAAACATCTCACATTAATTAACCTGTACATCTGAACTGAACTTTTCTTACCTACCATTGTAAGACTGTATTAATTACCACCTAAGCTTGAAGATGTTTGGGTTTTATATTTCCACACCTATATATGCATAAATTCTGCTAAACTGTTCGACTTATCTAGTTTTATATTACTGTATTATGTAGTTACTAATAAAATAGAGTTAGTTAACGGCAAAACCAGACTCCAGGTGTGTTCAATTTCTGCTGGTTCTTTTAACCCGTCCCAGGTCCCTAACAATACAAAGATAGGTGGAGGGGCAGGCAGTGTTGAAGAAGTAGGAAATCTGCAGAAGGACTTGGACAGTTAAGGAGAATGAGCAAAGAAGTGACAGATGGAATACAGTGTAGTGAAATGTGTAGTCATGCACATAAAGGTGTAAGCTATTTTCTAAATGAGGAGCAAATTCGGAAATCAGAGGTGCAAAGGGACCTGGGACCTTCCCTAAAGGTTAACTTGCAGGCTGAGTCAGTAGTAAGGAAAGCAAATGCAATATTATCATTCATTTGGTGACGACTAGAAGATACTATTAGAGCAAGGATGTAGTGCTGAAGCATTATTCAGACAGCATCTGGAGTGTCATGAGCAGTTTTGTGTCCCTTTTCTAAGAAAGGATTTGTTGGCATTGGAAAGGATCCAGAGGAGTTTCACATGGAGATGATGTTTCCAATAGTGTGAGAGACAAGAGGGCATGGCCTTAGAATACAAGGACATTCCTTTAGAACAGTAATGAGGAGGAATTTATTTAATGATGTAGTGCGGAATGTATGAAATTAATTGCTGCAGTTGGCTGTGCAGGCCAAGTCATTGGGTCCACCTAAAGTGGAGGTTGATAGGTTCTTGGTTAGTAAGGGTATCAAAGGTTATGGGGAGAAGGCAGGAGATTGAGGTAGAGAGGGAGTCACTGCTCTTGAACCTGTGATATAGGGCTTCCATCAGTCATGATGGAAAAAATGGAGCTGACTCGATGGGCTCACTTTTGCACTGGAAAGTCATGGGTTGAATTTCCCAAGAGGTGAGAGGCCAACTAGAAATTGACGTAACTATTTTCACTGATTATGGGGAGAAAGTAGGAGAAGGATAATATATCAGCTATGAGCGAATGCTGGAGCAGACTCGATTAACTGAATAGCCTAATTCTGCTCCTATGTCTTATGGCCTTATGCTTTAATTCTAGATTTTTACCTAAAAGTTCTGACAGTACGAAATTTCTACTCTCTGTACAGGAAGCTGTTCCTTCTTGAGCTGGTGGAGACTGGAAAATCACAATCTGGAACAAGTCCAAAAGCTGCCATCGCAATGAAATACTGTTGGCTCTGTGTTACATATCTACCATCCAAAGGTCACAAGATTTGTTACTGAGCTTATAGAGTTTCCCCTCGACTTTCATTTGGTTTTAAAACGGAGCACCTGTACCAGTGGCTAACAGTTATGACTGCAATTTGGGGGTCCAGATGTGGACTATACTCTGAAGGTTCTATATATCATCTGCTTGGTTCTGATTGCAGTTTAAGGCACATGACTGAAAGCCGAGGAAACCTACTGAACAACTCACCCTCCATTTATTCCTTGCAAACACGAGGAATTCTGCAGATGCTGGAAATTCAAGCAACACTCATCAAAGTTGCTGGTGAACACAGCAGGCCAGGCAGCATCTCCAGGAAGAATAATGGATGGGGTACGAGGGGGAGGTGGGGTATTAGCGGAAGTTAGAGAAGTCAATGATGGCATGAACATTGACTTCTCTAACTTCCACTAATGCCCCACCGTCCTCTCGTACCCCATCCGTTATTTATATACACACATTCTTTCTCTCACTCTCCTTTTTCTCCCTCTGTCCCTCTCACTATACCCCTTGCACATCCTCTGGGTTGCCCCTCTCCCCTTTTTCTTTCTCCCTGGGCCTCCTGTCCCATGATCCTCTCATATCCCTTTTGCCAATCACCTGTCCAGCTCTTGGCTCCATCCCTCCCCCTCCTGTCTTCTCCTATCATTTTGGATCTCCCCCTCCCTCTCCCACTTTCAAATCTCTTACTAGCTGTTCCTTCAGTTAGTCCTGACGAAGGGTCTCGGCCTGAAACGTCGACTGTACCTCTTCCTAGAGATGCTGCCTGGCCTGCTGCATTGACCAGCAACTTTGATGTGTGTCGCTCCATTTATTCCTGGTGTTCACATTTTTTAGCAAACTCAGTGTAGGAAGTATCCTGCCTATTTTTGCAAGATTTTTTTAAAATGAAGTTGTTGAAACTAACATAATGAAGCTAAAATTAAAAAGTGCTGAAACATCTCAGCTGTAGGTCAATTTTACTTTACGTTGAAATTTCCTTGAGCCAATCAAAGTTTCCAACTTAGAATGGGATCCTCAATTCCATTTGTCACATGAGCACTACTCTCCAACTCAATCATTTGCCCAAGAGAGCAATAGTAAAGAATAGGTGAAGTACAAGAGGGAGTTCCTGCTGTCAGGCACTTAAAGAACACTTCTTGATTCACTGTGCAGGAAGAAACTGCTATTATTTTGAGGTTAAAATCCCTGCTATGTTTCCATGTAATTGCATTCCCAAGTAATAACAGCCTGTGAACCAGCACATCATGATGTCAACCGTTGCTTCAAGCTTTCAAACACTCCTAAATAAATGATGACTTCTAGTCTTCAGTACAAGAAGCACATGGCATTTCATAAGTGACCGTGATGTCTTTAGACCAGATCTTATCCTTAATACAATTACTGAAGTCAACATTGTAGTTTAATGTCTTTGATGACCATGCACTCTTTTAATGAATAGCATTGCTTTGAATTAACAGCACAGAAATTTGTCTTCAATTTGGAGGAAATTAAGCCTAATTCATGTATTTGAAAATTCTGCTTAATCTGCAGTAATCTCTTCAATATAAATTCTGTCTTATACAAGTATATGAAAATAATATTGTATATTAATATCACAATGATACAATCCTAAATTTTCAAGAATTAAACCCTAATCCCCTCCAGTATAACACTGTCAGAGTTGTGTGTTCTGCTAATTTTGACTTCATGCAGATTGGTGAGACGTTTTCCTCCATCAGTGACTGCTGCCTGCTTCCCAGGCCTAAAATTCCTGCTCCAAGCTTTTCGTTCCCTTCAACCTTTTCTCCTTTCACTTAAAAATCTACTGACTTTTCAGAAAGCTTTTGGACACTTGCTTTAACCAAGGATGTCAAGGATGTTATGTAAAATTATATTGTTGATGTCGTCCTCTCCTTGATAAAGCAGAGTGTTTGTAAGTACTTTTTGTTGAAATGTTTCTTTTGTAGTGATTCCTGGTATTGGTTGGTACTAGTGAGTCTGATATTGTGAGGAAGAAATACTTCTATAAAAGTGACGTTCGCAATCATTAAGGAGTTATTTGTTGCAACATGGAACTCTTTCTAGCTCAACTATAACACAGTCACGTGCAGAGAAAATCTGCCCCTGAATTGCCCATTTGGGTCTTGGCCTCTAACTGAACCCACCTGAGTCATGGAGTCATAGTGGCATTTAGCATGAAAGCAAGCCCCTCAGCTCATCAGTTCCCACTTCCCCAGATTCTATAACTCATCTACACTAGGGGCGACATACAGTGGCCAATCGACCTACCAATCTGCACATCATCCAAATGAGGGAGGATTCCTCACATTCCCACCAGATTCTGCCACTCATTGACACACTAGTGACAAACTCCAGTGGCTGATCAACCTGGCCACCCACAAGTATTTAGCATTAAGATGAGTCCTGTGCTACGATGTCTGGCCTTTTAAGTTTGGTAGCTACTCAAAGCCATTCCATTAAACAGACAGAAGAATTGATCTAAGAGTGTCCTGAAGGGTGAAAGGTCCTCTCTGGTTCTTGAGTAAATGCTTGTGGGTGACCTTAGTATAGTTTCAAGAATAATATGCAACTCACTTTTAACCTAACTCACCTGTGAGGAAACTGAGTGATGGTTTTATAACTTCATCCATTTTCACTTTACATTAATAACAGTGGAGAGGGATGTTTAGAGAAAGAAGTAACTGCATCTCACTCAATCCTCCAGGCTCCTGAGCCAGTGAGTTAGCTTACACTTGCATCCAGAGAATTCAAGTAACACTGTACCTTCAATAGTGTAATCCATCTGTGTAATATTGAAACAAACTGCTGATACTGGAAAATAAAAACAGGAAATGCTCAGCAAGTCAGGCTGGATCTTTCAGAATAGAAACAGAGTTAATGTTTTAGGTGGTCAGAAATGGAAAGGAGACAAAAAATGCTCATTAACGTACAGAAAGGAGATGATATCCCTTTTGAGAAGGCCACCTCTATTTTACCTTATCAGCGACGTCTGTCTTCACAGCATATCTTAAAACAATCAATTGAACTTTATTCTCATTTTATTTTGAACGTTATGTAGGATAATTTATTTTTCTCTTCTGCTTTCTATATTACATTCTCTTCAAATATGGACTCATCATTCTATCCTATTCTAAAAGATTTCTTTTTACCATGCTACATATTAAATATCCAGTGCAGCATTGAGGATGTCTTGCATACTTATGGCAAACTCCTGTCTTTCAGATATGTTATTTAAGGTTGGGCTTGCATAGACTAGACTGACAGTTGATCCAGCTTTGATACTTAAAATGATTTTGGGAGAAATTATGTCATTTTGTAGCATAAACTTAAAATTGGTACTGGGCTATTAGGATCTGGTAGCAGGAAGCATTTCCTCACTCAAGGCAGGAAGAAATCTGGAACATTTAATGCATATGACAGCATTCAGTAACATTTTATGATTTTCTTCAGGCAAAGCTATTAATGGGTTTGGAACTAAAGAGATTAGATTAATATGGAAATGAACCAGATTCAAATGAAATGGAAGAAGAAACATTAGGGGATTTATGGTATACTTCTGTCACTGGGTGCGTAAACCATGACCCCAGCAGAAGGGATGCCATGGTGCCAGAGTCTTAAAGTCATACAGCATAGAATCAGGCCCTTCAACCTATCAAACATAAAGCATCACACATCAAAGTTGCTGGTGAACGCAGCAGGCCAAGCAGCATCTCTAGGAAGAGGTACAGTCGATGTTTCAGGCCGAGTCCCTTCGTCCTGAATGCCCATTTAGGAATCGGATGGCAGAGGGGAAGAAGCTGTTCCTGAGTCACTAAGTGTGTGCCTTCAGGCTTCTGTACCTCCTACCTGACGGTAACAGTGAGAAAAGAGCATGGCCTGGCTGCTGGGGGTCCTTAATAATGGACACTCTCTTTCTGAGACACCACACCTCTCCCTGAAGATGTCCTGGGTATTTTGTAGGCTAGTACCCAAGATGGAGCCAACTAAACTTACAACCCTCTGTAGCTTCTTTCGGTCCTGTGCAGTAGCCCCACCCCCCCATACCAGACAGTGATGCAGCCCGTCAGAATACTCTTCACGGAACATCTATAGAAGTTTTTGAGTGTTTTTGTTGATGTACCAAATCTCTTCAAACTCCTAATGAAGTATAGTCGTTGTCTTGCCTTCTTTATAGCTGTATCGATATGTTGGAACCAGGTTAGGTCTTCAGAGATGTTGACACCTAGGAACCTGAAGCTGCTCACTCTCTCTACTTCTGATCCCTCTATGAGGATTAGTATGTGTTCCCTCGTCTTACCCTTCCTGAAGTCCACAATCAACTCTTTTGTCTTGCTGACAATGAGTGCAAGGTTGTTGCTGTGACACCACTCCAATCATTGGCATATCTCACTTCTGTACGCACTCTCGCCTCCGTTTAAGATTCTACCAAAAATGGTTGTATTATCAGCAAATTTATAGATAGTATTTGAGCTATGCCTAGCCACACAGTCATGGGTGTAGAGAGAATAGAGCAGTGGGCTAAGCAAACACCCCCGAGCTGCACCAGTATTGATCATCGGTGAGGAGGAGATATTATCACCAATTGACACAGATTGTGTTCTTCCGGTTAGGAAGTCAAAGGTCCAATTACAGAGGGAGGTACAGAGGCTCAGGTTCCGTAACATCTCAATCAGGATTGTGGGAATGGTAGTATTAAATGCTGAGCTATAGTCGGTGAACAGCATCCTGACGTAGGTGTTTGTGTTGTCCAGGTGGTCTAAGGCTATGCGAAGAGCCATGGAGATTTCAACTGCCATTGACCTATTGTGGTGATAGGCAAACTGCAGTGGGTTCAGATCCTTGCTGAGGCAAGAGTTCAGTCTAGTCATGACCAACTTCTCAAAGCATTTCATTGCTGTAGGTGTGAGTGCTACAGGGCAATAGTAATTAAGGCATCTCAAATTATTCTCTATAGGCACTGGTATAATTGTTGCCTTTTTGAAGTAAGTGGGAACTTTCGCCCGTAGCAGTGAGAGGTTGAAAATGTTCATGAATACTCCTGCCAATTGGTTGGCACAGGATTTCAGAGCCTTACCAGGTACTCCATCCGCCTTCTGCCTTGTGAGGGTTCACCCTCTTCAAAGACAGCTTAACATCAGCCTCTGAGACAGAGATCACAGGGTCTTCAGATGCAGCGGGGATCTTCATCGCTATAGTTATATTTGCCCTTTCAAAGCAAGCATCGAAGGCATTGCGTTCATCTGGTAGTGAAGCATTAATGCCATTCATGCTACTGGGTTTTGCTTTGTAGGAAGTAATGTCTTCCCTGCCAAAGTTGTTGTACATCCGATGCTGCCTCCAACCTCATTTGAAATTGTCTCTTCATCCTTGAAATAGCCCTCCGCAAGTCATACCTGTTTTTCTGGTACAGACTTGGGTTGCCAGCCTTGAATGCCAGAGACCTAGCCCTCAGCAGACAATGTACCTTCTGGTTCATCCATGGCTTTCGGTTTGGGAATTCACAGCAGGTCTTTGTAGGCACGCACTCATCCACACAGGTTTTAATGAAGTTGCTAACAACGGCAGCGTACTCATCCAGATTCGAAGATGAATCCCTGAATACAGTTCAGTCCACCGATTCAAAGCAGTCCTGTAGGCACTCCTGTGCTTCCCTTGTCCATACCTTCTTGGTCCTCACTGCTGGTGCTGCAGTCTTCAGTCTCTGCCTATACTCAGGGAGTAGAAGTACAGCCAGGTGATCAGACTTCCCGAAGTGAGGATGTAGAATAGCATGGTAGGCATTCTTGATGGTGGTATAGCAATGGTCCAGTGTGTTGTTTCCTCTGCTATTGCAAGTGATTTGTTGATGGTAATTGCTTCGTGATTTTTTCAGACTGACCTGTTCAAAATCCCCCAAAATAATGGTGAAGGCATTAGGGTACGCTGTTTCATGCATGTTGATCCCATTGCTCAGATCATCTAAAGACTGATTGTTATTGACCTTACTGAAAACTAGATTATCAAGCCATTAACTTGCTACTGTCCATGACACATTTAATTTTGCAAATTGTCTGCACCATTCCCTACGCTTCAAAAGTGGCTGCACTTCAAAATTGCTCCGTTGTTTTTTTCTAGTTCTTTAGGCTGCTTTGGACTTGCAAAAGGCTGCACATAAATGCAATATCTCTTTTTTTTTAATTTTGGTGATCTGACAATATAAACCTTTGCCCTCTTGCCCTTGACTCTCAAAGGAAAATATTGCACCTGCTTTCTAACTTGTTTCTGTCACCAATGTCATACCTTTGTGTTATTTAGAAGGTTTTCTTAGGAAGGTTGAAACCTCTCAAAGATCATGCTGTACAAATTAGACTTGTTTATTGAAGGTTTAAATCATTCTATGAACTGGGCCAACAGAAAGATTGTTTTTTTATTGGGATGATCATTAATGTCATTTTTTTCTCACTGCACGTTTCTCGAAAATATTTCCTTCAGTCAGTCCTTTACACTGTCATTTAATCAATACCAGATGAGAGTGCTCTCTGGTGACGTATCTCTGGGAAATACCATTGAGTGCACTTTATAGTGGACATGCCTCCTGGACAAGGCCTGACTGGTTTCTGCCCATAAGGAAACAACTCTCCATCACTGAGGGAGATGGCTTCGGACATTTCCTGCATGTACTTCAGCTGTTAACTCTGTTCCCTGTTCTCACTCTTAATATGGGCACCAGGGAGTAATTTTGCTCCTGCTTGAAATCTCGGACCTAATACAACAACACTGATACAACAGCACTGGTTGCTCTTGGCTACAAAGGATTATAAATCAGAGTAACTGCTATAGATAATCAAAAATGATTCATCTAACTGCACCAGCTAACCAGTGAAGTTATATGTTGTATCTCGATCCTCAAATTTCTAAGAATATTTTGCGGTTATAATAAGAAATTCTTACTTCATGGCTTAATTGCTGCTTACCATTATATCATCCACAATTGTTCAACACTAAGTGAACTGATATCATCTGGAGATACACAGGGATGCAGTATTTGCTAGATTGCTGAGGGAACATAGAAGAAATGAGAGTGGATAGTGACTACATTTCCTAACAATTGCAATAACTTTTTGCCATCCAATCGTTGACATATTGCTCATTTTCGTCCTTGAACTTAAATCATTTAATTCTCCTCTGGTCCAACGTTCATATTTTCCTTCAGTCAGTGTGAGATGCATTTCCCTGTGACTTAATTGATGAATAGTCACAGTGATCTTCGTGTTTGTTCTGAGGTTCTGTGCAGATAACGAGCAAGGGCTGTAATTAACTGGTGAAGAGGGCATGTGGCATGCTTATCTTCATCAGCTATGGCACAGAATGTAAGAATAGGGATGTTGCGTTACAACTTTAATAAAAAACTTTGGTTAGGCCACACCTGTGGTCTTGTGTGCACCTCTAGTTGCCACACTATAGAAAGGATATTGTAACACTGGAGAGAGTGTAAAGGAGATTCACCAGGTTGTTGCCTGGATTAGAGGAGAGTTATAAGAGTTATATAATTCTAAGGATAGATTGCTCCAAATGGGTTTGTTATCCCTGGAGTGAAGGAGGATGATAGGTGACTGGATATCATAATGCAGACAGGTGGATAGTATGAATCTTTTTTCCTACATAGCGATGTTTAAAACAAGCATACAATAAGGTGAGCAGTAGAAGATTTAGAAGGGATCTAGGGGGAATGTATTTCACATTGAGAATGGTTGGAATCTGGAACGTGCTGCCTGAGGTGTTTGAGGCAATAGTCTGGACATGGAAGACTACGGACCAAATGCAGGTAAGTAATGCAATGGTCAGCACGAGCATTGCAAGCTGAAGAGCCACCTTCTGTGCTGTAGTGCTCTATGATCCTCTTATTAAACCACTTTCCAAAGAAGGCTGGGAACTTGCACAGGATACAGGCAAGCATACTGGAATTCTGGAAAATGCCCTATCCAATAATTAGTGGGTTCAGAAGAAGATGAAGGTTTAACTAGGTTCAAAAATATCAGATGGTACAGGCAACTGGAACTAAATCTGTTGCCATGACAACTAAAAAAATCCCTGCATTTATTTAGACTGTTTGATGGATTCACCTTGTTCCAAATAACTTCATAGCCATTGAAGTATTTTTGGAAGTGTGGTTGGTTGTTGCAATATAGAAAAAGCTGCAGTCTATTTGTATATCACACATGCGTCTGTAGAATAACAACCAAGTAAGAAAGAGACAAATATAGAGCTGAACACACGGAAGATCTCCACTCTTCACATCAGTGATGTAGAATGTTTTACATTCCCCTAAGACAGTAGATTGGTCTCATTTTGCTTTCTCTTCTGGAATACATCAGCTCTTGCGGTGCAGCAATTTGTCGTTACTTCAGTGAAGTGCCAGCCTGGATCTTACTGTCTGGAGCGCAACTTGAAACAACAGTGTTGAGTCTGAGAGCCGAGCCACAACCAGCAGATCAGAGCATTAGATACACCAAAGACAGTGGGAAAAAGAGCTCCTTTTCTTTTCAGAATCTGGTTTATTGTCACTGACAGCAGTTGTAAGATGTGCTGTTTTATTGCAGCAATACGATGCAGGCATAATAAATTACTATAAATTACAATAATAATAATAATAAATAGTGCAAAAGAGGAATAGACAGGCAGTGTTCACGTATTCATGGATGTGCAAAAGTCTGTTGACAGGGGGGAAAAGCTGCTCCGAAGAAATTGAGTTTGGGTCTTTAGGCTACTGTACCTCCTCCCGTTGGTAGTAATGAGAAGAGAGCATGTCCTGGAATGGTGAGGGTCCTTAATGAAGGATGCCACCTTCTTAAGGCACTGCCTTTGGAAAATGTCCTCGACGGTGCAGAGGCTTGTGTTGGTGGAGTGAGTCTACGATCCCACGCACTGGCGCCTCGATTCTACACAGTGATGCAACCAGTCAGAATGCTCTCCGTGCTACATCGGTATAATATTTGCCATCGTCTTTCTTTTTAATATATTCATGGTTAAGTTTGATATTTGATGTCCCTCATTGTTGCGTTGAGCTCAGTGGCTTCAGAGGACAATTACAATTCAACTAAATTGTTCTGGGACTAAAATCATATTTAGGGCACATCTCATAAAAATTGCTGGTGAACGCAGCAGGCCAGGCAGCATCTCTTGGAAGAGGTACAGTCGACGTTTCGGGCCGAGACCCTTCGTCAGGACTAACTGAAAGAAGAGCTAATAAGAGATTTGAAAGCGGGAGGGGGAGGGGGAGATCCAAAATGATAGGAGAAGACAGGAGGGGCAGGGATAGAGCCAAGAGCTGGACAGGTGATTGGCAAAAGGGATATGAGAGGATCATGGGACAGGAGGCCTGGGAAGAAAGAAAGGGGAAGAGGGGAAGCCTGAGCAAGGAGTATAGTGAGAGGGAAAGAGGGAGAAAAAGGAGAGAGAGAAAATAAATAATAAATAAGTAAATAATGGATGGGGTACGAAGGGGAGGTGGAGCATTAACAGAAGTTAGAGAAGTCAATGTTCATGCCATCAGGTTGGAGGCTACCCAGACGGAATATAAGGTGGTGTTCCTCCAACCTGAGTGTGGCTGAACACCTACGCACTGTCCGCCAGAGAAAGCAGGATCTTCCAGTGGCCACACATTTTAATTCCACATCCCATTCCCATTCTGATATGTCTATCCACGGCTTCCTGTACTGTCAAGATGAAGCCACTCAGGTTGGAGGAACAACACCTTATATTCCGTCTGGGTAGCCTCCAACCTGATGGCATGAACATTGACTCCTCTAACTTCCACTAATGCCCCACCTCCCCTTCGTACCCCATCTGTTATCTATCTATCTATCTATTTATTTATTTATTTTTCTCACTCCTTTTTCTCCCTCTGTCCCTCTCACTATACTCCTTGACCATCCTCTGGGCTTCCCCCCTTCCCCTTTCTTTATCCCTAGGCCTCCCATCCCATGATCCTCTCATATCCCTTTTGCCAATCAACTGTCCAGCTCTTGGCTCCATCTCTCCCCCTCCTGTCTTCTCTTATCATTCGGATCTCCCCCTCCCCCTCCCACTTTCAAATCTCTTACTATCTCTTCTTTCAGTTAGTCCTGACGAAGGGTCTCGGTCTGAAAGATCGACTGTACTATAGATGCTGCCTGGCCTGCTGCATTCACCAGCAATTTTTATGTTTGTTGCTTGAAATTTCAGCATCTGCAGATTTCCTCGTGTTTAGGGCAAATGGCAGCTTTGCATTTGTAAAGTATACCACTGAACCATTAATTGTTTGAGTTTACTTCTACACCAGAAACAGATGTGGATTGATATGTTAAATCAAAATCAGAAACACGTTTGTTAATGCCAATATTAACAAATATTATTGCTAATATGTTTCTTGAAATTTGATGTTTTGCGGCAGCAGTACTGTGCAAAATACTGTATAAAGATTACTATAAGTCTCAAGTAAGTAAATAAATAAATAAATTAGAAAAGAAATAGTGCCAAAGGGGAATAGTGGGGTAGTGTCCATGGACAATTCAAAAATCTGATGGCAGAGGGGAAGAAACTGTACCTAAACCTTTGAGTCCAGGTCTTCTGGCTCCTATTGCTCCTCCTCAATTGCAGTCATTGGTTCTAAATGTGAGGTAGAATCTGGAGTTAAAGGAATTGAATGAAATATAGGAGGAATAAAGAGATTAGTGTAAATAAGTGGTCAGCACAGACTCGATGGGCTGAAGGGCCGAGTTATGCTATGATTCTATAATTTATATGACAATATAACAGCTTCCTCATAACATTTTATAAATTGTAGACTTTTCATAATCAGATTTATTACATGACCTTAGATGACCTTAGATGATATGACATTTGTTGTTTGGTGGCACGAGTACCATGTAAACATGAACTTTTAAAACCATTATTTAAATCTTAAAACTGCCGGGTATCAGAAATGTGAACTTAAACCAATCATTAGTTTCAGTTTATCTAGCAATAGTCTGATAACAGAAGTTGCTGTTATTTCGACTTGGGATACTTTGTGAATGCCATCCTACTCTGTTGCGGGAGACGTGGCACTCTTTTGTGCTTCTGTAATAGCTCCTTCTGACCATACTAATGAGGCAGAAGTGAGTGTAAAGTATAGATGTAGAGGTTATATCATCTGGACCCCTATCTCAATCATGCTTTGTCTAATGGGTAAAACCACTAATCACTTCTAAGTGTGATGTTTCCCATAACTATTGATTTTAGGGTCATACAGTAAAATTGGAGAGATCTTATTATGGTCACTTAATTTAAAAGGGGTCCATTCAGCTTGATGCTGCTTTGTTACTGCATTTACAGCAAAAAATATAGAAGTATAAAATCCTGGAATGGAGCATAACTTCAATGCATTGAATTTAAAATGATCACAAAGGATGGGGTCTGGTGTAGATGAGATCAAGGACACTAATGATGCTGTTAGAACCTACTGCTTTACATGAGTAAGTACACTACATCATATTGCTGTCAATGAAACCAAAAGTTAATTTATTGTCTAAGTCATTATATACAGCTCCGAGATTCATTTTCTTGAGGCCATTCACAGTAAATACAAAGAAAGACAAAAAATAAGCAAAATAATAAAAATAAATAAATGAATTAGCAATAGATATTAAGAAAAAAGATGAAGAGTCCTTGAAAGTGAGTCCTTAGGTTGTGAGAATAGTTCAGTTTTGAGGTGAGTGCAGTGGAGTGAAGTTATCCCCTCTGGTTCAAGAGCCTGACGGTTGAGATGTATTAACTGTTCCTGAACCTGGTGATGTGTGTCCTGAGGCTCCTGTACCTCCTTCCCGATGGCAGCAGTGGGAACAAAGCATGGCCTGGGTGGAGTGGGACATTGATGATGGATGCTGCTTTCCTGCAACAGTGCTCCAGGTAGGTGTACTCAATGGTGGGGATACTTTCACTTGCGATGGACTGGGCTATATCTATTACTTTGTGTAGGATTTTCCATTCAAAGGTTGTGGTGTTGATGCCAATCAGTGCTGTGTTGCAACCAGTCAAAATGCTCTCCACTCCACATCTATAGAAGTTTGTCAAAGTTTTAGATGACATGCCAAATCCTTATGAACTTCGAAGAAAGAAAAGTAGAAATATATACATAGAAAATACATAGAAAATATATGACTTGCAGCAGCAGATTCTATAAACATCAATGTGCTAATGATCTTATAACACATTCAGTGATATTGATTGAGGAAAGATATTCACTGGAATACTACAGGAAAAAAAATTATGTACTTTTTGCACTTCACAATTTTTGATAATTAGCCAAACATAATGTCAGAACCTTGCTTTACTATCATCTGCAAAATGGGAGCCCCTCTAATAATGGGAAATGCTGCACTGAAGTGTCTTAACATAAATTATGTTACATGCTCAGGTCTCTAGAATGAGATCTGAATGACAGTCATCGATTAATACGACTCAGAAACAGGTCCTTCAGCCCAGCTGTCTATGCCAACCAAAATGCCTATCTAAGCGAGTCCCATTGGCTAGATTTGGCCTGCATCCCTCCAAAACCTTTCCTATCATTGTACCTGCTACTGCATCTGCCACAACCACTTCCTCTGGCAACTCATCCCATATACTGTATGCACCACACTCTGTGTGAAGAAATTGCTCCTAAGATCCCTTTTGAATGTTTCCTCTCTCACCTACACCTTGATTATCTTACGCTGGGAAGAAGACGGCATTCACTCCATGTTCTTCACGAGCAACACACACAAAACACCGGAGGAGCTCAGCAAGTCGGGTGGCGTCTATGGAAGTGATTAAACAGTTGCCATTTTGGGCCAGGTCCTTTCAGGACTGAAAAGGAAGGTGGAAGATGCCGGAATAAAAAAGTAGGGGGAGGGCATGGAGGCTAGCTGGAAGGTGATAGGTGAAGCCAGCTGGGTGGGAAAGTCAAGGGCTGGAGAGGAAGGAATCTGATAGGAGAGGAGAGTGGACTGTAGGAGAAAGGGAAGGAAGAGGGGACCCAGGGGGAAAGTGATAGGCAGATGAGAAGAGGTAAAAGGCCAAAGTGGGGAATAGTGGAAGAGGAAAGGGGGAGGGAATTTTTTCATATTCATTTTTTCATTTTCATATTCATGCCATCAGGTTAGAGGGTACCCAGACGAAATATATGATGTTACTCCTCCACCCTGAGGGTGGCCTCATCATGGCACAAGAGGAGACCATGGACCAACATGTCAGAATAGGAATGGGAGTCGGAATTAAAATGCTTGGCCACCTGGAAGAGTTACTTTTGGCACATGGAACAGAGGTGCACAGCAAAGCAATCCCCCAAAATCCTCATGATTTTTATAAAGTGACCACCTACACAAGTGCACCTCAAAGTGGAGTGCTTGGCTCCTGCTCTACCCCCTATACCCACACACTACATATGCACGGTTCCAATGCTAGATAGAAATTTGCTGATGCTACAACTGTTGTTGGACAAATCACAGAGTGTGTACACGAATGAGAAACCACACCTGGTTGTGTGAGCCTCAACAACAATGGTCCGTATTTACATGAGGTGCATCCTCACGTAGGAAGCATCTATCATCAATGATCGCCACCATCTGGGGCACGCCATCTTCTTACTGCCACCATCAGGCAAGACGTATAAGATCCTGAAATCCCTAACTAGGTTCACTGCATGCCCTAATGACTACCTCAGTATAGCAGTTTGCACTACAAAGGACATTTCTTGCTCCAGTTGTGTTCCTTTTGTGTGAATATTGTGTCATTAATGGTGCATGCCTCTGGTGTTACTGCACCTGTGTATACATGCATCGGAACATATGACAATAAATTTCACTTTGACTTCGATCCTTCAGCCTCCTATGCTCCCGGAACTGAGCCTGCCCAACCTTTCCCTATAATGTAGGGTCTCAAATCCTAAGAATAGTCTAGTAAATCTTCTTTGCACTCTTTTAAACTTAATTACTTCCTTCTTAAAACAGGGTAATCAAAACTGTACAAAGTATCCAGGTATGGGCTTGCCAGCATCTTGTACATAACGTCCCTAATCCAATAGAAGGTAGTGGAATCTGCCCAGTATGCCATGGGAAAAACCCTCCCAACTGCTGAGCACATCTACATGAAACACTGTCGTAGGAAAGCAGTATCCATCCTCCGATATCCCCACCAGCCAGGCCAGGCTCTTTTCTCCCTGTTGCCATTAAGTAGAAGGTTCAAGAGCCTCAGGACTCGCAACACCAGGTTGAAGAACAGTTACTACTCCTCCACCATTAAGCTTCTGAATAAAAGTGGATAACTACACTCATTTGCTCCATTATCGAAATGTTCCTACAACCAATGATCTCACTTTTTCCGCTCTTTATCTCAGTATCTCATGTTCTCATTATTTATTGCTATTTATTTATATTTGCATTTGCACATCTGCACTATGGTTGATCTTTCATTCATCCTGTTATAATTACGATTCAACAGATTTGCTGAGCATGTCCACAGAAAAATGAACCTCAGGGTAGTATATGGTGGCATATATGTACTTTGATAATAAAATTCACTTTGAACTTTGAACTCCTAAACTCAGTGACCTGATTAATAAAGGCCAGCATGCCTTCTTTATCACTCTGTCTACCTGTGACGCCACTGAGTCTTTTGAAAGAGATTCAGGATTGCACCCAGCTGACCTGATTGTTTGAGGCAGCAAACTCCTAATCTCAGTAGCATCATGAGATAACGTACAGGCAGTACTGCTGGGACTGTTTGTCATTATTGATTGATGCATCAAAGAATTACTAATCTGAAGGCATTTTTACTTTATTGAACCTAACTTCCCACTCCTGTCACAGGTGGATGTTCTGTTCAGGTTGCTAACAAGTGAAAGACACAGTCAGATCTGTTGTCATATGTATGCACACTGTAGGTGTAATGCAAAACCTGCTGACCGCAGCATCAGTAGCACATAGCATTAGACACATAACATTCAACATGAAAAACGTAAATAATATGAAGTTATCCAAGAGATGGTGTGTCTATACTGAGGTAGTGATTTGGGTTGTGCAGGCTGGTGCAAGAATTGAATGGCAGAAAGGAAGTCGGACTCTGGTGATGTGGGAATTCTGTACCTCCAACCCAATGGTAGATGCCAGAAGATGAGGCTACCTCGGTAAATATATTTAAGACAAGGTTGGATAGATTTTTGCAAAGTATGGGAAATTAAGGGTTATGGGGAAAAGGCAGGTAGGTGGAGATGAGTCCATGATCTTATTGAATGGTGGTGCAGGCTCTACGGACCAGATGGCCTACTCCTGCTCCTATTTCTTACGTCCTTATGACATGACCCAACTGGTGGGGATCTTTGATGACAGATGCTGCCTTCTTGAGGAAGTACTTCATGTAGATACCCTTCTAACTGAAGGGAGGATTGTGCTAGTGATATGTTGAGTTGGTTACTCTATTAATCACACTTTTTTGAACAATGATTGCTCCAATCAATAGCCTATAACTTGCCCTGTGGAGCTGAGCTTTTGAACTGCATTTTTGCGATGTGAACTGAAGTCTCAGAGGTGCAAGACATTTGTGGCGTGGCATGTTCGGACCAAACTGAGGTGGCAGGGCCTGGGCCTGGGAGTGCATCGAAATCGCAGGGCCTGGGCCCAAGAGTGCATCGAAGCGGCAGGGCCTGGGCCCGAGAGTGCATCGAAGCAGCAGGGCCTGGGCCCAAGAGCGCATCAAAGCGGCAGGGCCTGGGCCTGGGAGTGCATCGAAGGAACAGGGCCTGGGCCTGAGAGTGCACCAAAGTGGCAGGGCCTGGGCCCAAGAGTGCATCGAAACTGCAGGGCCTGGGCCCAAGAGTGCATCGAAGGAGCAGGGCCTGGGCCTGAGAGTGCATCGAAGCAGCAGGGCCTGGGCCCAAGAGTGCATCGAAGCGGCAGGGCTTGGGCTCGGGAGTGCATCGAAGCAGCAGAGCCTGGGCCTAAGAGTGCTTCGAAGTGGCAGAGCCTGGGCCTGAGGGCAAGAAACAAGCCGCTGTTTGGCTAACTTAAGTGCCGGGCCATATTGAAAAGGTCGGGTGTCGGGCCCGGAGGTGAGGGACAGACAGTGTTCAGCTTGCTGACTCTCTGCTGTACTGAGTCTGAGCCCTGCAACTAACAGGCAGCTGGGCCAACTGCAGTGATGACTGGCTTCGTTTCTGTGAACTCACTTTCATGAACTTCAGTTCTGAATGTATTTGCTTACTTTCTGTTGATTACACGGCTTGTCCTTTTTTTTTGCACATTTGGTATTTGACGGTCCTCTGCTTTTTTTAATGGGTTCTACTGGGTTTCTTTGTTTTGTGGCTGCTTGTAAAGAGGGAAACCTCAAAGCTGTATATAATATATACTTTCAACTTTAAACTTTGGTTTTGCAAAATGCTTCTTTGTCTGACGTTGCTGTTTCTCCTTTAAGGCAGAACTGTACTGCTCAATGCAGTGATCATATTTTTATTTCCAGGAAAGCTGCCTCTCACCATGACGGTCTGCTGCACGAAGTGGACAGCTTTACATATTCCCCAGCTCCGGACAGTGACCTTTATTGCTTTACCTCATGCTTGGTGATATCAATTGATCCTTAAGCAAGGGATTTCACCGAGAAACTGCCAGATTGAAATATATCAAAGCAACAGGAGAAATACTTCTCCAGTGTCTTCAATGCGATCAATTTTCCACAACCCATGGCCGTAGGAGCTGTTGTGTCGTGAGCTACTGAGATTGGTAGCTCACCTTGTCGTGAAATAAATTGTAGCTCAGCTTGCATTTCAGAAACAGTTCAATGACTGTAACACATCTTGGAACATCATGAAAATGTGCTTCAAGTGGACAAGCCCTCTACTTCTCTAGAGCCTTACGTACTGATCTTTTTGTCTGACCCCGAATACTGAGAAAAGTCAAAACAATGCACATTTTACATGTAGCCCCCCGGCCACCCTCAGGGTTGCGCGGCTCGCTGTCGTCTAGGGAAACAGCCCTCGGGTAATTGGGGTAAACTGGGTAATTAATTCTTGTGGATGCTGTGTGATGTACCCCACCCCGCCCAAATAACAGACAATACACCAGATACAATTAAGTGATTTACAGTTTATAGATATTACTGGAACTATATAATTAATAGAGAATAAAATATGAAAGGAAAATAAAAGGCGCCACACTTATCAAAGTTCAATCTCTTCATGCACAAACAGTTGGAGCTCAGGACCCTTCTTCTTCACCCTGCCACCCCTTGGACCACCTCGACCGGCCGCCTGGGACCAACAACGGTGGTCATCCAGACGCTCTACATGGGTCCGTCTCCGTCTCCTCTCCTCGCCGAATGCCCTCCTCAGGGTCCGACCCGGTTAGCGGACTCACAGCACCTGGTCCATCCTCTGTCTCTCCCTCTCCCGCCTTCTGCCCCAAAACCCCATGCATACAATCTCTTACAGACACCCCATAGGCATAACAACTAACCCAATTGGTTCATTTGTCCTCTTATCAGTAGATAATCCAAAACAAACAGCCAGCGCAAGAACTTTCTCAGCGTTTAACATAACAAAGAAGCATTCCCAAGTATAACATAACAAAGAAGCCATTTTAATAGCCTACACAGTAACATAAAAGATGAAACCCCCTTACATACAGTAATGGTAGACAAATGTAGATTATAGCATTAATTATAACATTAGAATTTAAAAGCGAGGATGTAATGTTGAGACTTCATAAAGCACTGGTGAGGCCTCACTTGGAGTATTGTGAGCAGTTCTGGGCCTTTTATATTAGAAAGGATGTACTGAAACTGGAGAAGGTTCATAAAAGGTTCACGAAAATGATTCTAGGATTGAAATGCTTATCACATGTAGAGCATTTGATGGTTCTGGACCTGTATTCACTAAATTCAGAAAATAAGGGGTGTTCCTATTGAAAAGTAAAAGATCTTGATAGAGTGGATTGGAGAGGATGTTTCTTATGGTGGGAGAGTTTAAGACCAGCCAACACAGCCACAGACTCGAGGGGTGTCCTTTTAGAATGGAAATGAGGAGGAATTTCTTTAGCCAGAGTGTGGTGAATCTGTGGAATTCCTTCCCACAGGCAGCTGTGGGGGCCAAGTCTTTAGGTTTATTTAAGGCAGAGGTTGATAAATTCTTGATTTGTCAGGGCATGAAGGGATACAGAAGAAAGCTAGGAAATTGGGGCTGAAAGGAAAAATGGATTAGCCATGATGAAATGGCAGAGCAGACTCGATGGGCCAAATGGCCTAACCCCTCTCCTACCTTAAGGACAAAGATATTTAAGTTCAGCAAAATTGCATGAGTGAGGTCACCAAATGCTTCACTGAACAGCAATACTTAAACACATTGTGCTACTGTCTGGTTTCTCTTTGTATTCTTCTATACAAAGTTAAGAATAGTATAACTGAATTAACAAGGAAAACAAAAGGCCAAACCAATGTTGTCTCATCTCCTTTGTTGCTAGTGAAGCTCATAATGATTCAGCAAGGCTTGTACATTGAGTGTCTCCCTCCGTGGATCACTGGGCTAACACAACATGTCCCCTTCAATGGGCAGTTTGTTCGTTCATTATGTGCATGTCATATGACATGGGTGATCATGGTTTCATGCCTATAAATGTTCTTGGCAAATTTTTCTGCAGAGGTGTTTAGCCATTGCCTTCATGTGGGCTGTATCTTTATAAGAAGGGTGACCCCAGCTATTATCAACACACTTCAGAGACTGTCTGCCTGGCATCAGTGGTCACGTAACCAGGAGTTGTGATATGCACCAGCTGCTCCCGTGGCTTCACCTGACCCTGACTGGGGGGCTAAGCAGGTGCTACACCTTGTCCAATGGTTACCTGCAGGTTAGTGGGTGAAAGGAGCACCTTACACCACCTTTGGTAGAGGTGTATTACCACCCTACCCTGACATATTGGCTGAGCAAAATAAATCTGAAAAATTTGATGGGGGAGTGTTAAAATAACATTGTGAGTTTTATATGATGTTTCATAAAGTTGCAGGAGAATTATGAACTTCCTTTGGACACCTAGTGTAGCAGTCACGTATGGTTTTCATAACATTGCTCAGTCTTGTCCACCTATATGGGTGTGACATTGCTCTACAAGGTACTTAATCATGTATGTAGAGAGAAGAACCTTGAATAAATACATCTTCTGGATTCCAATTGCAAATCCTACATGTTGCTTCACCAGAGACCAAGGACCTACAAGGGTATAAACTATATATTACCTTAGCAATAAGGGAAATAATTGCAGCTTCCCAGAATAATGAAATCATTGCAATACATGAGGGGATTGTCTGTGCAGTGTGGTAAGGTGAGTTCACTTGTTACAGTAAATTCAACGTGCAGAGCTAAGGTGATGACACTCACATTCCAGCAGAGGAGAACTGAATGGAACTGCACATGAATTGCAAGTTTA
Organism: Mobula birostris; assembly: GCF_030028105.1. Classification (NCBI taxonomy): domain Eukaryota; kingdom Metazoa; phylum Chordata; class Chondrichthyes; order Myliobatiformes; family Myliobatidae; genus Mobula; species Mobula birostris. The sequence continues at coordinate 15,425,861 of NC_092393.1, forward strand.
AGCCCTGTATCGATTAAAGCAGGAATGGCTCAAGATGGCAGCTTCCAATCCTGCCCTCGGGGCCCTGGTGAAGTGTTTGAGCCTCTTCAGTTCTGATGGGGGATAGATGAAGCTTATCTTCATTATTATTGAAGCTGAGCCTGAGGTGAAAGGGTGTATAGTATAAACAAGGCCATATAAGAAAAACCTTACTGACAGAGGTGGTCTTGGACAGGTATCTAACTACCCAGATCTCTTGGTACTGTGCAAGGGAGATAGTTCAATAAATGAGCCAACAGGGACTATAGGATTGTGTTAGTTCAGCACTTTTGATGATCTTATAATGTTGCAATTTCCAGACTTGAAACTAAAGTTTCAGTAAGTCACTGACCATACAGCATATTCATTATGTATTGACACTGGCTCAGTTGAGTGCTATTGGACAAGTGGTTCGATGGAGATGCAATATCAACAGAAATTAATAAGTATACAATATTAAGGATTTAACTTGTGAAATAGTCACCTTCGATATTGCCCATTGTGCAAAAGAAACTGTTTTTTTACGGAGAAAACCTTTGTGAAGAAATGGGGGACTTTTAAGGATTAGTGAATACTTTGAATCACCAGAGCAGAATGACGACAACTTCTCCCGACACAAACTGCAACATCATGGAATGTGAAGGGCAGCCTAAATGAATTAGTGGCAGCTTAGGCTGGATACATTGAGTGCATTACAGGAGAAAGGATCACGCCTAACAAGTGAGTGAAGGTTTGGGTTGTTGATGTGCAGGTGAGGAAGTTGGAGCCTCATTCAAGGACCTTACAAGTTTGAGACCTGAGTTGAACAATGTCAAAGGGAGATCAGTAGATTGAAGAGATAATCCAAGGGTCAGTAGGGGAACCAATGGGTGGAGTGAGGCCAAATAAAATGTATGCATGGAACTTAACTTAGCTGGGTGTTAACTTGGTGCTGCACTATAGAGATGTCGTTAGCTCAAGAAGGTTTGTTAATGGTCACTCCCATGAACGTGCACTAATTTCTCTTGCAATGTTCTGAAATTAGCGCTGCACAGCAAATGATACATGTCAGACATGAGAGTGCAGCTAACGCTGGACAATGCCCAGTCAGATTTCTAGGGAGAATAATACGGATACAGAATTACCACATTTCACTCTGTAGCAAATACATCTTCAATCATACAGAGTTGAAATAAACTGTGCGGCACAATCTAATTTCTAGGCAGATGTGCTTTATCCTACAATTTTAATGTGTCAACTTTAATCACAATTTATTTCCTTTCTCCCTTATTCTATTTCCTATTTTCAGCACATAATGGTGAAGAAAATTGCAAGATGTACGAAGGCACAGGCAGAGAAGATGAATGATTAAGCTAAGGAAAGAAGTTGGAATAGCGACACAAAGCTTGGTCAAAGTCAGGTATTTTAAAGAAGGTTCAGTGGAGAAGGAAGTGGAAAGATCAAGTCAAATGTGAGAGTTCTTGACTAATCTTATTGTCACCTTTCTTACGATAGATAGCCTGAACTTCTTGCAGTTAATTTTTGTCACTGTTACCGTGCAAAACTGATGGCAACTTTTCTATGTGTATACCTCAATATACAGAGATTGGTAGTGTCATGGATAGCGCAAAAGACTGGCAAAGAATACAGCGGGATGTAGATCAGATGCAGATATAGGCAGAGAAATGGCAGATGGAATTTAACTTGGCCAAATATGAAGTGATGTATTTTGGTAGGCTAAATGCAAAGAGATAGTACAACCTTAAGGGCAAGATCCTTAACAGTGTTAATGAGCAGAGGGATCTTGGGGTCCAATTTCATAGCTCCCTGAAAGTGGCCACACAGGTTGATACAAGAAGGCATATGGCATGCTTGCTTTTATTAGTTGAGGCACTGAGTTCAAAAGTCAATAAGTTATGTTACAGGCTTATAAAACTCGAGTTAGGCCAGATCTGGAGTACTGCATACAGTCCTGCTTGCCCCAATATAGGAAGAATGTCGAGACTTTGGAGAGGGTACAGAAGAGGCTTACTAGGATGCTGACTTGATTAGAGGGCATGTTATCTATCCACCTATCCACCCCAGCTTCAGAGGTTCAGGCGTTCTCAACTTCCCAGATTTTGGATAGCCTCTAAAGTTTCAGGACAATCCCTCTAATTGACAATCATGTTATGGGCACCAAGAATTGAGCATTTAAAGAGTACCTGAGCTGAGGTTCAATGCTCAATCACAAGCTTGCCAATGGTTTTGTTTAACGTTTGATTTGTACTCAGTTTCTCGATCCCATTTGAGATGGTATCTCAATCTTGGCCTCGGATACCCAAGCATTCGGGTCCAAGCCATCCTTGTCAAGGACTATCATCACGGTACGATTGAGCCAACATGGACCCATCGGAGCATTCCGTCAGCTGTGGCCATCCACAGCGAGAAAGTCACAAGACAGAGTCTGGAGATACACAACCTCCAGGTTACTGTGTGCCAACTTCTGCAAGGAGAAAGGCAAAGTCGCTCGAATGAGGCTGCCAGTCACTCTGTGGGGCTAGTCCATCTTCCAACCCCGGAGAGATTCATTGGTGACCTGGCCTCTTGCCGTGATTTCCTTGAACCATTAGTATTAGTTTTCCTGGTTCCCTTCGGAGTGCAGAAAAGTGGCCTTCATTATCTTGCTTCTGACTGGAAGAGCCCTGGCCTGGGCCACTGAGAATTGGGAACACGAGTCAGAGATTTGCTCGGACACGGAGGAATTCATGGCCATCATGATGAAGGTGTTCCATCACTCTGCCAGAGCCAGCCAAGCCTCGGACTGCCTGCTGAATATTTGTCAGGGTGAAAGGTCAACAGCCAACTATGCAATTGAATTATTGACCTTGGCCCAAGACAGCAGCTGGAACAGGAGGCTTTGACCATGCTATACCACTATGGACTCCAAGATGGACTGATGGAGAGCTAGCTGAGGACTTAGACATTCTGATTGAGCAATCCGTTCACCTCAATAATTGTCTGGCAGAACATAAGTGGGACAATATCAAGAGGCCGAAGTGGGCCAGCCCAGGCCTGAACTCAATGCATTGCTGTTCCACTCCATGATCTCGGACAACGACCAGCTTGTCTCCTGCTCAGGATCCTGTCTAGCCCATGCAAATCGGCTGCATAAGAATCTCTGACAAAGAGAGATGCCAGCATCAGAGTCGAGGTTGCCACCATGACTGTGGAGAAGTAGGTCACATGCAGACCGAATGCCCAAAGTTGCTACTGTTGGGAGAATTGTTCAGACCATCCAGTGTAAGAACAAATTGTGAGTGACAATGGACCACAATACACGCCAGAAGAATTCTGACCGTTCATGAAGAAAAATGACGTTAGACATTTCAAGTCAGCTTCTTACCACCTAGCAACAAGTGGGTTAGCTGAAAGTTTTGTCCAAACCTTCAAGAAGTCCATTAAAGCAATGGACAAGGAGGACATTTCTCTACAGCACAAGATGGACAACTTCGTTTTTGTGTATCAGAGCTCTGTTCATGCGACGACCAGTAAAATACCTGCAATGCTGTTCATGAACAGGAATCTGAGATCCCACCTAGACCTCCTGAACTCAGATCTATGGAGGGAAGTGCAGAATAAACAGTTCAGCCAGTTGCCAAGTAAATCAGGAAGGAGCTTTGAGATTGGACAGGAAGTCCTAGTGTGTGATTACCGAGAAGACAAGTGGACATCCGGCAGGATAGCTACAAGAACTGGACCACTGATGTACACAGTGGATGTTGGAGATCAGACATGGAGACGTCATGTGGACCAGATACTGGATGCTCAACTGAAGAGCACACCTGAGTCGACTGCATCCAACAAGACGGACACATTACAGTCACCGGACTTACCTCTCAGCGATGATGTCACTGACAGCAATGCAACACTGGAAACCGAGAATGTTGTCTTAGACAAGACACCAAACCTGATGTCACTCCACAGGTCCGAAGGCATGATGAGAACGTTATCATTGACAAGACACCTCCCAAGCCCGATGCCAGTCCACAGGTCCAGAGGTGCTATCCTGAAAGAAACAGATGTCACCCAAAAAACTGTGAAATTACTTATGGACTGTTATTGTGAAAGCATGTTTATTTGGACTATGGGTTTATGAAAGGGAAATTGAATGTTTTGCATTTATACAGTTTTATACTGCGTTAATCTAAAGGGGGAGGAAGTGTAATGTATGGATCTATTTCTTTTAGAGCAATAACCCCCCTTAGCACTGTGTATCGATCTGTTGTCTACGCATGTGCATTGTTTCTCTCTCTCTCTCTCTCTCTCTCTCTCTCTCTCTCTCTCTCTCTCTCTCTCTCTCTCTCTCACTGCAATGTGAATACACCAGTTAATGTCATCTCCCACATGTGTGCTTTTGTTTAATCGATATGTAGTTGTGCACAGGCTGACTCAGAATTAGGCTTATTATCACAACAGTGTTCAAAGGTATCTCATGGACTGGGAAGGATTCGAAGTAGAGGAGAGGCGCTAGGTGCCTGAAAGAGACATCTTGGATCTGACTCTCATCCATGACTACAATTAATGTTTCTCCGAGCAGCCAGGGCTGTCAGGAGTTGGTCATAGGGGAGGGGGTCCTGTTACGACATGCAGCCACCCACACCAGCTCCTGCGGTTTAGACGCTCTAACTCCTCAGAGTATGGATAGCTGGTATGGCCCCTTTAAAGATTCAGGACAGTCCCACTAAATGGCAATCCGATTTTGGGTGCCAAGGATTGAGCATTTAAGGAGCACCTAAACTGAGGTTCGGTGCTCAATTGCAAGCCTACCATTGGTTTCATCTAACATTGGTTTTGTGCTCAGTTTCTCAATCCAGTTTGAGACCATGTCTGATTCCCAGCCTCGGATAGTCCAAGCCATCTTCGTCAAGGACTCCCGTCACAATAGCAGGTTGGACAAACTTGGTTTGTTTTTCCTGGAGCAGGAGAGGCTGAGGGGACATCTCTGAGAGGCTTATAAGTCTATGAGATGCAAAGCTAGAGTAGCCAGACAATATCTTTTTCCCAGATTGAAATGTCTAATGCCTAACAACATGCATTTAAAATGAGAGGGGCTAATTTCAGATAAGGTGTGAGAGGCAAGTATTTTACACAGAGTGGTGGGTGCCTGGAGTGCACTGTCTGGGGTACTGGTAAATTCAGAAACACTAGAGACTTTTAAGAGATATTTATTAGCCATCTGGTGGTGTGACATTTGCACCAGACTTTGAAGTGAGTATTCCTGGGTTTGAATCTGGCCGGCTCCTTGCACGCTTTCCATCTCTGCTGGTTTGAGTGTTGAGCTAGCAACTCGGCCTCATAAAAAACAGACAAAAATGCTAAAGAAACAGCAAGGTTTCCGCCTGATGCACCACAGGGTGTGAAAAGGAGCAACAGCAACAAAAGGCATTTAGACAGACATATGAATGTGAGGAAATTAGAAGGATATGTTTTAAGATCAAAAGGTTCTTGAAGCTGGCTGCAGAATTAGATAAGGTGGTTAAGCAGGCATCTAGCTGGGTCATGGAATCTAAATGCCGTGAAATAGTAATGCAACTGTTGTTGTTTGTTGTTGTTGTTTGAAGAAAGGATTGGATAGGTTACAGCTGGAGGTACGTCAACTGTATGTATTTGTGGTCTCCACGTTATTGAATGGATGTGCCTGATCCATGGAGGGTACCAAGCACAGGCTGGTATGGAATACTTAAGTTATGAAGAGAGGCTGCATTTGGACATTCCTTCACATTTGCTGCTAACTTCTATCCTCCTCTCATGTTCACCTGGTCTATTTCTGCTTCATCCCTTCCCATTTTGGATTTATTTGTCTCCACCTCGAGAGGTAAGTTAATAAACAAACGTCCATTACAAGCCCACACTTCCAGTCCAACAGTTTCTGGTAACTCTATTTCCTAGTCATTTGTGCAGTAATATGAACTCTGCTTGATCGCTTAGGCATTTCCAGCATTCTCTTGGTCTCAGGTTTCAGCCACAGTTCTGACCTACATTTCACAGCTTTTACGTCCCTTTCTATGTTTCCTCTCTGTTTAACTTTGCTCAGTAATCTATTAATATATTAACTGGTATCACCCTGATGGAACTATCCCCTTTGTCCTATCCACCTGCTGCCATTCTCTTTACACCTTAAAGCGACTTTGAGTTCAGGCTTTCTAATCCCTGATGAAGAATTTTTCACATGATACATTAGTTCAGCTGTGCTCTCCACAGAGGTTGCCCGTCCTGCTGAGTATTTGCAGCAATTTCTATTTTTATTTCACCACATCCCTCCCCCCGCCCCCACCATCAAGACTACCAGACAAATATCATGGCTGCTGATCTGATAGCTACCTTTTCCCAACAGCCATCCCTCACTTCCAAACCCTTTACCCATGGATGAATCCTTCCCAGGCCTCTCTTTAGTATGACACATGACACTCCTGGCCCTGCTCAGCATACAGCCCTCATATCCATCTCTTCTATGGATATGAAAGGTTTAGAGCAGGGCTTCCCAACTTGGAGTCCACAAACCCCTTCCTTATTGTTATTGGTCTATTGCATAAAAAACATTGTGAACCCTGTTTTCGAAAGATATGGGAAAACTCAGGCAAATGGAACAAACTTAGATGGGCATCTTGATTGCAAAAGTGAATTGAGCTGAAGGGACCTGTTTCCATGTTGTATGACTCTACAACTTGCAGAATATTAGGCATCAGATGGCAAGACAAAATACCAGACGCTGAAGTTCTCTCGACAGCAAGTCTACCATCAGTCCACACACTGCTGATGAGAGCACAGACCCGGTGGGCAGGTCATGTCATCCGCATATCGGACCAGTGCATACCCAAGCAGCTCCTTTTCGGGGAACTCTCTGCTGGAAGACGCTCGGATGGAGGGCAGAAGAAACGTTACAAAGACACACTAAAGGCCTCCCTGAAGTCGTTTGACATAGACACGACCTCTTGGGAAATGCTGGCACAAAACCGCCCTACCTGGCGCACCCTCATCCACAAGGGCTGTCAAGCTTATGAAGCAAGGCGCACTGCTGAAGCATAATATAAGCGCGACCCGCGCAAGTCCAGAGCCACCAGTGCAACAAAGGCAGTGCCTACACATGTCTGCCCAACATGTGCCAGAACATTCCGTGTCCGAATTGGCCTGACCAGTCATCTTCGGACACACCATATCCAGTCTCAAAATGACTAATGGTGTCGAGGTCTTCATCGACGACGATGGACAAACCACATGATGCTAAATGATCAACAGTGTGTTTCACCTTTTCAGCACATTGGAACCTGTGGGCTACTGAATCTCCCAGCACTAGACCCAGAAATTCGGGCAGATGAGGATTGTGTCAGCCATGGTTGGCAGCTCATCTTGGAGAGGGAAAACTCTGATATCAAACCTCCGCTGCCTTGTGGCTGTACCCACTCCTGGGGAATGCTTCAGGAATAAAGCCCGAGGAAGGATCCGGACCTGGAGTCCCTAAGGCCTTCCTACAATGAATTCAATGCTGACTGGCAACTCCTGCCACGCCACTGGTGCCAGACTGTACTGGTCCCTGCTGGTCCTTTGGTCTGTTCAGCTGCAAGGAGAGGGGAAGCCTGCTGCATGGGTAGCAGCTTGTTTAACATATCACACCGCTCTGGCTTGCGTATCATACAGAGTGCAATTACGATCCATGGTCGACCCTGACCCACCAAGTACCTCAGACTCAGAAACAAATCGCCTATGGACTTGCCACAAACTTTCTGATTGTCACATCTGTAGTGACGTTGACCACTTTCCAGGTAAGTGTTGTGAGTGGCTGTGGCTGAAATGAACAGCCTCAGCTGAGGCTGAAGAGATAAATGATCCTGCCAAGGCAAGTGCCACTTCTCCTGGACTGCTTTCCTGGTAATATAATTAATAGTTGCATTATACAATTTCCTACTCTGGCTTTTTACCAGAGGTTTTCAGGTGAAACCCACCATGATCTCAGCAAGCTGGCATAATTCACTCAGTGTCCTGAGGCAAAAGGTGGAAGCTAAGCAGTGTGCATTACTCACACTTCTAATTTCTATTTTGTGATCTTTCCAGTGACATTTAGTCATAGAGTCATATAGTGCAGAAACAGAGTTTTCATCCCAACTGCTCCAGGTGGACCAGGATTCCCATTTTCCCCCATTTGGCCCCATATCCTTCTGAAAATTTCCTATCCATGTGTCTATCCAAAAGACTTTTACATATCTTAATGTAGCTTTTTCAACTACGTCCTCCAGCAGCTCATTCCATATACTGACTAACCTCTGAGTGAAAAAGTTACCCCTCGGTTTCCTATTAAATCCCTTCCCTCTCACCTTAAACCTATGCCCTCAATAGTTCTCCAAGGTAACTCTCTATAGCAGAATGAATAGTGAGCTACTTGCAATCATGAACAGGGGCTGAGACCATTGCACCTACGATTTTCTGCATTAGAGGAGAGACACGTTCCTCTTTCTGGGCAACGACTCAGAAGGTCTGTCACTTTTGGGAAGTTACGATTGAGCCTGGCTCTGGTGAATGTCAAAATCAAAATGTATTTGGATTCTCCCTGTTAGGAACCATACACGAATATAACCCTTGACAAATTTCCTGTGTAAGTGACACCAAAATCCAATGATAAATCCGTGGCTTTGAATCAGAAAGAGAGCGCATTGAATGAAAACCTGAAAAAGACAGTCGTTGGCTTCCATACATTTATAAAGACATATCAAAATTGATTTAATTTTGCCTTGATAATTTATTTAAAAGACTACATTACCAGTCTTATTTGCTTTGCGTGATTAGGTAATCCATGACTTAAATCTGCAGGACATGAACAATAATAATTCTTTATGTTTCTCTCAAATTTCAATAGCTTTCTGCATCAGCTGTCAATAACTCAGAAGAGATAACACTCTATAGCATCAGAATCTTTTTTTCAAAAGGAGTGGACAGATTTACAGATATCTCCAAACATTCATTCAGACTCTGTTTCTTGACTGATGAGTCCAAGATGCTAAAGCTTCTCTTGAAGAGGAAATGGTCATTGTTTATGGTTTGGATGAAGAAAGGGATTTTGATAACTCTGAGGAGATGTGAAGCACTGACTCAGAAAGCTTAGTGTCCCAGAAGCGGGCAGGTTTTCCAAGGTGTTACTAGAAATGATAGTACCTCCAATGGCAATCAGTGCATCCAGGACTATCAGCTGCCCAACTAAATCCCTGCCAATTAGAAGGAAGACACTGAGACATCACTGGTGAAAAAGACAATACCCAATGGACAGTTTGAAAGAATTACTTATTTTCACAATGTACAAGGGTTAGCATTGCCCTGCTTAGTTTGAACAATTTAAATCAACTACCTATTTTCATTGTTTATTTTTCTTGTGGTGCTGATGCAGTCTTCAACAATAATTGGTTTAAATCAGTAGAAATCACAGTCAATAAGTCACTCAGCCAGGGTCAGGTACTTAAAAAAACTTGGATGCTTTCTGTTCCCTCTAAAAGCAGTCTTTTATTCTTGTGCAGCCATTTCCCTTATTAGCCCTTGCAGAAAGCAGACCTCACTGATTCTGCCTTCTGTAATGGAGATAAGGGCACATGAAGAGACGAACACTGGCTTCTGAGCAAATGATCCAGCCAGCCTGGTGCCAAGTTACAAATTAGTAGAGCTACTTCTTCAAGATGGCCTTATCAATCAATGATCCGTTTTTAAATGTTACACAGAGTTTATTTACTGCAGGGTGAACTGAAGTGCTTGTGGCTACAGCAGTCTGACAAACCCAAAATTACAGGGAAAACATTATAACTATCTGCTAATTCTGATTAATCTTTTCACCATTTAAACTTCAACAATGTCAGCCCCTTAGGAGCCACTAGAGCTAAATTTTCTATCAACTTTAGTGTGTGTCCAGAGATGTTTTCATGATGTCAGAGAAAAGACTAAAGCCCGTCACCTGAAGTGTAATGTTGTGTTGCTCATTGCTGAAATTCAGAACCTATTGAGTGTTTTAGTTACAGACACATTTCCATTTTATGGACAGCCCCCTCCCCATTCCCCACAAACTACTCTCCCCACTGAACACATCCCTCTATACTGCACATTACATTCACATGGATAAACTAAGAGCAGAAGAAAGCCACTTGGCTCCCTCAGCCTCCTGTGCCATGCAGTGATATCATGGCTACTCTGACTGGAATCACATTCCCAATCACACATGGTAAGCCTTTGCCAGAATCAACCCCAAAATTTTGTTTAACCAAAAACTTTCAACCTCTGCCTTGAAAATATTCAAAGACTCCCTCTGATCTTTGAGTAGGGGATTTTCGGGGATCCACAACACTCAAGAGAACAAACTCCACCACATCTGTGTATGTTTTTGACACTTAGGTCAAATCCTCCCACAAGAGGGAACATTTTCTTCACATCCATCCTGTCAAGATGCCTCACTCAGGGTGATAAATATTTCAATCAAATCCCCTCTCACTCCTCCAGTCTCTAAGGAATACAATCCTAGCCTGTCCAGCCTTGCCTCAGAAGATAACTCACTCGTTTCAAGTATTCAACAAGCGGCCTTGAACCTGAAACATTATCTCCTTCTCTGTCCACAGGTACTGCCTGATCTGCTGATGTATCCAGCATTTTTAGCTAATATTTTAGATTCCCGGCATTCGCGGGTTTTTAAAGATTTTCATTAGTGAAGTAACTGCCTTGGAACTGTGTCCAATTTATTTACTTCCTTCCTTAACAACAGTACTGTACACAGAACTTTTAATGTAATTTCACAAATACCCTGCCATTGTATTAAATTCCCAAAGCAGTAAACAATAGAATCTTATTAGATTTTCTAATTAAATGTGAAACCAGACTTTTGCAAATAATGCTCTGAGACGCACAGTTCTCTTTGCATCACAAATCTTTCAGTCTCTGATCATCTAGATAATATGCTTCATTTTTAAAAAAATTTCCAGCCAAAATGAATAATATCCCATTTGAAGATTCAAGATTGTTTAATGTCATGGCCAAGTACACAAGTGTAAAGGAGAACAAAATAATTGTTACTCCAGACCTGATGCAGCACAAAAAAGCACAATAAGATAAAGAATGAAATAATTAAAAAATATAGTATGTACAATAGAAATAAGGATGTGTTGATATTGGAGAAGGTTCAAAGGAAGTCCATAAAAATGGTTCTGGGATTGAAAGGCTTATCATATGAAAAGCATTCACTGGCTGTGGGCCTGTGCTCACAGAATTCAGAAGAATGAGGGGGAGAAACCTATCAAATGTGGAAAGGCTTCGATGCAGTGTATATGGAGAGGATGTTACCTATGGTGGGGGTGTCTAAGACCAGAGGACACAGCCTCAGAATAGAGGGACATCGATTTGCAATGCAGTTGAGGAGGACTTTCTTTAGCCAGAGAGTGGTGAATCTGTGGAATTTGTTGCCACAAGCAACTGTGGAGGCCAAGTCATTGGGTGTGTTTAAGGCAGAGGTTGATAGATTCTTGATTAGTTAGGATGTGAAGGGAAATGGGAAGGCAGGAGAGTGGGGCTGAGAAGGAAAATAGATCAGCCATAATGAAATGACGGAGCAGACTCGAAAGACCAAATGGCCTAATTCAGCTCCTATATCTTATAAGATAGCTTATATATATATAGATTGATTGTATATACGTAAAGGCAGAGAAGTGTCTGTCTGTAAGGCAACTGACTGGAAATGATAAGGTAGTGGCAGTGTGGGGTGTGGAGGGGTGGGTTAGTTGTGGGGAGGAGTTGATCAAGCTTACTACTTGGGAAAGGTAACTGTTTCTGAGTCAGGTGGTCCTGTGGCAATTGCTGTGTAGACACAAACATAAGAGTTCATAGACACAAGAGATTCTGCAGATGCTAGAAATCCAGACTAACACAGGAGATGCTGGAGGAATTCAGCAGCACCTATGGAGAGGAATAAACAGTCGATGTTTGGGGATAAGCCCCCTCATCGGGACTGGAAAGGAAGGGGAATAAAGGAAGATTAAGAGGGTGGGGGGAGGGGAAGAAATACAAGCTGGCAGGTGATAGGTGAGACCAGGTGAAGGGCAGGGGGATATGAAGTAAGGATCTGGGAGGTGATAATGTAAGTGGAAGAGGTAAAGGGCTGAAGAGAGGGAGTAGGAAAGGACAGAGAACCATGGGAGAAAGTGAAGATAGGGCACCAGTGGGAGGTAATGGCCAAGTGAGGAGTAGTGAAGGAGTAAGACCGGGGCCAAAATGAGGCTGGAGGCGAGGCTGGAGGCTTGAGGCTTGAGACGCGAGGCGAGGCGAGGCTGGAGACTCGAGGCGAGGCGAGGCGAGGCTGGAGAATCGAGGCGAGGCGAGGCGAGGCTGGAGACTCGAGGCGAGGCGAGGCTGGAGAGGCGAGGCAAGGCTGGAGACTCGAGGCGAGGAGAGGCTGGAGACTCGAGGCGAGGCTGGAGGCCGGAGGCGCGAGGCGTGAGGCGAGGCTGGAGGCCTGAGACGCGAGGCGTGAGGCGAGGCTGGAGGCCAGAGGCCTGAGACGCGAGGCGAGGCTGGAGACTCGAGGCGAGGCGAGGCGAGGCTGGAGACTCGCCTCGCGTCTCCAGCCTCGCCTCGCGTCTCAGGCCTCTGGCCTCCAGCCTCGCCTCGCATCTCAGGCCTCCAGCCTCGCCTCACGCCTCGCGCCTCCGGCCTCCAGCCTCGCCTCGAGTCTCCAGCCTCTCCTCGCCTCGAGTCTCCAGCTGGAGACTCGAGGCGAGGCGAGGCGAGGCTGGAGAGGCGAGGCGAGGCTGGAGGCCGGAGGCCTGAGACGCGAGGCGAGGCTGGAGGCCGGAGGCCTGAGACGCGAGGCGAGGCTGGAGGCCGGAGGCCTGAGACGCGAGGCGAGGCTGGAGGCCGGAGGCCTGAGACGCGAGGCGAGGCTGGAGGCCGGAGGCCTGAGACGCGAGGCGAGGCTGCAGGCCGGAGGCCTGAGACGCGAGGCGAGGCTGCAGGCCGGAGGCCTGAGACGCGAGGCGAGGCTGCAGGCCGGAGGCCTGAGACGCGAGGCGAGGCTGCAGGCCGGAGGCCTGAGACGCGAGGCGAGGCTGCAGGCCGGAGGCCTGAGACGCGAGGCGAGGCTGCAGGCCGGAGGCCTGAGACGCGAGGCGAGGCTGCAGGCCGGAGGCCTGAGACGCGAGGCGAGGCTGCAGGCCGGAGGCCTGAGACGCGAGGCGAGGCTGCAGGCCGGAGGCCTGAGACGCGAGGCGAGGCTGGAGGCCGGAGGCCTGAGACGCGAGGCGAGGCTGGAGGCCGGAGGCCTGAGACGCGAGGCGAGGCTGGAGGCCGGAGGCCTGAGACGCGAGGCGAGGCTGGAGGCCGGAGGCCTGAGACGCGAGGCGAGGCTGGAGGCCGGAGGCCTGAGACGCGAGGCGAGGCTGGAGGCCGGAGGCCTGAGACGCGAGGCGAGGCTGGAGGCCGGAGGCCTGAGACGCGAGGCGAGGCTGGAGGCCGGAGGCGCGAGGCGAGGCGAGGCGAGGCTGGAGGACGGAGGCGCGAGGCGAGGCGAGGCTGGAGGCCGGAGGCGCGAGGCGAGGCGAGGCTGGAGGCCGGAGGCGCGAGGCGAGGCGAGGCTGGAGACGCGAGGCGAGGCGAGGCGAGGCTGGAGGCTGGAGACGCGAGGCGAGGCGAGGCGAGGCTGGAGGCTGGAGACGCGAGGCGAGGCGAGGCGAGGCTGGAGGCTGGAGACGCGAGGCGAGGCGAGGCGAGGCTGGAGGCTGGAGACGCGAGGCGAGGCGAGGCTGGAGGCTGGAGACGCGAGGCGAGGCTGGAGGCTGGAGACGCGAGGCGAGGCTGGAGGCTGGAGACGCGAGGCGAGGCTGGAGGCTGGAGACGCGAGGCGAGGCGAGGCGAGGCTGGAGGCGCGAGGCGAGGCTGGAGGCTGGAGCCTTGAGGCGAGGCGAGGCTGGAGACTTGAGGAGAGGCGAGGCTGGAGACTTGAGACCTGAGGCGAGGCTGGAGACTTGAGACCTGAGGCTTGAGACGCGAGGCGAGGCTGGAGGCCGGAGGCTTGAGGCTTGAGACGCGAGGCGAGGCTGGAGGCCGGAGGCTTGAGGCTTGAGACGCGAGGCGAGGCTGGAGGCCGGAGGCTTGAGGCTTGAGACGCGAGGCGAGGCTGGAGGCCGGAGGCTTGAGGCTTGAGACTTGAGTCTTGAGGCAAGGCTTGAGGCTCGAGGCTTGAGGCGAGGCAAGGCTGGAGGCTTGAGACTTGAGGCGGGGCAAGGCTGGAGGCTTGAGACTTGAGGCGGGGCAAGGCTGGAGGCTTGAGACGAGGCGAGGCAAGGCTGGAGGCTTGAGACGAGGCGAGGCAAGGCTGGAGGTGAGGCAATGATGGAGGCTGGAGACTTGAGGCGAAGCGAGGATGCAGACTGGAGGCTGGAGACCTGAGACTTGAGGCGAGGCTTGGCTCCTCCTGGGCAAGGTGCGGATCCCCTGGGCAGGGCCCAGATCACCACCCGACAGAGGCAAGGGACAGGAAGGGATAGAACCAACCTCAGGTAACAGCAAGACGGCCTGGCTTACCTGGGTGGAGGCAAGGGACAGGAAGGGAACTGGGTACAGGGTGGCTCCAGGACCAGACAGCAAGACAAGGCAAGGCTACTGGCAAAGCAAGGCAAGAAGAGAACTTCAGGCGAGGCGAGAGTTATCGGCAAGACAAGGCAGGGCTTCAGGCGAGGAAACAGAAAGCAGAGCAAGGGATACAAGCAGTAAGGACAAGAACAATCCAGCAGCCACGCCTGGGTCTCTGGAGGTATTTATGCAGCCAGCCCCAACGAGCATCAGCTGCCTCAATTAGAACTCAGCAAGAACAGAAACAGGGTAAACAGGAAAACCTGGAGCAAGGGTCGATGGACTGGACCGTGAACCAGAATACGGACTTCACGGACTGGACCATGACAGTACCACACCCCACCCCCCCACAGGAGCCTCCTGGTGACCAAACAGGTAATCCAGACTATGAACGACCCGGGCGGGTGGGAAGGTATTTAACAGAAAGAAACCCCGGGTGGCAAGAGGAAAACGACAGTGTCTGTGTCGCTGGGTCCATGGTTGGCTGGATCGTTCTGTCATAAGGACGTGGCTGGGAACGAACCCAAGTGCAAGACACAGACACTGAAGTACTATGGACAGGACAAGGATACAGAGCGATGACAAGGACATGGACAGGAAAACCAGGAACAGGACTGAACAAAAGAGCTAGGAGCCCGGGCTTGGACTCCGAGCCAGAGACAGGACAAGTATCCAGTACCTTGGGTCTTGTCTCTGGCTCGGACCCCAGAACTAGACAAGGACGAGGCTTGGCAGGCAGGCAGGACAAGGCTGGAGTCTTCAGGCTTGAGACTAGAGACTTGGCTTGACTTGGCTAGAAGCTAGAGTCTAGAGGCTGGAGCCTGCCGGCTTGAGGCCAGGCAGGATGCTGGAGCCTGCCAGCTTGAGGCTGGAGGCTGAAGACTTGAGACTTGAGGTGAGGGCAGGGCGCGGTTCACCTGGCCAAGGCGCGGTACTCTTGGGCAGGGTGCGGATCACCACCCAACAGAGGCAAGGGACAGGAGGGGACGGAACCAACCCCAGGTAACGGCAAGATGGCCTGGCTTACCTGGGCGGAGGCAAGGGACAGTAAAGGAACTAGGTACAGGGTGGTTCCAGGACCAGACAGCAAGACAAGGCAAGGCTACTGGCAAAACAAGGCAAGACGAGAACTTCAGGTGAGGCGAGAGTTACCGGCAAGACAAGGCAGGGCTTCTGGCAAAGCAAGGCGAGACAGAACTTCAGGCGAGGCGAGAGTTACCGGCAAGACAAGGCAGGGCTTCAGGCGAGGAAACAGAAGGCAGAGGAAGGGATACAAGGAGTAAGGACAAGAACAATCCAGCAGCCATGCCCTGGTCTCTGAAGGTATTTATGCAGCCAGCCCCAACTAGCATCAGCTGCCTCAGTTAGAACTCAACAAGAGCAGTAAGAGGATAAACAGGAAAACCTGGAGCAAGGGTCACTGGACCGGACCGTGAACCGGAATACGGACTTCACGGACTGGACCATGACACCTAGTTCATTCCATCTTTCCTCATAAAATTCTTTTCCTGGGAGCACTCTGGTAAATCTGCTCTGCACCCTCTCTAAAGCTTCCACATCCTTCCTATAATAAGGTGACTAGAGCTGAAGGCAATGCTCCAAATATGGTCTAACCAGACTTTTATAAGCTGCAAGTTATGAATGAAGGCCTTTAGCATTATCATGGAAAAGGATAGAATCAGAGAGGACAGGAAAATTTTTAACTGGGGAAGGGCAATTTATGAGGCTATAAGGTTAGAACTTGTGGATGTGAATTGGGATGATGTCTTTGCAGGGAAATGTACTATAGACATGTGGTCAATGTTTAGAGATCTCTTGCAGGATATTAGGGATAGATTTGTCCCAATGAGGAAGATAAAAAATGGTAGGGTGAAGGAACCATGGGTGACAAGTGAGGTGGATAGTCAGGTGGAAGAAGGCAGCATACATGAGGTTTATCAAACAAGGATCAGATGGGTCTATTGAGGAATATAGGGAAGCAAGAAAGGAGCTTAAAAAGGGGCTGAGAAGAGCAAGAAGGGGGCATGAGAAGGCCTTGGCGAGTAGGGTAAAGGAAAAGTCCAAGGCATTCTTCAATTATGTGAAGAACAAAAGGATGACAGGAGTGAAGGTAGGACCGATTAGAGATAAAGGTGGGAAGATGTGCCTGGAGGCTGTGGAAGTGAGCGAGGTCCTCAATGAATACTTCTCTTCGGTATTCACCAATGAGAGGGAACTTGATGATGGTTAGGACAATATGAGTGAGTTTGATGTTCTGGAGCATGTTGATATTAAGGGAGAGGAGGTGTTGGAGTTGTTAAAATATACTAGGACAGATAAGTCCCCGGGGCCTGATGGAATATTATTCCCCAGGCTGCTCCACAATGGAAGAGATTGCTGAGCCTCTGGCTAGGATCTTTATGTTCTCGTTGTCCATGGGAATGGTACCGGAGGATTGGAGGAAAGCGAATGTTGTCCCTTTGTTCAAAAAAGATAGTAAGGATAGTCCGAGTAATTATAGACCAGTGAGCCTTACGTCTGTGGTGGGAAAGCCGTCGGAAAAGATTCTTAGAGATAGGATCTATGGGCATATAGAGAATAATAGTCTGATCAGGGACAGTCAGCATGGCTTTGTGAAGGGCAGATCATATCTAACAAGCCTGATAGAGTTCTTTGAGGACGTGACCAGGCATATAGATGAGGGTAGTGTAGTGGATGTGATCTATATGGATTTATTAGGGCACTTGACAAGGTTCCAGACGGTAGGCTTATTCAGAAAGTCAGAAAGCATGGGATCCAGGGAAGTTTGGCCAGGTGGATTCAGAATTGGCTTGCCTGCAGAAGGCAGAGGGTTGTGGTGGAGGGAGTACATTCAGATTGGAAGATTGTGACTAGTGGTGTCCCACAGGGCTCTGTTCTGGGACCTCTACTTCTTGTGATTTTTATTAACGAGCTGGACGTGGGGGTAGAAGGGTGGCTTGGCAAGTTTGCCGACGACACAAAGGTTGGAGGTGTTGTAGATAGTGTAGAGGATTGTCAAAGATTGCAGTGAGACATTGATAGGATGCAGAAGTGGGCTGAGAAGTGGCAGATGGTGTTCAACCCGGAGAAGAGTGAGGTGGTACACTTTGGAAGGACAAACTCCAAGGCAGAGTACAAAGTAAATGGCAGGATACTTGGTAGTGTGGAGGAGCAGAGGGATCTGGGGATACATGTCCACAGATCCCTGAAAGTTGCCTCACAGGTGGATAGGGTAGTTAAGAAAGCTTATGTGGTGTTAGCTTTCATAAGTCGAGCGATAGAGTTTAAGAGTCGCGAGGTAATGATGCAGCTCTATAAAACTCTGGTTAGGCCACACTTGGAGTACTGTGTCCAGTTCTGGTCGCCTCACTATAGGAAGGATGTGGAAGCATTGGAAAGGATACAGAGGAGATTTACCAGGATTCTGCCTGGTTTAGAGAGTATAGATTATGATCAGAGATTAAGGGAGCTAGGGCTTTACTCTTTGGAGAGAAGGTGGATGAGAGGAGACATGACAGAGGTGTACAAGATTATAAGAGGAATAGATAGAGTGGATAGCCAGCGCCTCTTCCCCAGGGCACCACTGCTCAATACAAGAGGACATGGCTTTCAGGTAAGGGGTGGGAAGTTCAAGGGGGATATTAGAGGAAGGTTTTTTACTCAGAGAGTGGTTGGTGTGTGGAATGCACTGCCCGAGTCAGTGGTGGAGGCAGATACACTAGTGCAGTTTGAGAGACTACTAGACAGGTATTTGGAGGAATTTAAGGTGGGGGGTTATATGAGAGGCAGGGTTTGAGGGTCGGCATAACATTGTGGGCCGAAAGGCCTGTACTGTGCTCTACTATTCTATGTTCTATGTTCTATAAGTTCCTACAAAAGAGAAGAAAGCAAGATCCGAACCAATATCAACA
This sequence comes from Mobula birostris, assembly GCF_030028105.1. Classification (NCBI taxonomy): domain Eukaryota; kingdom Metazoa; phylum Chordata; class Chondrichthyes; order Myliobatiformes; family Myliobatidae; genus Mobula; species Mobula birostris. The sequence goes on from NC_092393.1 coordinate 15,444,391, forward strand.
CAAGAAAAATGCTGGAGGAGCAAATTCCTCCAGCATTTTGCTTGACTCAGCTGGTCATACAGCCTCAATCAAACTGAATAAGTCGGAGGGAGGAGAAGATGGCGACATGATGCAGCGCGCGTGGCCCTCTAGTGAAATGATATCGTATTTTTTAAATAGGGTACCGTGCACAATTCTGATTTGATGGAGACACCCGTGAGAGCACGAAGGAACATCTGGAGTAACTTCTGAAATGCCCGGCTCGCTGCCGCTGCTACTGTGCGATCGAGAATCTCCGGATGGAAGGCCCCAAAATCTTTGGCTTTTCCTGCTGCTTGCAACCGAGGCTGGGGTCAAAGCGTTCGGCAGAGATGGTGCGCGGTGCCCGGTGTCGGAGGGCTGGTCAGAGCTCAAAGTTTTCGGACGACTCAGAGTCGGACTGTGGTTGGGTATGGCAAGGAGAGTTTTCTTCCTTTTCCCGTCTGCGTGAGATGTGGGACTTTCGAGAGACTTTGAACTTTTTTACTGTGCTAAATGGCTTGTTCTTCATCAAGTTACCGTATTGCTTGCACTGTTGTAACTAAATGTTATAATTATGTGGTTTTTGTCAGTTTTTCAGTCTTGGTCTGTCCTGTGTTTCTGTGATATCACACCGGAGGAATATTGTATCATTTCTTAATGTATGCATTACTAAATGACAATAAAAGAGGACTGCGTGTCCTCATAATCTAATAATCTAATCTAATCTAAACAGTCAATGTTTCGGGCCGAGACCCTTCTTCAGGACTGATAAGGAAAGGGAACAATGCCAGAATGAAAAGGTGGGTGGGGGGAGGGGAAAGAGAATAGCTGGAAGGTGATAGGTGAAGTGAAGACTCAGAGGCTTGGCATCTCAACCCAAAACTTTAGTATTCCTTGCTTTGACTTCTATTAATAAAATAAATATAAGATGGCCCCAAAGATTAAGCATGCTTTGGAATAATATGGTGGATTAGGCAGTGATTGGGAACAATATAGATCATACAATGATGCACCTTCAAGATGCAACCTGCGATCAATAACTGCCAGCTTTCTCTTTACTGGCCAGGCACTGATATTTATCAGGAAGTTTAGGATGACCATGTTGCAGTTCATATTTTCAGGGTGCAGTCAACATAAAACAGAATGAGTTGGCAGACAGCATCTCCCACTGTACCCACTGCATGTTTTATATGCATCCGTAATGTATAATATATCTAACCCCTGGGCTAATTAAAAGACAGTATAAGGATCTGAATCAGTAATTTCAATCTGGGATTCAATGGAAGCTATTCAAACTCTGCTCCTCTACTTTGTCAGAATTTGATAGGGATTTCTGCCTTGTAATGCAATTCCAGATATTCATGAGATGTGTAACAATCAGGGTATTATCACACTGAGTTAAACAACTAAAAATGTTCAGTGTTCAAAATGCTTGAAGGAAAGAGTCAGGACATACTTTTTACTAGTTCAAACAGAGGGAGAGAGGAGTTGAGGTGAGCAGAATTTGGATGAAAATTCTAACTTTGTGAAGTGGAGTTAAATGAAGATTATGCAAATGCAGAGCCAAAAAAAATTGCAATGATAGAATGGAGGAGAGACTATACAGGAAGCGGTATCAAACCTGAGGATTTATGAAACATTCCCAGGACAGGAAAAAAATACTCAGATTTGATACACCAATATTTAAATTTAATCCATTGCTGTTTTTCATTCAAGTGATACATGAATGAAAAACAGCACTTTGTTAAGTACATTTAATATTTTTATTCTGATTATTTATTCTCCACTTACTGGGGAAGAGAGAAGGAAGCTGCATTGCTTATCTAGGTCAATGAGATATGGCTCATTACGAAAAGGAACCTTCCTACAAGTAAGTGACAGGTGGAAATAGCCTATAACAGATGACCCTTGCTTATATGTAGTCCCCAGAGCTGCTTCCTTGGGGGTTTAGGAGGGCCTTTGTCCATGGTCAGTCAGTTGAATCAATAAGAGTCTCATTTCCTTTCTTGGCTCATTATGGTGAGGGGTTTTAAAGGGATGTGCCACTGTTGTTGTCAAAGCGTCTCAACAATGGCTAATATTATCTCATGTCATATTCTATACATTGGACTACTTAAATGGAGCAATTTAATTTTAGTTTTTTTAAAGCAGCATTGCCGAAAACATTTTGGTGTTGAATGATTTACTCCAAAATAAATCACAATATCACACTTGCAGTATTTTCTGAGTTAAATCATACCATTTGTGAAATTGGAATGACCGCTTCCATGTGCAAGTCACTATTGAAACCCCAACAGGGGTTCTGCAACAGGGAGGCTTGTAGTACCACCATTCCTCCTGGAATGCACTTTTGGAGAAACTGGACCACATTTTCACCTTTGATGGGCCACCCACCTAACAAAGCGGTCTTAATGCCAAAGCACTTCACAGCTCTGCTAATCTCAGGAGCTGGCTGTGTGGAGTCTGACCATTCTTTCTGTGAACACATGATTTCCTCCCGGTGCTCAAGTTTTCTTTCACATCCAAAGATGTGTGGGTTGGTCAATTAATTGGTTATGTAAATTGTCTTGTGTATAAGTGAGTGGTTAAGCTGGTGGAAAGGGTTGTTTTGATGGAAATGTGAGGTGAATAAAAATGGAGGGTTGGAGATGGGAGCATGATAGTCCACGTGGACAGTAGGTCAAAGTCCAAGCTGACCTTCAAGCTTCTGGATTTTATGTCTGTATGGTTTCACGACCAGTGGAACCTGAATAAATCTGCAACAAATTCACCTAAACAATGGCCTTATGCACACTGAATGGCCCCACCTGCCACCCCTGGTCTCCCAACTTCCTTGACCACCTAAGATGTGCACCCCACTTCCCAATCATTCCCCTAAACTGCTGCAGGTCTGGTCATCTGAATCATGAGGCCAGCCTCCCCTGCCTCTCCTCTTTTGATTTTGCGATTTCTCCCTACCCCCAAATCTGCCCAGCATCTCCAGTACTCGCCTGACCTTGACCTTCCAAATGCTCAATCCATTGGAATCTGAGGTAGTTTTGTTTACCTGATGTAGCTTTGACTAGAAGTTAGTTTATCTCTATACATAACTGAACAGGCACCTACAATGAAGATCTACAGAGTAGTGCAAAATATATATTACTCTGTAGATATAACTAGGCACTTCCGACACTTCACTTCTAAAGAGGTTTCTGCTCACCAAAGTCTCCATTTAAGACAGTGAGGGGGACATCAAGCTAATGAGGTTTTACTGTACTTACGCTGATCCGGATCTCACTAATACTAAGTTTAATACTTATTGTTGATCTTTCAAGCTACTATATATCCCATAGCAGCCACCTCTATGTTCTTCCTCAGTACCTCTCCGATCCTATTCCCAAAATCCACTCCAAAGCTTACCATTTGCCCCAATTCTAACTTTTTAAACTATCCATGCCCATCTAATTGCTGAGACCCTTATGATTCACTCATCCCTAATCACTGATCCTGACTCTTCCTCATTGTAAAACCCACCCTAGGCACCAGATCCCAGGCCTGCAGTTAACAGTTCTCTGCACCGACCATCCTTGATTTCAGATACCGTGTTATTATCAACCTAGCATGCAATGATGCTACTTGATCATTTTAGTCTGTACATTGGAGCATACTACAATTTGAAAGCCTTTTCTTACAAATATAAAGGCTCTTACAAATATAAGGCATACAAATATAAAGGCTCAGTATATTTAAAGAGTATGCAATTTCAAATTCCTGGGTGGCAACATCTCTGAGGATCTAACCTGGGCCCAATATAATCGATGCAGTTACAAAGAAGGCACGACAGTGGCTATATTTCATTAGGAGTTTGCGGAGATTTGGTGTATCACCAAAAACACTTGCAAATTTCTACAAATGTAGCGTGGAGAGCATTCTAACTGGCTGCATCACTTTCTGGCATGGAGGCGGGCACTGCACAGGATTGCAATAAGCTGCAGGAAGTTGCAGACTCAGTCAGCTCCATCATAGGCACTAGCCTCCCCAGCATCCACGACATCTTCGAGGAGCGATGCCTCAAAAAGGCGGCATCCATCATTAAGGGCTCCACTACCCAGGACATGCTCACTTCTCATTGCTACCTTGAGGTACAGGAGCTTGCACCCACACAATCAATGATTCAGGAACAGCTTGTTCCCCTCTGTAATCAGATTTCTGAATGGACATTGAGCTACTACCACACTACTTTCTTTTACCGTAATTTGGTTTTATTATTATGTATTACAATATACTGCTGCCATATACCAACAAATTTCATGACATATGCTGGTGATATTAACCCTGATTCTGATTCATTTGCAATTTTGATGTAAAAGTACCCATTTTCTGATTACCTGCATTGAAATTCTTGTCATGCTTGCACCTTGTAGGACCTCTTAGGAACTTTTAGATGGGGAATCAATATGGTATTCAGGGACCCTGCTGTCTCACTTACATAACTTATACATTCACTCCATTTCTTTGTAGCGAGAGGAATTTTAGATTAATATACAATACCTACTAATGGGTACCCATTGTTTAAGTTCTTTTTTTCTTCCCTCCTCTCCCCTCCTTCTGCCTCTTTTCCCTCCTTCTGTTTCTTTCTTTTCTTTCACAGTTGAAGATGACTTCCTTCCACTTGATCTCTGCGGGTTCTGAGGTAACTTTAGAGCCTATGTGACGTCAGCAAACTCTGCCTCAAATGAGCAGATACAAGGGTTATTTTGGATGCTGTGTCCTCCTTTGAATGTTAGCACACACCCCTTGTGTGCTCCTGTCATGGAGATTCAAGGCGCTCGAAGCCTTCTGAATGCTGCTTCTCTATTTTAGCTAGTCATAGGCCAGGAATTCTCAAGGAGGTGTTATCTATTTTAAGGAGACTATGAGAACATTCTTGAAGCACTTTCCTCATGCTCCCAAAAGCTTCTTACTGTGCTGGAGCTTGGGGTAAGGTATATGTGTTGGAAATCTGGTGTTGGGCATGCAAATGAAATGACTAGCCCTGTGTAGATGGTGGAGGTGATCAATATTGCAGGTGTTGAGCTGAGGGAGGATGATGATGTTGGTCTTACAGGGATGGAAATAGTGGCACCTTCCCTGAGCTTGTAGATGTCTGTTGAAAATGAACCATACAGCGGATGGGAGTATGGGCAGGTGGGACAATCTCTGTTGTTCTGTAGTTCATGAACTTCCTGTATGTTTGGAGGTTTTGATCTTCAGACTTCTTTTACTGAGTTGAACAAAGGCTGTGTTTGCTCTCTGGAGCCAGCAAAGAATCTCATATTTAATCTCTGCCTTCACAGAGCATCAGTCTGAGATATGAAAAGTGATCCTTATTTCCCACTGTCTTGCATGGATCCTGATTATTGAGGGATGGTATTCCCTGGCAAAGGCCATATTGGCGGAGTTTGTTTGTATTCCAATGTTCAGTGAAAGGTTAATCATCTATGCACTAGAATACAGCAACAAAGTTGAGTGATGAAGATGAAATATGAATGTTCACCTATTCGTACTACTGACTAATATTCCACTGGGCCCTTGTGGAAGGGGAGATGCAATATTGTGGTAAGGGAGATGAAGAATTCTGTTTGTACATGTAAGCCTCTCACCCAGGATAACAAACTAGGCTCATTAGCTACTGGCTAACCATCACGTGACTCAGTATTAATGGAAAAAGAAAAAGAAAAGGGCCCATTACAGTTAAACCAGTCTAAAGGTGCACATAAATGTTGGATCTTGTTTCTGGAGTAGTCAGGTGCTTCACTCTGATTACTCTTACGCTGAACCCACATCCTGCATGGAGGACACCAACCACAGTTCAAACTTCCCTTGAAGATCATCATGAACGAAATTGGCTAACTCAGGAGTATTGGCATTTCCTCTCTGAAACCATTCATCTGCATAAAGTACTTCTTACAATGAGGTCTCCCCTTCGGGTGAAATTCTGCGAGCATCTTCCCTTGTGCTCTTCTCAGCATCTCCATCTTATTCCAAACGCTGCCAACAAAAGAACCCAAAACCATCCCACTACCCCCCAGAAATCTGACCTTGCCCTGCTCCCTCGAATGCACCATGGGATCCCACTCGACAGCAGAATGTTACCAAAACAACCCTGATCGGCTGACCGGCTGACACAACATTCCTAAGCTGAGCAAGTAGCTTCTTGTCTTAGCAGAAGCCGAAATACTAGACTATGAGGTTTAGTTAACAGAACACACTGTGCTTACAGAAAACCTGCTGAAATAAAATACTTAATGGCATAGCCCTAGGAATACAATAAACAAGTTATTAACCAGGGCATTACAAATAGTATCACAAACTTGTTTGATTCCAGTTTGTCCTGGAAACGGGTCCACACTCAGTGGCCACTTTATTAGGTATGTCCTGATCGCTGAATGTATATTCATGGTTTTCTGTCTGCTGTAGCCCATCCACTCCGAGGTTCAATGTGTTGTGTATTCAGAGACGCTCTTTTACACAACACTGCTGTAACACATGGTCATCTGAGCTACTATTGCCTTCCTGTCAGCTTGAATTAGTCTGGCCATTCTCCTTTAACCTCTCTCATTAACAAGTCCATAGAGCTGCCACTTAGTGGATTTTTTTTTTGTACCTTTCGCTGTAAACTCTAAATACTGTAGTGCATAAAAATCCGTGAAAATCAGCAGTTTCTGAGATACTGAAACCACCCCGTCTAGCACCAACAATCATTTCCCAGTCATAGTCACTTGCATTACATTTCTTCCTCATTCTGATCTTTAGTCTGAAAAACAACTGAACCTCTTGACCATGTCTGCATGCTTTTATACATTGAGTTGCAGTCACACTGAATAGTTATTTGCGTTAACAAGTGGCTGTACAGGTGTATTTAACAAGGTGACTATTTGGTGTATGCTGGATTCATCGGTTATAGTTATTGGTCATATCCCCAGGCAGCATATATAGAATAAATATCTAATAAGAAACCAAATTTGAGAAGGATTCTTCATAATCCATCTCCATTGATGTTTTGTAACTCTATCAGCTCTTGTAGTGCCAATAACAGATCAGGTATTGGGCATCACTGTGGTGAACAGCTTGTTTCCTGATATCTTCACTTGCCTGGTGAGTTCAGCTCCCACAGTACGGAAGGAGTTCAACACCATACAGCATAAAGCAGCGCATTTGATTGATACCCCATCTACCACTCTACAGGTACCTTCCTTCCACCACTGGCACCTGGAGTCTACAGCATGTACCGTTTATAGAAAACACTTCAGTTACTTTCCTAGGTTACTCAAATAACTCCTTCCATATCTGTGATCTTTATCAGGAAGAAGGATAAGAGCCTTTGGGTGCATGGGAACACCATCTTCTGCAGTTTCCCCTGAAATCATACTGTAGGATATTTAATATTTCAGTAATATTTAAATAATATTGTAAATATATTATTTGATTAAGTATTCTTTGTTGTTTACATAACTCATTACAGGTTATATGTAAAATTGCATGAATGGCATACTTCATTATGCCAGCATGTTATATGTGCCCACCTCACTAAAGAAAAGCAAAGTGAAAAACTAAGTAAATATGACTCTCGTGTTTTTCTTTTGATTAGTTTCTAGAGTTACAAAACACAACAGTGGCAATGAGCAAGTTTTAAAATGGACCCAGGATGACAACCTACCTGTCGAGGCACAGCAAAACTTTTGAGTTAAAAAAAGGAGCAGCATGTGGATTGGGAGAGAGAAGGTCAAGTTTAACATAGGCAGAAAATTCACAAAGAAATTTGAAACTCACAGATTCAAAACAGTGAGCACCATGTAACAGTAATAATAAATTTTTCAAAAAAGCAGAAGTGGCTGGCTATATCAGTACCCTCTGCCCAGGATAGAGGATATCTTTGCAAACTTTTCTGGAGAGAAACACTTCAGCAAAGCAGACTTAACTGAGACATACCTATAGATGGAGATGGAAGAAAAGTCCGAAGTATTTCTCACCTTGAACAATTACAAAGGGCTTTATCACTATAACAGGCTTATTTCTGGAGTATCATCTGCACCGGCACTCTGGCAGAAAGATATGGACAAATACTGCAAAGTTGCCCAGGCTCTCAGTGTTAGATCATAGTCACTGGTGAGGATGACAAAGGACAGCTTCAAAATCTCAAGATAATGTTAAAAAGATTAGAAGATTATGGGCTCAGAGCACAACACAAAATGTGTGCATTCTTGACACCAAGTGTCGCCTACTGTTGTCACACCATCGATACACAAGCTTTATACAAGTGTGCTGAGAAAATTCAAGCAGTGCTGAATGCCCCAAGGCACAGTTGTGGTCTTTTTTAGAATTTGTCAATTACTATAACAGGTTCCTGCCGAACCTGGCTAACGTGCTCAACCCCTTGAACTCACTGCTACTACATTGGGAGCAAATGGCAATAGACGAGGTGGAAATGGTGACATCAGACACTGTACTCACACATTATGATCTATAACGAAGCTTGCCTGTGACACCTCTCTTCATGGTATGGGTGCAGACATGTTATGAGTGATGGAAGTGAACACCCGATAGCTTTGCATCACATTCCCTTACCACTGTAGAGAAAAATTGTATTCAGACTGATAGCAAGGCCTTGAGTCTAGTTTGGAGTGTGAAGTATTTCAACCAGTACCTGCGTGGGAGCAAGTTTACCCTCATTACTGATCATCAACCACTGGAGTCCATTTCCATCTATGGAGGGTGATCCAGTAACAGCATCAGCAGAAATGCAGAGATGAGCTCAGTATTTTGGAGGACACAAATACAAGTCCAAATTTAAGAGGACAACTAATCATGGAAATACTGATATGGATTGTCCCGTTTATCCTTGGAAAAGGAAATAACCTGAAAAATTTACAAAAATGGACACTTCTTGATGTATTGAATTGACTTGTATTTCTTATGTCCTTCAGATACATGAGTAAAAATTTTTATGTTAGGTAAATGTGCAATGTGCAATCATAGTAATTTATAATAATTTATAATAAATAGCACAGTGAATGTAACATAGAAATGCACTCAGATTAGCATGAGTTAATCAGTCTGATGGGCTGGTGGAAGAAGCTTCCCAGACCCTGTTGGTCCTGGCTTTTATGCTGTGGTACTGTTTCCTGGATGGGAGCAGCTGGAATAGATTGGGGTTGCAGTGACTCAGGTCTCCAATGATCCTTAGGGCCCTTTTCTCTCACCTGTCTTTGTAAATGTCCTGATTTATGGGAAGTTCACAACTACAGATGCACTGGGCTTTGTATTCTCCCTAATGCAAATCAAAGATCGAAAGGGAAACTAGAAGAGACCTCCATGCTGTTTTAGGACCACGTAGTAACCCAAAATGGCTGGAAAATACAGCAGAAATTCCAGCCACACCCCCCCCATTTTGGGATGAACTTGCCCTTGACAGGGGTTGTCTTATGTGTGGATTGAGAGTTTTTGCGCTATCCAAGGTAAAATCTAAAATGTTAGAGGAACTACAGTACATGCCAGTCATCTAGGTGTGGTCAAAATGAAAACATTGTCTTGAAGCTTTGTCTGGTGACCTGGAATATATCAACAGATCGAGCACCTTGCCATGCACTGTTCAGTATACCAGCACATCTAGGAGATGCCAAGTGAAGCACCTCTCCATCCCTGGGAATGGCCCATATTCCCCTGGCAGCTATTCATGCGGATTTTGCCAGACCATTAATGGGCACAACTTTCTTGGTAGTAGTGGATGCAGCTAAAAAAGTGGCCAGAAGTGTTCCCAATAGCTTCCAGTATAGCCTCGGACACTGTTGATGTGTTGAGAAGCCTCTTCTCAAGGACTGGATTACCAGAGCTCTTAATCGGTGACAGTGGATCACAATTTATTATGGAACAGTTTCAATTATTCCTGAAAATGAATGGATTAAGATATATTATATCTATACCATATCACCAAGCTACAAATGGCTTGGTGGAAATATTTGTTCGGAGTCTAAACAAGCAATGCCAGCAGAACACACTATACTGACACTGAATCAGAAGCTCGCCAATTTCCTCCTTACATATCGCAATGCCGCACATTTCATAACCAACAATTCATACTTGGATCTCCTCAAACCCAATCTTAGAAGGAATATGCAGGACAAATGGCTGAGACAAATTAAATGCTCCTCAAATAAGGAAATTCAACGTCTTACTCCTGGGCAAACAGTCCTGGTGAGAGACTACAGAGGGATCAAAAATGGGTACCTGGAAATATTGAGGACAAACTGGACCACTCTCCTACACAGAGGAGATTGCATCTGATACCATCTGGAGAAGGCATATCAACCAGTGAAGGAGAGCAGAGTCAATTGCTAGAGGATAAAGGTAGCCAGAGCTGTCAGAAACACTTCCTGCAGTGCCTGAATGAACTCCTACAACCACCATGGAGGAGGACCCAGAACCTGAGATTGTTTAACAGCCCCAAGTCTCTCCTGCCAACCAGAGTGACACCCCTGGTCAGGAAAGATGTTATCCCACAAGAGTAAGAAATTCTCCACAATGGTTATATCTTTGACCCTGAATGGGACAATTTACAATTTTCTGTGCTGTGGATGTCTATATAGTAGTTGTACGTACATGTAGCCCCCTCTCCGGGCTTGCATGGAAACTTGGCTCATTGCTGGCTTCGCTAATGGCCCCAGGACTCACTGGTGAGATGGCCACTTTTCATAAACAGCATGTCCAAAGAAAGCAAAAAACTAAGTAGACACGTTTTCCTAGCTACCATGTCTTTCTTTTGATTAGTTTCTGGAGTTATAAAACATAACACATACACCATCTGATTGGGAAATAATCCAGCCCTTCACTGTTATGGGGGCTAAGTTCTGAAACATATTTGCATTGTGGGAGCCCTTTCATCGGAATGCCTTTGTGACACCTGAAGAAAGTAGCTCACCACCAGGTACTCAGGGGATATTGGGGCTGTCATTAATGGACTTGTCTATTATGTCCAGATCCTGAAAAATGATTGAATAAAAAATGCTGAAGGATTGATATTGCCATTAACAAAAATGGAATGACCAGATAATCTGACTCAATGTGGCGACCTGAGGGATAGTTATTGATCAGGACTCTGGGGAGAACATCACTGCCCAGCTCTGAACAGGAGCTTGGAATCTTTTACAACTAAGCAAAAGAGAAGATGGGACCATGGATTTATTTAAACTATTCTGTTGCATCGGTGTGAAAAGCGTGTTTTGACAGTGTATTAACTTTCACTGTTGTTAACTTAAGAATGTATTCATTGTTGACAAGCAAGCATTGTTAGCCTTTGCCCCCCATTCTTCTCCCAACTCGCCACAGTTGGCTCTGACAAGCAATCTCCTTCTCAGTACATCACTTACAAGCTAGTACCTTAAAATAAGCCAAATGTTTGGTGTATGCCAAAATAACTGGATTCCCTCAGCACATCATCTACACTTTAAAACTCTGCATTATTTATGCTTTTTTTCTTCATTAATCTGTGAGTTACTATAAATGTTTTTTAGGGCACAGTCTGGTGAATTTTTTATTGCCTGCCAAATTGATGCACATTACTTAGTCTGCAACTGAACCACAGCAGTTTACAGCAATGGTTCTCCTGTTCAAATGAATGCATTACAGTTATTTTATTGTGATAAAAAAAGAATAATTAAAAAATACATCAATTCAAAAACTATCATATCATATGGGATGCAATCAAAAAAATTGAACACACTGGCAGAAATCCCTCATGTCACTCTTTTCAGTGTTATAATTAAGCAGTTAGTGCTTCCTCTCAAGGCTCAAGAACAGAAAATGATCAAGAGCAATATGCAGAAAATTTTCACAGCTGATAACCGGCTAAGATGCAACTACATACATAATCTTACTAGCTTTGCCCTCAGCCCAGGATCTCAACTTCTGATGTGCCCACATTGGTTACACCTAGACAGTGCATGGCTCCTATTATTTTGGCCTCTCCCTCCAAGAGGTCACTGGATCATGGGGACTTTGCAAGATGGTTTCAACAGATCTATACATTATAAGGCTCTTAAATAGATTTCTTATGCAATAAAGATAGATTCTTGTTCTCCCAATCAACTTGGCCTTTGCAGTATTTACCTCCGCTGCACGTTCTCCATAACTTTAATGTTATAGAAGATAGAAGAGTGCAGCACAGGAACAGAACATTCAGCCTACAATATTATACTGGACTAATTAAGTAAATGACACTTAATCCCTTCTGACTGAACATAATCTATTTCCATCTACTCTCTACTGATTCGTGTGCTTAGGAGCACCTCCACTATCATCCCTGGCAATGCATTCTAGTCACCCACCACTCTCTGTGTAACAAAAAAAAAACCAGGACATCTCCTTCGAACTTACCACTTGTCACCATAAATGCATGCCCTTTAATATTAAACATTTCAAACCTGGGAATAAGTTAAATTTACTAAAAGTTACAAAGAATAAATAAATGGAGCAAAAGACAAATAATGAGATGGTACTCATGGGTGCAGAAATTTGATGGCAGAGGGGAAGAAGCTGTCAGCTACTGCAGTAGTAGAATGCCTTGACTGCTTTAGGAACTTCTATGTTTAACAGTGTGTGTATGGAATCTCAGTCTTGGCTCCATTTAAACAAGTAGATGTTGGAGGACTTAGCAAACAGCAATATTTTGGCTGTTTGAAATCAAAATTGTTACTAGAGTGAAAAACATCAGAATATATGGGACTTGATGTTCAGGTCTGCCCTGGTGTATGGGGTACAGGCTTGTAATTCACAGTCCAATTTCCTGATAAATAATTCATGTCAGATTTCCGTATACTGAGGTTGATGGGACTAACAGATGTGCTTTCAATAACAAACAATGAGAAGTCCAGAGCCTCCTGAACCCACACAGTAAGACAACTCAGTGAGCAATTGAGAAAAGCTAAAAGGAGATCAGGATTTCTTCAGCAGGGAAGGACTTGTTTGTGCAATAATCTCTTTACCCATATGCACAGCTGGTTAAGAGATGAAAACCTTGTTAGTGTTCTGAAAAACTGAATGATTATATAAAGCTTGTTTGTTAGCTGTGTCACCATGTGGGATTCCTCCAGGTGCTCTGGTTTCCTCCCACATCTCAAAGAAGTGTGGACTGGTAGGTTAATCAGCTTTTGTAAATTGACCCCTAGTGTGTGGTGAATGGCAGAAGCAGGGGAATTTGCTGGAAATGTGGGGAGAATAAACACGTGTAATTACTGTAGAATTTGTAGGTTGATGGTCAATGAGAATTCAATGAGTTGGAGAGCCTTTTCAAGAGATTTACACAATGATACATACTGAATATTTCAGTTTTAACAAGACTTTGGTCTGGTGAATACTAAACTTATTTTAAAGGAGGAGAGGTGTATGGTAAGTGTCACTGGTAGGAAGGAGGAGTCATTCTTAAGTGGAAGGAGTTGTCAGAAATACCATTCATACAATATTCTGCACCTGAAGCAGGAGAGCGCTAAAGTCTCATGCAAATCTGTTGTGGAACTCAGAATAGTTGGTGACATGAGCCTGCTGATGCTGAAGAAGTACACATTCAGACAAAGGGTCTCGACTTGAACTATCTACAGGTGCTGCCTGACATACAATTGTGCATGAATCGCAGAAGGTTGGCTTGCAGGTGCAGCAGGCTATCGAGAAGGCAAATAGAATGTTGGAGTTCTTTGCTAGAGGTACTGGTGAGGCTGCACCTGGAGTACTGTGTGCAGTTCTGGTCTCCTTACTTGAGGAAGGATATACTGGCTTTGGAAGCGGTGCAGAGGAGGTTCACCAAGTTGATTCTGGAGATGAGGGGGTCAGACTATGAGGAGACATTGAGTCAACTGGGACTGTACTCACTGGAACTCAGAAGAATGAGAGGAAATCTTAGAGAAACATATAAAATTATGAAAGGGATAGATAAGATGGGGGCAGGAAAGTTGTTTCTACTCATGGGTGAAACTAGAGCTCGGGGACATCGTCTCAAAATTTGGGGGAGTAAATTTAGGATGGAGATGAGGAGGAACTACTTTTCACAAAGAGTGGTGAACCTGTGGAACTCTCTGCCCAATGGAACACGGGTGACTACCTCAGTAATTATATTTACGACAAGGTTGGATAGATTTTTGCATAGTAGCAGGATTAAGGATTGTGGGGAAAAGGCAGGTAGGTGGAGATGAGTCCGTGGTCAGATCAGTCATGATCTTATTGAATGGTGGAGCAGGCTCAATGGGCCAGATGGCTGACTTCTGCTCCTATTTCTTCTGTTCTTTCATTCTTCAAGCAGTTTATTTTTTGATAAGTCACCAGTGACTACCAATGCATGCACTGTTTTTGCAGAGAAGCAAAGAAAGGTTCAGAGAAGCACACATTCAATCCTTTTCTTCAGGGAAAATCTGCATTGCAGTGGCTAGAGGCCCCAGCCTTAGATCAAGAGCTGTTTCAAAGAATTGGACAGCATCAGGTATCCTGAGCCAACAGCCACAAAATACAGCATAGCCATCAGGGAATGCTACTTGTTACAGAAAACGTCTTAGAAAGGGAAAGGAAAGATGAAGGGAGAAGAAAAACATCCACCTTCTCAAAAAAACAGTCTATTAAATAAATCACAGGCAGTCTAAGCAATCCAGATTTGATAAGCCTCCACTGTGAGCTGATCAGTGTCAGTGTGTGTTTAATCTGAGCTGGGCCAGACCAGAAGCAGCATTTTTTTTTCATCTCGCTATTCATCAGCAGCAGACTGCACTCACTATTCCAGAGGGAGCACTCAGTCCCACTGTAAACGTGTTTTATCCCTCTATCGGCACAGCATCAGCACTTACTCACTGTTTGGACACTAACAGGTTGTGCATCAGTGATCCGGAAGGAGAACAGAGCAACTGTCGTTTCCAGTGGTTGTTACATGTCAGGCAGTGAGGGCTGTTCTGGTGTGAAGCCCTTTGTTTCTTGGCACCTGCAGTGTTGGAGGCTGGCGGTGGCTGGAACTCAAAACCAAAGGCCAGTTACTGAAGTCAGAGTGGATACTATCAATCTGTGAGCTGCTCTCCTGCCTCTGATGTTCTGACATTATTTTCTGGTCCACTGCTATGGTATGGGTTATTTGAACAGGCACACCTCTAGTTACCTTGGGTTAGAGTGCTACACCACAGAAACAGGTCCTTCAGCCAACGAATTCCCTGCAGAACATCAAGTCCTCATTTATACTAATTATGTTTTAGTCTCCTCACATTCCCAAACATTCTCCTCAGATTTTACAACTGTCACCACACACAGATACGCGAGGAACAATTTTACACAGTACGCAGGACTGGTCGGCAACTGTCAGCAGGCTGGATGGAGAGCGAGGTGTCTCCCAGTGGAGGTTGATTGTACGGGATTCGTAGGCCGTTCCTTAGTTAGAGCCTTCAGCATTTTGGGCATCGAGGGAGAGAGGAAGAGGAGAGCCACCCGCAGTACCACCGATGCGGCAGAGAGGGCCTCAAGATGGCTGCGGCTCAAAAGAGGGGAGCCATGGAGTCATAAGTAGCTAGCCATCTGGACACAAGCTGGGGTCTGATCAGCCCCGGCTGGGTCACCTGGAGGACGTCGTATGATGTTGAAAGACCCGAAACACCCGATGATTCCAGGAACATCACTGAACATGTGTCCAGAAGCATCAATTTTTGTATGTACACAGTAATCAGTTACCCTGTAAACTTGAGTACGAAGAAGTTCTGCAAATGCTGGAATCCTGAGCAACAGACGCAAACTGCTGGAGGAACTCAGCAGGTCAGGCAACATGTGCAGAGTGAAATCAACAGAAAATGTTCCGGCTGGGGGCAAAAGCCAGAATAATACGAAAGGGGGAGGGGAGGGAGTACAAGCTGGCAGGAGGCAGGGTGAGCCCGAGTGAGGAGGAAAGGAGGTGAATGGGGATGAGGAATGATGTGAGAAGATAGGAGGAAATAGGTTGAAGAGGTAAGGGCTAAAGAAAAATCCGATGGGACAGCACAGTGACTCATGGAATAGAGAGAAAAGGGTGGGAAACCAGAGGGATGTGATGGACAAGTAATGAGGGCAGTGAAGTGGGGTGGAGACGGCCACCAGAATGAGGGAAAACAAGCTGGGGGGGATGGGGAAACAGAGGTGAGGTGGTTACCAGGAGTTAAAGAAATTAACGTTCATGCTGTCACAAAAGAGACTACCAAGAAGGAATATGAGGAGTGCTCCTCCAGTCTGAATTTGGCCATGAATGGACATGTTAGTGTAGGATTAGGAAATGGACATGAAATAGGTGGTCATTAAGAGATCCTGGCTATTGTAGCAGATGGAGAAAAGGAGGTCAATGAAACAATTCTTCCAATCTGCGTCAGGCCCCACCAATGTAGAGAAGGCTGCACTGGATACAATATGTGTATTACTCTAACAGACTCTCAGATTGAGAATTGCTTCACCTGTTCATGCTCCTGAATGGTATTGAGGGAGGAGGTGTAGGGGCCGTGGGAGGGAGGGATAACTGGACAAGTGAATCACAGAGAGAGTAATCTACATGGAAAGCAGAGAAGGAGAAGTGAGGTGTGGAGGGAAAGAAATGGCTGGTGGTGGAATCCCATTGGGGATGGCAGAAATTGCAGACAATAATGTGTTGGATGCAGAGGATCGAGGAAGAGGTAGGTGAGGACAAGGGAATCCCCAGCCCTGTAGTCTGAGGTGGGGTGATGGGGCAGTGTTCAAAGATGGTGTTCTAAAACTCAAACATTACAATGATAAATACAGGACTGAATGTGTTGTATCTGAATGCGTGCAATATACAGAATAAGGTAGATGAACTTGCAACTCAGTCATAGATGGCAAGTATGATGTTGTAGGCATCACTGAATCATGGCTGAAAGATTATAGCTAGGAGCTGAATGTCCAAGGATACACATTGTATTGAAAGGACAGGCAGGAAGGCAAAGGAGGCGGTGTTGCTCTGTTGATAAGAAATTAAAACAAATCAGTAGAAAGAGGTGACATAGGATTGGAAAGTGTTCAATCATTGTGGATAGAGCTAAGGAACTGCAAGGATCAAAAGATCCTGATGGAATTTGTATACATACCTCAAACAGTAGTAAAGCTGTGGTCTACAAATTACAATGGGAGATAGAAAACGCATGCCAAAAGGGCAATGTTACAATAGTCATAGGGCACTTTAATATGCAGGTAGATTGGGAAAATCAGGTTAGTGCTGGATTACTGGAGAGGGAGTTTCTAGAATGCCTCCGAGATGACTTTTTAGAGCAACATGTGGTTGAGCCCACTAGAGGATCAGCTATTCTGGATTGGGTGTTGTTCAATGAACCAGAATTCATTAGAGAGCTTAAGGTAAAAGAACCCTTAGGGAAAAGTGGTCATAATATGCTTGAATTTACCCTGAAATTTGAGAAGGAGAAGCAAAAGTCAGATGTATCAGTATTAGAGTGGAGTGAAGGGAATTACAGAGGCATGAGAGAAGAGTTGGCCAGAATTGATTGGAAAAGAATACAGGCATACAGGCAGGAATGATGGCAGAGCAGCAATGGCTGGAATTTCTGGAAGCAATTCAGAAGGCACAGGATATATACATCTCAAAGAGGAAGAAGTATTCTAAAGGAAAGATGACACAGCCGTGGCTAACAACAGAAGTCAAAGCCAAAGAGAAAGAATATAATAGAGCAACAATTAATGGGAAGTTAGAGGATTGGGAAGCTTTTAAAAACCTACAGAAGGTAATTAAAAAGTCATTAAGGTAAAAATGAAATACAAAAGAAAGCCAGCCAATACTATTAAAGAGGGTACCAGAAGTTTCTTTAGACACAGTACATACAGTGTAAAAGAGAAGTGAGAGTGGCTATCGGACTACTGGATAACAATATGGGAAAGGTAGTAATAGGGGACAACAAAATAGCAGGCAAAATGAATAGTATTTTGTATCAGTCTTCACTGTGGAAGGCACTAGCGATATGGTGGAAATTCCAGGTATCAGGGGGCATAAAGTGTGTGAAGTTGCCATAACTAGAGAGAAGGTTCCTGGGAAACTAAAGGTCTGAAGGTGGATAAGTCAGCTGGACGAGATGGGATACACCTAGGATTCTGAAAGAGGTGGCTGAAGAGATGGTGGAGGCATTCGTAATGATCTTTCAAGAATCACTGGATTCTGTAATGGGTCTGGAAGACTGGAAAATTGTAAATCTCATTCCACTCTTCAAGAAAAGTGAGAGGCAGAAGAAAGGAAACTATAGGCTAGTTAGTCTGACCTCAGTAGTTGGGAGATGTTGGAGTCAATTATTAAAGATGAGGTCTCAGGGTACTTGGTGGCACATGATAAAATAGACTGTAGTCAGTATAGTTTCCTCAAGGGAAAATCTTACCTGACAAATCTGTTGGAATTCTTTGAGGAAATAACAAGCAGGATAGACAAGGGAGAATCGGTTGATACGATGTACTTGGACTTTCAGAAGGACTTGACAAGGTGCCACACATGAGGCTACTTAACAAGCTACGAGTCTATGGCATTACAGGAAAGATTCTAGCATGGAGAAAGCAGTAGCTGATTGGCAGGAGGCAAAGAGTGAGAATGAAGGGAACCTTTTTCTGATTGGCTGCTGGTGTCTAGTGGTGTTCCACAGGGTTCTGTGTTGGGACCGATCCATTTTACGTTATATGTCAATGATTTGGATGATGGAATTGATGGCTTTGTTGCAAAGTTTGCATGAAGATATGAAGACAAGTGGAGGGGCAGGTAGGTTTGAGGAAGTAGAGAGGCTACAGAAGGACTTATACAGATTAGAAGAATGACCAAAGAAGTGGCAGATAGAATACAGTGTTGGCAAGTGTATGGTCATGCAACTTAGTAGAAGAAATGAAGGCATTGAATATTTTCTAAATAGAGAGAAAATTTTAAAAAAACCTGAAGTGCAAAGGGTCCTTTTTGCAGGATTCCCTAAAGGTTCATTTGCAGGGTGAGTCTTCGATTTGGAAGGCAAATGCAATGTTAGCATTCATTTCAAGAGGACTAGAATATAAAATCAAGGATGTAATGCTGAGTCCTTATAAAGTGCTGGTGAGGCCTCACTTGGATTATTGTGAGCAGGTTTGGGTCCCTTATTTCAGAATAGATGTGCTGAAACTGCAAAGGGATCAAAGGAGGTTCACAAAATCGATTCCAGGAATGAATGGTTTGTCATATAAAGAGCATTTGATGGCTCTGGGCATGTTCTCACTGGAAATCAGGAGAATGAGTGGTGACCTCATTGAGGCCTATCAAATGGTGAAAGGCCTTGACAGAGTGGATGTGGAGAGGAAGTTTCTGATGGTTAGAGAGCCTAAGACCAGACGACACAGCCTCAGAATAAAGGGGCATCCTTTTAGAATGAAGATGAGGAATTTATTCAACCAGAGAGAGCCGAATCTGTGGAATTCCTTGCCACAGGCAGCTGTGGAGGCCAAGTCTTTATGTATACTTAAGGCAGAGGTTGATAGATCTTTGATTTGTCAGGACCTGAGGAGATACTAGGAGAAGGCAGGAGATTGGAGCTGAGAGGAAAATTGAATCAGCAATGATTAGACAGAGGAGCAGACTCGATGGGACAAATAACCTAATTCTGCTCCTATATCATATGGTCTTATCTTATCTTATGGTAAATTTGTGTTTATTTAAAATGACAAACCAAAGTCTTACAAAGCATGTCCGATTCCTTGTACCACCCATGATGATAAAGTAGCCAATGAGCTAGATCACTGGAGGAACTCTTTTCAAGATTTAATAGAACTCATGAGCAATGCCAGCAGTCCGAGTAGTCAAGGAGAATGGGTCTGTGTGGATCTGTGGTGATTTTAGGGTCAGTATGAACCCAGTACTGAACACAGATCAATATCCTCTGCTTAGGGTACAGGATATCTATGCAAACCTTTCTGGAGGGAAACACTTCAGCAAAGAGGACTTAGCTGAGGCTTACCTACAGATGGGGATGGAAGAAAAGTCTGAAATGTTTCTTACCATAAACGCTCACAAAAGGTATCACTATAATAAGCTTATTTTTGGAGTAACATCTGCACCTGTACTCTGGCAGAAATCTATGGACCAGGTACTTTAAGGTTGCCCAGGCACTCAGTGTTACCTAGATGACATCATTGTTACTGGTAAGGATGACAAAGGACAACTCCAAAATCTCAAGACACTGTTAAAAAGATTAGAAAGTTATGGGCTGCGAGCACAATGCAACAACTTTGTATTCTTTAAACCAAGCATCACCTACTGTGGTCGCACCATTGATGCACAAGTTTTACGCAAGTGTGCTGAAAAAACTCAAGCAATGCTGGATGCCCCAAGCCAAAGAAAATGTCACAGATATGATCCTCTTTAGGTTTAGTCAATTACTATAACAAGTTCCTGTCATACCTGGCTATCGTGCTCTCCCCTTGAACTCATTACAACAGATTGGGAAAAAATGGCATTGGACAAAGTGGCCTTCCACAAGACAAAGGAAATGGTGATGTCAGACATGGTACTCACACATTATGATCCACATTGTCCAATGAAGTTTGCCTGTGATGTCTTGCCTTATGGCATAGGTTCAGTCATGTCACATGTTATGAGTGCTGGAAGTGAACATCCCACAGCTTTTGCATCACGATCCCTGACCACTGCTGAGAAAAACTGTGCACAAATTGATGAAGATGCCTTGAGTCTGGTTTGCATTGTAAAACATTTCAACCAGTACTTGCATGGGAGAGTTTACCCTCATTACTGATTTTCAACCACTGTGTCCAATTTCAATCCGCAAATGCAGCAGCACGAATGTAAAGATGGGCTCTGTTTTTGGAAGATACAATTACAAGATCAAATTCAAGAGGACAAATAATCAGGGAAATACCAATCAATTGTTCTAGTTATCCTTGGAAAGGAAATAGCTGAAGAATTTACAAAAGAGGACATATCTCCCTAATGCAAATCGAATGTCCTCCCTATTACAGCAGAGATGATCCAATAGGAAATAAGATCCCACACTGTCTCAATGTGGCTGGAATGTGCAACAGAAACTCCAGTTCCCCCATTTTTCCCAGCACTGGGAAGGTTGCCTTATGTGAGGATTGAGAGTTGTTGTACTATCTAAGCTGAGAGCTGAAGTATTGGAGGAGCTAAATGCTTGTCATCTAGGTGTGGTCAAAATGGAAGCCTTGGCTTGATGCTTTGCCCTAGGATAGGTTAGCAGATCCAACAGCTTGCCATGCATCTTTCAGATGCCAGTACATCCAAAAGATGCCCTGGCAGAGAATTCATGCTGGTCCTGGATCATACTTTGCGTTCATGCTTGGATCTCCTCAAACTTAATCTCAGAAGGAGTATGCAGGACAAGAAGCTGAGACAAATTGAAGCCTCCTCAAACAAGGAGGTTTGATGTTTCACTCCTGGATGAGCTGTCCTGATGAGGGAGTACAGAGGTGATCAAATGTGGGTACTCAGAAAGATTAAGGACAGAACTGGACAATCTCCTATACAATGGAGATTGCATCTGATATCATCTGGAGATGACACATTGAACAGTTGAGGAGAATGGAGTCAATTGTTAGAGAGAAAAGGTGGCCAGCACTTCCTGTAGCCCAGAGTCAGCTCCTATAATCACCACAGAGAATCTCAGAGCAATCTGAGATTGCTTCAAGTCTCACCTGCCAAGTAGAATGATCCCACCTATCATTATCTTACAAGAGTAAGAAAGCCTCCAGAGCAATTAAATCTTTCTGTCTAAATGGGACAATTTAAAATTGATTATGCTGTGGATGTGCATGTAGTAAATGTATAATGTACTCTGTATACATCTATCTACCTATATATCTATATATATATTATGTAAAATTACGTGAATGGCATACGTCATCACACCACCACTTCATATGTGCGTGTCTCACTAAAGTAAAGATGAACTAAGCACACTTTCCTGGCTCCGTGTTTCCTTTCAATTAGTTTTGTGTTTTGGAGATAACAGATAACATAAATGGATCTTAGGCTATTTGGAGAATTAACTTTTCTCTGAATGCCTGCTTTTCTGGCAGCAGCGTATACTTTTGTTTGTTTTTCACTAAACTGTCTTCTTCTGTAACCTGTACACATTCTGTGCCAATGTGTGTACTGCAAGGAAGCACAAACAGAAATGCGATACATGAACAGATCATCTGTTTTAGTAATGTTAATTCAGGGGTAGATGTTGGCCATGGAACTTTTCCACTCTTCCTTGAATATTGGCAAGGAATCTTACTCTCCCACCTAAGAAGGGCCTGGATTAACACCTCATCTGCAAGATATCATTGCCAGCAGTACAGAAACCCCTCATAACAGTGCTCAGCATAGGTTATGTGCTCGCACACTGGAGAGGCCGTGAACATCAACACAGAACTTACTGCCTGCAGTCCTAAGCATTCACACAGGAGAGCTACCGGGAAGTTGAGTCTGACTCCCTGAGCTAAGCTGGTGATACCAGTGTTTTTCTTCACCATGGACTGGGGTAGATAACAGCAGTATTCTTGTCTGGTTCTCCTCCTGTTGGGTTTTAACAAATGAATTTAATTAGGTAGTAATTTATAAAGTTTCATGAAATGGTTTCAAACTGTAAAAACAGACTGCAAAGGGCCTCAGTTTTCCTTAGCTGATGCCTGTGATATATATGTTCAGAATTCTTTAACAAGATTAGCATCGCCCACTTCCTCCCACTCTTTGATGCAATGGGGCAAAGTATTGCTAAGAAATAGTATGTTCATGGACCATCTAGTTTATCGATAAGAGTGTTCTGTAAGCCTTTTTGGCCTGATAGTGGCAACTGGAATAAATGTTTGGTTTAAAGGAATCTTTAAATTAAGAAACAGCTGAAAAGAGGCAGTGAAGGGGGGCCTTGTGTCCATCTTCTCAAGTACAGATGTGAGCCAGCTGGTGTGGAACACATTTTGCCACATGTACTTTATGTGGTGGAAAATTGACTTCAATGCATGATTTAATGAATAAAAGACCAACAAACATTAAATGAAGACAAAAGGTTGAGGGCTGTAAACAGATTCCAGGTCCTTTTTTCCTACCCCAGATCTTTGGATTGCTGTTGCTCCCATTCGTTCCTATCTTTTTTCACTATAATTTCTGGCTCATGCTGCCCTTTTGAGAAAGCTTTAAACCTGCCTCAGAAACCCATCCAATTTTTTTCCTAAAACACATCTACCAATTCTTCATTAACCCTGGGTGGTGATATATTCTATAAATCACCCGACCTTTGAGAGAAAAGGTTTCATTTTCTTATTAATTCTTGCTTTGCCTGTAGTTTTCTAATTTGAAAATTATGTCTCCTCATTCTAACCTTCTGGATCAGAATCAATGAATGTGTTAGTTTCTAATTTATCTCTTCCTTTCATTAGTTTAATTACTTCAATCACGTTTGTACTGGTTTTACATTGTGTGACCCAGCACCTCCATTGAATAGCTCTGGACAGTGGGTGAAACGCTAATGGAAAAGTGTTTGTCTCAGAAAAAATTTTTAAAGAACAGGATTTATTTTAGGAAATTTTTTCTCAAAGCATCAGAGCTGGGCACTGGAGCATTCTGTGCAAAATGTATTGGTAGGAACATCTCCCAGACCTAACATCCAGTGTCTTAGTGTGGCAGCATTTTGGCCTTAAGGGAAAAGGCTCCAGATTCCAGGCTGTTCCAGGCTGATCCAGGCTGATGCCAACAGGGTAGGGAAAGAGAGAGAGCTGAACATTTGGAGGTACTGCCCTTTGAAGTGGAGCTGAATACTGTCTAGGGGCAAGTGTATAAGGAAATGTTCTAGTCAGTGGCAGAGGTGAAAGTCATGGGCGACACAACATACTAGTAAGAAAGAGGCTAGTGCCATCAAAATTAGTGGGTAAGTCACCACTTTCTCCAAACTCAAGGTGTAGCAGAGACCCCAGCTATGCCTGCCTTTTTGTGGACTACATGGAACAGTCCATATTCCAAGCCTTCCCCGGTAATGCTTCCCAACTCTTTCTGCGCTACATTGATAAGTGCATTGGCGATGCTCATGCCCCTATGTTGAGCTCCTCAATTTCATCAATTTTGGCTCTAACTTCCACCCTGCCCTTAAATTCACTGGTCCATTTCTGACACCTCCCTCTCCTTTCTCAATCTCTCTGCCTCCACTTCTGGAAACAAACTGTCTACCAACATCTTTTGTAAGCCTATCAACTCCCATGGCCACCCTGACCATACCTCTTCCCACTCTGTTTCTTGTAAAGATGCCATTACCTTTCCACAATTCCTTCATCTCCGCAGCATCTCTTTCCAGGATAAGACTTTCCTTTCTAGGACATCAGGGATGTCTCCTTCTTCAAAGAACGGGGTTGCCCTTCCTCCACCGTTGATGCTGCTTTCACTCACAACTCCCCAATTTCCAAGACATCTGCACTCACAATGTCTTAACAGGTACAGAATTTCTCTTGTCCTCACCTACCACCTCATCAGCCTTCGCAAGCACATATTTAATCATTCACTCTTTGTTTTCCACAGGAAACAGTCCCTCTGTGATTCCTTTGTCCATTCACCACTCCCCACTAGCCTCCATTCTGACACTTATCCCTACAAACAGAAAAAGTGCTACACCTGTCCATTCACCTCCTCCCTCACCTCCATTCAGGGCCCCAAACAGTCCTTCAGGTGAGGCAACACTTCACCCGTGAATCTGCTGGGTTTGCCTACTCTATCTGGTGCTCCCGATGTGGCCTCCTATCCATTGGCGAGACCAGACTTAAATTGAAGAACCATTTTGTTGAGCGCCTTTGCTCCATCTACAAAAAGCAGGATTTTCCAGTGGCCAAACATTTTAATTCCAATCCCCATTCCCATTCCAAAATGTCAATCCATGGCCTCCTCTACTACCATGATGAGGCCACTCTCAGTTTGAGAAGCAATACCTCATATTTCATATGGGTACCTCAACCTGATATGCAGGATCATCGATTTCTCCAACTTCCGATAATTTTCTCCCTTCCTCTACTCCTCTTCTTCAATTCCCCACTCTGAACCCCTTCTTACCTCTTCTCTTCTCTTCATCTCCCCCTGGTGCCCCTTTTCCTTCCCTTTCTCCACTCTCATCTCCTATCAGATTCTTTCTTCTCCAGTCCTTTACCTTTTCCGCTTATCACCTCCTGGCTTCTTACTTCATCCTGCCGTCCCCACCAACCTGGCCTCACCTATCACCTTCTATCTACTCCTCCTTCACCTCCATCCCCTCCCCCACCATCTTATTCTGGCTTCTTCCCACTTCCTTTCCAGTCCTGAAGAAGGGTCTTTGCCCAAAACATCCACTGTTTTTTTCACTTTCATAGATGCTAACTGACCTGCAGAATTCCTCCAGCATTTTGTGTGTGTTGTGCTGGAATTCTAGGATCTGCAGAATCTCTAGTGTTAGGGATGCAACTGTTTCCTTGGCCAATAATGATTCTACTATCGAGATCATTAATACTTGGTAGTTGTTTACTGGGTCTTGCTGACAATCAACACTGGCACACCTCAGATGTGTGCTTAGCCAACTGCTTTACTTTCTCTACACCCATGAGTGTGTAGCTAGGCACAGCTCAAATTCTATCTAAAAAATTGCTGATGACACAACCATTGGCAGAATTTCAGAATGTGACGAGAGGGTGATATATATCATCTCCATCATGAGCACTAACCTCTACAGTATGTAGGACATCTTCAAGGAGTGATGCCTCAAAAAAGTGGTGTCCATAATTAAGGACTCCCATCACTCAGGTCATGCCTTGTTCTCATTGCTACCGTCAGGAAGGAGATACACAAGCTCAAGGATTCAGGAACAGCTTTTGTCCCCCTGCCATCCCATTTCTGAATGGACATTGATCACATGAACACTACCTCACTTTTTTTGGTTTTTATTTTTGCAATACTTATTTATTTAATTTAACTATTTTATATGTATACCTACTGCAATTCAGTCTTTTCTCTATTATTATGTATTGTATTATACTGCTGCCGCAAAGACAACAGATTTCATGACATATGCGGGTGATATTAAACCTAATTCTGACTCTGGATAATTTGGTAACTTTTTCCTGTATTTCAGCTATAACCACACTTGAGAAGTACCAAATGCATACCAAGTGACAGCTTTCCAAGCATCTGTCTTCCATATGACATAGCTAACTGCGGCTCCTGGTTTCAGGGAATTTTAATTCACCTCTTCATTCTGACACCAACCTGTCTGTCCTCAAAGTCCTCCATTGTTAAGGTGAGACCAAGCTCAAACTGAAGGAACAGGACCTCATTTTCCACCTGTGTCATCTACAACCTGATGGCATGAATGTGGATTCTCCAATTTCAGGAAACTTGCTCCTACTCGGTCTCTTTCTCTCTACTCTCGATCTACCCAGGTCCTCCTACACTCATCCCCACCCCGACTGCCCTCTGTCGGCCAGTTTCTTTCCTCTCCCTCACCTACTTCCTCTGGTGGGTTCTCTCCCGTCACTATTCCCATCTACCAACTGCAGCTCTTCTTTTGGTTCCATGCACCACCTGCATTTTTTTTATCAGAATTCATCATTTGCATCCCTTTGTTGTCTCCATGAACCACCTCCTAGACTCTGCCACTATTTCCTGACCTTCCATGACCTGAATCCATCCGCCAATCACCCTTCCTCACCTGGATCCACCTATTGCTTGCCAGTCTTGTCCTACCCTTCCCCATTACCTCTTTATACTGGTTAATCCCTGGTATCAGTCCAGATGAAACATAGAAACATAGAAACATAGAAAATAGGTGCAGGAGTAGGCCATTCGGCCCTTCGAGCCTGCACCACCATTTATTATGATCATGGCTGATCATCCAACTCAGAACACCGCCCCAGCCTTCCCTCCATACCCCCTGACCCCCGTAGCCACAAGGGCCATATCTAACTCCCTCTTAAATATAGTCAATGAACTGGCCTCAACTGTTTCCTGTGGCAGAGAATTCCACAGATTCACCACTCTCTGTGTGAAGAAGTTTTTCCTAATCTCGGTCCTAAAAGGCTTCCCCTCTATCCTCAAACTGTGACCCCTCGTTCTGGACTTCCCCAAAATCGGGAACAATCTTCCTGCATCTAGCCTGTCCAATCCCTTTAGGATCTTATACGTTTCAATCAGATCCCCCCTCAATCTTCTAAATTCCAACGAGTACAAGCCCAGTTCATCCAGTCTTTCTTCATATGAAAGTCCTGCCATCCCAGGAATCAATCTGGTGAACCTTCTCTGTACTCCCTCTATGGCAAGGATGTCTTTCCTCAGATTAGGGGACCAAACTGCACACAATACTCCAGGTGTGGTCTCACCAAGGCCTTGTACAACTGCAGTAGTACCTCCCTGCTCCTGTACTCAAATCCTCTCGCTATAAATGCCAGCATACCATTTGCCTTTTTCACCGCCTGCTGTACCTGCATGCCCACTTTCAATGACTGGTGTATAATGACACGCAGGTCTCGTTGCACCTCCCCTTTTCCTAATCGGCCACCATTCAGATAATAATCTGTTTTCCTATTTTTGCCACCAAAGTGGATAACTTCACATTTATCCACATTAAATTGCATCTGCCATGAATTTGCCCACTCACCCAACCTATCCAAGTCACCCTGCATCCTCTTAGCATCCTCCTCACAGCTAACACTGCCGCCCAGCTTCATGCCATCCGCAAACTTGGAGATGCTGCATTTAATTCCCTCATCCAAGTCATTAATATATATTGTAAACAACTGGGGTCCCAGCACTGAGCCTTGCGGTACCCCACTAGTCACCGCCTGCCATTCTGAAAAGGTCCCGTTTATTCCCACTCTTTGCTTCCTGTCTGCTAACCAACTCTCCACCCACACCAATACCTTACCCCCAATACCGTGTGCTTCAAGTTTGCACACTAATCTCCTGTGTGGGACCTTGTCAAAAGCCTTCTGAAAATCCAAATATACCACATCCACTGGTTCTCCCCTATCCACTCTACTAGTTACATCCTCAAAAAATTCTATGAGATTCGTCAGACATGATTTTCCTTTCACAAATCCATGCTGACTTTGTCCGGTCATTTCACCGCTTTCCAAATGTGCTGTTATCACATCCTTGATAACTGACTCCAGCAGTTTCCCCACCACCGACATTAGGCTAACTGGTCTATAATTCCCCGGTTTCTCTCTCCCTCCTTTTTTAAAAAGTGGAGTTACATTAGCCACCCTCCAATCCTCAGGAACTAGTCCAGAATCTAACGAGTTTTGAAAAATTATCACTAATGCATCCACTATTTCTTGGGCTACTTCCTTAAGCACCCTGGGATGCAGACTATCCGGCCCTGGGGATTTATCTGCCTTCAATCCCTTCAATTTACCTAACACCACTTCCCTACTAACATGTATTTCGCTCAGTTCCTCCATCTCACTGGACCCTCTGTCCCCTACTATTTCTGGAAGATTATTTATGTCCTCCTTAGTGAAGACAGAACCAAAGTAATTATTCAATTGGTCTGCCATGTCCTTGCTCCCCATAGTCAATTCACCTGTTTCTGTCTGCAGGGGACCTACATTTGTCTTTACCAGTCTTTTCCTTTTTACATATCTATAAAAGCTTTTACAGTCCATTTTTATGTTGCCTGCCAGTTTTCTCTCATAATCTTTTTTCCCCTTCCTAATTAAGCCCTTTGTCCTCCTCTGCTGAACTCTGAATTTCTCCCAGTCCTCAGGTGAGCCACTTTCTCTGGCTAATTTGTATGCTTCTTCTTTAGAATTGATACTATCCCTAATTTCTCTTGTCAGCCACGGGTGCACTACCTTCCTTGATTTATTCTTTTGCCAAACTGGGATGAACATTTGTTGCAGTTCATCCATGCAACCTTTAAATGCTTGCCATTGCATATCCACCGTCAATCCTTTAAGTGTCATTTGCCAGTCTATCTTAGCTAATTCACATCTCATACCTTCAAAGTTACCCCTCTTTAAGTTCAGAACCTTTGTTTCTGAATTAACTATGTCACTCTCCATCTTAATGAAGAATTCCACCATATTATGGTCACTCTTACCCAAGGGGCCTCTCACGACAAGATTGCTAATTAACCCTTCCTCATTGCTCAAAACCCAGTCCAGAATAGCCTGCTCTCTAGTTGGTTCCTCGACATGTTGGTTCAAAAAACCATCCCGCATACATCCCAAGAAATCCTCTTCCTCAGCACCTTTACCAATTTGGTTCACCCAATCTACATGTAGATTGAAGTCACCCATTATAACTGCTGTTCCTTTATTGCACACATTTCTAATTTCCTGTTTAATACCATCTCCGACCTCACTACTACTGTTAGGTGGCCTGTACACAACTCCCACCAGCGTCTTCTGCCCCTTAGTGTTACGCAGCTCTACCCATATCGATTCCACATCTTCCCGGCTTATGTCCTTCCTTTCTATTGTGTTAATCTCTTCTTTGACCAGCAACGCCACCTCACCTCCCCTTCCTTCATGTCTATCCCTCCTGAATATTGAATATCCCTGAACGTTGAGCTCCCATCCCTGGTCACCCTGGAGCCATGTCTCTGTGATCCCAACCATATCATAATTATTAATAACAATCTGCACTTTCAATTCATCCACCTTATTACGAATGCTCCTTGCATTGACACACAAAGCCTTCAGGTGCTCTTTTACAACTCTCTTTGCCCTTATACAATTATGCTGAAAAGTGGCCCTTTTTAATGCTTGCCCTGGATTTGTCGGCCTGCCACTTTCACTTTTCTCCATAGTACTTTTTGTTTCTACCCTCACTTTACACCCCTCTGCCTCTCTGCACTGGTTCCCATCCCCCTGTAGTGAACTAACCTCCTCACGCCTAGCCTCTTTAATTTGATTCCCACCCTCCAACCATTGAGAAGGGTCTCAATCCAAACTGTTGACTGTTCATTCCCATTTACTGGTTCTCTCTGATTTTTGTTTTTGCTTAAGAAATAATTTATAGTTGTAAAATGCATTAGTATGTTCTGAGGTCAGAAATAGCCTTTTATTTCACCTTCTTTACCAAATGCTCAGAAAATCATCTACAGTCCTCCTGAATTTCCACTGTGTTTCACAAGTTCAAGTTGAAGTTTAATTATAATTTAACTATATATAAATATAGCCAAATGAACAGTGTTCCTCTGGGCCAAGGTGCAAAGCACATTACCAACAAACCAACAGAAGGCAACTGAAAAAAACCATAAGATAAGATGAACGATGAAGGTAAGCTAGCCAATAATGCAAAAGAGGATAGAAAAGGTTTCTTCAGACATATAAAGGGTAAAAGAGAGGCAGCAATGGTTATAGGACTGTTGGAAAATTATGCTGGATTGGTAGTAATGGGAGACAAAGAAATGAAAGATGAACTTAATAATTATTTTGCATGTCTTCACTGCAGAATTCCAGAAATGTGAGAATGTCAGGAAGCAGAAGTGAGCGTTGTTGCTAATACTAAGGAAAAGGTGCTTGGGAAGCTGAAAAGTCTGAAGGTAGATAAGTCACCTGGACCAGATGACTACACCCCAGGGTTCTGAAAGAAATAGCTGAAAAGTATGAAGGTAGATAAGTCTCTTGGACCAGATGACTACACCCCAGGGTTCTGAAAGAGGTAGCTGACGAGATTGTGGAGGCATTCGTAAATATCCTTCAAGAATCACTTGATTCTGAAATGGTTCTGGCATTCTGGAAAATTGCAAATGTCACTCAATCTTTAAGAAGGGAGGGAAGCAAAAGAAAAGAAATTATAGGCTAGTTAGCCTGACTGGAAAGAAGTTGGAGTCTGTTATTAAGGATGAAATGTTGGTGTACTTGGAGGCTCATGACAAAGTAACTCAAAGTCAGCATAGACTCCTTAATGGAAATCTTGCCTGACAAATCAGTTGGAATTCCTTGAGGAAATAACAGACAGGATACACAAAGGAGAGTCGGTGGATGTTGTTTATTTGGATTTTCAGAAGTCTTTGACAAGGTGCTGCACATGAAACTGCTTAACAAGATAAGAGCCCATGGTATTGCAGGAAAAATCCTAGCTTGGATAGATTAGCTGACTGGCAGAAGGCAAAGAGCGGGAACAGTGGAGGCCTTTTCTGGTTGACTGCTGGTGACCAATGGTGTGCCGTACCGGTCGGTGTTGGGACAACTTCTTTTCACATTATATTTTAATGATTTGGATGAAGGAATGGATGGTTTTCTGGCAAAGTTTACAGACAGTGCAAAGATAGGTGGAGGGGCATATGGTGCTGAAGAAGTAAGGTGTCTGTTGAAGGATTTAGACAGATTGGGAGAATGGGCAAAGATTAGTAGATGGAATATAGTTTAGGGAAGTGAATGGTCATGCACTTAGAAGGAATAAAGGCATGGACTATTTTCTAAATGGAGAAAAATTAAAAATCAGTGGTGCAGAGACTTGGGAGTCCTTGTGCAGGATTCTCTGTAAGTTAACTTGCAGGTTGAGTCGGTGGTAAGGAAGACAAATACAATATTAGCATTCATTTTGAGAGGACTAGAATACAAAAGCTAAGGGATTATAAGGCATTGGCCAGACTGCATTTGGAGTATTGTGAGCAGTTTTGGTTCTCTTATCTAAGATATTGGATGGTGATGTAGAGATACACCTCTGCCAAAGGAAGTATAAGGTGTTCTTTCCTTCTGCTAGCCTGCAGGTCATCCATGGGCAAGGTGTAGAACCTGCTCAGCCCACGCCACCACCAATCAGGGTCACATGAAGCCATGGGAGCAGTGGTGGATGGTTGTATGAGCAACTGGTGCATATCACAAATCCTGGTTATGGGACCACTGACAGGAGGCAGACAATCTCTGAAGAGTATTAATAACGGCTGGGGTCACCCGTCTCATAAAGATGCTACCCAGAAAAAGGCAATGGCAAGCCACTTCTATAGAAAAATTTGCCAAGAATAATCATGGTCGCAGAAGGACCATGATCACCCACATCACACGACACAGCAAATGATGAACAAACAGTCTAAGGTAAGATATGTTGGCATTGGAGTGGGTCAAGAGGAGGTTCATGAGAATGTTCCCAGGAATGAATAGGCTCACATATGAGGAATATTTGATGACTCTGGACCTGTACTCATTGGAGTTAGAAGAATGGTGGGGGGGGGGGGGGTGGAATCTCATTGACACATATCAAATATTAAAAAAATCTAGATAGGGTGGATGTGATAGGACGTTTCATAGAAACATAAGAACAGAGATAACCTGTAGAACAATACAGGTCCTTCAGCCCACAATGCTGTGTCGCACACCTACTTACTTCAGAAATTACCTAGGGTTACCCATAGCCCTCTATTTTTTTAAGCTCCATGTATCTATCTTAAAAGACCCTATTCTATCTGCCTCCACCACTGTTGCCAGCAGCCCATTCTATGCACTCACCACTCTCTTACCCCTGACATCTCCACTGTACATACTTCCAAGCACCTTAAAGCTGTGCCCTGTCCTGTTAGCCATTTCAGCCCACCTCTATCAGGTCACCTCTCATCCTCCGACATTCCAAGGAGAAAAGGCTGAGTTTACTCAACTTATTCTCATAAGGCATGCTCCTCAATCAAGGCAACATCCTTGTAAATCTCTTCTGCACCCTTTCTATAGTATCGACATCCTTTCTATAGTGAGGTGACCAGAACTGAGCACAGTACTCCAAGTGGAGTCTGATCAGGTTTCTATATAGCTGTAACATTACCTCTCGGCTCTTGAACTCAATCCCATGGTTGATGAAGGCCAATGCACTGTATGCCTTCTTAACCAGACAGTCAACCTGCACAGCAGCTTTGAGTGTCCTATGGATTCTGACCCCAAGATCCCTCTGATCCTCCACACTGCCAAGAGTCTTACCATTAGTACTATATTCTGCCATCATATTTCACCTACCAGAATGAACCACTTCACACTTACCTGGGTTGAACTCCATCTGCCACTTCTCAGCCCAGTTTTGCACCCTACTGATGTCTCACTGTAACCTCTGACAGTCCTCCACATTATCTACAACACCCCCAACCTTTGTGTCACCAGCAAATTTACTAATCCATCCTTCCATTTCCTCATCCAAGTCATTTGTAAAAATCACAAAGAGTAAGGGTCTCACAACAGATCCCTGAGGCACACCACTGGTCACCAACCTCCATCCAGAATATAACCAGTCTACAACCGCTCTTTGCCTTCTGTGGGCAAGCCAATTCTGGGCCCACAAAGCAGGTAATTCCCTCACCTTCCCTTCCTCTATCCCTATTTCACTCTGCCCCCTCCCCCAGCTGCCTATCACCTCCCTCGCAGTTCTGCCTCCTTCTACTACCCATTGTGTTTTCCCCTATTCCTTCTTCACCTCTCATGCCTAATACCTCCCTGCTTCCCCTCCCCCACCCCTTTGTCTTTCAAATTACTGGTTTTTCAACTGGACCTACCAGCCTTCTCCTTCCCACCCTCCCCCACCTTCTTTATAGGGCTTCTGCCCTTCCCTCTTCAGTCCTGATGAAGGGTTCCAGCCCAAAACGTCGACTCATCATTTCCACAGATGCTGCCCGACCTGCTGAGTTCCTCCAGCATGTTGTGAGTGTCCCCTTGGATCCCATGCCTCCTTACTTTCTCAATAAGCCTTGTATGGGGTACCTTAATCAAATGCCATATACACTACATCTACTGCTCTAGCTTCATCAATGTGTTCAGTCACATCTTCAAAAAATTCAGTCAGGCTTGTAAGGCACTACCTGCCTTTGACAAAGCCATGCTGACTACTCCTAATCATATTATTCTTCTCCAATGTTCATAAATCCTGCCTCTCAGGATCTTCTCCATCAACTTACCAATCATGGGATTAAAACTCACTGGTCTATAATTTCCTGGGCTATCTCTACTCCCTTTCTTGAATAAAGGAACAACATCTGAAACCCTCCAATCCGCCGGAACCTCTCCCATCCTCATTGATGATGCAAAGATCATTGCCAGAAGCTCAGCAATCTCCTATCTCACCTCCACAGTAGCCTGGGGTGCATCTCATCCGGTCCTGGAGACTTATCCAACTTGATGCTTTCCAAAAGCTCCATTACATCCTCTTTCTTAATTTTTATGTGCTCAATCTTTTCAATCCACAGTAAATCATCCCTATAATTGCCAAGATCCTTTACTGTAGTGAATACTGAAGCAAAGTATTCATTTAGTATCTCTGCTCTCTCTTCCAGTTCCATACACACTTTTCCACTGTCACACTTGATTGGTCCTATTCTCTCACGTCTCATTCTCTTGCTCTTCACATACTTGTAGAATGCCTTGGGGTTTTCCTTAATCCTGCTTGCCAAGCCTTTCTCATGGCCCTTTCTGGCTCTCCTAATTTCATTCTTAAGCTCCTTCCTGCTAGTCTTATAATCTTCTAGATCTCTATCATTACCTAGTTTTTTGAACCTTTCATAAGCTTTTCTTTTCTTGACTAGATTTTCAACAGTCTTTGTACGCCATGGTTCTTGTACCCTACCATCCTTTCCCTGTCTCATTGGACGTACCTATACAGAACACCACGCAAATATCCCCTGAACATTTGCCACATTTCTGCCACACATTTCCATGAGACCATCTGTTCCCTATTTATGTTTCCAAATCCCTGCCTGACAGCTTCATATTTCCTCCTACTTCAATTTCATAACTTGTCCATTCCTATCCCTCTCCAATGCTGTGATAAAGAAGATAGAATTCTGATCACTGTCTCCAAAATGCTCTCCCACTTAGAGACCTGACACCTGACCAGGTTCATTTCCCAATATCAGATCAAGAACAGCCTCTCCTCTTGTTGGCTTCTCTACATATTGTATCAGGAAACCTTCCTGAACACACCTAACAAACTCCACTCCATCTAAACCCCTCACTCTAGAGAGATGCCAATCAATATTTGGGAAATAAAAATCTCCCACCACATCAACCCTGTTATTATTGTATCTTTCCAGAATCTGTCTCCCTATTTGCTCCTCGATGTCCCTGTTACTATTGGGTGGTCTATAAAAGAACACCCACTAGAGTTATTGACCCCTTCCTGTTTCTAACTTCCACCTACAGAGACTCAATAGACAATCCCTCCATGTCCTCTCTCCCGTTTCCACTGTTGAGGAATGTCTTTCCACTGTTTCCTACAGTGGGGGAGTCTATGACCACGTGACAGAACTTCAGGACAGAGGAACATCCCTCAGAGATGAGGAAAACTAGTCTAGCCCCCTGGCAATAAATGTGACAAGATTGCTTCAAATACTCAGTTAAGTCTTTCTGTAAAGTAGAAGAAGAATTTGAGACATATCTACTTCAGCATTCCAAACTGCTAGTTTCAGGCTGGCATCTATTTTCACACAGTGTTTAAATCAAAAATATGCTACCTGTCAGGCAAAATATTTATTCAGCTCACAACCCTGTATCCAAATGCCCTGGTGACATTGTCACATATATTATCTAGTGAACTGATATTGTGTGATGGATGGTTTATCATCACATATACATCCCATCACTGGCATTACGGCCTAAGTAGAAATAAATGTATTAATCTTACATAACTACAGGACTCAAAAATCTTATATCTAATGTTGTCATCACCTCATCCTTTGTGTAAGTATCTGGCATCACCTCTTTTCAAAGACAAGTCCTTTAAATGC
Source organism: Mobula birostris (assembly GCF_030028105.1). Classification (NCBI taxonomy): domain Eukaryota; kingdom Metazoa; phylum Chordata; class Chondrichthyes; order Myliobatiformes; family Myliobatidae; genus Mobula; species Mobula birostris. The sequence continues at coordinate 15,480,078 of NC_092393.1, forward strand.
TAATCCAGAAGGAAAGTATTGCAAACGTTTGAATTCTGAATTGAACATAGACATGGTTGAAATATGCAACTGGTCAGGCAACTCCAGTGAAAAGCTACCCATCTGAAACATTAACTTCCTTCTCCCTCCGCAGTCGCAGCCAGACCTGCGGAACATTTGTAGCAGTTTCTGATTTGACTTGCATGGTACGTTGCTATTTCAGAGCCTTTCTCATTCTTACCAATAGCCTACAGGCCAGTAGAACAATCTTGCCAATATTCATTGATTATTGTATTGCAATGCAATTCCCTTGTTCTGTTAGCAGAATTGTCAATTCAATTGAAATATATGGATTGTATTTTTAGTAAAGAAACTAGTAGATGAATATGAGCCCACAGAACTGCATTTGCCTGCTAAGACTACCAAGTGACAAGTCTATCTATGCTTGTTTATATTAGGGTTAGGATGTGGTGTGGTTCCAATCATATGTGCATTTTACTTACCCTGACTTGACCTAGGTTAGCAGCCCAGGATGCCACAACGCTGTCATCATCAATGGGTAGAGGTGTGTAAGAAGCCCACCAGAATGCCACCTCTATTCCTGGACTGGCATGGATGGCTCAACTTTCCTACGTGCTGTGCTGACTCCTAACATGCAGCTCATGTTGTCAGTATCGTTTGTTTGCTTTTCTTATTATTTTCATTGTTTTCTGTTACCGATTGGATGTTCATTGGTCTCTGTTATTTGTCTTTTTTCATGGATTCTGTTGAATTTATTTACTTTCCCTTGGTGCCTGTAAGAAAGTGAATGTCAAGGTTGTATATGGTATACGCATATACTTTGTTAATAAATTTACTTCGAACTACAATCTTTCTATTCATGCTGTTATCAGTGGCAGAAATTACACATAATTGAGTGTGCATTGGGAATGTGCACTGAAAAACTTAAAAGCCTGTTGTCATTCCCAGTAAAACTCGTCTTTAAAGAATGATCTGCTTACTACTCTCTTTCTTTCCTCAATCCCTTCCTCTATATAAATTCACTTCCTCGTATCTAGGGATATATCTCAGTGACCTTGACCTCTCATGTCGTTTCACTATTGTCAAAGCTCAATATCAGATAAAGCCAACAACAATTCCTTTCATCACTCTCCATTACCTGCTCCTTTCCCTTCTCAATTGCATTTCCTGTCCGTCTCTAGATAAAACAAAAACATGAGTCTTGGTCTTCCACATCTGGTGAGCTATTGAATCACATCCATTAATGCTCCTTTTCCAATTAAGAGCTTCATTTTTCCATCATAAGAATAAAATATGCTGGAAAACTTCATCAGGCCACTTAGCACTGAGGAAAAGAGAAATAGAGATAACCTTTTACTTCTAACGTTCTTTGCTGGAACTTTTCTGGCATTTATGTTACTTGCCACTTGTCAGTCCATGTCTGATTAATGCTGGTCATTGTCTGAGAAGCAGCAAATGGAACTGATCGTTGTGCAAACATCAGTAAGCATCCCCGTTTCTTAGGGCCACAGGAAGGTTGTTGACAGAGCAATTGAATAAAGTTAGGCCTTAGAGCACTGAGGAACTTCCAAAGTGATGATTCCTCTCCAAAATTCAAACATCGTCTTTTTTGCAAGTTATGACTTTAACCATTGAAATGAATTATCTTTGATAGCATAGACCTCATGTCTACCAGATGTTCTTGATGCTACACCCAGTCAAATTCTGTCTCGGTGTCAAGCACAGACACTTATGCTCACCTCTGAATTCAGCTTTTCATTCCATGTTTTGACAAATGCTGCCATGCATTCGGGAATCTTTATCTTGGCAAAACTGAACCGGGCATCAGTGAGAAAGTGCCGCTTAATAGCTGCAGAGAGTAGAAAACTCAGCCCAGTATATCCCTCGTCACCTTTGCTAGTATTGACATGAGGTGCTAGCTCAGAAAGTCAACATTAATCAACCAAGGCTCTTTGAGGAAGTAACGAAGCCTGCAGTCTTACACCGGCAACTTCAAGAACAACTACTTCACTTCAACCATTTGTTTCTTGAACCAATCATCGCCACTCTAATCACCAACTCCTTATGGCAATACCTTGTCCACTTTGTTTCTCAATGGACTTTGTTTTCTATTTTGTTTTAATTATGTTCTTTGTTGTAAAAATTGTGTTTCATTCATAGTTAATTTTTTCTTGTGTATATTGTGACTCTGGTGCCATGCGCCTGTGATGTTCCTGAAAGTCAGGCTTAGATTACACCTGTGCAGACATAAGACTATAAGGTATAAGAGCAGAATTAGTCCACTTAGCCCATTAAGTCTGCTCTGCTATTTTATCATGGCTGATCCATTTTCCCTCTCAGCCCCAATCTTCTGCCTACTCCCCATATCCCTTCATCCCTGACCAATCAAGAATCTGTCCACCCTTGCCTTAAATATACATACAGACTTGGCCTCCAGACCTGCCTGTGGCAAAGAATTCACCAGATTCACCACTCTCTGGCTGAATAAATTCCTCCTCATCCCTGTTCTAAAAGGACGCCCTTCTACCTCTGTTCGTAGACTCTCACATCATAGGAATCCTCCTCTCCGCATCCACTCTATCAAGGCCTTCAGCATTCGATAGGTTTCAAGAACATGTTCTTGTGGATGTGACAATGAACTCAACTTTGATGACACGCTACACCACGGTGATAATGATGAAGTGGAAACTAACTGGATGGTCATGAGCTAAATTAGTTTTATCTTGATTTTATTTGAAGAGAACACAACAGGACAATTTTCCTCATCTTGGGGTAGATGCTACTGTTGTCATCATTCTGGAACAGCTTGCAGTGAGGGGCTGAAAGCAGTGTCCTTCCACAAACCCTCGAGAAACATGACTACCTACTATCATTCAGTCTGATAAACCACTGTTATCACAGCTCATTGTTTTCCAACTTAAAGGCAATATTTCCTCAAGTTGACACTAACATCCTATTCCACACGTCTCCCATTTGTTAACCAGATTTTAATATAAATTTTGTCAACTGCTTGCTTAAAATCTATAGAGACAATGCACACCACATTCCCTTCATTAATCTTTTCTGATGCATCATCAAAACTTTCAGTTTGGTTCATCAAGCTGACTTGACTTTTACAAATCTGAGCTGGCTCCCATTAATTTCCTCAGGGCTCTGTGTGCCAGGTTAATCTTTGCTTTAATATTGTTTCTAAAACTATAGCCACCACCAATGTTAAACTGGTATATCATTACTAGGAATGTCCATGAGACCGTAAGACATAGGAGCAGAATTAGGCCATTTGGTCCATTGAATCTGCTCTGTCATTCAATCATGGCTGATCCTTTTTTTTTACCGTCCTCAGCCCCACTCCCCAGTCTTCTCCCCGTAACCTGTAATGCCATGTTCAATCAAGTAAGGATGTCCTTACATCCTTTCTTGATCAATTTCACAATTACCTCTTTCCATTTCTCTGGTACTCCCCTTTTTTCAGAGACGACACTAAGGATCTGACAAGCCCTACTGCTAGCTCTAAACCCAGCCTGGGATGTAAATCACCCAGATCAAAGCTCAAAGTTGAAAAGAAATTTATTACCAGAATAAATATACAACCATGAAATTTATTTTCTTGTGGGCAATCACAGTAAATACAAGAAACACAACAGACTTAATGAAAGACCACACCCAAAAAGATGGGCAACAAGCAACGTGCAAATAAAAAGCAACAAACTGTCCAAATACAAAAAGGAAGAGAAAAATAAGAAATAACAATAAATAAATAAGCAATAAATATTGAGAACATAAGATGAAGAGTCGTTGGAAGTAAGTCTATAGGTTATGGGAACAGTTCAGTGATGGGACAAGTGAAGTTGAGAGAAGTTATCCGCTCTGGTTCAAGAACCTGATGGTTGAGCGGTCATAACTGTCCCTGAACCGGATGGTGTGGCTCCTGAGGATACAATACCTTCTTCCTGATGGCAACAACAAGAGGAGAGCATGGCCTGGATTATGCGTGTCCTTGATATTGGATGCTGCTTTCCTGTGACAGCACTATGTGCAGATATTCTCAATGGTGGGGAGGGCTTTACTCCTGATTGACTGGACAATTATGTTTTGTAGGCTTTTCTGTCCAAGGGCATTAGTGGTTCCGTTCCATACCAGGCCATGATGCAACCAGTCAATATACTCTCTACCACACATCTATAGAAGTTTGTCAAAGTTTTAGATGACAAGCCAAATCATTGCAAACTTCAAGAAAATAAATGTACTGCCATGCTTTCTTCATAATAGCACTTACGCGATGGACCCAGGACATGTTCCAGGATTGAGTAGAAAGCCAAAGACATGGCATCTGCTGTAGACCTGTTTGATGATAGACAAAACTACCAGGTAAATTTCCCAATTTCAATTTCCCTTGGGATCAATAAAGTGTATCTAAATCTAAATTGTTCACTTAAAGTTAGTCCAGGCTTTCTAACATGCCTTGCCAATTACTTTTGTTTAGTATCCATCCATTACCATCTCCAGTTCTACTGATATTTAGTTAGTATCCCTCTACTTAGTAACTATCAATTAAGCTTTCTACATATGCCCCATGGGTCTAAATCTTCTTTTTCCATCATAGATGCCACCCCAGTTCTTAGTAACTGCTGATTCTCTACTGTCAGTGGAAAATATTTAAGTTCCATTTTATGTTAACTAGTTTGCTATTGTAATATTCTCTTTTTACCAGCATTATTTTTCTCTCTGCTCTTCTAAGCTTTTATATTTAGTCTGGGTTTTTGTTGGAAGAATTTACCTGTCACTCTTAGTTTGGCGTCATCATTTGGAGAGTCCTGCTTCGGCTCCAAAGTCATTCCCTCTTTGAGTCATAGAGCTATGACTAGTGATTGCTTGGCCCAGATCAGAATGCGATACTTCTGGGCGATGAGGTGACTAAAGAGAACACTTGGGACACAGTAATCATCTTATTATTAGGTTTAGATCAGTGGTGGAAAAGAGCAAGCAGCAATCTAAATGTCTAAACTACAATACGCGCAATACGTACAGTACTACAAAATGTCTAAACTACAATACGTGCAATATGTACAGTACTACAAAATGTCTAAACTACAATAGGTTGAGGGGGGATTTATCAGGGCAAAAGTGGAATTCAGGATGACAGGAGAAATAGCCACAGGACAATGCAAAATCATTAAGTTAGCAATGTTTTAAGTACAAGCTAAGTAGATACCCACAAGGGGGTTGCTGGTCTAATGATAATGGTTAATGGTAGGGGACCATGGCACAATAAAGGTTGGGACCTCCTGTTCAATACTGACTCTGATGCTGTGTGTATGTGTTTGTGTGTGTCAAGTTTGCATGTTCTTCTTGTGACAGTGTATGTCTTTTTTCTGAGTGCCCTGGCTTCCCCCCATATCCTAAAGGCGTGTAGAATTTTAGGTTACTTTGCCATTGTAAATTGCTTCTGGTGAGTGGGTAAGTTGTGGAATAAGAGCAATTGATGGCAGTGTGAGTCAAGAAAATGGGATCTGTGTAAGTGAGAACTTTATGTTTGATGCTGACTGCCTGATGGTGGGTCTTGACCCAAGCTGCCAACCATCCCTTTGACTCCGCACATGCTGTTTGCTCTATTGATTTCTTCCAGCATTTTACTGTTTTTTCGACAGACTTCAGCATCTACCGTCTGTTGTCTGTCCATTGGAACACTGATGGAGGGAGTTTTGGATTAGGAAAGGACACTGACATTGTCCCTCAAATGGATTTGCAAACATGTGAAAATAGCTTTGGTGGATCTTCTCCAGTACTCTCAGGTGTCTCCTGTAGTTGTTCAATGTCCTAAAATGAAGCTGCCTTTGAGTTAATTTAGAGCTGGTTTGGAAACATTGCCGATACTGGAATCTGGAGCAACTGGAAAAACTCAGTAGACTTCAACCCTAGATGTTGACTGTTCATTCCCCTCCATGGATGCTCCCTGACTCACTGAGTTCCTTCAGTTACTCACAATTTGTTTGATGTGCTGGAAAATGTTAGGAACTATTCTGAGTTATGAAATAATGTGAATATGGCAGATATCAATTCAAACCAGAATCATAGGATTGCTGATCCTAGCCAGAGGCTCAGCAATCTCTTCCCTTGCCTTGTGGAGCAGCCTGGGGAATATTCCATCAGGCCCCAGGGACTTATCCATCCTAATGTATTTTAACAACTCCAACACCTCCTCTCCCTTAATATCAACATGCTCCAGAACATCAACCTCACTCATATTTTCCTCACCGTCATCAAGTTCCCTCTCATTGGTGAATACCGAATAGAAGTATTCATTGAGGACCTCGGTCTCTTCCACAGCCTCCAGGCACATTTTCCCACCTTTATCTCTAATCAGTCCTATCTTCACTCCTGTCATCCTTTTGTTCTTCACATAATTGAGGAGAGGGAGAGGTGATCCGAGTACAGAGCCTCTCACAGCTGATCCCCTGTGTGGTAAAACATATATATATATATATATATATATATATGTTGTAACTGGGTTACCTGTCTGGACACGCCCCTCTGCTGACTGCTCCTGTGGCTCCTCCCACAGACCCCTGAATAAAGGCGATTGTGTCACTGCTCCTCCCTCAATCCAGGACAAATACTCAGCATGGTACATTTGCTGTTAATAAAAGCCTTTCAGTATTTACTCTACTTCCAGCCTTCTGGAGTAATTGATAGTGCATCACCCTGTTCCCAATGTTCCATTTTCTCCTGTGATGCTTCAGTTCGTGGCACCGGTATAGAATTCGCTTTTCCCCAGGGTCGCAGAGCCTCGGAACCCCGCTCGTATTCTAAGCCATGCCCCTGGGATATCGATAAATGGCTGGTCAGGGAGTTCCCTGGGAATGGGAACCATCACAGTAAGGAACAAAAGTTTGAATGCAGCTCTATGTCAGGGTCTTTGACAGAACCCCATCCACCTTGAAAAGATAAAAGAGAGATATTAAAGGGAATAATAAACTGTTTCTGCAGATGAGCTCAAAGAAGCTAACGAGAGAAAAGATGAAATATGAATGTAAGCTCACCAATTATGTAAAAGAAGATAACCCAAAAGATTTTTCAGATACATAAAGAGTAAATCAGAGGCGAGACTGGATATCAGACCATTAGAAAATGATGTTGGAAAGAGAGTAATGCGGGACAAAGAAATGGTGGACAAGCTTAATAGGTATTTTGCATCAGTTTTCAAAGGTGTGGAAGGCACCTGCAGTATGCCAGAAATTCGAACGTGTCAGGGGTCGGAAGTGAATTTAGTTGCAGAAGAAGGATAAGACTTGATCGACCGAATCCTAACCCTACTCCTATATCTTATGTCTTATGACATTATTTATAAAATTACTCCATATAATTGGGCCGAAGACCTTGCAAAGAGGATGTCTTGCAGCGATGTCAAGATGACATGATGTTGATCTCAAATAACCCTGGAGATCATTAGCTTTGTACCAGCTATAAGGTTTTGATCTTCTCATTGTCCATGATATGACAGTATTACTGAGGTTTTCCATGACATCGTTAGTACAGAGCCACGTGCTCTAATTTACATCCGTACAGATGGATGTGGGCATTAACTATGTCTGTTGCTGGGAAATGGTCAGGATGTTCGTTGTAGCGTGGATGAAATTACCGGAGAGACAGAGTCACTGGTAGATACAAAGCAGCTTCTTTATTCGACACAACAAGGTACAGTAGGCATCTTACGGACGGAGACGCTTTCCGCAGAAAGGTCTGCTAGCTCAATGTGGGCCCAATATTTTTATGGTAAACACAAAGGCAATCGCTACTTAAAAGTTATAGACAATGCATAGACAATGCTTCCCATTGAAGCTACATACAAAATATCACACCATCCTTTCCTCCCGGAGCCAACATGTCTGGTTTGGTATCCACAACCTTTAGGAATGTAAGTTAAGTCTACAGTACATTTATTTGGCATATCCCATGCTAAAGACAATTAATATTTATAATGTATAGGTGATACTGCCTTCGAAACTACAGCATCAGGTCAAACTACCAGAAGCATCTAGTATTCACACCTTTTAGGAAGCCCATTGTGGTGGACTCAATCCACAGTCCTTCGTCAAGCAGTTAAAATAGAAGTCTGGTGGCCAAAGTCATTTAAGTGTAAACAAATCATCTACCCAAAAGAAATCTACTCTAACTATGTTAACATGGATCCTGCATGGAAGTGTTTAGTTCAGGTTTGTCTTTGCTGCAATTTAACTTAGGCATTGTTGCTAGCATGATTCTGTCTGGGTCAAATAAAATGCTACATGATTATCCTCTAAAATATGATTGAACTTTTCTGTTTGAGAATCACCTGCCTTTCGTTGTTTCCTGGTCCATTGTCATTACAAATCAACTTGTTGAGTCTCATTAGCTTTTACCTCTTCCACTAGTGAGAGAATCATAAATGAGCGGCATTGCTCCAAGTTCAGGGGATGGTCAATGAAAACAGAAGTGCCTAGGAATTTATAGAAACAAAAAGAGACAGCAGACTCTTGCAGCCCGAATATGAATCATATTTTGTAAATGCTAACTCATGGAACATTTTTTCCCCAGAATGGGTCAGTCTGGTGTTAATTTCCAGATTAAATTCTTGTATTTCTGCGAAGGAACATAAGGGAAATTTAAAGTGGAAGTAGATATACATTTGAATGATTGAGCAATTGAGAGCTTTGGAGACAGCCACAGATGAGATGGAACCTGGGGCAGGTGAACTGGTAGGGCAGGCTTGAGGGGCTGAATGGCTTCCTTTCCCTATTTTCGCATCTACTTATGCTCACTCACAATACTGCTTCTAGAACTGATCACAATAGTTAAAATGCATGGAAAGTGTAATAGAACTTCACAAGTGTTTGACTGCCTTGAATTCTATTGTTTTGAATTCTATTATTTTGTCTCCTGTTTGAGTTATTGATTGTTGCTATGCAAACCTGAATATCCTGTACATTGAGTTTAATAACACCTCATCCTTATTAGCTAAATATCATTTTATTTTATTCTTTCTTTTCCATATGCACTATTTTAAACTTGTCCAGATTAGATTCCACCAGTTATTGATTTACTCACTTGCATATATTGTCTAACTCATTTTTGTCATCCTTCAATATAGGTGAGACAATCCCAATAGAAGTGATTGAAACAGACTGCTTGCTCATTCTCACTTGCTGTGATTAATATATTCCTAGGCTGCTTCTCTTTTGCTGTTGGGGATTTCTGCAGTGTGTCTAGGTACTTACAAGTCTTGAACAATAGGGACAATGTCACCAACACTTAACCATATTGTCTCCCACTAGATAAAAAAGTGCCCTTTTTGACTTTTTTTTTTGCAAAGCAGATAATTGTGAATATATCCCTGAGGAAATCTACATCACCGAAAAGCGAATGGGTTGTTATCGTCATTTCTCTTCTTCCTGTCACTTTGTTTAGGGCTCACAAATTGAATGTGGCAATAAAAGGACTCTGCTATAGTATCTGTCTAGGGACTTTAGAAGTTATGTGGCTATCTGTATAGAGATATTGATTTACTGTCTCCATAAACGCTGTCATTTGCAAAGATACGACTGACCAGTCCTCTATGTAAGCTGATTCTATTGGACACTGTTTCTCTTGAATTAGGGAAGGAATCTCCTTGCCTTTGTAGAAGGTTTAATTCATATTTAAAGGAAAGGCACCAATATATTACTGGAGACCAATGGTTATATTTGGAGGCCTGGACTAAATTCCTGGTGATCAAAACTCCAATCAAGCAGATTCAATCCTGACCTACCACACTCACCCCAAAAGTTCAACTCTCCATTGATGCTGCCTGACTTGTTAAGTTCATCCAACAGTTTGCTCTCTTTTTGCTCCAGATTCCATCATTTGCAGTCCTTTGAGTCTCCTGTACTGTCTGTATGTGGAGTTTGCATGCTTTCTACGTTACTGCATGGCTTTTCCCCCAAACGTTACGCTTTTCTCCAATATCCACAAACCATGTGGTTGGCACTGTAAACTGCCCCTAAGGTGCATGAGTGCTGGAATCTGGAACATCAGGAGCTGTAAATTGCACAGTTTGTTTACAGTTTACAGTTCCTGATGTTTACAGTTTACAGATCCTGTTTACAGTTTCTTTTCTATAGTTTTGCTAAGTATGCCCACAGAAAAAAAATCTGAGGTCTGTATGTGGTGACATGTGTAATAAATTTTACTTTGAACCTTGGAGTCTGGGAGGGGAAGGAAGTTCATAGAAGAATAAAATGGGTGAGGGTAAGAGTATTACAAAATTGGGGCTTGATGACTACATGAGATGGTGAGCGAAAGGGCCTCTTTCCATGCTGCCTCATTCTTTGACTTTATAAATCTATGTCTGTATCAATTCAAGTTCAACCATGCCAGGTGGGGAACTTCAACTCAGTTAACTAAATACTGAGTTGATGGAGGAGAAGATGGCAGTGCGACGCAGCTCGCAGTGGCCACTCCGGTAAATGATATCTGTTATCTGTCAAGTAGGGTGCTGTGCACAATCCTGATTTGATGGAGACAGACGTGAGGGCTCGGAGGAACATCTGTGAAACTTCTGAAATGCCTGCTTCACTGCCGCTGCTACTGTGTAATCCAGAATCTCCGGAGGGGAAGGCCCCGAGTTCTTGGGTTTGCTTGTTGCTCGGCAGCCGGGGCGGGGTCAAAGTGCTCGGCAGGGATGGTGCTCGGTGCTAGGTGTTGGAGGGCTGGTCGGAGGCTCGAAGTTTTCAGAGGGACTCAGAGTCGGCTGCGGTCGGGTGCTTCCAATGTATCGGCAAGTTTGCGGCGCTTGGAGGTCATGGCAGGGAGAGATTCTCCCTTCTACCGTCTGCGTGAGATGATGGGGCTATCGGGACTTGAGACTTTTTTTTACCGTGCCCATGGTCTGCTCTTTATCAAATTACGGTATTGCTTTGCACTGTTGTAACTATATGTTATAATTATGTAGTTTTGTCAGTTTTAGTCTTGGTTTGTCCTGTGTTTCTGTGATATCTTTCTGGAGGAACATTGTATCATTTTTTAATGCATGCATTTCTAAATGACAATAAACAAGAACTGAGTGTCCTCATAATCAAAAACAATCTAAAAATACTCTGGGATGTAAAAAATACTGGGAACAGTAATGGTGCCCATGACACCACCAGAATGAAGCAATATTCCATCTTATTCTTTATGAAGTGGGACCTGACCTCCTTACCTAGCCTTTGTGCAATTCCAGACCCACACCAATGGCATTAATTCTTCACCACCCTTTTAAAATGTTCTGTTGAGTAGGCAAATTGCTGGAAAAGAATGGAAGTTTGTGTTCTACCTCTGATCTACATATTATTTTGAAGTATGTGGACCCAACAGAGGTGATGGATTGTGTAGAAGGATGGATTTGTCATCCACACACAAGTGCACAAGAGACCCATCAGAGGGAACTGCCACCTGCTCTGAAGGCTGCATTGTGAAATTTTTTGATCAATGAAAACTTTATTGAAACCCGGTAATGACTTAGGCAATATGTTCAGGCATCTTACTTCCAGCAAGATGGCGACGTGCTCGATCACAGAGGCTTCTACTAGGTCAAGCAAAGGTGTTATTGTCCTTTCTAAATGTATTTTTTATGATTGCAAGGCCCTGTTGGACATTAAGAACTTAAAGTACTGAGGGTCTTCCCCTTCAGTGAGTTGCTTTTTGGCGGAGATATTGAACGAGCTGGAAGGCGCAGATTGTACCGCTGCCTGTGTCAGAGAGGTATTGGTACGTGAAGGAGATGTGCAGTCTAACAGCGAGTGATCACCTTACTCACTTTTCTTGTGATCGCATTGTTAATGTGGAATTCTGCAAGTCCAGTTCACTGATTTATTGACGAAGACCAGGGGTGAACAGCGGGGTGTTGCGTGTCCTCAATAGTAGTGAAAACTAGGCCTCAAGCCATGGTGTTGCCTACTTACAACCACCTAAGAGAGAGGCGTCAGAATCTGTGCGCTTCACCGGAGGCGTGTGGCGTGGCATCCAAGCTGGAGTAGGTGCTTCCTCCAGTGTTCACTCAGCAGAAGACAAACCATGTTGTGTTCAACTGCAGATTTCTACAACATTCATGGACTTAGGGTCTTGGTCTGTATTTTTTTATGTGACTGTATTTTACTGATATTTTATGTGTGTAATATGTGCTTTGTGCTGTGTGTGAGTGTTGGTACTGTGTCTTGCACCTTGGCCCTGGAGTAACTTTCTTTTGTTTGGCCGTATTCATGGGTATTCATGTATGGTAGAATGACAATTAAACTTGAACTATTAAAAACACATCCAGCACAGATAATACTACAGAATCCTCATCATCAACATCTTCAGATTTATGATCAAAGTGGAGAGATTTACCAAAATATTACTGGTGAAAGACATACTAGTACGTTCATAATTTCTGATTCCTACCCAGGCTCCTTCAACACCTTCCTTGGGTATGTTCTGTTCCACTGGTTGGACAGACTCTCCAAACCTGGAGACTCAATAGTTAACAGTTGGAACTGGGACTTTAGTGCTTTGTTTCTGGACTCCTGACACCTCTTGCCATCTAGTCAAACAGAATCGAAGGCGTCCTGCTGATTCCACCTACTCCCTCTTTCAGCCGATGAGTCAGTTCTCTCTATGTTGCATGCTGTTTATAAGAAACACTGAAGGTAGCAAAGGCTTAGAAAGTGCTTTGTGTGGGACATTCCATTGATTGCCAGAGTGTCTTTGTTGCACCAATTTCATGTGAACTGGCTGAGAACTAAAGGCAATAATCCCCAGGCTGAGATTGGTATGTAAGGGATAAATTATCTCACAAACCTATTTGTCACTGAAGATTCCATTGCCAGTGGTGACTACCAGACAATCCTTAGGAAAAATAAATTCTTCCTCTTGTACTGAAGTTACCCACCATCGACTGATATGGTATTACTGCTAAACCAAGCTGGTCAGATTAAGAACTTCAGTAAGTGGGATGGTGCACACACCTCTGTTTACATCAATGATGCTGAGGTGGAAATGGTTGAGAGTTTCAGGTTCTGGATGTAAACATCACCAATAGATTCTCCTGGTCCATCCACATAGAAACGATGGGCAAGCAAGCATATCAGTACCTCTACTTCCTCGGGAGGCAAAGGGAATTTGGCATCCCACTTGCACCATAGTTCAAACTTCAAAGTAAAATTTATTAACAGAGTACATTCATATCACCACATACAACCCTGCGATTCTTTTTCTGCGGGCATGCTTAGCAAATCTATAGAACAGTAACTGTAAACAGGATCAACGGACAGCAAAAAATAGTGAGCATGAAATAACAAGATAAAAGAGTCCCTAAATGAGTGTAGTTATCTCCTTTTGCCTGATGGTTGAGGATAGTAATTGTTCTTGAACCTGGTGGTGAGAATCTTGAAGCACCTGCAGCAATAAAAGAGCATGGCCTGGGTGGTGAGGGTCTTTGATGATGGATGCTGCTTTTCTACGGCAAAGTTTCACATAGATGTGTTCAATGGTTGGGAGGGTTTTACCCGTGATGTACTGGGCTGAATCCACTGGCAGAAAGCATTCTATCCAAATGCATCACAGCTCGGTATGGTAACTGCCCTGCTCAAGACAGTAAGGGACTGCTGAGAACTGTTGACACAGATTAGCACCTCACAGAATCCAGCCTCCCATCCGTGGACACTGACTACACATCTTGGTAAAGTACCCAGTATAATCAAATCAGACCCTTCCCACCCCAGACATACTGTCTTCCCCCCTCCAATCAGGGAGGAGATACAAAAGTCTGAAAGTCTGTACCACCAGGCTCAAGGACAGCCTCAACTGAATGGATCCCTTGAATTCACAATCTATCTCGTCATAACTTGCAGAGTATTGTCTGCCTGCACTGCGCTTTCCTTGTAACTGTACCTTCTGCATGTTGTAATTGTTTTTCCCCTTGCTACATTGATGTACTGATTTGATGAAATAATCTGCATGGACATCATGATAGAGTTTTGGTCTGTACCTTGGTGTATGTGACAATATTAAACTGATTACCAGTTATATATTTAGTGGGTTAAAACCGGCAGTCTCAGAGGTGCTGTGGAGCATCAGCAGTTAAAGGATGATTTCCAACAATTTTTTTTTGGCATATTTATCGTTCAGCCGTTGGTATTCGGCAGTGAACCATCTCTTGTTAAATGAAGACCATAGAACCAGGTATGTCAGAAACAGTACCAGGCAACCAGAAAAGGCAATATCAATGTGGTGAAGCTGTAAAGCTGGATCAGAGTAGACAGAGTTCACCATCAAAGCATGCAGACCTATTGCATGTGATTAGTGTCAGGGTGTATTCTGGAGTTATACAGCAAATATTAATTTCAACAGCAACCATTCTTCAGACCTGAATGTCAATTGTAGCAACGCACACAAAATGCTGGAGGAACTCAGCAGGCCGGGCAGCATCTATGGAAAAGAGTACAGTCTGTCCTGCTGAAGGGTCTCGGCCCAAAATGTTGACTGTACTCTTTTCCATAGACGCAAATTTTCTCTTGTTTATGAGTGGATTGTAGATTGAGTTTAAAATGCAGCCCACAACAATGGTCTTCCTGGAGCTGCAGACTGGGGTTGATTGCAAAACAGGAAACATCCATTCACCTGAGGCATCTGCATATGCATGAATACGACACCCAGACAATTCTGATTAACACTTATTTTGGCCAGGCAGCATCTCTAGGAAGAGGTACAGTCAACGTTTCAGGTGGACACCCTTCGTCGGGTCTCAGCCCGAAACGTCAACTGTACCTCTTCCTAGAGATGCTGCCTGGCCTGCTGTGTTCACCAGCAACTTTGATGTGTGTTGCTTGAATTTCCAGCATCTGCAGAATTCCTCATGTTAACACTCATTTTGAGTATGTTGGTAGGAAGATCTAACTACTTGAAAAATTACATGTAACCCAAAAGATGTATTATGAAGGCATTGTAACTATAGAAAATGTCCTGTTACCTTTATTCTTTAACATTAAAATGTAATGTAATACTGGGTCAGGAGGTCTCTTTTTCCAGAGTGTCTCCAGTATGATGCCTGCTTGTTTTCTGAATAAAGACTTCTATATCACCAGCTTCAGTGTCTCCCAGTGGCTTCTTTCACAGTCACAAAAGTTTGTATGTTTGGCAGCGGAACAATTAATAGGAGAAGTGGAATGCTCATTGAACATCATCACCCTCAATGATGGCAGATCACAGCAAGTGATAAAGCTAGCAAAAGATCAAACTGAAGTTTTGGTAATCATATTTATCATGCTGAGTGGATTATCTAATACAGACAGCTCAGTACAGTTCCAACACTGGCACCTACCCAATTATGTGGGAAAATTTCCCAAGAACAAGATGAATCCAATGTGTTCAATCAACCTGAAGTCAAGCAGCACCAAGCTGATGGAAGGTGGCTTCAATAGTCCTATCAAAGAGCATTTACTCTTAATCTGTTTATTGATTCTGCTGGGACAGCTTGGCTCCAGAGTTAATTACCTACTTGATCCAAATGTGAAGAGAAAACCTGAATGCCAGAGATGAGATCAGAAAAGCTGCCCTTTGTATCGTCAGAACTTGACTGAATGTAGCGTAGGAGAACTCAGATGAAAATGGAGACACAAAAGACTGCAGATGCCGGAATCTGGAGCAGAAAACAGACTACTGAAGGAACTGCTATAGGAACCCAACATAAAATGTCATTGCCTTCACACATGCTGCTTGTCCCTCTGTGTCCTTCCACTGAAACTTTTTGACACTGAAATCAAGGATAACATTTTCCATCATTTGGAGTAATAACTAGAATGATAAATGGTAGTTGAGTTTAATAGAGATTATTCAACTCTGCCCTAGCCCTAACCCAGCATACCATTAGCATAATAACAAGGCCATGGCCTTGACATAATCATTTTGAACTGTTTCATCAATCAAGTTCGTATATTAGTTAATGTTTGATTCCCTAGCAGATGAGGCCATCTGTTATCACATGAGAGAATATTTGGAAAACATTCAGATTTAAGTGGGTAAGTGGGAAATAACAGGCACATATGAAGGATATCAGATAAATACCATCTCTTGCAAGATGGAGCCCTCCACTTCTAACATTGTGTCATGACAACAACCTTTCCCTCTCTATTAACAAATCAAAAGAGCTGGCCATTGACTTCAGAAAGTGTTGGGGGTGGGTTGCTAGAACACACATGCTGCTGTTTACATGAAAGGCACTGAGTTTGAGAGGTGAGAGCATCAAGTTTCGTAGAGCAAACATTACTAATAGCCTATCCTGACTGACCATACTGACATGATCAAGAAAGCTCATCAACAACTCTACTTCTCCAGGAGGCCACAGAAATTTCACATGACCCCTTTGACCCTTACCAATTTTTATCCATGCACCATAGAAAGTATCCTATCTGGGTGTAATACGGCTTGGTGTGGCACCACTCTGCACAGCTCAGTAATGCATCCAGAATAATCAAATTCCCCACTTGCTCCAGACATTTTCTTTTCTGCCCTCTTTTTCAGGCCAAAGCCTGAAAGCACATACCAGCTTTTACCCCATTGTTATAAGACTATTGAATGATTTCCTCGTATGACAAGAATTGACTCTAAAACTCACAATCCTTTCGGTTATGACACTATTCCATATTGCCAATCTGCACTGCACTTTCTCTGTAAATGTAACACTTTTATACTGATCTCTATAACGTTTTACCTTGTACTATCTCAATGTACTATTATAATGAATTGATCTGTAAGACACGTTTTCACTGTACTTTGGTACATGTGACAATAATAAACCAATTTATAATTTACATTCATAGTGAATGGAATTCTCATTGCTGAAACCATCATTAACTTCTGAAGATTAATATAGTTAGAGCACCACATTCACTGTACCCTAAAAGAGTACTTCAAAGGCCATTCATTTTCTGGTTACAGACTCAACTCCCAACAACTCTTTTCATCAATGCAGCTCCAATAGTACATGAAGCTCAAACCATCCACAATAAAGCAAGCAGCCTCACTGGCATCTCATTAACTCCATGAAGATGCACAATAACAATGATTCTTCAATAATAATTCCCAAACCAATGACAAATATCAGCTAGGAACAGGGACATAGGAATGCGACTATCTCAAGTTTCTCTCTCAGCCTTGCATTGGGCTCTCTTGAAAGTATATCACGAGGTTCAAATTCGGGACTCCCACCATTTCAATACCATTTGCAATACAGCTTGTTCAAGATGGTGCCTCACTATCACCTTCTCAAGGGCAAGAAAAGAAAATCAAATAAATGATTATCCTTTCCAATTATACCCATTTCTTGTATGAATTAAGAAGAAAAAAATGTCAAACTGGGGTTTAAGCCTATGTTTTCCAGCTTCAGAATCAGGGCAAGCTATGAACGTGTTATGTAGACATTAGTGCAGCCCTGCAGCAGACTGCATTATCAAAGGTACCATTCCTCACCATGTTTCAAAGTAGATTATTACACTCAGTGTCCACTTTACCTCTAGGCCACTGAATGTATGTTCATGGTCTTCTGCTGCTGTGCCCCATCCATTTCAAGATTTGGAATGTTGTGTGTTCAGAAATGCTCTTCTGCACACCACTGTTGTCACAAGTGGTTATCTGAGTTACTGTCACCTTCCAGTCAGCCTGAACCAGTCTGGCCATTCTCCTCTGACCTCTCTCACTAACAAAGTGCTTTCACCCACAGAACTACCACCCATGGGATGGTTTCTGGTTTTCACACTATTCTCTGTAGACTGTTGTATGTGAAAATCCCAGGAGATTAGCAGTTTCTGAGATACTCAAACCACCCTGACCAGCACCAACAATCATTCCATCGTCAAAACCAGTTAGATCACTTTTCTCCCCATTCTGATGTTTGGTCTAAACCTCTTGACTATATCTGCATGCTTTTATGCATTAAGTTGCAGTCTTGTGATTGGCTGATTAGATATTTGCATTAATGAGCAAGTGTACATATGAACCTAATGAAGTGGCCACTGAATGCGTAATAGTTCCATGCATGTAATAGATCCATATTATTATAATTCCATACATATAGAAATGATATTTCTCCCTTGTCTGTTTTTATTGCAATATTGGGTGATATTCTACTAATGATGGAATAAATTTCACAAATAATTTTAATTCATGTCTATCAATTTTAGAAATTATATATTTGGAATTTTCATATTTTAATTATTTAGTATTTAAAATAAATAGCAAAATAATGTTATTTGTAATTCAATAACTGCAAACAACAAGGGGACCAGCCATATATCACATGGATGCATATGTAATAGCCTTTTGTAAACTTTATGGGTTTTAGTGTACTTTAAAATATTTCAGCCATTGATTTATTTATAATTTTTGAATTGATTAAGGTTTAGTTTTTAGTGTGCACCAGAATGGTTGACACTAATTTTCAGATGCTGCCTCCGAGGGATAATTACAATGTGCATCAGTTGAGAGATATTCCCAGCAGATGAGCTATCCCTCAGCTCTTGTAGTTGTCAGTAAGGAAGGAAGATAAGTTTTAAAAATGACCCACATTAGTGGTGTCCAGTATTTAATAAAGAAAAGTTGCCTTTTGAATGTTTCCAATAAGAAACCAAAACAGAAGCATCAGAAAACTATTGACCCCAGCCAGGTTTACATAGAATTCATGACCTCGGCAATATATTCGGTGACATGCTTCTCTAACTGAATAATCTATATTAGTAATTGATTGGATAGCTATTGATGAATCAATAATAAGAAAAGAAATTGCCCTCACTAGGTACTGACAATGAACTTTGTTGCTCCAAAGGGAGTTCTGTATGAAGAACAGACAGATGCTTCTTCTCTTTAGTTGCAGACTTCTCTAACCCAGCCTTAACAAACATTGCAGCAAAATCTTGAATATATCTTGCTTTGCCTAGAAGTGTGAATGATGGTTTTGATTTAAGTTGGAATGGAGCAGTCGGCTAACATTTTGAAAGGATGTGAGTCAAATAGATAGGTATGGGAGGGGCATCAAGTAATTGTTTTTATTTTGGAGGAAGGTTGCCTGTCATCCTCAGGGAAGGTCTCATTGCTCCCATAAAAAACACAAAACAAATCCTTATATCATTCAATGGACTCCCATCTCAAGAGGACAGGAAAACATTTGATAAATCATGGTGAGTTCAAAAGAATCATATTTATTCTGAAAGATGCAGTATACAGATCTGATTGGGTTACTTCAAGTAGTGAGTCTGTTGAGTGGGGAAAGAAAAGTATGAATTCTTTTCAAAGATAGTTTTTGCCCTCCCACTTTGGCGTTACAGTGGTGCAGTCTGTAGAGCTGCTCACTCGCAGCACCAGTGCTGTCTGTGTGACATTGTACACTTTCCCTGTGACCACTTGGGATTCCTTGCGGTGGTCCGGTTTTCTCCCATATCCCAAAGACATGCGAGTTGGTAGCATATTATTCCACAGTAGGTTGCTCTTGGTGTATAAGTGAGTGGGTAAAAACTGGAGGGAATCGATGGAAATCAAAATCAGAATCAGGTTTAATATCACCAGCATATGCCATGAAATTTGTTGAATTTGTGGCAGCAGTACAATGCAAGACATAATAATAGAGAAAAAGACTGCAAATTACAGTGTACACACACACACACACACACACACACACACACACACACACACACACACACACACACACACGTACACACACTATATATATAAAATAGTTAAATTAAATAGTGCAAAAACAGAAATAAAATAGTAGTGAGGTAGTGTTCAAGGGTTCAATGTCCATTTGGAAATCAGATGATAGAGGGGAAGAAGCTGTTCCTGAATCGCTGAGTCTGTGCCTTCAGGCTCCTGTACCTCCTTCCTGATGACAGCAATGAGAACAAGGCATGGCCTGGATGATAGGGGTCCTTAATGATGGATGCTGCCTTTTCAAGGCATCACTCTTTGAAGATGAAGAGAATGAAATGAGATTGTTGTAAATGGGTGTTTGATGGTCAGTGCAAGCAAGCTCTGTGGACCAAAGAGCCTGTTTTAATGATACATAGTTCAATGATTTTATGTTAGATATTTCAAAGAATTTATGATTTAGTGAATTGGAATTGAAAATGTAAAATTAGCAAATGTATGCCAAACCCATTGCCTTGTAATATGATTTGCATTTGCAGCCCTAGCAACAATCAAGCATTAAGAATCCTTATCTCACTGAATTAGATTGTTCTCACAGCAAGCAACACAATGAACAGAATTTTCTCAGACATTTAAATTAAAAAACATTATCTTCTTTGTTCCCATAGATGGATTTGAACACAAAAACTAAGGACCTATTGCAGCAGAATCTTTGAAGTGCATTGTCTAGTTTTGACCTCTGAACATCCTGTGTCTCATAAAGTGGCCACTGAGTGCATATTCTTTTTGAACTTGGTGCAGTTTGGATTCAATAGATTGATCCCTGGGGTGAAGGTTGTCCAATGAGGAAGCATTAAGATTACCCTATGCTTGCTGAAAGTTAGATGAATGAAAAGTATTTATTGAAAGAATTGAGATTTTGAGAAAGAGTGATTGTTTCCTTAAATTATAGAGCATAGAACCAGAAGGAATAATCTCAAGGTAAGGAATCAGTCATTTAGAACTGTAATTTCTAAATTTTCCAAGAGAAATTTAAATTTTAGTATTTTTCTTCCAAATGTCATGTAATTTATTCACCACTAAGAATGATAGTTTTTTTTTGGGGGGGGGACTCAAAATAAATCAAGAAATATGAGACCAGACAAGACACTGGAGATTGCAAGTGACACAAGACATTGCAGATGCTGGAATCTGGAGCAAAAGAATAACAAACTGCTGGAGGACCCTGGTAAGTCAGGCATCGCCGGTGGAAGGAAATGTGCAATTGAGACCTTTCATCTAGACTTGGAGATTGTAAATTGGCTGTGGTTATATAGAACAAGCTCACGAGGCCTACTTCTGCTCCATTTTCTTCTTTCTCATAAAATCAGTATATTTCATTGTAGTATCAATTTGGAAATAAATCTGCTATTTAATGAAATTCAATACAATGGAAATAATATATGAAAAATCATGAAGTCTGTCTCAAATTATTGGTTACCTTATCTGCTGATAGTAAAATAATTACTGACCAGAGGTAATTATTTCCAGGTTTGCTCTACGATTTCACCTTTACATGTCTTTGAAAGAGGAGGACACGAAGAGTTTGCATTTATACAGCACCTTTAACATTCTTGAGATTTCTAAAAATGCTGCATGGCCAGTAGTCCTTACTGCTTCTACTGGCTGGACACAGATTTAGGATAATTAGCGAAAGAAGCAGAGGGAGAATTTATTTCACGTGGTAAGTTGTTATGACCTCATTGCACAGCCAGGAAAGATAATGGAGACGGATTCAATACCTATCGTCTCAATACTTGGAGAGGAAACATTTTCACAAGCAGGGAATGGGATTAATTGGGTTTTTCAGAGAACTGGTGTAGATACAAAAGGCCAAATTGTTTCTCCAGTGATCTGCGATTCTATTATTTTCCAGACACAAATTGCCTGCTTTATTAAATTCAAGGACACAACTTGCCTCGCTGACTATTCAGATCATGATCTCTACATTGATATTTTTGTGCCATAATTACAAGGTACAATATCCATCTTAGAGTCTCCCTGTACCTTGTTAAGTAGAGTCATAGAATCATGCAACACAGCAGTAGGCCATTCTGCCCATCTTGTGTTTTATTTCTTTACCAGCTGACCTGATCCAATCAGTCCATAGCCTACTCAGCCTGAGCAATTCTTCCCAGATGCATCTTAAACACCGCAATAGGCCCAATAGGGTGCCACAGTAGCATAACAATTAGTGCAATGCTATCACAGCTCAGAGCATTGGATTTCAGAGTTCAATTCCAATGTTATCTGTAAGAAGTTTGTACGTCCTCCCCCTGAACACGTGAGTTCCTCTAGGTATTCTGGTTTCCACCTACATTCCAAAGATGTACTGATTAGTAAGTTAATTGGTCATTGTAAACTGTCCTGTGATTAGGCTAGGGTTAAATAAGTGGGCTGCTGGGTGATGTGGCTTGTTTCCATGGAAGGACTTGTTCTACACTGTACCTCTAAATACATAAATAAATAAAAAAAACAAGACATTCTGCAAATCCAAAAGTCACACATGTAAAATGCTAGAGGAACTGTGCAGGTCAGGCAGCATCTATGGAGAGGAATAAAAAGTAAGAAGCTGGGAGGTGATAGGTAGAAGAGTTAAAGAACTGAAGAAGAAGGAATCTGATAGGAGAAGTCATTGGGCAATGGAGAAAGGGAAGGAGGAGGGGCACCAGATAGAGATCATGGGCTGGTGAGGAGAAGGGCTAAGAGTGGAGCCAGAATGCAGAGTGGAAAAGACAGAAGGTGGGTGGAGGTGGGAGAAATTACCCGGTTGGAGAAATCAATGTCCATTCCATCATATTCCAGATGGATATGAGGTGTTGCTCCTCCAATCTGAGTGTGGCCCCATTGTGGCAGTAGAAGAGGCCATGGACTGACATGTCAGAATGAGAATGGGAAGCTGAATTGAAATGGATGGTCACCAGGAAATCTCTCTTTTTCTGATGGACGGAGTACTTAATGAAGCAGTCTGTAATCTATGTTGCGTCTCACCAATGTAGAGGTGGCTGCACCAGGAGCAACAGATATAGTAGATGACCCTGACAGACTTGCAGGTGAATGGATGCCTCATCAGAAAGGACTGTTTAGGGTCCTCGTTGGTGTTGAGGAGGAGGTGTAGGTTTAGGGGTATCACTTGTCCTGCTTGCAAGGATTAAGTGCCAGGAGGGAGATCAGTGGGGACAGACGAGTGGACAAGGGAATGATGTAGAGAGCTATCCCTTCAGAAGTTTGAGAGTTTTGGGCAGGAGGGAAAGATACACTTAGTGGTAGGATCCCAATGAAGATGATCAAAATTATGGAGAATGATGTACTGGATACTGAAGTTGGTGGGGTGGTAGGTAAATGTAATGTATGGATCTATTTCTTTTCGAGCAATGACTCCCCTTAGCATTGTGTGCTTGTCCATCGTCGTCATCGATGAGGACCTCAACACCATTATGATGGCGTTGTGACTAGCGCGTGATTTGGATTTAAGTGAGGGAGAGTTGCGCAGCGTCAGCCTCACTCTCTCTTCCCAATTCTCATCTGGATTCAGTGGCAAGACAGAGTCGAGACAGCTGGAGATGGGACTAGGCGCAGTGGATGACCAGGATGTCTTCTGTGTCTTGTCCTGCTCTACACATTCCACGATGCTTGTAGAGACCGCCTTCTTGACCGTGGGACCTTCCATCGGTCTCGTCCGCTCAATCCGCCGGAGTCTGCCTTCACATGCTGGGGTAAACAACTCAGCATTACTTATGGACTGATAACTTACCTATGTGCACTGATTTGTTGTCCACAAGTGTGTGTCACTCCCTCCCTCTCCCTGTGATGTGAATACACCAGTTAACCTCATCTCTCATGCCTATGCTTTTATTTAATCGAAATATAGTCATACAGATGCAACAAATTGGCGATAACTACGAACCTGAATGTCAGCGAATATCACCAACTGCACAGACAGTTACAGGACCACAGACTTCGGAGAGACACAGCACGAAGAAAGAATTAATCAGTATGGAGAAGGCCTTCAC
Source organism: Mobula birostris (assembly GCF_030028105.1). Classification (NCBI taxonomy): domain Eukaryota; kingdom Metazoa; phylum Chordata; class Chondrichthyes; order Myliobatiformes; family Myliobatidae; genus Mobula; species Mobula birostris. Next base: position 15,503,798 of record NC_092393.1, read on the forward strand.
AGTCACAAACAAAGGGCGTGTGAGTAACTGCATAGTACACAGTGAGAAACGCACAAGTAGCAAAGTTAAAGTAAAATAATGTGACAATGGTCAGTCGGGAAAGTTGGCGAATTTGATAGTGTTAGTGAGACTGGGAATCGTACATCGAGAGGGTTGAACTGTATTGTAATGTGAACGACATGATGAGGAATAGAAAGCCTTCAGGTTTCTTAGCTTAATGGGTGCTAAAACATACAGGCTTTTACACAACTTAGTAACTCCTGAGAAGCCTGCAAGCAAGACATCCGCCAAAATTGTTACAATTTTACAAATCACTTGAGCCCTAATCACTAGTAATAGCTGAGAGGTTTAGGTTTAACAAAAGGAACTAGTCAAAGGGTAAAAGCATTGCTGAATACATTGTAGAACTACAGAAATGTTCTCAGTAATTGTCATGGTCTGGTCCCTGAAGTCCGCCTTCCGATTCACGGTCCGGTCGATTGATCCATATTCCAGGTTTTCCCTTGTCCTGTTGTGTGCCTTAATTGAGGCAAATGATTCTGATTTTGGGCTGGACTGTTCCCTTCCCTTCCCGTTGCTTCTGTAGCCCTTGGCTGAAGCCTGGCCTGCTACCTTTCGCCTGAAGCCTCGCCTGCATCCTCACCTATTCGCGTCGTCAAGTTCTACCACTGCAGCAAGACCAGAGCCTTGCTGTGTCTAGATAAGGAACTGTCTTTCGTTGTTCGGAACTGTCTCTTTGTGTCCTCGTCTTCGCAAGGTCGGTCCGGTCATTTGCCGCTACCTTGTTTTGGGAACCGTCTCATCATGTTCAGCATTCTGTGCATAAGTCCTGGCTCTACGTCCTGTTCCCAAGGAGGGGTCCCGGCTCTGTTTTCTGTATATGAGTCCTGGCCCTATGTCCTGTTCCCAAGGAGGGGTCCCAGCTCTGTGTTCCATGTTCCTGTTTCCCAAGACACAAGCTCTGTTCTGCGTTCCTGTTTCTCAAGACCAAGGCTCTGAGTTCTGCGTTCTTGTCTCCCAAGACCAAGGCTCTGTGTTCTGCATTTCTGTCTCCCAAGACCAAGTCTCTGCATTCCTGTCTCCCTCAACCAAGTCAAGGCTTCGTGTTCTCATCCTGTCCATGTGCCTCATCCAGCCCAGGAGTACCTCACCCAGCCCGGTGCTGGGGTCCCCTCATACTGTTCAGGAGTCACACGTCCAGTCCCGTTGCCACTCCTCGTCCTGTAGCCACGTCTTGTCCTAACCTGGATCCGGGGTCCAAGCCCGAGTCAAGACCCAGGTTCTGGGTCCCTGTCCAGTCTCTGGCTCAGAGTCCTCGTCCAGGTTCCAAGTTCCTAGTTCCTCGTCCAGGTCCCACTTTCCTGGTCTAGTCCTAGACCAGGCCCTATATCCTAGCCTCATCCAGGGCCTGTGTCTTGTCCAACGTCATTTCTTCCCCACTTCCCTTGCCTGCTTGACACACCTAGACCTGCTCTTAGTACTTCAGTGTCTGTGTCTTGCATTTGGGTCCACTCCCAGCGCCACCCCCGTATGGCAGTAATGTGACTTTAGTGAAAGACTTTCTGTTGCATTAAGGGACAGGCTTGTATGTAGCATGCATAGTCAAAGGAGGCTACTAGTAGAAAGAGTCTAACCTTAGAACGGGCATTAACCATGGCAATATCATTAAAGACTGCAGCAAAGGATGCAGCAGAACTGTAGAAAAACGCTTCAAATGTGAAACACATAAAATTTCCCTGAATGGTGCAAAAAGCCAAAAATGTTATTGATGTGGTAAATGCTCCCATGATGCAAATTACTCTTTGTACAAAGAAAACATATGAAGTAGGTGTCACAGACAAGGTCACACAGAGAGAATGTGCAAGTCAGACAAAAAGCACACCAAAGAGAGAAACCACGCCGAGTGAAAAGTTTCAAACACAAAACAAAACAAATGCATAAAGTGACTCAAGGTACATCTGAATCAGACAACACAGAGTCTGACAAAGGTGAGCTGTTATGCCTAGAAATGTATAGCATTACTGAAGCAGATCGCATAATAATATGGATCACAATAGATGTGTCTGGTGCAAAACTGAAAATGGAGCTGGATACAGGGTTGGCTTTGTCTATAATTTTAGAGGCTGACTACAACAGACTGTTTTCTAAACTACCACTAGAAAACACCTTGGTAATGCTAAAGACCTACACAGGTGAAAAAGTGTCTCCCAAAGGCAAACTGAATGATGCATGGAGGCCAAACACAGCAGTTAGAGCTTTCTGTATTGAAAAGTGGAGGACCAGCACTTTTTAGATGTGAATGCTTGAGAAAAATCCAACTAGACTGGCACACAATCAAAGCTCTCCGTGTGTCATCAACAGGCAACTGCAGCCCAAATGGCAGCACTAACCAGAGACTGTCACAACTGCATAATGCTACTGAGAAGGTGTTTGAGAAGGGTATTAGTAAAATCAAAGGCGTGGATGCCAGAATTGAATTGGATGAAGCAGCAACAGCAAGATTCCTTAAAGCATGTCCAGTGCCTTATGCACTATGTCCTAAAGTGGATGCTGAACTTCAGAGCTTGGAAGCATCTAACATTCTCTCCAAGGTTGGCTGAAGCAATTGGACTGCACTCATTGTCCTGGTGATCAGGAAAGGGAAGGCCGGAGCTGTTCGCATATGCGGGGAGCTCAATGTAAGAATCAGCCCAGTGCTGCGTACTGTGCAGTATCCCCTGTCATGAATAGAAGACCTTTTTGCATCTTTGACAGGCAGGGAGAGGTTTTCAAAGATTGACTTGTCACAAACCAATCAGCAAATGGAGATTGAGGAGTCAAATAGGAAGTTGCTACCAATCAGCACTCTCAAGAAACTGTTCCAGTATAATTGTGTCATTTTTGGCAACGCAACAACTCCAGCAATTCGGCAAAGAGCAATGGACTAAGTACTCCAAGATATCCCAGGAACACATTATTACCTTGATGACATCATTGTGAGGGGGCAGGGGCCCTATAAAGAAGGTGCGGGAGGGTGGGAAGGAGAAGGCTGGTAGGTGCCAGGTGAAAAACCAGTAAGGGGAAAGATCAAGGAGTGGGAGAGGGGAAGCAGGGATATGTCCATACATGGCCTCCTCTACTACCATGATGAGGCCAAACTCAGGTTGGGGGAGCAACACCTCATATACCATCTGGGTAATCTCCAGCCCCTTAGTATGAACATTGAATTCTCCAACTTCTGGTAATTCCCTCCCCCTCCCTTCCCCCATCCCAGTTTCACTCTGCCCCCTCCTCCAGCTGCCTACTACCTCCCTTATGGTTCCAGCTCCTTCTACCACCCATTGTGCGTTCCCTTATTCCTTCTTCACCTTTCCTGCCTATCCCCTCCCTGCATCCCCTCCCCCACCCCTTGATCTTTCCCCTTACTGGTTTTTCACCTGGAACCTACCAACCTTCTCCTTCCCACCCTCCCCCCACCTTCTTTATAGGGCCCCTGCCCCCTCCCTCTTCAGTCCTGATGAAGGGTCTTGGCCTGAAACGTTGACTGTTCATTTCCACGGATACTGCCCGACCTGCTGAGTTCCTCCAGCGTTTTGTGCACGTTGGGGAATGAATAAGTTCCACCCAATCTCTAACGACAAAAGCTTCCTCTAGTGACCTGCCATTTTCAATCCCAGGAAGGGAACCCCAGTGATGACTGCTACCTAGTTGCAACATTGGGCACTTTTCCTTGGTGTCCACTCTCATGACATTGAGTTCAAGAGTACCAAACAACACAACAAAGCAGACAGCTTGTCATGTCTTCCACTTTGGCAACTGAAGAAAAGAGTCTTTATTCTGTGACACAGCAGAGGTTTTTCCACATGGCATTGGTGGACCAGTTGCCAGTAACAAATTCTGAAACAGAAAGGTAAACAAGGAATGACCCTACATTGTCAAAAGCCTACGAAATCACCAGGCAAGGGTGGCCAGCTCATGGTAACCCTATGTTTCCATAGTTCTCAGTGAGACGAGACCAACTGTTGATACTTCAAAGAAGAGTGATGTGTGGATTTTGCTTTGTGGTTCCCTCTAAACTGTGCACCAGAGTGTTAGAAATTCTGCATGAAGGACACCTGGGCACAGTCAAAATGAAATGTTTCACCTAGAGTTATGTGTGGTGGCCAGGAATAGATAGACAGATTGAAGGCTTCACCAAGAGTTGTTTGGGATACGAGAAAGTTCAGAATGTACCCCCACAAGCACTGTTACACGCATAGGAGTAACCATCATTACCATGGCAAAGAGTACATATTGACTTTGCTGAGCCATTCATGGACTCCGTGTTTCTGATCACTGTGGATGCTCATATAAAGTGACCAGAGATTATTCCAATGAAGTCAACCATGTCAGAAAAGACTGTTTCCACTCTGAGGACTATCTTTGCCAGAAGTGGCTCACTGGAGCAAATTGAGTGACAATGGGCCACAGTATATGCCAGAAGAGGTCAGACTATTTCTAAAGAAAATTGGCATCAAACATTTTGAGTCATCTCCTCACCACCCAGCAACAAATGGGTCAGCTGAAACGTTTACTCAAACCTTCAAGAGGTAATCATTGACAGTTGAGATGTGAGAAGCAGGATTATACATATTGTCAATTTTGATCTCTTCAGACCTATCCCTTCCATAATCTAACCATTAGACATCTCCATGATTCTATTCGCTCCACAGAAATAAAATCATGTATATTCACCTATCCCTCTCTGGTATCTCCTGGATAAGTTTTATTATAATTAATAAGCAGCATGATTCTGGAATGTTGTCTACATATTGCGGTTATTCATTTCTGAGAGCAATCATATGTAGCCTCCTTTATCGTTCATTTATATATCTGAGGTACCAATCTGAGATGTAAGTTCAAATATACCACAGATACTATTCCAAGAACAGAATACAGGAACAGAGAAATGGCTCAGCAACCTGGCCAAACATTTTCATTCAAAACTCAAAAATACATCAGTTGTCAGTTTTCTCATTCTCGTTTGCTGCACCTTGCTATGGATATATTGTTTGCGGTGTGTCCAACATTACAATATTAACTACTTTTCAAAAGGCATTTTTATAGAAAGTTTAGTGCTTCAGCCCACAGAATAACCTTGATAAGAGCCAGTGTCACTTCTTTACTTTACAGCAAGAGATGACCTGCTGATTCGAAGCACTTTCATACTGTTCCCCAAATCAAATTAGGAGCAAAAATTGCAATCAAGTTAAAGATTCAAGATTCAAGATTGTTTAATGAAATTTCATGTACATAAGTGTAAAGGTGAACAAAATAATTGTTTCTCCAAATCTAATGCAGCACAAAACACACAACAGATAACGAACATAATAATAACTAAAAACATGCTAATATAATTCAATAGATAGCTTATACACATAGATTGATTGTATGTCCATAAAGTAACACTGGGCTGTACAAAAGGTGAATGACAGGAAATAATAAAGTAGTGGTGGAGTTAGTGGGTGGAGGTGTTGATTAGTCTTACTGCTTGGGGAAAATAACTGATCTTGAGTCTGGTGATCCTAGTATGGATGCTAAGTAGCCTCTTCCCTGAGCATGGTGTGTGAGATCTTCAAGATGTTACTGGCCCTTTTTTGCCACCTTTCCATATAGACAGTATGTCCTTGATGGCAGGTAGGCTAGTTCTGGTGATGCAGTGGACAATTTTATCTCTCTGTTTTCTAGCCTTCCTAACCGCAGCAGTGTATATTCCGAACCAAGCAGTGATACAGCTTGGCAGGGTGCTTTCCACTGTGCATTGGCAGAATGACGTGAGTATGAATGTGCAAAGTCCAGCTCTCTTCAGCCTCCTCAAAAAGTAGAAGCATTGGTGAGCATTCTTTACTGTGTAGTATGTATTCTGGGGCCATGAGAAGTTGTGCAAATGTGCAATTCCAGGAGTTTGAAACTGCTCGCAGTTTCCACTGCTGTGCAGCCATTGCGAAGGGCGGTGTGAGTGACACTAGACACTAGACACTAGAATACTGCAGCACAGTACAGGCACTTCAGCCCTTGATGTTGTGTCGCCCCATATATTCCTAAAAAAAAGTACTAAACCCACACTACCCTATAACTCTCTATTTTTCTTTCATCCATGTGCCTGTCCAAGAGGCTCTTAAATATCCCTAATGATTTGGCCTCCACCACCATCCCTGCCAAGTCATTCCAGGCACCCACAACCCTCTGTGTAAAAAAACTTATCCCTGATGTTTCCACTAAACTTCCCTCCCTTAACTTTGTACATATGCCCTCTGGTGTTTGCTATTCGTGCCCTGGGAAACAGGTACTGGCTATCCACCCTATCTATGCCTCTCATAATCTTGTGGACCTCTATCAAGTCCCCTCTCATCCTTCTACCCTCCAAAGAGAAAAGTCCCTAACCTTGCCTCATAAGACTTGTTTTCCAATCCAGGCAACATCCTGGTAAATCTCCTCTGCACGCTCTCCATAGCTTCCACATCTTTCCTATAATGTGGTGACCAGAACTGAACACAATACTCTAAGTGTATTCAGTTAGAGTACACTTAGAGTATTGTGTTCACTGAAAACAATACTCTAAGTGTGATCTCACCAGAGATTTGTAGAGTTGCAACATGACCTCTCTACTCTTGAACTCAATCCCCCTATTAATGAAGCCTAGCATCCCATAGGCCTTGTTAACTATCCTATCAACCTGTGCTGCGACCTTGAGGGATGTATGGATTTGAACCCCAAGGTCCCTCTGTTCATCCACACTCTTAAGTAACCAACCATTAACCCTGTTCTCAGCCTTCTGGTTTGTCCTTCCAAAATGCATCACCTCACACTTATCCGGATTGAACTCCATCTGCCACCTTTTTGCCCAACTTTGCATTCTGTCTATATCCTCTTGTAACCTTCAACAACCTACAGCTCCATCCACAACTCCTCCAATCTTCATGTCATCCACAAAGTTAGTCACCCATCCTTCCGCCTCTTCATCCAGGTCATTTATAAAAATCTCAAAGAGCAGGGGTTCCAGAACAGATCCTTGCAGCACTCCATGAGTCACCGACCTCCAGGCAGAATACTTTCCTTCCAATACTACCCTCTGCTTTCTTCCTGTAATCCAATTTTTTATCCAAACAGCCAAGGTTCCACTGATCCCATGCCTCATGACTTTCTGGATGAGTTTCTCATGGGGGACCTTGTCAAATGCCTTGCTAAAATCCATGTAGACCACATCTACGGCCCTACCCTCATCAATTTCTTTTGTTACTGCTTCAAAAAACTCAATTAGTCTCGTGAGGCACAACCTTCCCTTCACAAAGCCATGTTGATTATCCTTGAGTAGACTGTACTTCTCCAAATGCTCGTAGATCCTATCCCTAAGAATCCTTTCCAATAGTTTGCAGACCACCGACATAAGACTCACCAGTCTATAGTTCCCAGGATTCTCCCTATTACCTTTTTTTAAACAAGGGAACTACATTTGCCATTCTCCAATCCTCTGGCACCTCCCCCGCAGCCGAAGAGGATTCAAAGTTCGTAGTTACTGTTCCAGCGATCTCCTCTCTCACTTCCCACAACAACCTGGGGTATATCACATCCGGCCCTGGGGTCTTATCAATCTTAATGTTGTTAAGAAGATCCAACACTTCTTCTTCCTTAATCTCCACATTATCCAGCACACAGGCCAGCTCTATTCCGACGCACCCTGATCAAGGTCCTTTTCACTTGTGAATACTGAAGCAAAGTATTCATTTAGGACCTCGCCAACCTCCTCTGCCTCCAGACACATGTTGCCTTCTTTATCTTTTAGTGGCCCCACCTTCATTCTTGTCACCTTTCTGTTCTTCACATATGCATAGAACACCTTGGGATTCTCCTCAATCCTATGTGCCAAGGCCTTCTCATGCCCCCTTCAAGCTCTCCTAAGTCCTTTCTTAGGCTCCTTCTTGGCTACCCTATAGTTCTCATGAGCCCGTCCTGCTTTCTGCTTCTTATATCTAACATATGCTTCCTTCTTCCTCTTGACGAGTTGCCTCACGTGTTTCATAGGCCATGGTTCCCTTTTCCTACCATTTTATCTTTGGTGATATGAGTTCTCCTGAAGTTGATGACCATCTCCATTGTCTTGTTGACATTAAGGTAGAGGTTATTTGCCTGGCACAAGGTTTCTAGCTCTTCCACCTCCTCTCTGTAAGCCATCTTATCATTGTTGGTGATGAGCCCAATGATTGTTTTGTCATCAGTGAACTTGACAACATGATTGCTCGGGAGTTTGGCTGTGTAGTCATGTGTGAGCAGACTGTACAGCAATGGGCTCAGCACACAGTTCTGGGGGGGCACCCGTGCTGAGGATGATGGTGAGGGAGGAGTGATTTCCATCCTGACTCTCCAAACTATCAAAACAAATTAAGCAAGTGTAACAGCAAATCCCATTTACACAGCAGTTACAATCAACTAAATGATCACAGAAGGAGCATGACATATCAAAATCTTGCATTGTATCACGCAAAAGTTGTTGGGGTAGATGAAGGAAATCTCGAATGGACCATACTGAAACTATGAGAAGTCAGCAGTTATCCAGTTGAGTGGACATTAGGAAAATGCAATGGTGGAAAACCTACAGGGTTATGTAAATCCTTGTTTGGACAATTATACTCCCTGTATGATAAGGATGTTGACAACAAAGTTACCTCTAATTTGGGACCAATATCAAGGTGGGGAGGTTCGCTAAGGCCATTGTGGAGAGTTTAAACTAGAATTGCTGGGGGGTGGGAACCGATCTGAAGAGACGGATGAAGAGGCGGTTGGCTCACAAGTAGCTTGTAGGCAGTGCAAGAGGGAGGATAGGCAGGTGATAGAGAAGTGACGCGTTCAGTCCGATGGTTTGAGATGTATCTATTTTAATGCAAAGAGTATTATGAACAAAGTGGATGACCTTAAAGCGTGAATCAATACTTGGAGCTATGATGTTTGGGCTATTACAGAGACTTGGATGGCTCAGGGGCAGGAATGATTCCTTCGAATGCCAGGCTTTAGATGTTCCAGAAAGGGCAGGGAGGGAGGTGAGGGCACAGCACTGTTGATCAGAGATAGTGTCACAGATGCAGAAAAGGAGGAAGTCATGGAGGGATTGTCTAAGGAGTCTCTGTGGGTGGAATTAGGAACAGGAAGGGATCAATAACTCCATTGCATGTGCATTTATAGACATCCCAATAATAACAGGGACATCGAGGGGCAGATAGGGAGACAGATTCTGGAAAAATGTAATAATAACAGGGTTGTTGTGGTGGGAGATTTTAATTTCCCAAATATTGACTGGCATCTCCCTAGTGCAAGGGGTTTAGATGGGGTGGAGTTTGCTAGGTGTGCTTAGGAAGGCTTCTTGACACAATAAGTAGATAAGCCTACAAGAGGAGAGGCTGTACCTGGTCAGGTGTCAGATCTCTTAGCGGGAGAGCATTTTGGAGATAGTGATCACAATTCTATCTCCTTTACCATAGCATTGGAGAGGGACAGAAACAGACAAGTTAGGAAAGCTTTTAATTAGAATAAGGAGAAATATGAAGCAGGAACTTGGAAGGATAAATTGGGAATAGATGTTCTCAGGGAAATGTACGGAAGAAATGTGGCAAATGTTCAGGGGATATTTGCATGGAGTTCTGCATAGGTACGTTCCAATGGGACAGGGAAAGGATGTACAGGAATCATGGTCTTCAAAGGCTGTTGTAAATCTAGTCAAGAAGAAAAGAAAAGCTTATAAAAGGTTCAAAAAAACTAGGTAATCATAGAGATCTAGCAGATTATAAGGCTAACAGGAAGGAGCTTATGAATGAAATTAGGAGAGCCAGAAGAGACCATGAAAAGGCCTTGGTGGACAGGATAAAGGAAAACCCCAAGGCACTCTACAAGTATTTGAAGAACAAGAGGGTAAGACATGAGAGAATAAGACCAATCAAGTGTGGCAGTGGAAAAGCATGTATAGAACTGGAAGAGGTAGCAGAGGTACTTAATGAGTACTTTGCTTTAGTATTCACTATGGAAAAGGATTTGGCGATTGTAGGGATGACTTACAGCAGACTGAAAAGCTTGAGCATATAGATATTAAGAAAGTGGATGTGCTGGAGCTTATGGAAAGCATTGTTGGATAAGTCACCGGGACCGGATGAGATGTACCCCAGGTTACTGTGGGAGGCAAGGGAGGAAATTACTAAGCCTCTGGCAATGATCTTTGCATCAGCAGTGGGGATGGGAGAGGTTCCAGAGGATTGAAGGGTTGCGGATTCAAGAAAAGGAGTAGAAATAGCCCAAGAAATTATAGACCAGTGAGTCTTACTTCAATGGTTGGTAAGTTGATGGAAAAGATCCTGAGAGGCAGGATTTATGAACATTTGGAGAGGCATAACATAATTAGGAATAGTCAGCATGGCTTTGTCAAAGGCAGGTTGTGCCTTATGAGCCTGATTGAATTTCTTGAGGATGTGACTAAACACATTGATGAAGGTAGAGCAGTAGATGTGGTACATATGGATTTCAGCAAGGCACTCTTTTTTTAATATAATTTTATTGAGTTTTCAAAGTAAATACAAGAGAAAAGAAATATCTACCCTCCCTCCTCCCCTTAACCCTCCCCCCCAATATATACTACTACCTAAAGAGAAAAGAAAAAAAAGGAAAAAAAAAGAAGAACCGCCTGAATATTGGAAGATTTCCGCATGCTCCATGGGATTAAAAATAAATTTGATATATACTTGTTACTTTCCCCAAGGAACCGAGATCTTTATCATATCTAAAACATTACTTAGCTTCTCAACTCTCATAGTTCCCTGGGGAATCTCTTTGAACTTCACCATGTTGCTATGTGTTTCCCTCCCAATCATCCAGGCAAAAAAAGAGATGAGATACAAAAAAAAGAAAAAACAAAATACCCCCCCCACTAATGTTGTGAATGAAAAGATACACAACACTACCCCCCTCCATTTTGCGGGTTGTGGCTATTGCCACGTTTGCACACATGAATAACGTAGCGATTGGTCAGTGTTTCTTCCAGCTCCCCCGTAACAAAAAATTGTATATATATAAAAAAGAAATTAATGTCATTATTCTCAGCTAGTATTCCTCAAATTTTAACCTTTCTTCCCCTCCCTCATATAATTAATAATATATTTATATATTCATCCACCTAAAAATCCAACAGACCTATTCCTTAATCCAGTCTTCATCTTCAATCCATCTCGCTCCCCTGGGTTTGTTCTTGTATCTGGTGAATATTCAAAGAATCTCGCACAAACTCCTTCGCTTTCCGGTAATCGTCAAAAAATCTTTTTTCTCCACCAGTCAAAAAAATCTTCAAGGTTGCAGGATAACGCAATATAAATTGATAACCGTGATCCCATAGGGCTTTTTTCACTGGATTAAATTTCTTCCTTTTCTTCAAAAGTTCAAAAGTCAGGGTAGAAAAAAATTTTCTTCCCTTCTATCATCAGTGGCCCTTCTCTCTTCTTGGCAGCTTGGGCAGCCACCTGTAGAATCCTTTCTTTGTCTTGAAATCTTAAGAATTTTTATTAAAATTGATTGTGGATATTAATCATCTTGTGGTTTTGGTCTTAGAGCTCTATGTACCCGCTCAATTTCAATTGATCGGTCTTCCTCTTTCATTTGCAAGGTTTTCGGGATACGTCTTTGAAAAAATTCTATTGGATTATCTCCCTCCATACCTTCTTTAAGACCAACAATTTTAATATTATTACGCCTACTAAAATTTTCCAACACGTCCACTTTCTGCAAGAGTCGATTTCTTTCCGTGTTCCAGATGAGCACATCATTTTCTGTTTTTTCTACTCTATCGTTAATATGCTCTATTGTTCTTTCCATCTTCTGAAGTTTCTTATCCATTTTATCCTGTCTTTTCATAGCTTTATCATAACACATCTTTACGTCTCTAAGCTCTGTTCTTAATTTTCTTAGTTCAGCTGTTAATTGCAATAAAGCCTCTCTTATGTCTCCGTCGTCTCCTTTACTTCCAGTCTCTTTCAGCTCTTCCCCCTCTTCTTCATCTGTATACTCTGCGGAATCCAATTCTGACTCTGAGTCACTTTCAGTTGCATTGGCCGTCGGTTCTTGTAGTTTTAAGTTGTGTCAATTTGCGCATGCGTACTTCTTTGTGCATGCGCATTTCCGGCATCTTCTTCCGAGAGACCGCTACCGCCGCCATTGCTCCCTGTTCTTCTACACCAGAGATAAAATACATCTCCTCCGAAGGAGATCCAACCTGATTCCGAGGCTCCATCGCTGCAGTAGGCCCTTTTTTCTTCCCATCTCGCAGCGACTTCACAACAACAGGCTTCTTCTATTGTGGTTTACAAGGCATATCGTAGAGTAGTCTTACAAAGTTTATAAGTAGTTTTCGGAAAGTATTTATTAACTTTACTTTGTTTAAACGGTACTTTGCTGACTTTTTACAGGAGAGCTGGATTTACACGTCTCAATCCCACGTCATCACGTGATGCCTCCAGCAAGGCACTTGATAAAGTACCCCATGCAAGGCTTATTGAGAAAGTAAGGAGGCATAGGATCCAAGGGACATTGCTATGTGGATCCAAATTGGCTTGCCCACAGAAGGTTATGACTGATTGTAGATGGGTCATATTCTGCATGAATGTCGGTGACCAGTGGTGTGCCTCTTAGTGACTTTTATAAATGGATAAGGAACTGGAGGGATGGGTTAGTAAATTTGCTGATGACACAAACGTTGGGGGTGCTGTGGATAGTGTGGAGAGCTGTCAGAGATTACAGTGGGACATTGGTAGGATGCAAAATTGGGCTGAGAAGTGGCAGATGGAGTTCAACCCAGATAAATGTGAGGTGGTACATTTTGGTAGGTCAAATATGATAGCAGAATATAGTATTAATGGTCAGACTCTTGGCAGTGTGGCGGATCAGAGGGATCTTGGGGTCCGAGTCCACAGGATACTCAATGCTGCTTTGCAGGTTGACTCTGTGGTTAAGAAGGCATATGGTGCATTGGCCTTCATCAATCATGGGATTGAGTTTAGGAGCCGAGAGGTAATGTTGCAGCGCTGTAGGACCCTGGTCAGACCCCACTTGGAGTACCATGCTCAGTTCTGCTCCCCTCACTACAGGAAGGATATGGAAACCATAGAAAGGGTGCAGAGGAGATTTACAAGGATGTTGCCTGGATTGGGGAGAATAGGTTGATTGAACTCAGCCTTTTTTTCTTGGAGTGATGGAGGATGAGAGGTGACATGATAGAGGTGTATAAGATGATGAGAGCCATTGATCGTGTGAATAGTCAGAGGCTTTTTCCCAGCGCTGAAATGGCTAACAGGAGAGGGCACAGTTTTAAGGTGCTTGGAAGTAGGTACAGAGGAGACGTTGGGGTAAGGTTTTTACGCAGAGAGTGGTGAGTGCATGGAATGGGCTGCCAGCGATGGTGGTGGTGGCAGGTACGATAGGGTCTTTTAAGAGACTCCTGGATAGGTACACGGAGCTTAGAAAAATAGTGAGCTATGGGTACCCCTATGTAACTTTTAAGGTGAGGCTTTGTGGGCCGAAGGGCCTGTGCTGTGCTGCAGGTTTTTTATGTTTCTAATGTTTTTATGCAGTGACCAATGTGCACAAAAATCTTGTGCTGTGCAATTTTTTGCCTCGTGATAACAACATGTGTACACTGAATAAGTTCTTCAATAAAAACAGATTAAATAAGCCAATTCTAATATCTGCCAACAAATCATTACAAACTCCATAGTGTCAACATTGTCAGTATCAGAAAATGGAAAATGAAATATGTTTATGCATGATCACGAAATATAGCTAACATGCCAACAAGGTAGAATGTGTGTGCACGTGCACATGCGCATACCTTAGAGGGAAGATTGCTGACAATCCAGGACTTCTGCTTTAAGCACATCTTATGACTAAGGTAATGGTTCACTAAGTATCATTTCAAGGAAGTCTGCTGTAATATCAGTAGCCCATGAGACTGAAGTTCAGATGTTGTGCAATTATTTGCTGATAGACATAAAATCCAGCCAGTTTTGATCGCGTTCTATGGCAATCTAGGATTCTTCTGTGTAGGAACTCCCTAATAAAACCAAGTATTTTCATGACTGAGTTCCATTCAGCATCTTTTAAAACTGGAAGTGATTCGGAAGCTTAGCAAAAGATACAATTATGGCAAACTGGGCTGTAAAACCCGAGGGAGTGTGATTGGATTGATACAGACATCTGGCCAACCTTGACTGGTACCATCTCACTGATGAATAGGCTGTCAAGCAAAGGCTTAAACTCCTTTCAAAAAAGTTATCCCAGAGAATAATTTTCAAGCATGGAATGGCTGGGAAGCATTTTCACCAACTGGTTTATGTGCTGCCAGCTCAGGTATTACTCTCCCAACTCCTCTTTGACAATAATAACCTGCTGTAGTTAAATGCTCTGTTAATGATGTGTGACTGGATGGTGAGCAGTTTAGATCATAATCCACTGAAATATGAAAGGAAAGACAATCCATAATCAGCAGAACGATACAATCAGGGACATTAAGGATCCTTTTATTATCACTCCATATAGAATGAAGCAATTGCCTTGTGTGCTGTGTATATCAACATGTGTCAACCTGTACTAAATACCTGTGCCTCTATCAACCTGTACTAAATGTCTGAATCTTTATCAACCTGTGCTAAATGTCTGTGTCTCTATCAACCTGTGCTAAATGTCTGTGACTCTATCAACCTGTACTAAATGTCTCAATCTCTATCAACCTGTGCTAAATATCTGAGACTCTATCAACCTGTACTAAATATCTGTGACTCTATCAACCTGTACTAAGTGTCTGTGACTCTATCGACCTGTACTAAATGTCTGTGACTCTATCAACCTGTGCTAAATGTCTCAATCTCTATCAACCTGTGCTAAATGTCTGTGACTCTATCAACCTGTGCTAAATGTCTGAGTCTTTATCAACCTGTGCTAAATATCTGTGACTCTATCAACCTGTACTAAGTGTCTGTGTCTCTATCGACCTGTACTAAATGTCTGTGACTCTATCAACCTGTGCTAAATGTCTCAATCTCTATCAACCTGTGCTAAATGTCTGTGACTCTATCAACCTGTGCTAAATGTCTGTGTCTCTATCAACCTGTGTTAAATGTCTGTGTCTCTATCGACCTGTACTAAGTGTCTGTGTCTCTATCAACCTGTGCTAAATGTCTCAATCTCTATCAACCTGTACTAAGTGTCTGTGACTCTATCAACCTGTACTAAATGTTGTATCTTTATCATCCTGTGCTATTTGTGTGTGTGTGTCTGTATCAACCTGTACTAGATGCTGAGTCAGTATCAACATGTTCTCTATGTACATATTTGTATCAACCTGTACTAAATGAGTGTGTGTGCTTGTGTCAACCTGCTCTATGGGTTGGTGACTGTATCAAATGTCTTTATCTCAGTGTGTGTGTATGTTGGGGGGGGCGGGGATGAGTGAATGTGTCTAGGTGCACAAGGATGGCTGTTTGCGTGTGCGTGTGTTTTTGTGAGCCTACATATGTGCACCTGTGTGTCTTGGGAGGGGGAGCAGATGAGTGTGGGTGTACGTGAGTGGATGCTTATGTGTGTGTGACTGGAATAGGAATCAGCATCGTCAATCCTGAGCATCTATTTAAGAAGTTTAGCTGTGCATGGGTGTCTGTGGGTGAGGTGAGTGAATTTGAGGGTGCGCATTCTGTGTCTGTGACTTTACAGCTGCGATTGCCTATCTTTACGTGTTTGTTCAGACGTGTTCAGTGTAACTATGAAATGAATGCTGTGTCCAATAACAACATTGCTATGCTTTTTCTCATGTGTGTTCGTGTGTGTCTGTGAAGTGCAACAATAAGTGTGTCTGTGTGTAATTTTGTTTTCTCACTGTATCTTTGTCCTTGTCTGACTCATAATATGGAGAGACTAATTTCTTCAGCTGCTATTTCTAACAAAGCTGCAAATGTGATTATAACATTTTTCTCTGATTGGTTTCCCTGCAACAACACAAATTGTATTTATAAATGGTGAGTAATTCATCACCCATCATTAGCTCAAAAGGCACAATATAGTAGTGCTATACTATGCCCCTCAAAGAAGGAGCATTAATCATTGTATGGATGATTTTGAAGGTCATTTAGGAATTACATATAATACCAAAATGGCAAAATATATTGTGTAACTTCAGGCAGTTTTAAAGGTGAGGAATGGATCTGGAAGCAAGGGAGTACAGCTTATGATTATGACAAAAGACTTTGGATTCAATCCTGTCTTTAGTTATTTGAAAGAAGTTTCCACATAGGCTTTTAATTTAGACGCTTTCTAAAGGTAAGTGACTATAAAAGGACTGGGAGTTCTCGGAGTATGTATGGAAACTGATAGAGTGTGCATGATGTTGATCCAAGTTCTGACCCTTGGGAGACAGGTAACTGGCTGTGACTGAATAAGTAAAAATGGAACAATGCAAGTTTTCAACCATACACATGTATACCAACAAACTAACCAACTAAACAATGTTCCTCTGCCTACGATGTCTTGCCGTCTCCCATGAATCTCAGCCAGTGGTATGGAGAGGACCCCACATGTTTCTTCTGCCTGACTTCAGCAACACTAAAGCTCATTCTGGTGGGCTGCAAGACCAGCCTTACTCGAGGCCGATACACCTGACGGCACAACCAGGTGCTACAGTGTTTTGCAGCAGTGCTGGGAAGTTGGTGGACGAGCATCAACGCTCTCCCTCCCCCTTCATCCTGCTGGCCGTTAACAGCATTTATCCGGGAAGGTGAGGTTTAAGCCAGACTCGATACATCAAGACCAGACACCGGGCAGCTAAGCGGGGCACATGATTAGAAGATGCTGGCAGACTTAGGCCAGAGGCTCTGCTTCCCAACTGAAATTGCAGAAACCAACCTCAGACCAGACATTGTGCTATGGTGGGCCTCACTCCATCTCGATTATATCATCGAGCTTACAGTGCCCTGGGAGGATGTAGTGGAGGAGGCCTACGAGTGCAAGAAGCTGAGGTATGCTGAGCTTGCAGCCGAAGTGCAACAACGTGGCTGGAAAGCAGGGTCTGACCGGTCGAAGTAGGCTGCAGAGGATTTGTAGCCACATCAACATCAAGGCTACTCCCGGAGTTGGGAGTGTGAGGGAAGACACACCGACAAGCAGTCAAAGCCCTCTCCAGAGCTGCTGAAAAGGGTAGTCAGTGGTTCTGGATGAAGAGAAAGGATCCCATCTAGGCCCCCAAGTGAGTGAAAGGCATCTAGGGGGTGACCCCAGGACTCCAGGATTCACTGCTGAACCCTCTGGAGGTGTCGTGGGCCTATCAGCGAAACACTGAGGAAAGAGGGAGCCCACTTGATAACCCAGAAGATGCCATCACTCACTTGGCTACCACACAGAGTCCAGGCAGCAGGTCTCAGGAGTGCAAATAAGCAATATTAACACCTAGTCCTACATAACATACCTCTGGACCACAGTGCACAACACAGTACTGCACAAGATCAAAGTAAATTGCAGAAATTTGTAATATTAGTCGGCTCCATCATGGGTACTAGCCCCCGTAGTATCCAAGACACCTTCAGGAAGGCAGCATCTATCATTAAGGACCCTCACCACGCAGGACATGCCCTCTTCTCATTGTTACCATCAGGAAGGAGGTACAGAAGCCTGATAGCACACACTCAATGATTCAGGAACAGCTTTTTCTCCTCTGCCATCCGATTGCTAAATGGACACTGAACCCATGAACACTACCTCACAACTTCTTTTTAATTTCTGTTTTTGCACTACTTACTTACTATTTAATATGTATAATTACTGTAATTTGTTTTTTCCCTATATTTATCATGTATTGCATTGAATTGCTGCTGCAAAGTTAACAAATTCCACGACATATGCTGGTGTTATTACACCTGATTCTGATTCTGATATAACTCACACATAACACATAAAGTAATATCACCACAAGTTTACAACTAATAAGATTATTATATTGTGCCCTTCCATTATCCCTTCACCCACTGTGGACAACATACACCGTGGGTCCTCCTGGGTGGAATTCCCTCCCTGTCTACCCCTTCAGCAAACACAAATGTCCAAGTGCTTTAACTGTACTCTTTACCATATATCCCTCCCCCTCCCCCCCCCCCCCCCCGCCATTTAAGTGCTTCCCTTGACTCAGTCTCATATTTTGTCTGTTTATATTTTGGCGAGATACCTGCACTGTTAGGCAACATTAATTTTGAAAAAAATATAGGGAAAATATTCCTCAGGTCTTTGTCAATGTTTGTCCTGCAATCGTTTTCACTAATGAAAGTTAAAGTACATTTGTTATCAAAATATCTACATAGTATTCAATCCTGAGGTTCCACTTCCTGCAGACTGCTAGGAAACAAAGAAAACGAAGGAACCCATTCAAAGAAAGCAGCAGACACCCAATGTGCAAACAGAAGAACAAATCATGCAAAAGGAAAAAAAGCAAGTGAATAATACACACAGAGTATTAAACATCAAGCCACAGAGTCCTTGAAACAGTTTAGGAATGTCCAGTTCAGTTCAATTTAACTCTGCGTCGTTAGTTGACTGCAGAGCCAGACCGTTCTGATCAAAGTTGCACAAAATAACAATTAAAAAAGGAGCAACCAGAAACCAGAAACAGATATAACATGAACTGCAGAGTACTCTAAAAATGAGTTCAGTTCCACAAACATTTTACCAGACACATACACATTTTACATTTGCATTCTAGGAGACAAATATGACCTGAATCCCAGCTAATCACCTGCATTTTATGAGGTACATGCTGTGACTATGCCTCAGCTTTGTGAAGTTCTTTCCATAAAAACTAAAGCTCAATCAGTGTGCTGACGATATCCAATATATTTTAATCTTTGGAACGCTCTTGTTAAGAAAAGCAAAGTTTCAATTCACTCTTGAAGTGTTACAATCTCCCTGCGAAAACAAATTTCAAATGCCCAATTTGAGGTACACAAATCACCAATTTCCTAAAATGCTAATTTATTTCTATATGTGGGAATCTTATATCTGGAATAGAGGCACTCACATTTCCATCACCTTAACCTGGATTCCACATGACCAGTATGGAATACGAGCCCTTACAATATCAATTACAAAGCAAAGAAATAAACAGACACAAACTTAAAACACAGATAAGACAAAGCAAAAATCCACATTTGCACTTTTCTTCCTTCTGAGGCTTTGTGAATAACTGAAAATTATTTGTAACAAACATATAATACACAATAAACACTTATCCCAAAGAATAAAGGAAAAGAAAAGATAGATCGCTGGGGCCCCACACATACACAGTCACATAATTGTTAGAAACATTTTAAGAAGACATCTGCAAATTAACTCAAGTAATCAAATAATCACTTTCGGATTAATTCAAACACATTCAAACAAAGATTTAACAAAAACATGACAGCCTGCACTCACTCATTCATACATTCTCTCTCTCTTTCTCACACACACACGCACACACACACACCCTCTCTCTCATGAACTCAACGTGTGGCCACACCGCATGCAACATTTTTCAGCACAGGCCATTCATATTTTAGTTCCTTTCACTCAAATGCTATCATTCAGCAGCACATCTTCAAACACATATTTCTCAACCTCCTTCCAGAATCTTAGACCTTAAGGCTTTGGAACAAAGGATGTTGGAAGCCATTGGTAATGGACAAGCAAACATTCAACCAAACCCACATCAACCAAACTTCCAACATAGAAAAACATAGAAAACACAGAAAACCTACAGCACAATACAGGCTTTACGGCCCACAAAGTTGTGCCGAACCTTAAAACTTACTAGACTCCCCCATAACCCTCTCATTTTTCTAAGCTCCATGTACCTATTCAAAAGTCTCTTAAAAGACCCTATCATATCCGCCTCCACCACCGTTGCCGGCAGCCCATTCCATGCACTCACCACTCTCTGAGTAAAAAAACTTACCCCTGACATCTCCTCTGTACCTACTCCCCAGCACCTTAAACCTGTGTCGTCTTGTGGCAACCACTTCAGACCTGGGAAAAAGACTCTGAATATCCACATGATCAATGCCTCTCATCATCTTATATACCTCTATCAGGTCACCTCTCATCCTCCGTTGCTCCAAGGAGAAAAGGCCAAGTTCACTCAATCTGTTTTCATAAGGCATGCTCCCCAATCCAGGCAACATCCTTGGAAATCTCTGCACCCTTTCTATGGCTTCCACATCCTTCCTGTAGTGAGGCGATCAAAACTGAACACATTATTCCAAGTGGGGTCTGACCAGGGTCCTATATAGCTGCAACACTACCTCTCTGCTCCTAAATTCAATTCCATGATTAATGAAGGCCAACACACCACATGCCGCCTTAACCACAGCGTCAACCTGAGCAGCTGCTTTGAGTGTCCTATGGACTTGGACCCCAAGATCCCTCTGATCCTCCACACTGCTGAGAGTCTTACCATTAATACTATATTCTGCCATCATATTTGACCTACCAAAATGAACCACCTCACACTTATCTGGGTTGAACTCCATCTGCCACTTCTCAACCCAGTTTTGCATCCTATCATTATCCCACTGTAACCTCTGACAGCCCTCCACACTATCCACAACACCTCCAACCTTTGTGTCATCAGCAAACTTACTAACCCATCCCTCCACTTCCTCATCCAGGTCATTTATAAAAATCACGAAGAATAAGGGTTCCAGAACAGATCCCTGAGGTACTCCACTGGCCACTGACCTCCATGCAGAATATGACCTGTCTACAACCACTCTTTGCCTTCTGTGGACAAGTCAGTTCTGGATCCACAAAGCTATGTATCCTTGGATCCCATGCCTCCTTACTTTCTCAATAAGCCTGGCATGGAGTACTTTGTCAAATGCCTTGCTGAAATCCATATACACTACATCTACTGCTCTACCTTCATCAATGTGTTTAGTCACATCCACAAAAAATTCAATCAGGGATCGTAAGGCACGACTTGCCTTTGACAAAGCCATGCTGACCATTCCTATTCATATTATGCCTCTCCAAATGTTCATAAATCCTGCCTCTCAGGATCTTCTCCATCAACTTAACAACCACTCAAGTAAGACTCACTGGTCTATAATTTCCTAGGCTATCTCTACTCCCCTTCTTGAATAAAGGAACAACATTCGCAACGCTCCAATCCTCTGGAACCTGTCCCGTCCCCATTGATGATTCAAAGATCACCGCCAGAGGCTCAGCAATCTCCTCCCTCACTTTCCGCAGTAGCCTGAGGTACATCTCATCAGGTCCCCATGACTTATCCAACTTGATGCTTTCCAAAAGCCCCAGCATATCCTCTTTCTTAATATCTACATGCTTAAGCTTTTCAGTCTGCTGCAAATCAGCACTACAATCACCAACATCCTTTTCCATAGCAAATACTGAAGTAAAGTATTCATTCAGTACCCCTGCTATTTCCTCCAGTTCCCTACACACTTTCCCACTGTCACACTTGTTAGGTCCTATTCTTTCACGTCTTATCCTCTTGCTCTTCACATACTTGTGGAATGCCTTGGGGTTTTCCTTAATCCTGCCCGCCAAGGCGTTCTCATGGCCCCTTTTGCTCTCCAAATTTCCTTTTTAAGTTCCTTCCTGTTAGCCTTATAGTCTTCTAGATCCCTAACATCCGAGCTTTTCAAATTCAAATCCCTGAGCTATAGAATTCTGATAATATGACCTGTTTATCTTGTAGTCTTGGATAATGTGTGCTACTTTAGAATGACTCATCCTTCCAGGGCATCCTTTAGCCTAAAACTTTGCTTTCATTTAGAGTCTGTGGGCTGATGCAGTTCTTCTGTTCTAATTGGGTCTATACTGACTGGTTCATAATCTTGCTTGTGTTCAGCCCATACCCCTGGTATCTCTTAACATAATCTATGTACACCATCCTGGCTCCAGACCCTGCTCATTGTGGCTGCTGTGGCCATTTTGTCAGTTCTGTGAATCTTACATGTTTGCTTCCCCTAACTTGTCCACGTAATCTGTCCTATCTCTGAATCTATGATAACACCTGCCTAACTAAGTGCATCAATCCGCAGGACAGTACTTTTCTTTGTCCGCATACCAAGAAATCCACTAGAAAGCACACTTCCTCTATCTCAAGTATCTGAGGCTCACTTATTTCTGTTCTCAATGCTTTCTCCCCTGCACCGGTAGGATAAACGCACTCCCCATAAGTGTGCCAAGTTAGGTCAGTTATGAATACTGAAGCTCCTGTGTCCACTAACATATTCCAGTGCTAGCTCTCTATTAAAGCTTTTGTGTACATCTGTGGGTGACCAGTACTAGCAACGGGAGCTGCTGATAGCTGTTTATCTGACTTGGATGTTCCCTATCCTAGTTGTATAACCTAGTCAGCTGTCAATATGGGTAGAAAAGATTTTGCTGTGGTTTCTGCCCAACTTGGGTGGCTGTCACATCTTCTTTCCTTTAAGCGACATTGCCCCTGATCATGGCCTGAGAGGTCACAACTGTAGCAAACCATTTCCTTTACCTTTCTATGTTTATTCTGGCTGACCCTTGCTTGGTGCCCTAGTCAGTGGCAAAGAAAGCAAGATCTCTGCATCTTCACAGCACTTACATCTGCTACAACCACCTGACAACACCCTTACTCTTTCTTTCAGTCTATTTCCCCGGCTCATGAAACTTTGTGAGGTCAATGGATCACACAGTTATCCCCAAGTATAAAAAGTTCTGGTGGGCTGAGCTCAGTCCTTCCTTGAGTATTTTCAGAAAGTTTGTATCACCCCTTCCTGGATTGCCCAGCCATGAGTATTCCACAAAGGCCCAATATTTTCACTCTGCGTGGTCCATAGCAGATTCATCAGTCTTCTGAACAATTGACATCACTCCCCAGTTACTCTCTCCTCCTCAAGTCGCTGTCCCACTTCTTCCTTAAAGTTCTGATACCTCTCCTCATTACTGGCACTCTCACTAGTTCCCATGTTCCATCCTGCACCCCTGGGGTCATACTATCCCACATATTTCTCAGGCATTTAGTTTTAACCAAAATATGTATGAGAGGCTGGCTGGAATTATTAGAGTTTAGAGCTTGCTGTTGTCTGGTCTCTGTAGGTACCATCCTGTTAGGCAGTACTGTTCATAACATCTTCTGTTTGTAGGCAATTTCTCACCACCGAGGACATGTTCTCTTGCTACTGCCCTCAGGAAGAAGGTACAGGCGTTTCAGGACTCACACCACCACGCTTAGGAATAATTCCCCTCAACCATTAGGCTGTGTGAAAAAAACACAACAACGCCTCTTTCACTTCAGATGGTTGAAGAAGCTTAGTATGGGCCCCCAAATCCAAAGAACTTTCTGAAAGGGCACAATTAAGAGCATCCCGATTGGCTGCGTCACTGTCTGATATGGGAACTGTACTTGCCTCAGTCGTAAGACTCTGCAGGGAGTGGTGCAGACAGTCCAGCACATGTGAACTTCCCAGTATTCAGGACATTTACAAAGAAGGGTGTGTAAAAAGAGCCTGAAGGATCATTGGAGACCAGAGTCACTCCAACCACAAACTGTTCCAGCTGCTACCATCCAGGAAACGGTACCGCAGCATAAAAGCCAGGACCAACAGGCTCCGGGACTGCTTTTTTCCACCAGCTCATCTGATTAATTCATGCTGATATAATGTATTTCTATGTTCTATTGACAGTCCTGTCGTACATACTATTTATTACAAATTAGGATAAATTGCACATTGTACATTTAGACGGAGACATAACCTAAAGATTTTTACTCCTCATGTATGTGAAGGATGTAAGTAATAAAGTCAATTCAGTTCAAATGCTCTTGAACCAAAGGGGATAACTTCACTCAACTTCACTTGCCCCATCATTGAAATGTTCCCACAGCTTCATCTCATGTTCACGACATTTATTGCTAATTTATTTATTATTATTATTTCTTTCTTTTTGTGTTTGTACAGTTTGTGTTTTTTTTTGCACACTGGTTGCTGCAGTTTTTCATTGATTCTATTTTGACTATAATTCTGTTATGGATTTATTGAGTATGCCCGCAAGAAAATCAATCTCTGGGTTGTATACGATGCCATATATGTACTTAGATAATAAATTTACTTTGAACTTTAACTGTTGAACTTGTTAACCTCCCAGTCTAGTACTTCCCAATTTACCTCATCACTTCCCTCAACTTCACTCTCATGGCTGCTACTCAATAAGAACCCAACCCTGAGCTTTATCCCATTTACCTCTCCGTCTGTCCAGATTCCTGGTCAATTCATTTTTGTAGTGTTTTAATTGTTCCACCTGTTTCTCTCTTGTGTCTCTGTCTCTCTGTAGATGTTTTAACTGTTCCTTTGGTTTGTCCAGTTCTGCTTGTACACTGTCTTGCTTTTCTCAGTCTTCATCCCTTTGCTTCTGTTGCTCTGCTATGTGATTCCTGACACCTTGTTCTCTCTTGTAAATATACATGACATAGAATGACTGCTGCTTTATCTCACTTCCTGTTTGACTGACTTTTCCACCAGTGTCAGTGTTTCTCAGGCTCCAGGCCTTAACCCACCTGGCTTTGTCCATTCCCTATTTGACTTTCTCAAGGTTATGGGGCATATTCTCTTTGAGTACCCCCCCCCCCCGCCTTCATAATTAAGCTCATGATGTTGCTGTATCCCTTTTATGTGGAATGTTAAATATTCATACACTATCAATTCTCTAGTGCTTTGAGTTTCCCCCACGTCAGGTTTTCCTACACACAGTCAGACACTCACTTACAAACAATGCACTACTGTAGCGTTTCCCGAATGAGTATACATGTACCCTCTGGCATCCCGAACAGTAACACTATCTAAGTGTTCTCAGTAGCCACTCTTACGCCGTTGCCCATTGAACCAGTATACATGCACCTCTCTGGCAGCCTGAATGATCAGTGACCACCTTTCTCAACTGTCTTGACAAACTATCCAGTGCTGTCTGGTAGCTGGTTCCTTACATAGACATACGCACATACACTACTACACTTTCACATCTTCCTTTCCAGCTGCCTGCCATGCATTTTGATACTTTGCAACCCTATGGTCATTGGTCTAAGCAAATTGAAGCATGGGGTGTCACAGTCAGAAATTGTCACCCCCCCCCCCCCCAGACTGCTGGGTTACTGGCCATGTAGTCAGGTCACAAACGTATCCTGGACAATCCCCCACAACCTGCGACTGTGATTAAGCAATTGGTGGAACTAGAAAAGTTTTGGAAGCCATCAAATACTCTCGTTTTAGTCTGCTACAGCTGAGAACCACAGTTACATTTAATATCTGTACAGTTAGTAACATTGTTTTAATGTGATTAAAAAATCTATCTCTACTTAAAATCAATGGAACTTGAAAGGATTCTGGTCGCAGTTCCCCTTTAACACAGTGAAAGAGGAGCTGCTGCTCGGGTTTAAAAGTTTGTCAAAGGAAGTGTGGCTATCAACTCTCAATACTGACTGTTTTGCTGGCAAACATACAGTCTTTTGCAAGTAAAACTGAAGATCTCAGAGCTCAAGTACTGCACCAGAAGGACGTTAGGACCATTTGCAGTCCAGATGTAGTGAAACAGTTTGGTGGGTTAACCCCTGCCATTCCGGACCTAGTGATACAGATTGATGAGTTAACCCCTGCCATTCCAGACGTAGTGATACAGATTAATGGGTTAACCCCTGCCATTCCAAACATAGTGATATAAATTGATGGATTAACCCCTGCCATTCCAGATGCAGTGGTATAGAGTGAAGGGTTCACAATACACTGCCAAGATAGGACTGCTGAGTGTTTCAAAGGCAAAGGAGGTGGAATATGCTTCATGATCAACTTGTTGTGTTGTACAAACGTGGCAGTTCTGTCACAGTCATGTTCACCCGACCTGGAACACCTCACGATCAAGTTCCATCTATTTTATCTGCTACAGGAAATTTCAACCATTATCATGGTAATGCTGTATATCCCACCTCAGACTAGTGAAAACAGGCTCGAGATAAACTGAGCGATGTTATCAACAAATATGAAACAGCACATCCTGATGCCTTCCCCATTATTTTGGGGGATTTTAACCAGGCCAGCTTGAAAAAGTTTCCAAATGTTTATTTCCAACAAATCTCTTGCAGTACCACAGGAGCCAAAACACTGGACCACTGTTACACAACCATCAGAATGCATACTGTACTGTTCTACGCCCACACTTTGGAAAGTCTGATCACCTGACTGTACTTCTACTCCCTGAGTACAGGCAGAGACTGAAGACTGCAGTCGCAGTAGAGAGGACCAGCAAGGTGTGGACCAGGGAGGCACAGAAGCACTTACAGGACTGATTTGAATCAGAGGACTGGACTATATTCAGGGATTCATCTTTGCGTCTGAATGAGTATGCCACAGCTGACACTGACTTCATTAAAATCTTTGTGGATGGGTGTGTACCTACGAGATCTTATTGCATATACTCAAATCAAAAGCCGTGGATGAAACAGAAGGTTCATAGTCTGCTGAGGCTGAAATCTATGACATTCAAGACTGGTGACTCAGGGCTGTACAAGAAAACCAGGTATGACTTGCAAACGGCTGTTTCAAAAGGTAAGGATGGAGGCAACATCGGATGAACAACAACTCTGGCAGGGTTTGCCTGTCATTGTTTCCTGCAAGGTGGAACCTAGCATCTTGAATGGCAGCAATGCTTCACTACCAAATGAGCTGAATGCTGTTCATGCTCACTTTGAAAGGGAGAATAAAACTACAGCTATGAGGATCCCTACTGCAGCCAGTGAACTGTGTGATCTCTGTCTTGGAGGCCAATGTCAGGCTGTCTTTCAGGAGGATCAACCCTCGCAAGGTGACAGGCCCCGATGGAGTATCTGGTAGAGCTCTGAAAACTTGTGCCAACCAGCTGACGGAGGTGTTCAAAGATATTTTTGATCTCTCATTGCAACAGTTCCTACCTGCTTCAAAAGGGCAATAATTAAACCGGTTCCCAAAAAGACTAGGGTGAGCTGCCTTAACAACTATAGCCCAGTAGAACTTGTATCTATAGTGGTGAAGTGCTTTAGGATTTTGTTTATGGCTAGAATTAACTCCTGTTTCAGCACACTGCAATTTGCCTTTCACCACAATAGGTCCATGGTGGACCCAAACTCACTGGCTCTTCACGCAGCCTTAGATCACCTGGATAACCCAAATACCTATGTCAAGATGCTGTTTATTGACTACAGCTCAGTGTTTAATAGGATAATTTTTACAATCCTGGTCAAAAAGCTCCAGAACCTGGACCACAGTATCTTCCTCTGCAACTGGATCCTTGATTTCCTAATTGGAAGACCATAATCTGTGAAGATCAGAAATAACATCTCCACCTCGCTGACGATCAACACTGGTGCACATCAAGAATGTGTGCTTATCCCACTGTTTCTACTTTCTCCACACCCATGACTATGTGGCTAGGCAGAGCTCAAATGTCATCTATGAATTTGCTGAAGATGCAACCATTGTTGGCAGAATTTCAGATAGTGATGACAGGGTGTACAGGAGCAAGATATATCAGCTAGTTGAGTGGTGTTGCTGCAACAACCTTTCACTCAGCATCAGTAATTCCTTTTTTTTTAATTTTATTTTTATTTGGATAAGGAATTCACAAATATCATGTACTTTTTTCACACATATAACTTTTTCCATTTTTTTATATGTATAAAACTACAATTATTTATACATTCTTAAGTACACATTGAGATGATATAAAAGGAAAATAAACATTTAAATAGATAATTATATAATAAATAATTATTCAGAAGGGGTAAGGCTAGGGAACACAAACCAATCCTCACAGAGAGATCTGACGTGGAAAGAGTAAGCAACTTCAAATTCCTGTGTGTCAATATCTCTGAGGATCTAACCTAGCCCCAACATATTAATGTAGCTACAAAGAAGGCACAACAGTGGCTATATTTCATTGGATTTTAAGGAGATTTGGTATGTCACCTAAAACACTCTTAAATTTCTACAATTGTATCATGGAGAGCATTCTAACCGCCTGGTATTGGGGGGGGGGGGGCGGCTACTGCAGAGGATTGAAATAAGCTGCAGAGAGTTCTAAACTTAGTCAGCTCCATCATGGGCACTGGCCTCCATAGTATCCAGGACATCTTCAAGGAACACCGCCTCAAAAAGGTGGTGTCCATCATTAAGGACCACCATCACCCAAGTCATGCCTTATTCTTATTGTTACCATCAGGAAGGAAGTACAAAAGCCTGAATGGACACACTCAATGATTCAGGAACAGCTTCTTCCCCTCTGCCATCTGATTTCTGAATGGACATTGAACCCTTGATATTACCTCACTACCTTTTATTTCCATAATTGTACTACTTATTTGATTTAACTATTTGATATATATATACACATACTTAGTGTAATCCATGTTTTTTTCTATTATTATTTGTTCCATTGTACTGCTCCTGCAAAATCAACACATTTCACAACATATACCAGTTATTTTAAACCTGATTGTGATTCTGATATGAAAACCTTTATTCATGACAAACAGGCATTCTCTTGGAGATGGTTTTCGTCGAGCCTCCAAAACTCAAAATACATCACATTCTTATAAGTGCAGTCTGGCTAATGCCTTATAAAGCCTCAGCATTACATCCTTGCTTTTATATTCTAGTCCTCTCAAAACGAATGCTAACATTGCTCTTGCCTTCCTTTTACTGATGCGGCCTGCATGGTTACCTTTAGGGAATCCTGCACTAGGACTCCCAAGTCCCTTTATACCTCTGCTTTCTGAATTCACTCCCACTTAGAAAATAGTCCATATCTATTCCTTCTGCGAAAGCGATTGACGATACATTTCCCGACACTGTATTCCATCTGCCACCTACTTGCCTATTCTCTTACCTTATGTTTTTGATACCTCAGTAATGGGAGAGTGATTCTGACTAGGTGCAATCAGGTCATCCTCAGCTTTTCACCAAGCCCACACTATCTACTTTAAGGTAACATAGGCTTAGTTTTTTTTTTATTCTAATTGTATTTTTTCATGCAAAATTGTGTTTCATTTATGTTTGATTTCTGTTTTTGCTGCAGCTGCTACTTCTATTATACTATGATGCTTCAGCAAGCTTTTTATTGCGTCTCTGCATTTTACTTGTGCATATGTCAATAAACTCGACTTTTGACTTTAATTAGTCTCTCCTTGTAACTAATGTCCTCCAATCTCGGCAACAACCAGTGTAATCAAATCTTTCCTGCTGGTATGAAGATCAGAATTGTGCACAAGAAGCCAATGTTTTGTGAAATTGCAGCATAACATCCCAACTCTTATACCCTATGAGTCTCCTTTACCATCCTATCCACCTGTGTTGCCTCTTTCGAGGAACTGTGGACTTGAACCCTTCTGTTGCTTTGTTCATCAATTAAGGCCTTACCATTTAATGTATGTGCCCTGTTCCTATCCGACATCCCAAAATACAACAGCTTGCACTTGTCAGGATTAAGTGCAATCTGCTGATGCGTCTCCAATCTTCTTATCCAATGCTGCTTTACCTACCTTCTCGAAGGATAATGAGTGATTATGATCATCATCACAACCTGGGTGGAAGGTATGGAGATTCCGACATGCCCTGTCATCAAGACGTCATGGTCCTGACCATTAATTCCTCATATTCTCCTAACTCCCTTTTTCCTGCGTTCTCCTGGGCTCCTTGATTGTGACACTTGATTCACATCTAAGGGGGAGGGAACATGCAGCATACAAACCCCGGCTTTAGTGTTGTTTTCGTCAGTGTGGTAATTCACATTCCTGGTCGCTTAGGATTGTGTATTCTAAGTCTTACTTCAGTACCAAGGTTTACCTGTGTAACTCTGTCTCCCCGTGTCAAGATAAGCATTGCCTGCCGCCTGCCTTTCTGCTTGCCGTTCAACTCCAGCAAAGCTCCATGTCAAGATAAGAATTGACAGCTGCCTGTCTCCTGTTTGCCGTTCAGCTCCAGCCACGCTCACGCCCTCTTCTGCATCCTAAGTGTGCCTCCGTGCCAGTGTCCTGCATTTGGGCTCACCCGTTCTGTGCAACACAAGGTCCCCTTCTCGGCTTCACCAATGTAGTCCAAAGGAAAGCTTATGAAGCAATACGTTTGGCACTAGCTTGGCTGCAGGAGCTGCCAGAAGGATGTTTAATGATGCCCAGCTAGCTGCCTTAGGGACTACACTCCAGATTTGCTGTCTGGGTTGATCTCTCCCGAGGCTGCCACACAAGGCAATCTACCTTCTTATCTATATATGTAAATATAGAGGAACCTGCGGTAGCCTTAGACAATCTTGCTTGCTTCTACAGCACCATAAGTGTTTGTGTCATGCACAAACACAATAAGATAGCTCCAATATTCATATCCAAATTGTTAATATATCACAAACAACAAATGTTCTAGCACCCATCCCTGTGATGCACCAGTGACCACAGGCTTCCAATCAGAAAAGGTTCCTTCCAGCACTACCTTCTGCCTCCTATCATGAAGTTAAGTTTTAATTTAATTAGCAAGCCCACTCTGGATCCTTTTGGGCCAGCCTACCATTCTGGACCTTGTCAAAAGCTTTATTGTCCATGTAGACAGCATCTACTACCTTACCTTCATCAAGCTTCTTAGTTATCTCCTCAGAAAACTGAACCAAGTTAGTGAGGTAAGATTTCACCCCATACAAAGCTATGCTGGCTGTTCCTGATTGGTCCCTACCTTTACATAAATACTATCTTTGAAATTGCCTTTGATAATTTCCTGGCTACTAACATAAGGTTTACTGGCCTGTAGATGCAGAGTAGGATGGATTATATGCGAATAATTTAATAACACAGCTATCTGCCATTCTTCTGGCACTTTATCTGTGGCTAATGAAGAAGCAAAAAAAGAGCCTCACTACCTCTTCCTTTCTCTTGTGATAGAATTATGGGATAGATCTACTTCAGCCCTAGGAACTTGTGTAGAAAAAAAGGACTAGTTTTGTTTGACAGTTATTTATTTATCATTTACTTATTTATTGAGATACAGCACAGAATAGGCCCTTCCAGCCCTTAGAGCCATGCTGTCCGACAATTTCCCAATTTAATCCTAGCCTAATCACAGGATAATTTACAATTAACCTACCAACCGGTACATATTTGGACTGTGGGAGGAAACTGGAGCACTGAGACAAAATCCTTGTGGTCACAGGGAGAACATACAAACTCCTTACAGGAGTGGCGGGAATTGAACCTGAGTCATCTGTATTACAAAGCATTGTGCTATCCACTATGTTGCCGTGCCGCCCAATTACTAGTTTAACTTCTGGGCTGAAGGGCCCGTTTGTGTGTTGTATTGTGCTTTGTATCGTGTTATTAAGCTCCAACACACACTCCATAATATTGACATTCTCCAGACTATCAGGTATAGATTTATTCATTGCATGTACATCAAAACGTGGTGAAATCAGGTTGCCAACCTCCAGTCCCTGACATAGACTTGCAGACATTGGGTCTCTCACCTCCAGAGAACTGATCCATAGTCTTTGAGTTTTGGAGCTTTGACATCCTTCGGCTTTGCCTTCTGGATTTCATCGACTTCTGGGTATCCTTACAGGTGGAAGTCACCAGCACTCGTGACTCCCACTCTTAGTGTGGACTTACTGACTGGGGGATCTCTGGTCTCCTTAGTGCCCACTGATCCACCCTCTAGGATTGCTAACCTTTGACAGCAGAGCACTCCAACCTGGACTCCAAACACCATGAAGTCACTATCTTCCATGATATTTTGTTATTTAAGATAGTTTCAAATCATAAACACAAGAGATTCTGTAGATAGCAACACATATAAAGTTGCTGGTGAACGCAGCAGGCCAGGCAGCATCTCTAGGAAGAGGTACAGTCGACGTTTCGGGCCGAGACCCTTCGTCAGGACTAACTGAAAGAAGAGCTAATAAGAGATTTGAAAGCGGGAGGGGGAGGGGGAGATCCAAAATGATAGGAGAAGACAGGAGCCAAGAGCTGGACAGTTGATTGGCAAAAGGGATATGAGAGGCTCGTGGGACAGGAGGCCCAGGGAGAAAGAAAAAGTGGGGGGAAGCCCAGAGGATTGGCAAGGGGTATAGTGAGAGGGACAGAGGGAGAAAAAGGAGAGAGAGAGAAAAAGAAAATGTGTATATAAATAAATAATGGATGGGGTACAAGGGGGAGGTGGGGCATTAGCGGAAGTTTGAGAAGTCAATGTTCATGCCATCAGGTTGGAGGCTACCCAGACGGAATATAAGGTGTTGTTCCTCCAACCTGAGTGTGACTTCATCTTTACAGTAGAGGAGGCTGTGGATAGACATATCAGAATGGGAATGGGACGTGGAATTAAAATGCGTGGCCTCTGGGAGATCCTGCTTTCTCTGGCGGACAGAGCGTAGGTGTTCAGCGAAACGATCTCCCAATCTGCGTCGGGTCTCGCCAATATATAGAAGGCCACATCGGGAGCACCGGACGCAGTATATCACCCCAGCTGACTCACGGGTGAAGTGTCGCCTCACCTGGAAGGACTGTCTGGGGCCCTGAGTGGTGGTGAGGGAGGAAGTGTAAGGGCATGTGTAGCTGGAAATCTTGATGAAAGGTCTTGGTCAGAAATGTTGAGAGTTTATTCTCCTCCACAGATGCTGCCCAATTGTTGAATCCCTCCAACACCTTGTGTGCATTATTTAAGGGAGCTTGCTGTGTGTAAATTGACTGCCATGTTTCATATATTACTTTATTGACTGAAACAAAAGCAATTCGGCAATCTGAGATTGCGCAATATAAATGCAAATATTACATTCATTCATTCATCAAATTATTCATCTTGCAGTTGCATTTTTTGTTAAAGACATTGAGATAAATGTAAAATTTAATCCTCAAATTTGTAGCTCCTGCTAAGACTCAGTAACTCAGCTGCACGTCTGTATTAACAGCTGCAGAAGCTGGAAAATTGAAACAACAGCAGTAAATAATTGGAACACTCTGCAAGTCAGTCAGTATCCATGGAGAGGGAACATGTTAACCCTTCATCAACAAGTGTCCTGGACCAGAAGCATTAACTATTTCTCTTTCCATCTGCTGTAAATCACCCATTTGCTTGTTCTTGGTGAGTAGCTGTCCTTAGGTTTTGTACCATGGACAGTACAATAGCCTACTGGTTTGCACAACTCTTCACATTACCAGCGACCTAGGATCAATTCCTGCCGCTGTCTGTAGGGAGTTTATATGCTCTCCCCATGACCACATGGGATTCCTCCGGGTGCTCTGGTTTCGTCGCACAGTCCAAAATGTACTGGTTGATAGGTTAATTGGACATTGTAAATTGTTCTGTGATTAGGCTAAGGTTAAATCATGGGTTGGCAGGTGGCACGACTTGAAGGGCTGGAATGGCCTGTTCTGAGCTGTTCTGAGAATAAAGAAAGAAAGCTGAAGCTGCATGATCTAACCTAAGTGAGCTGTACGGGACTCTGCACATGCTGTCATTCTCCTTGGCTCAGGCTATTGTGCTCAGCTGTAGGCCACTACTCTTCACTAACTCAGTCCAATCCAGTTTTCTCCTCCTGTAGCTGATAATCAGCTGTTTGGTTTTGCTGATATTGACTGAGAGGTTGTTGTTCTGGCACCACTCAGCCAGATTTTCAGTCTCCTTCCTGTTTACTGATTCATCACCACCTTTGATTCAGCCAATGACAGTAGTGTCATCAGCAAACTTAAATATGATATTGGAGCTGTGTTTAGCCTCGCAGTCATAAGTATAAAGTGAGTAGAGCAGGGGGCTAAGCACACAGACTTGTGGTGCACCTGAGGTGATGTTGCAAACCCAAAATGACTGGGTCCTGCAAGTGAAGATCCAAATGAACAAGGAGGTATTGAGGTCTAGGTCTTAGCGCTATTGATTAGACTTGAGAGGGTGATAGTGTTCAATAGAGAACTGTAGTCAATGATTAGCATCCTGATGTATGCAGTTGCACTGTCCAGATGTTCCAGGGTGGAGTAAAGAGACAATGAAATGGCACCTGCAGTTGGCCTGTTGTGATGGTAAGCAAAATGGAGTGGATCCGACTCGCTCCTCAGACAGGAGTTGATATGTTTCATCATCAACCTCTCAAAGCACTTCATCACTGTGGATGCAAGTGCTACTGGATGATAGTCATTGAGGTAAATTACCATGTTAATCTTGGGCACCATTATAATTGAAGCCTGCTTGAAGCAAGAGGTTAAAGATATTAGTCAACACTCCAGCCAGTTGAATAGCACAGGTCTTCGGTACTCGGCCAGGTACCTTACCTGGGCCAGATGCCTCCTGTGGGTCCATCCACCTGAAGGACGTTTCTTACATTGGGCTCAGCAATTGAAATCGTAGGTTGGTTGGGGACTGTGGGAGTTTGTGAAAGTGCCTCCATGTTTTGTCCATCAAAAAAACATTGCGCTCATCTGGGAGTGAAACCATGTTGTCACAATGTGTTGCCTAGTTTCATTTTATAGGAGGTGATAGTCAAGCTCTGACACCGCTATTGGTCCAGAATTGCCACTTCACAGTGTGAAATGGCTTTCCAGAGGACATAACTGGACCTCTTGTATTTTACTTGATCACCAGACTTGAACACCACTGATCTGACTTTCAGCAGATTGTAGATCTCTTGTTTCATCCAGGACATCTTGTTGGGGAAGACTCTGAGTGATTTTGTGTGGACACACTCATCTATGACTGTCTTTATAAAGACTGTGACAACTATGTCATACTCATTCAGATCCTCTAATGAGTCCTTGAACATAGCCCAGTCCACTAACTTGAGGCAATCCCAAGGCCAATCCCCTGTCTCCCTTGACCATCCCTTTGTCGTCCTTATCTCTGGAGCCTTGCTCTTTAACCTCTGCCTGTATGCAGGTAGGAGGAGGACAGCTAGATGATCAGATTTCATGAAAATCAAATGGTAGGCATTCCTAACCATAATATTGCAGTGGCTGAGTGTGTTGGGGCCACTGGTGCTGCAGATAATATGTTGGTGATAATTGGGCAGAGATTTCTTCAAACAAGCCTGACTGAAGTCCATGGCAATGATTTGAAATGCATCAGGGTAGGATGTTTCTTGCAGCTTGTCGCTGTACTTAACACCTCAAATGCTTGCTTAACAACAGCCTTTGGCAGTATGTAAACTGTGGTCAGGATCACGTGGGAGAACTCTGTTGGTAAGTAGAATGGATGGCATTTAATCATGAGATGTTCCAGTTCGGCAGCCAACATAATTCAGGATCCCTCCCACCCTGGTCATTCTTTCTTCTCTCTCCTCCACAAAAAGCTTGAGAACACGTACCACCAGGCCCAATGACATTTCTATGCTGCTGATGTCAGACTCTTGATGGACCTATCATATAGTAGGACATGAACTTTTGATCTCCCAATCTACCTCGTTGTGGGCCTTGCAGTATATTTGTCTATGCGTGTTTTCTCTGAAACACTAATACTATATTCTGCATTCTCTATTCCTTTCTACTACTGATGAATGGAATGGCCTGTCTGGATGGCACACAAACAAAAGCTTTCCACTGTATCTCAGTACATGTGATAATAATAAACCAATACCAATGTATGGAAGAATTGCTGAATGCATGGAGAAAGAGTTTCCTGTGTACATCAATACTGGAAAAATGCAGGAGCTGGCGGGGCTGCCAATAGGAATATATGACTTTCTGAGCTAAGTAAGAAGGCTGGGGTGAGTGCAATGGGATGAGGGGTGATGAAAGAGGGAGTAAAATCTCCTCTCTTCCAAATGCACCATGATTAAAGAGACGTTAGGTAAGAATGGTGTGGAAAGGTGAAAGATTGAAACTTTATGCAAAACCAGTATTAAAAATTAAACCTCAGTCAACTGCTGAAAATACAATATCCCTTGCTGGGTTTTACTCTCCACTGAAGGTTATGTGAAACCTACACATTAAGATTCCTCCATCCTTTAGAATGACGGAGACTCCCCATAGTACGCATATGATCAATACTTAATATTGGTACCTGCCATCTTCGTTTAAATGATATAAATGGCTATGCGAATTGCAAAAATTTATAATGAACCAGGCCTTATTTTTCTTTGCTTAACTGACACACAGTGGCATTTGTCAAACTTTTGCACATAATTAAATCAATATGCTAGTTACTGGCGTCTAATGACTGTAGCACAGCCAAGGGCTTTAACCATTTGTCAGGACGCAGTAAAGGTGATTCCAATAGCCACTGTGGCAGTAAAAGATGACTTCCCACACACAGAGCTTTTTTTTTAACCCAAGCCTTCAGTCTGTAATTGATAGCAATCAGTCTCGACATGTCTCAATTTCACACCCAGTATTGATGCTTTAATATTAACCTGTCTTTCCAGTGAATATATGAAGTAATTTTCTCTTGAGCCTGTTAATATGTCACCCGGAGGACGCCCTGTCAGAAGTCAGATGCAGAAAGCTACTTACTCGCCCCAGGAATAAGTCTGGTCAAGAATGAGTTCCTTGAAAGCTCCAGAGCTAAGTCTGCAGCAGTGAATGATTCTTGTGCAACTTCATACCCCTGTCTGTGCTAATGGAGATGTTGAACAGGAGTTGGAATTATTCCTGGGGCTTTCAGCACGGAAGGTCACACCACCAGCTATTAGTCCCCCTATTCCTACTATCAGTCAATGGACTTGTCCATCAGCACAGCACCCAGCCAATTGGAAACTAACCTGATTGAACATACTGTACTTTCAGAAAGAAAGTCTTTACGCTAAGTCTGATGCTTTTCATGCCCTGATGAAATTCCTCTACACTTTGCTGTGATATATCAGCTAGTACAATGTATTATTGCCTCTGAACCATTTCTAGACCTTTCTAAGATGAAAGGGAAAAATCCAAGCTGGAAGGATGTAGAGACTTTGGAGATGTGCAGGTTAACCAGGATGTTGCTTGGTTTGGAGGGCATGTGCTATCAGGAGATGCTGGATGAACTAAGGTGCTTTCTCTGGAGCAGCCAGGTTCAGTGGAGACCTGACAGAAGACAAAATTGTGGGAGACACAGATAGCATTGTACTTATCCAGGGTCTAAATGTCTAATATTAGAGGGCACGAATTTAATGTGAGAGGGGAAGTGCGGAACGATCTTTTTACACAGGGAAAGGTGCATAGCTGAAATGTGCTGCCTGGGGTGATGGTGAAGGCAGATATGATAGAGGCATTAAAGAAGCAGTTAAATAGACACATGAAGATTCAAAGATTCAAAAATTCAAAGTAAATTCATCATCATTATCAGTTGCAGTATATAACCCTGAGATTCATCTTCCCGCAAACAGTCATGAAACAAATAAAACCATGGAGCCTATTCAAAGAAAAACATCAACACCACTCCCCCACACAAAAAAAGCTAATTGTGTAAATGTCAAAACAAACAAACAAAAAACACAGAATATAAAACACCAACCTACAACACAAGTCATCGAAAGAGTCCAGGCATGTTCAGTTCAGCTCAGTTCAGTTCATTTTAGCACTGTTCACTATCTGCAAGCCATCCCTGATCAAAATTACACAAACTAGCACCAAAAAAGGAGCAACCAGAAACCAGAAACACATCATAACGACAGAGTCCATTCCACAAACTGTGTTGAATAAACCTTGTCCAAGACCCACGACTCCGGGACCATCCTCCAACAGCATCAAGGGAGAGAGAGGCCAGTCAAATGCAGGGACCTTCCTCAGGGATCAGTGAGCGAGAGGGAGACAGAGACCGTCACACGCAGACACTTTTCTCTAGCGCCAGCGAGTGAGATAATGCTGAACACCCGTTCACCTTCAGCTCTTGCCTTGATCATTTCAATCTTCCTCGACACTTTAGTTGGCAAGATCAGCAAGAGACGGAGTTGATCATGGGCTCACATGTCACCTCCAGGTCTCGAGGCTGCACACTTTACTTGAAACCCCACTGAACATGCAGAAAATGGAGGCTTATGGACCATATGTAGGCAGAGAGTATTATGTTATTAAGTGTTATTAGCATAACTAGTGTGGCACAACATCATTGGCCTGAAGAGCCTGCTCTAATACTGTACTGTTCTATTTTCTATGTTCTACTTCAGGTTTTTAGCAGTTCCAGTTTTTTTTAAATATATTGTCATTGTAGATACAAGTACATGGTTCATTGAAAGTACAGTGAAGAAGGCTTTTGGCATGCTGGCTTTCAGAACTGAGTATAAGTGTTGGAAGGTTCTGATGCAGTTGTACAGGATGATGGTGAGACCACATTTGGAACATTGTGTTCAGATCTGATCACCCAGCAATATAAAGGATATTAGTAAAATAAATAGCTTGGAGAAAGGATTTATAAGGATGTTGCCAGGACTTGAGGGATTGGGCATGCTAACGACTTTATTCCTTAGAGTTAGTGTGAAATCACTTGTTTTTTTTTACATCTTTGGGGAATCAAGAACAAGAGGGCACACTTTTAAGGAGTATTGCGGGGAAGGCGGATGAGTTGAGGGCGTGGATTGACACGTGGAATTATGACGTTATAGCAATTAGTGAAACTTGGCTACAGGAGGAGCAAGACTGGCAGCTTAATATTCCAGGGTTCCGATGTTTCAGATGTGATCAAGGCAGAGGAATGAAAGGTGGGGGAGTAGCATTGCTTGTTAGGGAAAATATTACAGCAGTGCTCAGGCAGGACAGATTAGAGGGCTTGTCTACTGAGTCCTTATGGGTGGAGCTGAGAAACAGGAAAGGTATGGCCACATTAGTGGGATTGTATTACAGACCACCCAATAGTCAACGAGACTTGGAAGAGCAAATCTGCAGAGAGATAGCAGGCAACTGCAGGAAACATGAAGTTGTGGTGGTAGGGGATTTTAATTTTCCATACATTGATTGGGACTCCCATACTGTTAAGGGTCTAGATGGTTTAGAGTTTGTAAAATGTGTTCAGGAAAGTTTCCTAAATCAATATATAGAGGGACCAGCTAGAGGGGATGCAATATTGGATCTCCTGTTAGGAAATGAGTTAGGACAAGTGACAGAAGTCTGTGTAGGGGAGAACTTTGGTTCCAGTGATCATAACACCATTAGTTTCAATTTG
This sequence comes from Mobula birostris, assembly GCF_030028105.1. NCBI lineage: Eukaryota > Metazoa > Chordata > Chondrichthyes > Myliobatiformes > Myliobatidae > Mobula > Mobula birostris. Next base: position 15,542,959 of record NC_092393.1, read on the forward strand.
ATCATGGACAAGGATAGATCTGGTCCTAGGTTGAGGTTCTGAACTAGAAGAAGGCCAAAAATGAAGAAATGAGAAAGGATCTAAAAAGCGTGGATTGGGACAGGTTGTTCTCTGGCAAAGATGTGATTGGTAGGTGGGAAGCCTTCAAAGGGGAAATATTGAGAGAGCAGAGTTTGTATGTTCCTGTCAGGATTAAAGGCAAATTGAATAGGAATAAGGAACCTTGGTTCTCAAGGGATATTGCAACTCTGATAAAGAAGAAGAGGGAGTTGTATGAAATGTATAGGAAACAGGGAGTAAATCAGGTGCTTGAGGAGTATAAGAAGTGCAAGAAAATACTTAAGAAAGTAATCAGGAGGGCTAAAAGAAGACATGAGGTTGCCTTGGCAGTCAAAGTGAAGGATAATCCAAAGAGCTTTTACAGGTATATTAAGAGCAAGAGGATTGTAAGAGATAAAATTGGTCCTCTTGAAGATCAGAGTGGTCGGCTATGTGCGGAACCAAAGGAAATGGAGGAGATCTTAAACAGGTTTTTTGCGTCTGTATTTACTAAGGTAACTGGCATGAAGTCTATGGAATTGAGGGAATCAAGCAGTGAGATCATGGAAACTGTACAGATTGCTTGCTGTCTTGAGGAAAATTAAAGTGGATAAATCCCCGGGACCTGACAGAGTGTTCCCTCGGACCTTGTAGGAGACTAGTGTTGAAATTGCGGGGGCCCTGGCAGAAATATTTAAAATGTCGCTGTCTACGGGTGAGGTGCCGGAGGATTGGAGAGTGGCTCATGTTGTTCCGTTGTTAAAAAAAGGATCGAAAAGTAATCCAGGAAATTATAGGCCGGTGAGTTTAACGTCGGTAGTGGGTAAGTTATCGGAGGAAGTACTAAGAGACAGAATCTACAAGCATTTGGATAGACAGGGACATATTAGGGAGAGCCAACATGGCTTTGTGCGTGGTACGTCATGTTTGACCAATCTATTGGAGTTTTTCGAGGAGGTTACCAGGAAAGTGGATGAAGGGAAGGCAGTGGATATTGTCTACATGGATTTCAGTAAGGCCTTTGACAAGGTCCCGCATGGGAGGTTAGTTAGGAAAATTCAGTCGCTAGGTATACATGGAGAGGTGGTAAATTGGATTAGACATTGGCTCAATGGAAAAAGCCAAAGAGTGGTGGTAGAGAATTGCTTCTCTGAGTGGAGGCCTGTGACTAGTGGTGTGCCACAGGGATCAGTGCTGGGTCCATTGTTATTTGTCATCTATATCAATGATCTGGATGATAATGTGGTAAATTGGATCAGCAAATTTGCTGATGATACAAAGATTGGAGGTGTAGTAGACAGTGAGGAAAGTTTTCAGAGCCTGCAGAGGGACTTGGACCAGCTGAAAAAATGGGCTGAAAAATGGCAGATGGAGTTTAATACAGACAAGTGTGAGGTATTGCATGTTGGAAGGACGAGCCAAGGTAGAACATGCAGGGTTAATGATAAGGCACTGAGGAGTGCAGTGGAACAGAGGGATCTGGGAATACAGATACAAAATTCCCTAAAAGTGGCGTCACAAGTAGATAGGGTCATTAGGGTCATAAAGAGAGCTTTTGGTACATTGGCCTTTATTAATCAAAGTATTGAGTATAAGAGCTGGAATGTTATGATGAGGTTGTATAAGGCATTGGTGAGGCCGAATCTGGAGTATTGTGTTCAGTTTTGGTCACCAAATTACAGGAAGGATATAAATAAGGTTGAAAGAGTGCAGAGAAGGTTTACAAGGATGTTGCCAGGACTTGAGAAACTCAGTTACAGAGAAAGGTTGAATAGGTTAGGACTTTATTCCCTGGAGCGTAGAAGAATGAGGGGAGATTTGATAGAGGTATATAAAATTATGATGGGTATAGATAGAGTGAATGCAAGCAGGCTTTTTCCACTGAGGCAAGGGGAGAAAAAAACCAGAGGACATGGGTTAGGGGTGAGGGGGGAAAAGTTTAAAGGGAACATTGGGGGGGGGCTTCTTCACATAGAGAGTGGTGGGAGTATGGAATGAGCTGCCAGATGAGGTGGTAAATGCGTTTTTTTTTAACATTTAAGAATAAATTGGACAGATACATGGATGGGAGGTGTATGGAGGGATATGGTCCGTGTGCAGATCAGTGGGACTAGGCAGAAAATGGTTCGGCACAGCCAAGAAGGGCCAAAAGGCCTGTTTCTGTGCTGTAGTTTCTATGGTTTCTAAGGTGAGAGGGGAAAGATTTAATAGGATCTTGAGGGACAACTTTTTAAACACAAAGGGTGATATATCTGTGGAATAAACTGCCAGAGGAAGTGGTTGAATCAGGTACAATAGCAACTTTTACGAGACAGCTGGGCATGTACATGGAATAGCGAGGTTCGGAAGGACATAGGCTAAAGGTACAGCAGAACATGTGGTGACACCTGTGGGCTGCCCCGGGACATTATCGGGTGCGTTGCTTGTCAACGCAAGCAACACATTTCACTCTGCTTCAATGAACATGTGATAAATAAATCTGAACCTGAAGCTTGAAATGTTGGCAAATGGGCCGAGCTTGCATGGGGCACCTTGGTTAGAACAGAACGGGTGGAGCAAAGGTCCTGTTTCCATGCTATATGACTCTATGTCTCTATGGTGGAGGAGACAGTGAAAGTGTAGAGAAATCATAACACCACCGAGCACGTCCAGACAGTTCTGAGGCAGGAATCTTTTCAATGCCGCTTACTGTTTCTACCATAACTACAGTGTTGCTTATAATGACTGTGCTTCACAATTACTCTGTTGGTTGTAAAATGGTTTGAACTCAAGTCCCAGATCTATAAATTAATCTGATAATATTTCATTGCCTCTTCTGTAGATTAAGGCAACATATTTCTTTTTAAACAGCCATTTTCTTAAGTAGGTTCAGCAGAACTTTAATTGCTGCAGCAGCCTATGCTTGCCAGTTGCATGATCGTCATTCAATCAGAGCACCATCAGCTAGACCATGGAGATTCCAAGAGAATATTGCCATGCTACAAAAATGAGGAACATGGTAGGGGTATGTAAGATTACAATGGGCCTAGACAGGGTGAGAATATGCAATCCTCTTTCCCCGAGAGGGTACGTTAAAAACAAGAGGGAGTAGGTTTAAGATCGGGGTGAGAGTTTTAAAAGGGACACCAGAGGCAATATCTTCATACAAATGATGGTGCATGTTTGGAATGAGCTGTCATAACTAATGGTTGAAGAGGGCATATTAGCAACATTCAAAAGCCATCAGGATGTGTAGCGGGATAGGAGAGATGTAGAGACATGGACAGAGTGGATGTTTGCTGGGTAACTCAATCAGCATGGATACGTTGGGCTGAAAGGCACGTTTATATGCTATATGACTCCAGCATATATGGGATCAATTTTAGACCATTAAGATAATACTGTCTACTGACCTTATTTCTACAGAAAACCAAACTGGAGGGAGAAGGCTGGTGTTTATGCTTGACATATATTTTCTCCCAGAATACTTCACTTTACCTCATCGCCTTCTCCTTATTTCCTATCCTTCCTTCCTTACTTCCCCTAAAGGCTCTACCATCTTCACCTTATCCAAGTCATGTGATAATGAACTCGACTTTCTCAACACTCTTGCCTCGCAGGAGCAGATCAAAGCAATACCAACACTATCATTTTGGATCGACATTATCGATCCTTTAATGAGTGTGCATGCAGCTCCCTTGACTGCTGTTCTCTGCAGAGTCATTAACCTGTTAAAAGTAAATGGATAAAACTTTGTTAAAGCAACAGACTGAAAAATTGTATTTATATAAGCAATGTTTGTACACTGATCTTCGCAATACAATAAAATTCTTTCAGCCAAAGAAAAGCCCATTTTAAGCACTAATGTCCGTATTTCATCTTCTGAACACACTTATAGATTATTAATTAGTTATTTATGGAGATGATCAATGCTAGAAATTATTTATTATACCAGTGATTAATTACAGAGGTTATTAACAATATTAAGTTCGTAATACAGGCTATATAGACTAGTCACGGAGATCACAAATTATTAATTCAAATTATTAAGAACTTCAATTAAAAATTTATCTGCAGAAAAAACAAACTTCAAGAGTTCAATCTCTGGTCTCATAATGCCACCCTGCCAAAGAAGCAGTGCTGCTTTACTCCTGATGGTTCACAGTGGAGAGGAAGCCATCTTAGAGCAATGCAAGTGAGGAGATGTTTTCCTTCACTCCAATTTCTCCACGTTACAGCCTTAGCAACAGCTATAGACCATTCTGTCCCTTGAGACCATTCTAGTATTCAGTTGGATCATGGATCATTACAATCTGTGGAATCTTCTATTCACCTGCCAAGATTTCCCATCTATAAATCCACCTCCAGTCAGAAGTGTCATATGGACTATAAAACTAAGCCAATATTTTGTGCTCTTCCTCCAATATTTATTACATTCCAATTCTCCCTGAGATGCTGTGCCCCAGGTGATGTCTCGGAGAAACTTCATACAGGTGTGGTATCCATACTTAGCACTTCCAATACTTGGTGTAATTGAAGACTTGTCTTATTACATACACCTGTTAGGGTGCATTCTCCAGTTACCTTATTCTCCTTATAGGGTAACCGTAGCCTTCAGCCAGGAGCAGATGTCATCAGGTGGTTCCCAATCTTCACCGAGTGTTTGACCCTTAACCATGAGACTCTCTAGTTGGTGGGCCGGCAGTGGTGGCCAAATCACTGTCCATCTACTCCTGGCTTCCAGCTCCCCTCCTCTCGTCTACTCCAAATCCATCAAGAAGCTCGTTCTGCCTCTTCCCCCATCCTATGAGCTGCTTGTTTTTTGCTCCTTTTGTCCAGGCCCAGATTTGACAACAACCGCCATGCTGATTTGGCTGGGAAACCTCTGCAGCTGATCTCCACAGGGAAAAACCATGCCTGCCATCCCTTGTCTTTACACTCCTGCAGTAAGGGCTGGTACTTCAAGGCCTTTCTCTCGTGGGCCTCTTCCCATCCCTCCTCCCACGGCACAGTCAACTCAACCAGAATGATTTTCTTGTCTTCAGTTAACCACAGTACAATGTCTGGGCGTAGGGTTGTGTGCACCACATCCGAGAACTGCAACCTCCTTCGCACATCGATCCTCATCTCCCAGGACCTGGACGTCAGCAGCAGATTGGGCTTTGGTTGTTTGGTTACGAAAGGCCTAGCTCCCTCTTTGATAAGGCTGATGGCCTTCCTCAAACCTATGCCCACCGTCGTCTTCTTGCATCTCTCTCGCCCTAGTGTGTCAGCAAGAGCCAGAAGCACCTTATCATGGCGCCACCTATACCATCCTTGAGTTAGAGCTGTTTTACACCCGGACAGTACATGAGCCAGTGTCCCCTTTTGACTACAGAGCTTACAGTTCGTGTCCTCTCTCATCCCCCATGTGTACAGATGTAATGGTGAAGGAAGGGTGTCATACACGGATCGCAAGAGGAAGGAAATACAGAAGGGCTCCAGTCTCCATAACTCTGCCCATGAGATCTTGCGCTTAGATCTTATTTTGTCCAAGCACCCTGGGACCCTTGTTCCACTGCCTTTGACATCCGCTTCTCTCCCTCACGGATCCGTACTTCTGCCTGTATCATGTCTTGCCTGTTCCTTATGCTTGCGTTTACCCACTGCTGGAAGTGAACTGAGCCAAGGCCTTGCCGCCCGATGCAGTGGTTGCCAATGATATCTCGCAGCTTCAGAGAACACATTACCTCCTCCACAGCTGCGCTGGCTGCCCACTTGTGCCCAGATCTGGTTGTAACGCCTGCTTGCTTTACCAAGACGTCATTAGAATCTCTCAAGCTTAATAAGGCTCTGCATTTTGTCACCTTGAATTCCTCCACAACAGATAACAGGGGAAGCTGCAGTTGCCCAGAGTGAATGTAAAGGCCCACTGAAGAGAAGCTTGGGGGAACTCCCAACCATCTCCGCAGGTTCTTGTTGGTTTTCCTCTCAATGCCCTCTACAACAGTCATGGGGAACTCATAAAGTGTGAAGAGCCAGAGAAGCCTGGGCAGAATGCCATATTACAGCCAGGTCTTGAATTTACCCGGAAGTCCGGATTTGTCGATCTTCTTCAGCCATTCCTCTGTCTGCTTCACAGCATTAGTGACATTGGCCCCATCTGTCAGTGACACATTAAACCACTTCCCCAAGCATTTTATCGGGTTATCTTCGATGGAAGGGATGACCTCACCCTGAACTTGGAGGCTAAACTTGCTAGTAACTTTGCCCTTTCTGATCACCATGCACCTGGACTTCTTGGCCTTGAAGGACATCCTCGCCCAAGTGGCTACGTTACCCAGGAAAGAAGCACAACTCAAATCTCTGCCTGAATTGGCCCTGGAATATTGTGGGATTCTCGGTGCCATCAGCAAATGAGGCCATTATCTTCGTAGTGTAGCTAACAAGGATTTATATGTTAATAGTGCTCTTCTGGTACATGGGACTGATTTGCTGTCCATGGTCTATGACTCTATGACTTTATACGTCCAAAAGAGAGGGCTTTAGTACTCCAAGGACAGGGAAGAAGTTTCAGCTTTGGTCATGAAGGTTATATGAGTGTGAGAGTTTGGACCACCAGCTTTACTCACCTTCCACATGGAAATTAGAATTAGAACCAGGTTTAATATCATTAGCATATACTGTGAAATTTGTTGTTTTTCAGAAGGATACAGTGCAGTATATAATAGTAATAGAACTATAAGTTACTATGGGAATATACAGCATATGTGTGTATACTGCATTTAAAATAAATTAAATTAGTAGTGCAAAATGAAAGCAAAAAAAATAGTGATGTAGTTCATTGTCCATTCAGAAATCTGTTGGAGGAGGGGATGAAGCTGTTACTAAAACATTGAGTGTGTGAATACAGGCTCCTGTAGGGAAATGTGATTGAGAACTAGTACACCTCCAGGTATTTAGTCTTAGATACCAAACATAAATTCCTCCTGCTAAAACCTGTTTATTCTTGGAGCTGTGAAAACTAGCAATACTGAGATAACATGCAAAAGGGAATCGAGGAGGAAGTTGGAATTCAAAAGTGAGCAAGTAATATTTCTGTTGTTGCATTTATTGCTTCTCGTGATGAATGTATTGAGCTTGGAAGGGTCGGCTGAAGGTTATCAGAATGATACCTAGGCTTAGAAAACAATAGGATTAGGTTGCAAAAACCTATTTTGGATTCAGCTGAACACCATAACAATGAAGGTTGATCTGATGATGGTATTAAAAGTGTGAAAGGATTTGTAGGATGGATATGGAAGATCAATTGGGATTATGGGCATGTAATCTTAAATTTTTGGAAAAACCTCTTAAGATAAGAATCAAAAAGTGAGAGGAGTTTAAAGTTCCCTCCTCTATAAATATATGGACTTTACAGCAATTCCACCTTTAAGAGGAAGAGTTAGAAAAATGAAGTTGAAATTTAAAGCAAAGAATGATCTTATGGATTGAAAGAACAGGACTGAGGAGACCCGTGTACCAATAATGAAGGTGATGGTCACATTGAATGATGTTACACAAAAGCTGCCAACCATTTCATGAAGAAATCCATCCACACATGTGAATATTAACATGTGGTGAAAAGACTTCTGCATAATATCTGCATCTAGCTTGTAGGAGATATTCATACAGATTCTGGCTGTTGGCTGAAAAGGATGGTGACAACCCAATACTCCAAGAGGCTTCCTCTGAATAACACTGTAATCCAAGGGAGGGTCACTGATCTGAAACGTTAACTCATTTCTCTTTCCACAGATGTTGCTTGACTGGCTGAGTTCTTCAGAAATTCTCCGTTTTTGTTCAAAGGCTTTCTTCTTCTTGAACTCTGAGTAAGAGCTAATTTGTTGCGAGTGAAGAGGAATATGTCATGTTGTAACACTAGCAATAAATATATATGCATACACACAGACACCTACCAATTATAACATCACATTTGGTCACTGACTGGATCAAACCTTGGGGTTTCCCATTGTCTATTCGTATAATAGAAAAACCTACCATTTAATCACATTCAATATGTGCATGCTGTCGAATGTTCTAGTCATCACTGCAAATAATTTCTTGATCAGCTTGCAGTAATTATGGCATGAGCACGTATCCTTCAGTATAAATATCCAGCGGCGTCAACAATAGCTAACATATGGAGAGCTGACACCTGGTTAACAGTTTCTGCTAATACACGAAAGAAAAATTTACATCTCTGCCTATACCAATGTGCTAGATTCTTATGAAAATATCTGACCTTAGCAAAACTGAATTATCAAGGAAAGGAAGCAACTCAGAGTTACAAATTCTTGTCTTTTCTTCAGAGCTTCACCAAACCCAAAGTTTTTCACTTCCAAGTTTAATTTCCTTTCTTTGGTTATCTGTTGGAGTTTTCTTCCATGTTCTTTAATCCCCAGTGTCTGTACTTCAGATCTACTTCATCAGTTGAATTGCTTTGAGCTCCTGAAAAGCTGAATTCAATTGCAAGACTTTGTGTCTTTATCATCTTTAGCTTTACTACTAATCTCAACTGAAGCAGCTCACCTTAAAAAGCTACGGACATCCCTTTATTCGTGCAGACTGATTTGCTGTCTTCCTTATGCTGAAGATTGGTCACTTTTCCATGATAACTGAGCTTATAGTGTGGAACTCAGCTATACTCACAGACTTAGTTCCAACAGTGTCCTGAGTGTAATGGGTGACAGGGAAAACATTACAATTAAGCCCAGACTTGAGAGATAAATAATGAAACTAATCACCCAGATACAAGCTCCCAGTGGAGCATAAGCCATTGATGACCTCCTGTCTCCATCTTCCAAAGTCGATGGCATGGTTGAAATTCATCCACTGTATTGACTGTACAGGGAATTGGCCTACCTGGTTTCATCAGAGCCCTGTTGGCCAGCATTCCCATTTCTACCTCTCACGACGGAAAAGTAGGGTTGGACTTCGGGAGGCTAGAGAACTAGCTCAAGGGTTGTTGGTGCATCTGATTCTTTCTTCCTGCATGCACACCTCACTGCTGAGAATCAGGGGGTTTCAGACTTGCCTTTATTGTCTAAGCTTCAATATGGAGGTTGACAATTTTCTTTCCGGTCTGTGATATGGCCCATTGCTTCTTTTTAACTGTTACTCTACCATGCCTTAATGATTTCCAGACGTGACATATTGCAATGGTATTCCGGCTGGTTTCCCTGTTCCTTCCTTCATGATCATGAGATTGTGCAAAGGTCTGCTGACTAACCAAATCCTATTAGGCACAGGGTCAAGGAGAGACACAGAATGGTTTGGTTCAGTCATCCACATGAACCATCAAGCTCCTATTAACATTATTCTGCCTTAATGCAGAATAATGTCCCATCAATTTCCACCTCAGATTCTACCACTCATCTGCACGCTAGGGCCAATTTGCAGCAGCCAAGTGACTTGCCATCTGCACGTCTTTGGAATGTGGGAGGAAGTAGAGCACCTGGAGGAACAAGGAGGACATGCAAACTCCACATAGACAGCACTGGAGGTCAGGAATGAACCTTGTGCCAGAGCTTTGAGACAACAACTCTACTGACTGCTCTATTATGCCTGTCGCAAAAGTCCAGCCCACAATTAATTTGATGCAAAAGCTCTCCTCATCATGTTCCAATCTGCCAGGGAATTGTTTCTCCCTATCTCTCTAACCTCCACAGATCCTCAATTCACTGAGGTCTCGCTACTTCTCCATTGTTGACCTCTTGAGAGCCTACAGTCATAGATATGGAATCTGCAATTCAAACTCTGTGACTAGAACTCGCTCCTTAATTTTCTTTGCTTCTCTACCTTACTTGAAGTTATATTAAAACCTTCATTCTTTAGTTCATATCTGAATACCTTCCTTACTAAACAGCAGAAAACTGCAGATGTTTGAAAACTGAAAAAGCATAAAATCATAGAAATTCGCAGCAATTCAGGCAGTATTGGCAGAGAGAGAATCAGCCAGAATTCTAGATCAAAGAATCATCACTGAGACCAGCCTCCTTCTTTGGTTAGGTTTAAATTTACCTTTTCCCTCAGTACAGTTAAGAACATAGGGTTTAATTGATTCAAGGTGTTACACGAATGCAACATACTATTGGTAAGAGCATTGGAATTGATCTGCATCCGTGGATCTGTTCCTTAGGATGCTTCCAGGAAAGGAAGTTGCCAGCTATTGGGTGTATTGAGGGGAAAACTATCATCAATGAAAATATATAATGGAGGTTGGGGCAGATTAGGATTTTTAGAAGTAATGTGTCCACCCAATCCTTTACAGCTGATTCTTGCAATTATACTGTACCTCACAGTTGGTAACAGCTTGAAGAACAAGCACCCTGACAATTAACTAGATCTGAAAACTTATTTATGTCTATTTTTCACATGATGCTGAAACTTCAGAAAAAGACTTACATTAATATGGGCCTGGATTAGATCAAAAACTAATCTCAGGCTTCATGTTGCAATTTTATATTTGGTAAGATCATTTGCTTTTATCAAGTGACATCTGTTCACTCGCTCTCTTTCTGCCAAAGATGTTGACTGTTCGTGAAATCAAGTCCTTCAGATGCCAACTGCTTCCACCATCCATGGGAGGGATGTCAAAAACCAATCAACCTCTGGAATATGGCCACACACTACTTGGCAATGTAGCAACCCACATCTGTTGCTTCTATCAGAGCTTGAGGATGTGAACCCCGCTACTTCATGCCTCTGTGAGCACTTGATGTCATTCCTGCTTTCATTCATCTTTTATATCAGGTATTCCCAACCTTTATTTTTTGCCATGGACTAATACCACTTAGAAATGGGTTCGTGGACCACAGTTGGAAACCCCTGCTTTAGATCATTCCTAGATTTATAAAAATATTGGAGTACTTTCACCACATGGACTGCAGCATTTTCCAGATACAGCCTCAAGGTCAGCAAGGTTTGAGAAAGAAATATAGTGTTGCAGCGAAGAATGGGTGAACCCAAATGCAGGACACTGACACAGAGGTAGCGTAATCTAAAGAGTGTTTATTAACAGTTGCAGGGAAGGCTGGGAAGTGCGGATTAGGCAGAGGAGTGAGCTAAGCTTGACTGGGTCGCTACGGTGAGAACACGGCGTTTAACCACTGAGCCAGCGGAGAATGTAGACGGACGGCAGGACGAGGCAGAACAGGGATGCGGACAAGGGGATGAGCGTGGCTGGGGGAGAACGGCGGGTGGCATGCCATGCTCCTGTTAACACGGAGAGACAGAGTTAACACAGGCAAACAGCGCCGGAACTGAACTTAGAATACACAATTCTAAGTGGTCAAGAGACAGATTTAACACAGGCAAACAGCGCGGAAACAGAATTTAGAATACACAATTCTAAGCGGCCGAGAGACAGGGTTAACACAGACAAACAGCGCGGAAACAGAACTTAGAATACACAATTCTTAGTGGTCAAGAGACGGTTAACACCAGCAAACAGCGCGGGAACAGAACTTAGAATACACAATTCTAAGCGGTTGAGAGACAGAGTTAACACAGGCAAACAGCGCGGATGAACGGAAGAGCAAGAGGCAGGCAAAACTTTTCTTGACATGGCGTTGCTGGAGCTGAACAGCAAACAGGAGACAGGCGGCAGGCAACACATATCTTGACACGGAGCATTAAACGGAAAGGCAAACGGCAGACAATTCTTATCTTGACACGGAGCAGCAAGTGGAAAGACCAATGGCAGGCAATACTTAATTTAACAAGGAGAGACAGAGTTACACAGGTAAACCACGGTACTGAAGTAAAACTTAGTATACACCATTCTAAGCAGCCGGGAATGTGAATTACCACACTGACTGAAGCAACGGCCTGGCAACGAGTGGATGTAAAGCCGGGGTTTTTATGCTGCAGGTTTAGGCGAGAATCAGGTGTCGCAATCAAGGAGCCCGGGAGAACACAGGGAAAAGGGAAATAGGGGAATAAAAGGAATTAACGGTTAGGACCGTGACATACAGTTTTGCCAGTGAAAGTAAATATTAGAAATGCAATCATGGCATACAAAGAAGAGGCAAATAAGTTCCCAGAATTCCTATCTGCTTTGGGTATGCTTTCGAATTCAGCAGAAAAAGGACCAAGAGTATGATGAAAAAAGATTAGAATATGAGAACGAACCTGCAAAGAATATAAAGTCAACCGAATAGGGAAAAAGGATTGTGAAAACAAATATAGGGTCATTGAAGTCAGAAATGGAAATTTTGTAATGACAAGCAAAGTCATGGCAGAGCAATTAAATTAAAAAAAAGCTTAGTTCTCACTTCACAGAGCAGGGTAAAGTTCAAGGGAACCAAAACTCTCATGTAAAGAGAAATTAAAGAAAATTAGAAATAGTAAGAAAAAAAGTGCTGGTGAAATTAATGGCATTGAAAGCCACTAAATCTGCAGGGTCTGATAACTTGCACCTCGGAATACTGAAAGCAATTACCATGAAAATAGTAGATGCTTTGATAATCATCTCCCAGAATTGTATGGATTGTGTAATGATTCCTACAGATTGGAAGATGGCAAATGTAACCCCATGATATAAGAAAATGCAAGCACAGAACTGGTTAGCCTAATGTCTGTAGTGGTGGAAGTGCAGGAGTCTGTTATGTAGGATTTGATAATGTGCCATTTTGAAGCAGAATTAGACAAAGTTAATATAGACTTATCCAAAGGATTCGAAGTACATTTATTATTGAGGTACGTCCACAGTTTACAACCCTGCAATTCATCTTCTCCACAGCCAGTCATGAAGCAAAGGAAATGTTCAAAGAAAAACATAACTACCCTACGCAAATAAACAAATCTCGCAAATAGCAACAAGAACTTCAAATTTCTCCTCCCCCCACATATGCGCAAAAAGACAAATCACTCAAGTGGCAACAAGAACATGAGCACCTCCACATGCAAAAAAAAATCAAATCGCACTAACAGCAACAAGAAAGAACGAGCAAAAACACAGAAAATGAAACACAAGATGGTAAGAGTCCCTATTCAGTTCAGTTCAGTGTTCATTGGTCCAATCCACAAGGTGTTTTTTAATATGTAACTGGTAATAGATGAGGGAGAAACAGAATGATGCAATACATTTGGATTTTCAGAATCCTTTGATAAAATCCCTTATTAGTCTGCTAAGTTATAGCCCATGGAGAGGGCATAAAATACTTGCAATGATTGAAAATTAGTTGACAAACAGGAAACAGAGTGCAGTAATAAATGAAACATTCTCAGCAAACTGGTAACTAGTGGAGTAACTGAAAAAGTAACAAGAAGAGAAAAAATGATATATGACAGTAAGCTAGCCAATAATATAAATGAGGATACTAAAAGATCTTTTCAAATAAATAAAGAATAAAAGGGAGATGAGAATGGACATCGGACAACTGGAAAATGACTCTGGAGAGGTAACAATGGGGGATGAAAATAATTATTTTGCGTGAAACTTCACTGTTGAAGACACCAGCGGTATGCTGAAAGCAGGGAGTCTGCAGAAGGATTTACGACAGATTAGGAGAATGGGCAAAGTGGCAGATGGAATGCAGTGTAGGGAAGTTTAAGCTCATGCACTGTGTATAAGAAATAAAAGCATAGTCTATTTTCTAAACAGCAAGCAAGTACAGAAACCTGAGTTTCAAAGGGACTTAAGAATCCTCATGCAGAATTCCCTAAAGGTTAACTGGTAGACTGAGCTGGTGGTGTACAAGGCAAATGAAATGTTAGTGCTCATTTCGGGAGGACTAGAATATAAAAGGAAGGATGTAATGCTGAGGCTCAGTAAGGCGTTGTTCAGACCGCACTTGAAGTATTGTGTGCAGTTTTGAGCTCCTTATCTAAGAAGGAATGTGCTGGTATTGGAGACGGTCCAGAGGAAGTTCATGAGAATGATCGGCGGAATGAAAGGATTAACATATGAGAAGTGTTTGATAGTTGTGGGCCTGTACTCGCTGCAGTTTAGAAGAATGAGGGGGGATCTCATTGAAACCTGTTGAATATTGAAAGGCCTAGATGGAATGGGTGTGCGGAGGATGGCTCCTATATTGGAGGAGACTATGACCGGGGGGAGTGGGGTGAGGTATGGCCTCTGAATACAAACACATCCTTTTAGAACAAAGTTATAACCATATAACCATAAAACAATTACAGCACGGAAACAGGCCATCTCAGCCCTTCTAGACCGTGCCAAACTCTTCCTCTCACCTAGTCCCACTGACCTGCATTCAGCCCATAACCCTCCATTCCTTTCCTGTCCATATATCTATCCAATTTAACTTTAAATGACAACATCAAACCTGCCTCAACCACTTCTGCTGGAAGCTCGTTCCACACAGCCACCACTCTCTGAGTGAAGAAGTTCTCCTCATGTTACCCCTAAACTTTTGCTCTTTAACTCTCAACTCATGTCCTCTTGTTTGAATCTCCCTCACTCTCAATGGAAAAAGCCTATCCATATCAACTCTATCTATCCCCCTCATAATTTTAAACACCTCTATCAAGTCCCCCCTCAACTTTCTACGCTCCAAAGAATAAAGACCCAACTTGTTCAACCTCTCTCTGTAACTTAGGAGATGAAACCCAGGCAACATTCTAGTAAATCTTCTCTGTACTTTCTCAAATTTGTTGACATCGTTCCTATAATTCAATGACCAGAACTGTATACAAAAGTTGAGGAATTTTTTAGCCAGAGGGTGGCGAATCTATGGATTTCATTGCTATGGAGAGCTCTGGAGGCCAAGTCATCGGGTATATTTTAAGTGGGAATGAATAGGTTAAACATAGAAAACATAGAACATAGGTTCCTGATTAGTTGATGTTTTGGATAAGAAACTGCACGTAATCTTTAGGTGGCATTTTTATTTCTAGTTCTATCGGTTTGAAGCTGAAAGTTCATCATTCTTGCACTCCAGTTTCTGTTGTGCATTTAATCTTGCTGAAAGTAAAGACGAAGTTAGACCGGCAACTTAGACTCCCATGTCTTCCTTCAAATTAGTTTAATGATTTGAAGTTACAAAACGTAGCTGCTTACTTTTCTTCTACCTTGTTTGATTGGAGTGGCTGAACAATATAAGGAAACAATTATAAATCGATGCATTTTTATCTAAACAAATCTGTTAGACACATTTATAAGTAGACTGCCTTTGCTGGTAGGGAGAGATTTATTAGTTCATTTCCAAAAATTCAGAGAAAGTATTCAAAACAAAGATTAATTGTAAAAGCCAAAAAGAACGTTTAGGACAAGAAAGCAAAGCACTTCAGCAAAGAAGTATGAGATAAGAATGGTATTGAGCTATTGAAGGACAGTCATATCACAGCTGCATAGATGAGGTATAAGAACTGTTGCCTCGGAAGCAGAGTAGGCATATTGCATGCCGCAAAGCTCCATAAAAGCAATAAAAGTCAATTTATGCAGTATTTTTGGTGTTGATATAGGGACAACTTGGGAATTCTTTGCTCTTCCTCAGTGTCAACTGGCTGAGTAGCAAACAAGGCCTTGATTTAGCTCTTAATGAAAGGATGACATCTGCAGCCATAAAATGCTCCCTCTGTACTGCATTGAAGGGTCAGACAAGTTTATACGTACATATCTTAGGGTGACATTTGAATCCATGACCTAAGGACTAACGGGAACTTCAATAAACTGAACCAGACCAGCCCTTCACTAACTCGTAATAAAGGCTATTAGCATGGTGGATATGGAAACTAGCTCCCTTTGGCTGTCAAAATGTAGGCCTTTGTATAATATCGATGCTTTTTGACACCAAAGAAAACATTTCATCTTACTGCAGCTAAAACCAACAGAAACCAGATAGCAAACACTTGGAACCACTTTGTATAATTTGTGTCAGATTTCTACCCTTCCCTTAAATCCACAAGGTATCTTTCAGTGCAGTGTTTGCTTTATAAAGAGCTGTCTGATTTGGTAGTTATAGGAAGGGCAATCAGCAAATCCTTTTAATTGTGCTCCCTCTCTGCAGTCGGACACCTGGATGTCTTTGGATCATGATCCACCGGGTCACTTTGGAAGAGTGTGGGAAGAGAAGAGAAAACAGGATGGATTGCAATATGATAGCCACAGTACCTTCAACTCCTTCTGGACTCTTTAACCCTTCCATCCCCGAACTTCATTTTCAACTTTGGATGCACATTTAGATTCCAAATATAAGTTACTGTTATAAAATTTCAGCTCAGAAACACAACAACAGAACTGGGAAAGAGAGAAAGCAAGTTGGAGGTGCAGAGTGTTTGGTGAAGTGGAAAATGGAACAAAGTGAATAGGCCTGATTGAGTGAGACCAGGGTAACCTTGGGAAAAAAATATAAGCAATGGATTGTAAATCTTTATCAGTATCAAACTCAGCTACCGAGTATATTCATCAGTAAATTTTTAGAAATTGCCAGCTGCAGGACATGTGGAAAATTGATAGGAAATTGGATTTAGGCAGGTTCTCTGAATAGTGGAGAAGGGAACATATGGACTGACCTCTGCTTTCATTATTTTACTTATTATACAAATTGTGTTAACAAGTTGCCTGAAGTTGTAGAACTTGATATTGAGTTCAAAAGATTGCGAAGTGCCCAGATGGAAGGTGAAGTACTGTTCCTCAAGCTGACACTGGCTTGGATATTGCATATCAGAATACGATACTGTACAGAAGTCTTAGACACATATACTTAGGTGGGTTGCATATACTTAGGTGGCTTTTGCACAGTACTGTAGTAATTTTATGCATTGCATTGTACTGCTGCCATAAAAAAAACTAGATTTCATGAGATATGTGAGTGATGATAAACCTGATTCTGATACGGTCTCTATTGTGAGAATGGGAAGGGGTCAGGGAGAGGGGAAGCATGGTTGGGAAAAGGGGAAGGAAGAGGGGAAGGAGTGGGAAACACCAAGGTTGGGTGTGCCTGCATCCACGCAAGTTCCCACCCCGATACTCTTTCTCTGCCACCTGTCTCAACGCGCCCCCCCACCCCCGTGGTGGTCTATCCTTGTCATTCCCAACATCCCTTGCTCTAACAGATTTAGAAACTTGCTCTCTGTTACACTTTGACAAATACAGTATTGTACTGTGTAGAAGTCTTGGGGACAATGAAATAGTGGATGAACTGAATAAGTATTTTGCATCAGTCCTCACTGTGGGAGACACTAGCAGCATGGTAGAAGTTCCAGGTGACAGGGGGCATGAAGTCTCTATAACCTGGAACTCCGACCATGCTGCTAGTGTCTCCCACAGTGAAGAATGATGCAAAATATTTATTAAGTTCACCCACTACTTATGAAGTAATGAAGTTACCATAACTAGAAAGAAGGTTCTTGGGAAACTGAAAGGCCTGAAGGTAGATAAGTCACCTGGACCTGATGGTCTAAACTCCATAGTTCTGAAAGATGTGACTGAAGAGATTGTGGAGGCATTAGTGATGATCATTCAAGAATCACTAGATTCTGGAATGGTTCAGGAAGACTGGAAAATTGCAAATGTCACTCCACTCTTCAAGTAGGGAGTGAAGCAGAAGAAAAGAATCTATAAGTCAGTTAGTTTGTCCTCAATAGTTAGGAAAATGAACTTCATTGAAACCTATTGAATGGTGAAAGGTGATGTGGAGAAGATATTTCCTAGCTGAGTAGGTCTAAGACCAGAGGACACAGCCTCAGAATAGAGGGGCATCCTTTTAGAACAGAGCTGAGGAGGAATTTCTTCAGCCTTTAGGTGGTGAATCTGTGGAATTCTTTACCACAAGCAGATGTGGAGGCCATGTCTTTATGTATATTTAAGGCAGAAGTTGATTGATTCTTGATTGGTCAGGGCATGAAGAACTGATACTGGGTCTGAGAAGAAAATTGGATCACCCATGATGAAATAGCAGAGCAAACTCGATAGACCAGATGGCCTAATTCTGCTCCTATATTTTATGGTCCTATGGTATGTGCCTGAGACTTTTGCCCAGTACTGTAGGTTGTTTCTGCAGTAGGTCATCCTCTGTGCTTATCTCCTCATGAGCACAGTCCGAAATGATTCAGATATAGGTCTCTGTAGTAAGACCTATATTTCATACAACTTTGCTTTTCACAGCTTTTACTTTCCTTTGAGGATTTCTCTCTGTTTAACATCCCTCATTAACATATGACCTGGATAACCTCATCGCCATCTCATTCCTATGGCAACTCCAGCGGCAAGCTATCAGAAATATTCCCTTTGTCAAAGCCTTTCTTCCCCAACTGCTCATTTCATCCAAATATAATGTACAAAACAAAACCAAAGTTCCCTCTCCACTAATTAGCAAAAATGCCTCAAAGCCTACTTTCCCAACTATCTTCCATATCTCCTGCTGCCATCAATGTCTAAAAATTGATTGATTTCAGTCTTGAATATTCTCAGTAGCTAAATTGGATACTCATAGAGATTTAAAATCCATTTCATATGACTTCTTCTCACCTCAGTCCACTCCCCCTCTTAAACATCTCAACATCTTCCTTATCAATCCTTCTCAGAATATTGTATTTCTCTGTAAGATCAACTCTGAAGTTCAAGTTCGAGCTTATTGTCATTCAACCAAATACATACACGTTGCCAAACAGAACAATGTTCCTCCAGACCAAGTGCACAACACAGTACATATACATAACTCAGACGCAACTTATAAAGCAATATCATCTCTTTAGTTCAAGAGCATAATGGTTGAGGGGTTGTAACTCTTCTTGAACCTAGTGGCGCGAGTCCTGAGGCACCTGCACCTTCCACTTGATGGCAGCAGTGAGAAAAGAGCATGGCCTAGGTGGTGAGGATCTTTGACGATGGATGCTGCCTTTCTATGGCAACGTTTCATGTAGATGTGCTCAGTATTTGGGAAGATTTTACCCATGATGCACTGGGCCAAATCCACTATGCTTTGTAAGATTTTCTGCTCAAAAGCATTGGTGTTGCCATACCGGGCCATAATGCAGCCAGTCAGCACACATTCCACCACACATCTAAAGAAGTTTGCCAAGGTTTTCAATGATATGTCGAACCTCCACAGACTCCTGAGAAAATAAAGGCACTGTCGTGATTTCTTCACAATAATATTTATATGATGGGCCCAGGACAGGAGATAGTGACACCCAGGAATGTACAGTTACTGATCCTCTGATCGTTACTGGCTCTTGGATCTCTGGTTTCCCTTTCCTGAAGTCCTGCATTTTAATAACACTGAGTTAGAGTTTGTGGTTATTACACCCCTCAGCCAGGTTTTCAGTCTCCCTCCTGTATGTTGGTTCATCACCCCTTTTGATACAGCCCACAACAGTGATGTCATTAGCAAACTTGTATATGGTGTTGGAGCTGTACTTAGTCTCACAGTCATAAATGAAAAGCGAGTAGAGCAGGGAGCTAAGTACACATCCCCATGGTGATCCTGTGCTGACGGAGACTCTGGAGATACTTTTACCAATCTGGAGTGTCAGGAGTCTACAAGTGAGGAAATCCAGAATCCAATTACACAAAAGGTATATGTTTCCTGTATGGCTCAGAGTAATTGTCCAGCACCTTCACTGAGTCTGCAATCATTTTGTGTGTGTGATTCACCTGGTGCTCATGTAATGTTTGTTTAGATCATCAAGAGTAAAGTCTAATTTTAGCCAGTAGAAACTTTCTGTACAGGAGAAAGCCGTTGGATCTACCATACCCATTTTAATGATAATCACCCTGTAATCCTCACATCCACTGCTCCGAGACCTGTCATACAGTGGTGATGAGTTCCTCTCCACTGGGATACAGACACCTGGCAAATTGGTAATGGAATTATTATTGTGAGCTATACCAAAATACAGCAAAAAGATTTTGCAGCACAACTAGACAGATAATTCCTTACCAGGGTTGTAGAAAAGTGAAATAAAAGAATGCTGAAGATGTTGTTATATTTACAGAGAAAGTGCAGTGCAGGTAGACAATGTGCAAGGTCCGTGACAAGGTAAGGTGAGAGATCAGGAGTTGATCTTTATCATAGGTTTCATTCTTATAACAACAGGATAGAAGCTGGTGGTATGTGTTCTCAGGCTCTTTTTTAATCTTCTGCTCGATGGGAAAAGGGGAAAGAGAGAGTGATTGGGATGGAAGGGGCCCTTATTCATGTTAATTGCTTTCCAGAGGCAAAAATCCTCCCATTAACCCTGTATTCTGCCTTCATATTGGACCACTAAAGTAAATGGACACTTTTGTGGATTGAACTACCACTTTTCAGCCCAGCTCGCATCGTGTCAATGTCCTGTTGCAATCTACAGCCCTCCACACGATCTACAACTTCACTAACCTTCATGCCATCTGCAAACTCACTACCCACACATCCTCATCGAGATCATTTATGAAAATCACAAAGAGCACGGGTCTTAGAACAGATCCCTATGGAAAACCATTGACCAGCGACCTCCAGACAGAATGCGCTCTATCCACTTACTACCACCCTTCTGTGGGCACATCAATTCTGTATCAACATAACCAGGTTTCCCTGGATCCCATGGCTCCTGACTTTCTGAATGAGACTAGCATGTGGAACCTTATCAAACACCTTAATGAAATCCATATGTGCTTCATTCACTGCCCTACCTTCATCAGTTTGCTTTGCCAATTTCCTCAGTCTCCTGAGGAAGTAGAGACACTGGTGTACTAAAACTCCATATTTACTGCCTGAGCCACGCACTAACGAAGGGAAGAACAGCAGAATGAAGCAGATGAATGTGTGGCTAAGTAACTGGTGCAGGGGGCAGGGCTTCAAATTCTTGGATCATTGGGATCTATTTTGGGAGAGGTATGACTTATACAAAAATGATGGGTTACACCTGAACTCAAAAGGTA